>NC_053159.1:180221933-181421933 GCF_016835505.1 Polypterus senegalus
ACAATGCAGCAAAATAGAAAAATGTGAAAAAGTGAAGGGGCCTGAAGACTTTCTGTAGGCACTGTGACTAGATAGACAAGAAAGGCATGATAGATAGATAGATAGATAGATAGATAGATAGATAGATAGATAGATAGATAGATAGATAGATAGATAGATAGATAGATAGATATGAAAGGCACTATATAATAGATAGATAGATAGATAGATAGATAGATAGATAGATAGATAGATAGATAGATAGATAGATAGATAGATATGAAAGGCACTATATAATAGATAGATAGATAGATATAGATAGATAGATAGATAGATAGATAGATAGATAGATAGATAGATAGATAGATAGATAGATAGATAGATAGATAGATAGATAGATAGATAGATAGATAGATAGATAGATAGATATAGATATGAAAGGATAGATAGATAGATGAAAGGCACTATAGATAGATAGATAGATAGATAGATAGATAGATAGATAGATAGATAGATAGATAGATAGATATGAAAGGCACTATATAATAGATAGATAGATAGATAGATAGAGATAGATAGATATGAAAGGCACTATATAATAGATAGATAGATAATGAAAGGCACTATATGATAGATAGATAGATAGATAGATAGATAGATAGATAGATAGATAGATAGATAGATAGATAGATATGAAAGGCACTATATAATAGATAGATAGATAGATAGAGATAGATAGATATGAAAGGCACTATATAATAGATAGATAGATAATGAAAGGCACTATATGATAGATAGATAGATAGATAGATAGATAGATAGATAGATAGATAGATAGATAGATAGATAGATAGATATGAAAGGCACTATATAATAGATAGATAGATAGATAGATAGATAGATAGATAGATAGATAGATGCAGTGCTGCCATCTGGTGGACAGTTTTTACAGCTTTTTTTCCCCAAACAATCCCACAATTCAATCTACCATTTTAATTTTTGTGACCTCCACCTGTACTTTATTCCACCCTGAGCAGCACCAGCCATCCCTGCCAGTCCAGAATAAACAATAAAAATGCCATTGGCTTGCAGATGCTTAGGTTTACCAGACAGATTTTACACAGCAAGTGTCCAAAGGATTCATGCCAAGTGCGAGGGAGCAAAGAGGATATCCAGCCCTTGGAGATGGCATGTTCTCCCAATGTGCCTGTGGCTTTCTTCCTGTCACTTCAGTTTCCTCCCAAGTTCTAAGGACTGTAAAGCAGACAAATGCTCATGTGTGCCTTGGCACAAACTCTCATGCCATCCTGGGCTGGACCCTTCAAGTGCTTCAAAGTATAGAAAGGAAAAGTGCAGAATGGAAGGACGCATGTAGCAAATAAAAGTTGTTTATTTATATTATTTCATTACATTGAACTGCGCAATCGGCCTTTTAGCTTAAGGCTGGCAGTTTGGGGTTCAATTCAGCACCAGATATGCAGCAGACAAAGTAGAATGAGATGAGACCACCCTGCTCCTCCTGAGTGCCCTGACTTTCCATTAATCAAAAGAATAAAAAAAAAAAGAAACGGACTGAAATTCAGGGCCAACGCGCAGAGCTCACCCGAGTAGTGGACGTGATGGTGGGACGTGTGAAGTGTTCTACTTGAGCGTTTGGCAGACGTGGCTCCATGTTGTGGATGTCTAATCACAGCTGAGGCAACTCCACCAACGCCGGGGTCAACAACAAAAGCCGCCATCCACAACGGTGGTCGTTTGAAATTCAGATTTCCAGCCGTACTGTCATTTGGCGGGTCTTCTGCCTCTCGAGCTGTAGGACTCTTCACGCTCTGCAATTCGAGTGCACTGTGGTTGGATTCTTAAAGAAAAAAGAGGGTCTCTGATTATAAAAAATGAAAAAATAATTAAATAAAAAGCCTTTGGCAATATAATGGGAATATTTTCTTTGAAACGGCAAATGGTGTTGAGTAGTGGACCCCAAGTCCAGCCGTGTAGCTGAAGGGCTTCGTCTCTGCCAGCCTTCTCTTTTTAATTGGACTTGAAGTCAGCTGACATTTCCCAGTTTATTTCTTCACGTCGATACAGAAACTGCAAACTGGTTTTGCTAAACGTTTACTGAATGAAGCAGGAATTGGAGGGTTCAAGGCATTCCCACTTTTTGCTTCCTAATATTTTATCCTTTTTAATGTTCTGTTCATTATTAGCACTAAACACATATCTGCCATGCACGGTAAGATATTGTCACGACCCGGAGGTGTCCGAGACGGGGGAATGGAATTGGCGTCTTAATGTCGAATGTACAAAGGACCGTTGGCATCTTCAGCGCTGTTCCCAATCGCCGCTCAGGACTTCAGTGTCGCCATGCGCTCCCAGCTGCTTGCCTTTTTGTCCCTTCATGCACACCGTCCAGCTCTGCCTTACCTGGATTCACAGGCAACCCGCATGCCGCAATATTCCCTCCTGCTCCGGAGTCCAGGGTCAGATCGAAAAGTGCTGCGTCCGAGCAGGGACGGGCGGTCAGGGTAAAAGTGAAAAAATAAACCAATAAATGATAGCAGAAAATAAATTTATCTTCTGTACGATTCCAATAATTGTGATAATATTTATAGTCAAAATCGCTCAATTGGCAGATTTCCTGTTCAAATCGGGAGGGGAAAGCTCACACACACGGGGTTGATTGGCGCGTGTCTGTTGCTGTCTCTCTCTATGTCGCCAATATAATGTTAGCAAACACGTTGATTATACACCCTGACTTTCCACTGTCTGGCTAATATCTTGTTTCCTGCCTTGTGCCCTGTGTTGGCTGGGATTGGCTCCAGCAGACCCCGTGACCCTGTAGTTAGGATAGCGGGTTGGATAATGGATGGATGGATATTTAGTCTTGTTCATCAGTCACAAAACCGCAGTGAGAAGACACAGGGTGAGGCAGACAGTACCGTGCCGCCCTGAAGGGGGCGCACGTGAGTCCAACAGGCGCTCGTTCCTGCTGTTCTTCTATGCAGTGTTGCCAATAAGTGAGCAATAGTCAGAAAGTCAAGCACACTGCCGCGGTCCGTTTATTTTTATTTTTTGTTCCTATTGACTGCCAAAATGGAAGATTACGACTTTTAAAACTAAAGGAAAATAAGGAGGGACTTTTACAAGAAAGTGACAGAGATTTTCGTGGAGAAGGATAGGCGCATGGACTTCATTTAGGAAACAAAGGTAACACCATAAACGTTTTTCAGTTTTATAAAAAAAAAAAAAAAAAGGGATCAGACTAAGAAAAAAACAATCCAATATTTAAAAACGAAATTTTGACCTTAAATAAACTATTCTTTTGTTTATCTTGTTATCTTTTTGTTGAACAGTCTATATTAAAATGGATTAAAGCATCAGGATGAATGTTAAAAAAAAAAAAAAATGTAATAATTCGATTAAGGTTAAAATTGAAATCAGTTTTTTTTTTTTATTTGTACAGTGGTGTGAAAAACTATTTGCCCCCTTCCTGATTTCTTATTCTTTTGCATGTTTGTCACACAAAATGTTTCTGATCATCAAACACATTTAACCATTAGTCAAATATAACACAAGTAAACACAAAATGCAGTTTTTAAATGATGGTTTTTATTATTTAGGGAGAAAAAAATCCAAACCTACATGGCCCTGTGTGAAAAAGTAATTGCCCCCTTGTTAAAAAATCACCTAACTGTGGTGTATCACACCTGAGTTCAATTTCCGTAGCCACCCCCAGCCCTGATTACTGCCACACCTGTTTCAATCAAGAAATCACTTAAATAGGAGCTGCCTGACACAGAGAAGTAGACCAAAAGCACCTCAAAAGCTAGACATCATGCCAAGATCCAAAGAAATTCAGGAACAAATGAGAACAGAAGTAATTGAGATCTATCAGTCTGGTAAAGGTTATAAAGCCATTTCTAAAGCTTTGGGACTCCAGCGAACCACAGTGAGAGCCATTATCCACAAATGGCAAAAACATGGAACAGTGGTGAACCTTCCCAGGAGTGGCCGGCCGACCAAAATTACCCCAAGGCGCAGAGGCGACTCATCCAAGAGGTCACAAAGACCCCAGGACAACGTCTAAAGAACTGCAGGCCTCACTTGCCTCAATTAAGGTCAGTGTTCACGACTCCACCATAAGAAAGAGACTGGGCAAAAACGGCCTGCATGGCAGATTTTCAAGACGCAAACCACTGTTAAGTAAAAAGAACATTAGGGCTCGTCTCAATTTTGCTAAAAAATATCTCAATGATTGCCAAGACTTTTGGGAAAATACCTTGTGGACTGATGAGACAAAAGTTGAACTTTTGGAAGGCAAATGTCCGTTACATCTGGCGTAAAAGGAACACAGCATTTCAGAAAAGAACATCATACCAACAGTAAAATATGGTGGTGGTAGTGTGATGGTCTGGGGTTGTTTTGCTGCTTCAGGACCTGGAAGGCTTGCTGTGATAGATGGAACCATGAATTCTACTGTCTACCAAAAATCCTGAAGGAGAATGTCCGGCCATCTGTTCGTCAACTCAAGCTGAAGCGATCTTGGGTGCTGCAACAGGACAATGACCCAAAACACACCAGCAAATCCACCTCTGAATGGCTGAAGAAAAACAAAATGAAGACTTTGGAGTGGCCTAGTCAAAGTCCTGACCTGAATCCAATTGAGATGCTATGGCATGACCTTAAAAGGTGGTTCATGCTAGAAAACCCTCAAATAAAGCTGAATTACAACAATTCTGCAAAGATGAGTGGGCCAAAATTCCTCCAGAGCGTGTAAAAGACTCATTGCAAGTTATCATAAGCGCTTGATTGCAGTTATTGCTGCTAAGGGAGGCCCAACCAGTAATTAGGTTCAGGGGGCAATTACTTTTTCACACAGGGCCATGTAGGTTTGGATTTTTTTCTCCTAAATAATAAAAACCATCATTTAAAAACTGCATTTTGTGTTTACTTGTGTTATATTTGACTAATGGTTAAATGTGTTTGATGATCAGAAACATTTTGTGTGACAAACATGCAAAAGAATAAGAAATCAGGAAGGGGGCAAATAGTTTTTCACACCATTGTATATTACTTTCATTTGTGGTTAATGAGTCTGAATTGTGGAATTCATACTTTAGAACACATGGAGGCTGCTGAGCAAGTGCACTCTCTCCTCTCTCCTCTCCTCTCTCCTCTCTCTGTCGCCCGCTGCTATAAATGTAACGTTCTTTCATAGCCAGATATGTGCCTTACCTGTCTGTGTGTGTGAAGAATTCTGATGAGGTGTGAAACATAACCAATGTGCACGCTGCCAATCGAATAGTCAATAAGCTACTCTTTTGGGTTCACATATTTGTAAATCGGACTCTGAAGGACTCACCAGCCATGAACCTCACCGCATGTCACCGCGTCCGAGCCCCCCTTTTATCTGCTGTTCACGGGCTTTTTTTATTGCCAGCTTCTTCTGGTACTTCCACCCCACCCTGAAAAGTATGTCCCTGTGAGGTCCGGACCCCGAGCCCATTACAATGGGGTTTTCGGAAGGCACTAAGAACATAAAAACAAAAGAAATCTGACAAACAAGAGGAGACCATTCAGTGCACTTGTCACTCGTTTGTTTAGCTAATAGCTAAGCTGACCCAACATCTCGTCCAAATTTTTCTTAAAGGTTCTCAAGGTTTCTGCCTCAACTTCATGTCTGGTAGTTTGTTCCAGATTCCCAAAATTCTTTGATTAAAGAAGTGCTTCCTGGATTCAGTCCTCAGAATGGAGTCTCTGTTCTTAAAGATCAAGAGGAAACCCTTAACCTCTGTAACGTCAGACCCGAGTGCCGCTCAGGCTGTAAAAACAGTGCTAAAAGCCACTAGTCCTGAGCATCGCTCATATAGACACGACTGGCGTAAGCGGTAGACCCGAGGATTACTCGGGCAGTAAAAGAGCCAACAGCGTTAGTGACGAGCGTTGCTCTGGAAACGGTATAGGCGTGTCTCGCGTAAGTGACAGGCCCGAGTGTTACCCGGGCAACGGAGCGGACACGTCTTCTCCT
Organism: Polypterus senegalus; assembly: GCF_016835505.1. Taxonomy (NCBI): domain Eukaryota; kingdom Metazoa; phylum Chordata; class Cladistia; order Polypteriformes; family Polypteridae; genus Polypterus; species Polypterus senegalus. The sequence goes on from NC_053159.1 coordinate 180,227,938, forward strand.
AGCCTCATGAAGGCGTTTTTTAGCAGCCCGGGTGTTGTGCGCTCCTGACAGTGATGACGAAGTGATGACGAAGTGACTCTGCCTTCAGCCAGAGACATTGAAACAGACAGTGAAATCAAAAGGGATTCTGATGAATCTGAACATGTGCAGTGTGTGCTGCTCAAAAGCTGATCCATCTGGAAAGAAAATCCGCAAGGAAATCACGAAATTGTGTATTTCACCTTGCTTCAAGATATACCACAGAAGCATCACATTTTGACAGTATACAAGAGGGGGTCCCAAAATAACGAGACTTGTTTTCTGGAGGGGCATTAGTTCCGAACGTTTACCGGCTATAGGTGCGTATACTCGACTGCCCGCTGCATCATTTGGCCAAGCAGCATCCTCGGGGAGGTCTGTGAGGTCATTGTCATTTTTGTTGCCATCGTTGATTTTGTGATGACAGACTTGAAAGAATAACAACCCAACCACAGGGGATGCACAGACCAGCGTGTTTCTTCGTGCCAGTCCCAAGCCCAGATAAATGGGGAGGGTTACGTCAGGAAGGGCATCCGGTGTAAAATTTTGCCAAATCAATATGTGGACAGCAATACAAATTTCCATACCGGATCGGTCGAGCCCCGGGTTAACAACGACCACCACCAGTACTGTTAGTCAACAGGGTGCTGGTGGAAATTGGGCTACTGTTGGCCAAAGAAGAAGAAGAAGAAGGGGGAGACGATAGATAGATAGATAGATAGATAGATAGATAGATAGATAGATAGATAGATAGATAGATAGATAGATAGATATTTTTTTTTTATTTTTAAAATGACCTTTATTATGAACAATAACAAAATATACAGTCATAAGACAAACAATCCCAATATTCAGGATATTAACAAAAAAGTCTGTATCAGACAACCACCACTACTCCCCCTTTACACTCCTCCTACTCCGCACATAAATAATATAATCAAAAAGTTGACAATTCATTTTAATACAAAGACCACCATTACTCCCCCTTTACACTCCTCCCACTCTGCATATTAATAGATTATTTTAATATTAAAATTTAACTTTACTTCGTGCAATGACCAAAAAAAAAAAAACCATGAACACAGCAGTCGTATGCAGTTAATAAATATGTTACATTACTCCACTACTATTGCCCCGTGCACACTTCTTACTCCACACATAAAGTACAGAATTTCCATATTAAATAAGTAATTCATAATTTGTTCATTAACCCACTATTCCCTTATACATGCCTCCAGATCCACAAATATAAATAATTGCTCATAATAAACACACATTTCATAATCATTCTACTCCACCATCACTCCCCCTGTACTCGTCTCCTACTCCGTACATCGCTCTCCATTATACACACAGCATTGTATTCCCCAGGAGTCTCCTATTCTGAGCTTTCAATCATCCAGTATTTAAATATTTTGAAGGACATTTAAAGAAGTCACCACCCAGTCACCAGCTTGCCCTTCTCAACAGAACACAAAGCCCCCCCAAGCCCCCATAAATCACAGAAGGTCTGCATGTCTCCAATGAGTTGATGGTAAGTGAACTCCAGCTTCAACCGGCACTTCACCAGCACTTTAAACATCAGGAGCACATCAGTGGTCTTTGAGTTTTTTTCTCTGTTCCTCCTGGTTTTGAGGATTGACAGTTTTGCTTGGCCCAGTAGATAATTTCCCAGCACACACTTGTTTCTCTGTCTCTGAGTATACTTAATACCAAAAATAAATCCAACAGTTGACAATGACAGTCCTATTCTATCCAAAAGTATCTTGAGGAATATAAAAAATGGTTCGAGCCGTTTGCAGTTAACAAAAAGATGAAAAACAGTCTCTCGCTGTTGACAAAACGGACAACAATCTGATGTTCCTGGTGAAATAACCGATAAAAAGGAGTTGGTGGCGAGAGCCCCATGAAGAATCCTCCATTGCAGGTCGCCAATTCTTTTTTGCAGTGGTTGTTTATAAAAAGTTCTCCACGCTGGAGTTTCATTCACTCCAACATGCAGTTCTTGTCTCCAGCGTGTGTCTGGCAAGTCTCTAAGAAATTTATAAAAAGTCACCTTAACACACACCTGGTAGAGCTCATTTTTTCCCATCGTGTCAAACTGCTTGTCTATTAAGTTGCCAACTTTCAGAATGGAGCCTGGCGGTCAGTGCAGTCTGTGACGTTGGGTTTGACTTGGATGACGAGTTCTGTGATATCTGAGTTGAAGATCGGATTGTCCGGAGAGACGTTCTGGCACAGTGACCCTGCGCCTAAGTTCACCAAGGCCTCCTTAAACTGGCACAGAAAGTGGTGTACAAGACGTTCAGACCTCACGCCCAGGACCGATGTGAGGTGTGCTGCGGTGTGCCATGTGCTAGTGTGGTTATTTAAAAGATGGCCAATCTTCGTGATTCCACTTTTAATAAGGATTGAGGTGAAGTGACAAGAGAAAAGCAGAGGAGAGTTCAACACATTATTCCTAATCAGAGGTTCCTCTAAAAAACAATGAAGATTGCCAAAAACAAAACGAGATCTCATAAGTTTACTATGCCAAGTAAGCAACATTGACTGATAGAATTTTGGCAAAACTGATAAAGTTAGTTTGGAGACGTCTAAGAGGAGTAGCTGTTTGTCAAATTTTAACTCGCTCACTTTGTGTAAAATTACAAACGCCAGGTCTCTCCAAGGCAGGCCGTCTGGACCATAGAACAGCCTCTGCAGCGTCTGGAGCCTGAAGGCCTCGATTTTACTTCTGACGTCAATCAGTCCCTGCCCTCCTTCTGCCACTGGTAGGTGCAGCACACCTCTCTGGACCCAGTGTAGACTGTCCCAAAAAAAGTCAAGGATGATCGTCTGTACGGATTTGATCAGAGCTACTGGTGGATCAGCACACCTGAGCTTGTGCCAAAACATGGAGGCAATCAAGTTATTCAGGATTAACACCCTGCCTCTACATGAAATGTCCCTCAGAAGCCACTTCCAACGGTTCAGCCTTGCTTGGATCAGATCTGTCCACCCCACCCAATTGTCTACAGCGGTGCCATCTGTGCCTAAATAGATAGATAGATAGATAGATAGATAGATAGATAGATAGATAGATAGATAGATAGATAGATAGAAAAGGCACTATATAGATAGATAGATAGATAGATAGATAGATAGATAGATAGATAGATAGATAGATAGATAGATAGATAGAAAAGGCACTATATAAAATAGATAGATAGATAGATAGATAGATAGATAGATAGATAGATAGATACTTTATGAATCCCAAGGGGAAATTCAAATAATCCAGCAGCAGTATACTGATACAAAAAAAAAATAATTAAATAGTAATACAAATGCATGTAAAAACATAAAATAATTTTGAATAATGTTAGCGTTTACTCTTCATGGAGAGAAGGCATGACCCGCTGTGGCAACCCCTAACAGAAGCAGCCAAAAGAAGAAGACGACCTGAAAGATTAACATGTTTACATCAAGCTCCATTCCCTTTTGGAGAAAACACCAGCAGGAGCTGTGACAAAGCTTTGAGAGACTTCAGAGAAGAAGCTTTGAGCCAGACAAGAGTCGTTACCTTAAAGTGCTCAAGCGATTGCGTGATGCTGGGCAGAGAAAACGTCCCGAATTGTGGTAATCAGGCGAGTGGCTCCTGCATCACGACGACGCTCCCGTCCACACAGCATTGAGTGTGTGGCAGTTTCTCTCGATAAACAGGATGACTATGGTTCCCCCCACACCCCCCTGGACCTTGCACCCTGTGATTTTTTTTTTTCTTATTTCCAAGAATAAACAGGGACCTTAAAGGAAAGCGTTTTCAGGATGTAGAGGAGGTCACGACGGAGGCACTGATGACTGTCACTCTGTAAGAGTTTCAGAGCAGTTCTGAACAACGGAAAAAGTGGTGGGACAAGTGTTTTGTGTCTCAGGGAGAGTATTTTGAGGGTGATTACATTGTGGAAATGTTCAGGGAAACATACGATTAAAAAATCTCTTTATTTTGGGTCCCCCCTCCTATACAGCATTAGCATTATTATTATTATTAATTATTATTATGATTTGCGTCATTATCATAGTCTCTACTCTTTTTACTTTGTACTTTTAGTGTTTTGCACATGTTACAATAGAAAGATCATCCATCCATTATCCAATCCGCTATATCCTAACTACAGGGTCATGGGGGTCCGCTGGAGCCAATCCCAGCCAACACAGGGTGCAAGGCAGGAAACAAATCCTGGGCAGGGTGCCAGCCCACCACAGGGCACACACACCCCAAGCACACACACGGGACAATTTCAGAATCGCCAATGCATCTAACCTGCATGTCTTTGGACTGTGGGAGGAAACCCACGCAGACACGGGGAGAACATGCAAACTCCACGCAGGGAGGACCCGGGAAGCAAACCCAGGTTTCCTTACTGCGAAGCAGCAGCGCTACCCACTGTGCCACCATGCCGCCAACAGAAAGATCAGATTTCATTAATATGTCATTTGTCAAGCCAAAAACTGCAAAGCTTTTCACTTTTTTTTTCCAAGAAGAAATTTTAAGGAGGCTATGGAGGTTTTGGATGCTCTCCAGATGGCTCACCTTCCACTGGTGTCCTCCATTACGAGATTCACCGTTAGGTTGGACGAATTCTGCTGCATCTCCTTTGAATGGCCTGTCCTCGTCAAAGTAGTCCTAATGTTTTAAGTGGGTCTGACGCTTCAATAGCTGCTGCCGTTTTAGCATTCATGGTTTGCCCAGCTCTCTGCCATTAGCTGTTTGTATCTGGATATGATTCATAGTGAAAAGTCCACCGAAAAAATGAAGTAAATGAACAGAGCAAAGCAAAGCATTTAAAGATGTGGCTAAAAATGGAAATAGTCATTTTCCAACCCGCTATATCGTAAAACAGGGTCACGGGGGGTCTGCTGGAGCCAATCCCAGCCAACACAGGGCACAAGGCAGGAAACAAACCCCAGGCAGGGCGGCAGCCCACCGCAGGGCACACACACACACACCCACACCCACACACTGGGGACAATTTAGGATCGCCAATGCACCTAACCTGCATGTCTTTGGACTGTAGGAGGAAACCGAAGTGCCCAGAGGAAACCCACACAGACACGGGGAGAACATGCAAACTCCACGCAGGGAGGATTCAGGAAGCGAACCCGGGTCTCCTTACTGCGAGGCAGCAGCGCTACCCACTACGCCACCGTGCCGCCCATCTGGCTAAACCTATTGACAAAATAAGACTCTGCAGTGATATGGAAGAATTTTTCAGAAAGCTCAGAATTCTTCCATAATAAGGAAGACAGTAATACACAGGAAACAAGCATGAGCCGATACAATAATTTCACCAAATAACCCACATTGACACCAAAACCTGAAAGAAACCCCACTCTGGACAGATACATCGACAGCTTCTGACAGAGGGTCAAAACTGGGATCCTGGACCGAGACCAGAACCAGGTATACAATATCAGTTTACATGAAAAGTAAGCCATACTTTCACGAAGGGAAAACACAGAGATCACCGTCAAACCAGCCGATAGAGGGGGTGCCTTAGTAATCCTGAACACATCTGATTATATAAAGGAGGCAGCTTTCTAATACCAGTTATTACTCCAGACTACAGGAGGACCCCACTGATGTTTACATGAAAAGAAATGAAGAAATTGTTAAGCAACTTACCTGTTAACATCAAGGACCACATCAGCAGAGGTGGGTAGTAACGAGTTACATTTACTTTAGTAATGTTTTAAAAAAATTGTACTTCTAAGAGTAGTTTTACTGCACCATACTTTTTACTTTTACTTGAGTACATTTGTGAAGAAGAAACTCTACTCTTACTCTGCTACATTGGGCAACACTCGACTCGTTGTTTTTTCCATTAGACATGCTATATTTTTACCAGAGAGAAGACACCAGTGGATCTACTGCATGACTGTTTCACCAATCAAACGTAGCAACAATAATCACAAGACTCCATTTCACCAATCAGACGTAGCAACGATAATCACAAGACTCCATTTCACCAATCAGACGTAGCAACAATTATCAGATGGCTCCATTTCACCAATCAGACGTAGCAACAATAATCACAAGACTCCGTTTCACCAATCAGATGTAGCAACAATTATCAGATGGCTCCGTTTCACCAATCAGACGTAGCAACGATAATCACAAGACTCAGTTTCACCAATCAGACGTAGCAACGATAATCACAAGACTCAGTTTCACCGATCAGACGTAGCAACAATTATCACAAGACTCCGTTTCACCAATCAGACATAGCCATGAAGTCACATTACCACACACAAACTGTGGCGGCATAGCAGCACAAACTCCTCACAGACAGCAGACAAGGAAAGAAAGAATACATGAAAAATAAAGGCCAACTCCTGCTGAAGCTTAACCATCACTTCCCTGAGTGAAGAACAAGAACATTTTAACCAAACACGCACAGACACAGACAGTCCAGGTAAAGTGAGACTTCTTGGATGTTATTTTCTATCAGCTGTGCGAGTGAATCTGCAGTATTATACGGTCAGTGTACCGTTTATCTCGTCACTGTAAGTAGTCTGCACTGTTCAGACATACATGTTACCTACTGTAGGTATCGGCTTCAAAAGCTTTGTTGTGAAAAACTGAGATTTGGAACTTTGTGTTATTTGTGCATCGTTATTTTGTAAAGATGTTATTAATTTTTACTCATTTTTAATTTTATTATTTGGAAATAGCAGAATTTTGCACATTATTTTATATTTTTGTCTGTCTTATTACAACATTTCTAAAAAATAAATCATTTATTATGAACAGTTACTCAGTACTTGAATAGTCTTTTCACCAAATACTTTTCTACTCTTACTTGAGTCATTTCTTGGATGACTACTTTTTACTTCTACTTGAGTAATATTAGTTTGAAGTAACGCTACTCTTACTTGAGTACAATTTTGGCTACTCTACCCACCTCTGCACATCAGTAGTTGAATCCCTGAGTGGGATACTTCTACATGCTCCCCAAGATCAATAAAGATGAGAACCCAGGAAGGCCAAAAATCTCAGGAATTGGCACACTGACGGAAAATATTTCAGGATGGGTTGAAAGCATTCTCAAACCCCTTGCCAGAAACACACCCAGCTATGTGCAGGACACCACCCACCTCCTTAAAAAACCTGCTGCCCTAGACACCATTTCTGATGGAGCCTTCCTTGTTACAATGGATGTGGAGGCATTATACACAAACATCCTCCATGATGATGGAACTATGGCCTGTCAGACATACCTGAATGGCTTACAAACAGAGCCAGTGATACAACTGATAAAATTCATAGGTTACACCTCGCTTGATGAAGGGGCCGGAGTTCCCTCGAAAGCGTGCATTTGTAATCTGTTTAGTTAGCCAATAAAAGGCGTCATTTCGCCCTACTTTCTCCTGTATCAAGATCATAGAATCATTACAAACCATTACTCACTCTCTTTCTGTTGTGCTTCACTTCTCAGTATCGTGTTGCCGCCTGTGGTGCCACTGGTCTAATTTAAAGCTGTTTTCCTGTCCATGGAAAAGACACCTGAGATACGCTGATCACAACAATATTCTGTCATCATTTAACTCAGTTGGAATCCCCATTAATTTTACTGAATCAGCCCACAATCTCAGAGTTATCTTTGACTCTAGCATGTCATTTAAAGCGCACATTACAAAGTTGTCCAAATCATGTTTCTTCCATCTTAAAAATGTTGGGAAATTAATGCGCTTTCTAAATAAACAGGATTCTGAGAAATTAATTCATGCATTTATGTCTAGTAGGATTGACTACTGCAATTCGGTGTTCACTGGATGTTCAAACTGTTCTTTATACAGCCTCCAGTTAATCCAAAATGCGGCTGCAAGAATTATTACAAGAACAAGAAAATACGAACACATCACTCCAGTTCTTAAATCCTTACACTGGCTCCCGGTTAAGTTTAGGGCAGATTTCAAAATCCTCCTTTTAACATATAAAGCCTTAAATGTCTGAGGTCCGGCTTACTTGTCTGAACTTATCATGACTTACAAACCTGAGTGCACATTAAGATCTCAAGACGCCGGTCTGCTTACGATTTTAAGGATTAATAAAATAACAGTGGGAGGTCGAGCTTTTATTTACAGGGCCCCTAAACTGTGGAGTGGTCTGCCTGCTTCTATAAGAGATGCCCCTTCGGTCTCAGCTTTCAAATCCCAGCTGAAGACTCACTACTTCAGTTTAGCACACCCTGACTAGAGCTGCTGATTAACTGTACAGACTGCATCTCTGTTGTTAGTCATTAGCACTAAAACATAAGTGACATGAGAGTTAGAATTTGATACTAACCCTCACCTATTCTGTTTCTCTTCTCGGTACTCAAAATGTGGCACTTGGTGCCACGGCCCATCTGCCAAGTTGTTTTGCCTGTCTAAGGTAAAGTCATCCCTGATGGAGGATCACAGGAATCATGGGAAAGAGGGGTCCTTTCATCGGATTAGAGCTATTTCAGCTGTGGAATGGCCAAAATGGGGGAGGCAGCTTGATGGATGAGGTCTCCAGGACTCTAAACAAATCCAGATCATATTATGTGATATCATCTACTGTTCAATTCTGCCCCTTACTAGTAAAATTCTTATTTTTATGCCATATTGAGGATTTTTTCTGTTCTGTGTATTGTATTGTATCGAACCCCGTCCTTTTGACACCCACTGCACGCCCAGCCTACCTGGAAAGTGGTCTCTCTTTGAACTGCCTTTCCCAAAGTTTCTTCCATTTTTTCCCTACTGGGTTTTTTTTGGGAGTTTTTCTTGTCTTCTTACAGAGTCAAAGCTAGGGGGCTGTCAAGAGGCAGGGCCTGTTAAAGCCCATTGCGGCACTTCTTGTGTGATTTTGGGCGATACAAAAAATAAACTGTATTGTATTGTATACTGGGAGCCATAAAATCAGAAGGTGTAAATATTCTGCCACCATATTAGATGGGCTCTACTGTAGAATGACCAGGAACTGGCCCGGTGGTGGTGTCTTCGCTTTGCCAGTTAGAAATGACTGTAGACCAAAACAAGTTTTACTTTCCCTTTTTATTTTGTTCATTAGAGTTTTTCTTTTGCTCTCCTCTGTTGTCAAGTGCCCTTCGATCAAAAATGAATCAACAGATAATGTTGACGTCGATCACTTTCAAAACACTTTGTGTTCCTGTCTGTTTAAACAAATCTGTGTCTTTATTAATTTTCCTGATGGTATTAGTAGTCTGTAAAGTCTGTAATTGCATTTTACCTGAGAACTTGTCACAGTGCCCTGAGCCTGCCCTCACCGAAAGGCGCTATACATAATAAACTGAATTGACTAGTATATTGTACATTAAAGAATGACATCTCAAAAGCAGGTTATGTAAAGTATGAGTGGAAGGCTTATTAAATGCACAGGAGCTCGTGAGGCACTGAATATTGACTGAGCTTCATGGCTGCCTACAGTACTTCATAATCAGCAGTGTCTCAAAACATGAAGTGAAGATCACCGCTCCTTAAAGAGACCTTTCTGTGTATGTCTCTCACCCCTCAAACATCCACCTAACAGTCACATAGCAAGAGGCTGCTGCATTAAGCGAATTCTTACGAACAACCACTTAAAATAATAATATAAATCCACAAGAAGTTTTTGTATCTTCAACAGGAAAAGGTATTGTAGCAAGCTCAGGGTCCGGCCCTGAGAGGGACACGACCTAAAGGTGACCGCAGACTACCTGGAGAAGTCGGCTACAAAGAAGCCTGTGAGCAGCACGTAATGGGCATAGATACAGTACTTTGAGAGCACTTCAGACACCCCTCCTGGCTGTTAAGCCCAGCAGCGGGATACTTGGGCACCGGAAAGCCTCGAATTGGACTCTGGGCTTCGGTGGGATTACAGTGATCCAGGTAAACAGTGTGGCATTCTGGTTGCCTCTGACCATGGGTGTGACGGAGCTGGGCAGTGTGCTTTAGAAGACAAATTGTCTATGAGCAAGTGTCGCTGATGAAGACCAGTACAGCATGGCATAATCGGCGTTGAAGAAGCCAACAGTCCTGTTACGGCCACTCGCCAGCAATCTTCACGAAAGGCTAATTCCATTCCTCCATCTCCCGCACCCCATGGGTCATTACAGTATGTTCACTACGGGTATTGCTGTATTTGAGACTGTGAAAGAAGACAAAATAAAGGTAGGAATATTAACGTAAAAGTTTAATGCAAACAACTTAAGTAATGGAAGTCTATGAAGAAAGAATCACATATTGAGCCATGAAAGATTTAATTTGCCCAGACCAGGGTTGGAAACACCTTGTTATTACCCAACTTTACCAGTGATTTTCAGTTATTTACATTGTTATTTCCCCAGACCAGCAACGTTTCATAGAAATTTTCTGCCAGTCCAAGATAATCGGGCAAGCCAAGTACTTTAGTGCAGTCATTCCCAACCACTGAAGCAAGCAAGACACATCACAAGCTGAAAACCCGTAGGGGGAAGAGCCAAAACCCACCTCTCCAGGGGCTTCACGTATAAACGGTGCATACACACAAAAATGTTGCGTACTCCGGTTTCCATGCCCACATTGCGATGTATAAAAACTAAACTTGGCGTAAAGCCATGCACATTTTCACGCTAGCTTAATCCCTGCTGTACGCAAGTTCTCTGCTTGGTTTTGCAAATTGGCAGAAACCAGCGTCAAAGCAGTGCTACTGTTCCTGTGTCGTTTCCCTTTATTTTTTAGATTCACATCCCTGATGTGGCTTTATCAAATACACTGAAATTAACCGCATATTGTTTATTAGTTACAGGCATCTGATTGTAATCAACCTGTAACAATATAATGGCACACAAAATGGCCAAACTATTCTAAATACCATCACTGCTTTAGTGTTGTTATTCTCACTGCACCACTCAGAGTATTTAACTCACTGTATCTGAGTAGGGAATCACAGGTCTACAGTAGCTGATTGGATTATCAGTATACATCATCAAGCACACGCTACCTCTGCCATGTGCACAGTCTATTTGAACTTCCTCCATACGGCAAACACTTCATAGCCTTTCCTGTAGGGAGCTCGCACCTCAGAAACAGTTTCATCCCAAGAGCTGTAAACGTACTCAATCAGTCCATCAAATACTCCTTGTAGAACTGTTTGTACTTATACGTACAATTACCTCACTGTAAACTTGCAGTACAGTTATAATATTGCACTACCTGAGCCACTTTATCTATCCATCCATCTATTTTCCAACCCGCTGAATCCGAACACAGGGTCACGGGGGTCTGCTGGAGCCAATCCCAGCCAACACAAGGCACAAGGCAGGAACCAATCCTGGGCAGGGTGCCAAACCACCACAGGACACACACAAACACACCCACACACACACCAAGCACACACTAGGGCCAATTTAGAATCGCCAATCCACCTAACCTGCATGTCTTTGGACTTTGGGGAGCCACTTTATAAAGCATGTATTTATATATGATGATCACTGGCTTCTAAGTCGATTTAGATTTCCAAGCGCTGTCTTCTTGGAGCTCTTGATATCATTTTTAAGATGAAATGCAGTAAAGTACATATATTACATTATTCACATAATTTTTAAAGTCCATTTAAATAATGCATACTGTTAATAATTAAACATGTGGACACAGTGGACAGCAGTACAGATGAGCTGGCACTCTGTTCACAGATGTATTCTTGCTGGGACTGGCGCAACACTGGACGGATAGATGTATGCAGGGCTGTGGAGTCGGTAGATAAATGCTCCGACTCCGACTCTGACTCCTCAGTTTCTAAATCTTCCGACTCCGACTCCTCTGTGTGTATATACTATGCTAATGTATTTTCTACATCCATTGAAGGAAAGGAAGGCAACATACATGTCATTTCACCACAGAACTACTGGCTAGGAAGCCAACACTCTACTATAATGCCAGATTAAAGACAAACACAATGAAAACAAGGTTTTGTTTATTTTTTATTTTTTTAAACAAGTGTCTGGATAGTAATAGCAGGCATAAAAATCAGGAACAGGAAATGTATTGGTTCAAAAATACAAACCACATTCTTTGGTAGTTTTAACTTTTAAAACAAAAAAAAAAGCTTAACTATATGAACTAAAACAATATCTGGAAAACCTATATTAAACTTGGAATACAGTTATAGTTAAAGGAAATCATGAATCATGTTTGAATCCCATAGTCAGGTTTAAAGTTTAAGTTTATTTCCTTCACTTATACAAGTGTCTCTAGTCCTGCAAAAACACTTACCTAATTATCAGCGACAGTTAAGGCCCCCAAATACGCAGCAATCCGTGGCCGATTTTGCCACCGACCGATGTGCGTGTACAATCGCGGCAATTGATTGGCGGCGCGGATTGCGGGTGTCCACATGGACGGGCAGATCCAGCTTGCCGAAAATCTCGACCACCGCCCCCATCCAAAGTAATGTGATGCCTCTGTCTGCTGCAGTGGCTGTCTCCTCTGTCAGCCAGCCGGAAGTTTAGTGCATTGTGTCACTCACCGGCCAGCTGATCAGCAGAACGAGCCTCTGCTGGAGACAGGTAGGGAGATCTGTGTTCTCGGCTCCTTCGGCCCCCTTCACTAGCGCATAGCGAAGGGGAGCCGACGGAGCTGAGAACACACCAGATGATTTTTCAGGCGTTTGGCGTGATGACTCGTTGAACGGCCAAAAAATCGGCAGTGCATCTGTAAATGTATGGGGGCTTTAGGCTAGGGTCACAGTTCCTTGTAACAGTGGAACACGACACAATGGAAAGCGGTGCCGCACCTTACCTGTGCATTACATCCCATATAGTGACGCATACAGTCAATGAAAAGCATGCTTCATGGTTACTTGACATGTTCGTTTTGTGGTAACATTATGCACTGCATGTATTGGGCTTTATTCTTACAGCAGAGAAGTAGTTCATTATGACTGTTTGTGAATTGGGACATTTCAACTTACTTTTTTAATTCCCATTTAAATTTAGTAGGAGTCGGAGTCGGAGTCGGTTAACTTTTTGCTGACTCCGACTCCAGGTACCCAAAATTGTCTCCGACTCCGACTCCACAGCCCTGGATGTATGGAATAATTAAACATGTATGGCAAAGATATTTCAATGTTCCTTAAAAGTGTTAAGAATCTGCGTTCTAAGGTTAGAGATGGTTTTACATTTATTACAGAACTTATTGTGTGGCGATTGGTTACTGGGAGAAAGAAAAGGAAGGATAGGAATTGGAGGTTAGTACGTTTGAAAGAGACAGTACTGCTGCAATAAATTATTTCATCGAGGGTCGTGCACGTCCCAGTAAGCATCTTGCGTGAGGTAGGAACAATCTCTGGATGGGGCGGCAGCTCATCGCTACCAATGTGCCACCGTGCTCCCATGTTTAATACATGCTTTAATTCTTACGATCATGAAAATGATATCAAGTATACATCTTAGTATTTTAATTATTCAGAGAGCTGTAATATCATGAATGGAATGGATTCTGTATCCTGTTGTTGGAAGAGAAAGCCCATTTAACAAGCACGTAGTAAGTCACACACATAGAGCACATAGAAGAAAACATATTGACTACAAAGCATTTAACGTGCTACTTTAGTTACGACAGGATTTGAGAAACTAGTAAATGAAACAATTTTAAGATGAACTTTATGACGTTCTACTTTAATGACAAAATAAACTACGTGATTAAAGTGGAAAATTTGAGATTAAAGTTGACATTTCGAGCTTTTTTCCCCACTGTGTCCCTATTTTTTTTTTCTTTTCTCTGTACCCTAATAAGCTTTCATATGACACTCAGACAGTAGGCTACATACAACTTTGATATCTGACTTCTTTTTTATTTCGGGCACCGTGCGACTTTCTAAACTTGAACTTTCGAATTTCTCAGACACTCTATGTCACTCGATCAATTTTGTTTTGTTGTTTATACCACTGTTTAAACCAACAAATAGTACGTTTTTATTTGCCTCCACTTGGTATTCGCTGAAATTCTTCTATTTTCCCCCGTGCTTTTGCCATTGTCTTTTCACAGAACGCTGAGCTTAAGGGCTATTTACATTGATTTGCATATTCAAAGAGGCGTAATTCTGGGAGGAGTCGGGGTGGGGCAGCAGGCGCATGCACGTGCGTTACTTTTCACGCTGACCAGGATTTATGGAGTGGAAGAATTTTTTTGTGTACACACACATTTCTGGTTTTGTTCATACGCCATGTTTTAGTGTGAATTCTACACAAGGTGTTATACATGAGGCCCCTGGTCTTGGGTTGAAAGTTAACAAATCTAGCTGCTCTAAACTCCAGACGGACCCCCAACCCCCGTTCTGCAGTCTAATACTCATAAATCAGGCCGGTCAAAACTCCAAGCAGACCACCACCCTCTGCTCTCCGATCTAGTGTGATTAAATCTAGCCACACAAAACTCCATGGGGGAACCCCACTCCTGATCTTGGATCTAATGTTAATAAATCTAGACACCTGAAACTCCAAGTGGATCCCCACTTGCTCTCTGATCTAACATGATTAAATCTAGCCACACAAGATTCCTGTCAGCCCAACTACTCTTTGATCTGATGTTAACAAATCTAGCTGAAGGCACTCCAGGTGGACCACCCTCCTCCCCTCCCTTGGTATATGATTTCTCCCCAAAGGTCCAAGGGGAGTTGCCCAAACTTCAATCGGTCCACATGGCAGACAGGCTGAACACCACTGATTTGTATAACCTTAGCGGGTTTGGGGTTATTGTAAAGGTGCTCCCGTGACTTACATCCCCAGTGCCGCAGTCCAACCAGACTGCAAGTTGTCCCAAGAGAAACCAAACAGGTTAGATTTGGTCAAAAGTCAAAGGGGTGGGCTCTATTGGCGCTTTTCCACTGCATAGTACGGCACAGCACGGTTCAGTACAGCTCACCTTGGTTCGGCTCGGTTTGCGGTTTGACTGCAGTTTAGTACCGCCTTTAGAGTGGGCGGGATTATTCACGTGTCGTTAGAGTTGCGCCGCCTCTACTGCCGTGACACCGTGGAACTTTACAACAACACGCGAACAACGACAACACTTTAGCTCGACGCGCAAGGGTAAGCATCTAAAAAAAGCACATCACTAGCTAACTTTTATCACTGTTGCAAAGCATAAAATGAACTTAACTGTCAGTGTAACATTAAAATGCTGATTCTGTACATTACAGATCTTCCACATTTTGCAAAAAAGTCGCCGCAACAGACCATCTGTTTGGACATTTAACCGTGCTTCAGAGTGGTGGGATGTGATTGTTCCCGGTTTTACAAACACTCAGTGGCTGGAGAACTTTCGAATGTCTGAAGAAACATTCATCCACTTATGCAACAAACTGCGTCCAGCGATGGAGAGACGGGACACAAACTTCCGCGTGTGTGTACCTAAAAGAAAAGAATAGCCAGTGACGCAGTAATGACGTAATGATTTTCTCCGGCCAATCAGTGACCAGCAGAGTTTACACGTCACATTTTAGTAACGGTTCGGCGCGCTTGGAACCTCGGCTGAGGTGGTACTAAAAAAAGGACCAGGTACCAGGTACTGTTCCCAGTGGAAAACCCCCCCAAAAGTGAGCTGAACTGAACCGTGTCGTGCCGTACTATGCAGTGGAAAAGCGCCATATGTGCACGAGAGAGCTGGCAACCAATGAGCACTCAGCTGGAAAAACAGCACTTATAATGCAATGACATAGGATAAGGAAACAAGAGGGGGTTTGGACTTCACAAACAGGAGAGAGACTCGTCCATCTGATGTCTCATGTTTTACACACCATAACAGAATGGAAGAATGAAAACAAGGGCTGAGATTGTGGCTGACATTTGCAGCGTCAGGCAGCAGGTGACACTTTAGATATGTGACACTGTGTTGGGGAGCCTTCTAGCAGTCATCAAATTTGGCATACCCTACAAATGCCAGCTGTGTAAACTGACATACTTGGGCGACGAGATGAGCAATAGCAGTCGTCAAGTCTGACATCTCCTCCGACTAGGAGTTGTGTAATGTGACACTTCATGTCATGGCGCTGATTTTTTTGTTTTTTGTTTTAATTGGATGAATCAGTTATACTCAGTGGGGTTGAGAGTGGCGCCTAAAGTGTAGCAGTGAATCAGGGAGGATCAAAGACACAAGCAGATGCAGGGATTAGCACCACTGCAAATGTTAACAGCTTTATATAAAACTTCACTAAGTGCAAGACAGTTTAGTTTAAAAATGGTGTACTAAGTAAAAAGGAGAGGAAAAAAACGAGAGATGCAAAGGAAGGAGATCCGATCAATTAAGGTTTAGATGGATGAAGCAGCAGAGAAATGTGCAATGCAAGGAAACAGATGTGCATTCATGTACAGCAGGGTCGGAACTGATTTGCTACAGCGAGGGATGGGGATGATGATGGGCTGATGTGCAGTTGGCAGGTACCAACCATCGAGTCTGTGAAGAGTGTCAGTTCAAACTGTTCGGGTTCGATGGCGAGGCTTCAGATACAGTGCAGCAAAGTTCCCGAGGGGAAACGTGAGCTTGGAGAATGAAGTCTAAGATGGCGGGAGGAAGGATGAGGCAAGTCACTAGTGGACTCGTGGTGAAGGTGTGACGGGGTCTCATCCATTGGCCGAGGAGATTTGCTGGATGTGTTGTTTGTCCAGTGAAGGCCTGTTTGAGGATTTCTCCTGATGTTTCTAACTGTTTTATTTATCGCTTTCACGGATGGATGCCTGGATGGGTTTTATTTATGACTGTATTCATTCATTTATTTATCATGGGTTTACCAGTTTGCACTTTTGGCACATTAATATTGTGTTACGTCTCAGCCATTGTTTTCCTTGCCTATGGGTTCAAATTACTCATTTATGTCTGTTTGTTCATTTTTTATGTTAACATTGTTGATCATTTAGTCTCTTAGTGTTGTAATAAACAAGCAGAAGCAGTAAGAAGTGCTGAGGCACCAGTAGGCAAACCCCAAATAATCAGAATCTCAAAAAAGAGAACAAAAAATGCGAGTAAGGACGTTACGTGACACCTTTTCAGACGGGACTCTGGCTTCGACTGCCAAAGATGGCGGTTCTTCCAGCTACGAGGATTTCTGGCAGGAAGAGGCAGGGCCAGGTGGATGAACACCGGAAATGATGTCAGCAGTGGAAAAGCCGTCAATCTTCTGTACAGCAGAAGGGGGGGGAAGAAAACGCATCATCACAGAGCGCCAACCCCGCAGTGGCGGAGAATTACCGTCACCAGAGCCCTTAAACTGTCCCCTGTCCACACGCGTGTGACAGTATCCATGTATCTTTTACTATGTGCCATGTATTTTGTGGGTGGTCCCTAAAGAGATGGGGCCAACCACCCATCACCCTCAAAGGACTGCCCTCAGCCCGAAAACCCCTAGTCCTTTGCGGTTCATTGAATGCACTGGTGTTGGGGAGTTCTCCGGTGTTTATTACTTTTTTTTTTTTTGGATTCTTGATGTTTTGGACTTTTGACCTCTGTACTCAGTTGTTTGATTGTTCTTAGGAATTGTGTTTTGGGACTTGTTGGCCTCTGGATTTCTTTGTTTCGGGTGACTCTTTTTGCTTTCCTGCTCCACTTAGCTTATTTTGATGTTACATAGCAGTATTGTAAAAATAAGTCTTTTTACCTATTACGATTTGATGTTTGCCCTTGTTGTGACGAGCCAGGGGTTTGCTGGCTTTCCTCCCTTCTAGTTTCCAACTTGAATAATTTTTGGGACTATCGTGCTTAGAAATTTTTAAGTTTATAAACTTTTTTTTTGTGCACAATTTAAACCTACCATTACCTCCTCAATTGCCCAAGTCCATCCTTGGTTTACAACCTACAAGAAGCCCACCCAGCAGTAGGAGCCGATGGCCAAAGCACCGCACTGCACTGGGGCTTCAGCTCCCCACATCATTAAAGCTGTAATAGCAAGCTCAGAATGTAAACCTATTAGTTTCAATAAAGCAAAATGCATTGTTCTAAAAGATGAAAAAATAAGCAACCAAACGCACAGAAGATAACAATGAAGATGTCCTTAAGTCCTCGATTTTTTCAAGTACCCCTGCTATCCCATGACATGTGTACCTCTTAAGGGGCTCAAATAAAAGCAAATTCCCATAATTTGACACATTTACCACAGCATTCCATAGAGCAGCCACAACACATTACAAAGTGTCATTGTGAAGGTTAAAAAAAAAAAGAAGAAAGCGAAGACGAGGGCCGCTCATTACTGGACCGACGGAGGAGCTAAAGAACCCTGCAGGGCTTCCTACCACGGGACACACTGGAGCAGCGACCTCCAGGGCTCCACTTCAAAATGGAAAATGAGAGATCTTTGAAAATATCCCCTTAGACCCGGGGAGGCCAGGTCACCGACAAATGGTGGGATTACACACAGGACGTATACACGTTCAATGATAAATGCTAAATTTTAGCTTCAGCGCACACTCATTCACCACAAATTCAAGACCAACCCTTTCATTTGTAAATTGTCAGCAATCACGCAGCAAAACATGGAGTAGAAAATCTAATTTCAGCTTTCAGCGTACAACCCAAAGAGGCCTTGTTGGTCGATTCCTCATGGATGATCTGAACAGAACGGCTTTAGAGGTCTGCATGCTTTTCTGCCCCATTTAGAATTTTCTATTAAATTAATAAAAAAAAAACTAGAAAAAAAAACTATTTTGTTGCACTACTGGGCAATTATGATTTCAAACATTAAAGAAAATGGTTCTTGTGCTTTCTTTAGACATTACTACCAAAATGCCACATGAAAATCTGAATGCCATCTGAAGAAGAGACGCCATCTGATTCAATTATATGAAAGAATGGACCCCTGGCCTCCTCTTAGCGCTGCTGGTGTGGCTTTTGACATAGCGTTATTAAAATATTCACATTTACTGTATGATTATCATGACTGTTAACAACCATACTACTTCTTCTTGGTGTCCAGCAGTGATGCTTGGCATGGAATCACAAAACAGACCAAAAAAAAAGGGCATCACCAGCGACGGATGCAATATGAGACTAAGGCAGGGGTGCCCAAAACGTCGATCGGAAAGGTAGTGCGGGTAGATTGCGTTGCATTCAAAAAAAATTTTTTTAGATGTTAGTCTGTCATATCCTCCCTATGGCATTTGCCACTTGATTGACATACAGGGCGGCCAGTCTGAGATCTCTTTTCTTCTAAGACACTGGTCATCTCGCACGCACGATCAAACGCGCCCGCAAAACTCCGGCTGTCTAAGTGATCTAGTTAGCCTTCCAATTTATATCGACTAACGAAGGGGTATGAAAATAAAATTGGTGTGGAGGGGCTGGATGTGGAATTGGAAGAGGATTTTTTTTTTCTCACAATGTCACAATCGAAGTGCGTTTGTCTGATCTGTCAATCTACCATTGCTATTCCAAAGAAGGAAAGTGTGGAAAGGCCCTTTCGAACTGTTCATAAAAACTACGAAACTGACTTCCTTCCAAAAAGCGATCTGAGAAAGAAAAAAGGCGAGGGAAGTAAAATCGCAGTTAATCGGACAGCCGTCATTTTACACTCAGCTGAATTCAAAAGCAAAGGCAGAAACACCGAAGCATCATTCCGGGTGAGTCACTCGATCATTAAGCATAAGAAGTCCTTCCAAGATGGAGAGATGATAAAAGATGCCTTCATTGAGGCAGATGGCTAGGGGAAAATTCCTGCAGATATTTCGAGACCCCTGGCTGGAGATAAAGGAGTTTCTCTTTGGCATTAAACATGCAGAATACAAGCAACTTAATAACAATCAATGGTCGCTAGACTTGGCATTTTTTTTCCGATCTGACCAACATGTTGAATGAGCTTAATTTACTGCTGCAAGGAAAAGACAAAACCAATATGGTCAATATGATTAGCTCAGTTAATGCTTTCAAACGAAAAATGCAACATCTGTCCTCAAAGCTGCAGCGCCTTGATTTGGGGAACATCCAAAACCTCGCGTCAGAGCTGGAGACGCAATGGAAGGCGCGTGCGCAACTTGACTTCATACGCTACACAGAGCAGATTGAAATTTGCCTGTCAGACTTTGGCGGACGGTTTCGAGACTCGGCTTTACTTGAGCCAATCGCTACATTTAAGTGCTATCCATTTAGGGAAGACTTTAAGGGTGATTCACTCGCATCAGAAATTGCAACACTGTTTCACCTAAAACTCCTCTACAGTGGAGGATGAGATTTTAACACTACAGGATGACATTCAGCTGAAGTATGGGGCTCATGGACAGCTTTGGAACTCACAGAGGAAAAGTACCCAAACATAAGGAAATGTGCTGCCTCCTTGACTGCATTATTCAGTTGTATTTATTTATGCGAGTCAGCCTTTTCCCATATTTTTATTAAGTCCAAATACCGTAGTGACCATAAATGTATTGAATTGTTATTGTGCCATAAGGGTTATTCAGTTATGCAAGGTACGCCAATATATATTTTATATTGTGACAGATTGGGGGCGCTGTCGTCCCCTTGAACCCTCAAACTAGATGCTAGACACCAGGTAAAAGTCCAATGATAATTTTTATTTGGACAAATACAGTGCACAAGCACCCTACACTCCACTATATTCATAAACACAATACAATAAGCAATAATCAATACACAATCCTCCACTCCCAGACGCGTTGCCACCCAGCTCAGCTCACTCATCTGGGATCTCCCACAGTCTTTTATATTCCCTGACCCGGAAGTGTTTCCGCACCCTCAGTCCATGCGACTTCCTATCACTTTCGGGTCAGATTACAAGTCCTCTTCTTCATCCCGGAAGTACTGTACATCATTTCCCGTCGCTGTGACTAAGACATACTTCTGGATTATAGGGCACATAAGAGTCTCTGGGCCTCCCTGCAGAGTCCTCCGTTGGCCCCCAAGGTATCCAGCAGGGCTGTAAAGGAAAACTCCAACGTCCATAATTCCCTGCTGGCATTCGGGGCACCTCCATGCTGCAGGGAGGGCTCCACCTGGCGGCCTGGGGGTATTGGCTGGAATGACTGGCCGGCCATAGTCCACAATATATAAAGTGTGTGTATATACATATATACAGTGGGTACGGAAAGTATTCAGACCCCCTTCAATTTTTCACTCTTTGTTATATTGCAGCCATTTGCTAAAATCATTTTTCACTGCTCATCACTTGTTCAATACAGTCGCCACAGTGAAGCATGGCGGTGGCAGCATCATACTGTGGGGGTGTTTTTCAGCTGCAGGGACAAGACGACTGGTTGCAATCGAGGGAAAGATGAAAGCGGCCAAGTACAGGGATATCTTGGACAAAAACCTTCTCCAGAGTGCTATGGACCTCAGACTGGGCCGAAGGTTTACCTTCCAACAAGACAATGACCCTAAAGCACCCAGTTAAAATAACAAAGCAGTGGCTTCACAACAACTCTGTGACTGTTCTTGAATGGCCCAGCCAGAGCCCTGACTTAAACCCAATTGAACATCTCTGGAGAGACCTAAAAATGGCTATCCACCAACGTTTACCATCCAACCTGACAGAACTGGAGAGGATCTGCAAGCAGGAATGGCAGAGGATCCCCAAATCCAGGTGTGAAAAACTTGTTGCATCTCATGGCTGTATTAGCTCAAAAGGGGGCTTCTACTAAATACTGAGCAAAGGGTCTGAATACTTAGGACCAGGTGATATTTCAGTTTTCGTTTTTAATAAATCTGCAACAATTTCAAAAATTCTTTTTTTGTCTGTCAATATGGGGTGCTGTGTGTACATTAATGAGAAAAAAAATTAAATGATTTTAGCAAATGGCTGCAATATAACAAAGTGAAAAATTGAAGGGGGTCTGAATACTTTCCGTACCCACTGTATATCAATTTTAATGTAGGTAGATCATTTTGACCTGGTCATTTTAAAAGTAGCTTGCAAGCCGAAAAAATGTGGGCACCCCTGGAAAAGGAGTTTATTTACAACTCTTGGCGGTCTTGTTAGTAAGGTCAATGCAGCACAGAAAGACATCAGAAGAAGATTTGAGAAAGCGCGCAGCCCATCTGGAAGTCCAAACAGTGCAGCGCAAGAACAAAGGTCAGACTTTTTAACTGCAATGTCAGACCTGTTCTTTTGTGTGGCTCTGAATGCTGGACATGAAAAGATCGACACCTTCCATAATGGATGTCTCAGGAAGATGTCGTATCTTCTGCCCCAGGAAGATCTCTAATGAAGACCTTTACAAGAAAACTAAGAGCTACAATGTGGTGCTGGAGATCAAGTGCCAACGCTTAAGATGACTTGACCACATCCTCAGAATGGAACAGAACCACGTACCTCCGAGAAGGAAGTGCAAACAAGGCTGACCCAAAACAAACTGATGGTGAACTGTGATAAATGAGCTGAAGGTGATGGACTTAACATGGGGTAAAGCAGAACACGTAGCTAAAGGCAGGACCAGATGGAGGAAAATTGTTGACGCTTTATGCTCCTTTCTACATGAAGAGGATTATTATTATTATGGTGGCGCAGTGGGTAGCGCTGCTGCCTCTCAGTTAGGAGACGCGGGTTCTCCCCGTGTCTGCGTGGGTTTCCTCCGGGTGCACCGGTTTCCTCCCACAGTCCAAAAACATGCAGGTTAGGTGCACTGGCGATTCTAAATTGTCCCTAGTGTGTGCGCGTGCCCTATGTTGGCTGGGATTGGCCCCAGCACACCCCCGTGACCCAGTAGTTAGGATATAGCGGGTTGGATGATGGATGGATGGATGGATCTTGGGAGGGAGACTAGGGAGACGAGAAGTGATCTTCTCGGAAGATAATTTGACGCCCCGCAAGAGACACTTTAACATGCAGTGAGACAACATTTAAAACAAGTTCACGGATATCTAACCTAGCAGTTGATGGAATGCTTTTGGCAGATACGCTTTAAGTGGCCCCAGCTCTTAAAACAACGACAAGCAGAACACGCAGCTCACCAGCAGCAGCAAGGCAGCAGATGAACCGGCCGCTTCTCCTTAGTTTGCATTCAGCCCTCCCCCCCTTCACAAAGTGGCAAAAGGACAACTGCTGTACAGGCTTTTAAATGATCGATGCTTAGCACGACAAACCGAACACGCAGCTCGCCAGCAGCAGGAGTAGCAAGACAGCAGCTGATGGCATCTCCTTAGCGGGCATTCAGTGAAGGTCTTAGGAATAACACTTGATAAACAGGCTAACCAGTCGTCACACAGGTGACCACCAGGTACAGTGCCCTCCATGATATTTGTGACAAAGACTCCTTTTTCCTTGTTTTCCCCCTCTGCTCCACAGTTTAAAATTACAAATCAAACAATTCAGACATCATATTTAAAGTAGATATTGCAGACTTTCATTTAACGGAATCTGCATACATTTTGGTCACATGGCACATTTTCTACACAGCCCCACCCCATGTCAGGGCACCACAATGTTAGAACACAGCAATGGCAGGTCTATTAAAGTCGTTGTCATATTTTTGACTGTGTAGCTTGTCCCTCACATGCAATGACTGTCTGAACTCTGCAATTCACAGACATCACCAGGGGCTTCACATATAAACAGTGCGTACACACAGAAATGTTGCGTATGAACGTTTCCACGTTCAAATTGTGATGTATAAAACCTAAACTTGGTGTAAAGCCACGCACATTTTCACGGTACCTCATAACCTGTCATACGCAAGTTCTGCGCTCGGTTTTGCAGACTGGAGGCACCCAACATCAAAGCAGTGCTACTGTTCCTCTGTGGTTACCGTTTCTTTCTTACATCCACATTCCTGCCGTGGCTTTATAAATACACTGAAACTAACTGCATATTGTTTATTAGTGTAATGCATCTGATTGTAATTAACTTGTAACAATATAATAGTCCAGGGAACAGCCATAGTATTCCAAATACCATAACTGCTTTAGCGTTGTTACTCCCACTGCACCTTATTCTTCTTTCAGCTGCTCCCGTTAGGAGTTGCCACAGCGGATCATCTTTTTCCATATTACTTTCACTGCAGCACTCAGAGTATTTATATCACTGTATCTGAGTGTGAATCACAGGAGTACAGCAGCTGATCGGAAAGAGAATTATCGGTATACTTCATCAAGCACACGCTGCCTCAGCCATGGAATAACGCTTCAGAGACTTTCCCGTACGGACCTCTCAGTTCAGAAACAGTTTCATCCCAAGAACTTTAAACGCACTCAATCAGTCCATCTAGTGCTCCTTGTAGAACTGTCTGTACTTATAAGTACAATTACCTCACTGTAAACTTGCGATACACTTATAATATTGCACAACCTGCGCCACTTTATAAAGGGCGTGTTTACATATGATATCATTTTTAAGATGAAATGCAGCAAAATATGTTTATATTATATAGATAAAACTTTAACTTCATTTAAATAATCTGTATTGTTAATAATTAAACATGTAAGAACATGGTGCCGCTAGCTAGTTCACAGATTGATCCTACCTCATGCTGTATTCTTGCTGGGCTGGCGCAACACTGGAAGGATAGATGGATAGAATAATTAAGCACGTACTACGAAAATATTTCAATGTTCCTTAAAAGTTTTGAAGAATCGTCGTTGTAAGCTTACAGATGGCTTAACGTCTATTACAAAGCTGATTGTTTGGCGATTGGGTATTTGGAGAAAGAAAAGTAAGGACAGGTATTGGAGGTTAGTACGTTTGAAAGAGACAGTACTGCTGCAATAATTTCATCGAAGGTCGCGCGCAATTTTAACTCCTATCATCATGAAAAAGATATAATGTATAAATCTCAGTATTTCAATTATTCACAACTGTAATATTACGAGTGTAATGGATTCTGTGTCTTGTCGGAGAAGCACGTAGTGATTCACACACATAGAGCACATAGAAGATCAAACACAAAACAAAGCATTTAACGTGCTACTTTAGTTACGATGGGATTTTTGAAACTAGTAGATTAAACGATTTTAAGATGAAGTTTATGATGTTCTACGTACTTTAAGGACAAAATAAACTATACGATTAAAGTGGAAATTTCGTGATTAAAGTTGACATTTTGTGCTTTTTCCCCACTGTGTGGCAATTTTTTTTTCTCTGTACCCTAATAAACTTTCATATGACACTCAGACGGTGGGCTACGACTCGGCGACTTTGATATGTGACTTCTTTTTTATTTCGGGCACTGTGCGACTTTGTGAATGTGAGCTTTCAAGTTTCTCCGACACGCTATGTCACTCGATCATCTTCCTTTTGTTGTTTATACTACTGTTTCTAATATAAATTCTTATATTTTCCCTTGTGCTTTTCCCATTGTCTTTTCACAGAAGGCTGAGCTTAAGGGCTATTTATATTGATCTGCATATTCAAAGAGGCATAATTCTGGGAGGAGTTGGGGCAGGACAGCAGGCACGTACATTACTTTTCACGCTGATCGGGATTTATGTAGCGGAAGAACGTGGAGATTTGTGTACGCACAGATTCCCGCATCTGGATTTTTCTGTGCGTACGCACATTCCCGCTTTGTGCTTACGCCATGTTATAGTGTGAGTTCTACACACAGCATTATACATGAGGCCCCAGGTGCGGAGGAGGGTCTTCTCTGGTGACGCTTTGCCAAGCCCCTAATGCAGCCATTTTTTAGCTCATGCTTGTTTTGGGAGATTCTCCCCTTAAGTTTTCTCTTCAGCATACGGAAGGCCTGCTCCATTGGAGTTAAATCAAGTGACTGGCTTGGCTGTTCAAGAATTTTCCACTTTTTTTTTTAGCTTTGATAAACTGCTCTTCAGCCAGAAAAGGGTGGAGTGCCCTCCCAGGGTTGGGAGTGAGATCCTGCCCCAAGTGGAGAAGTTCAAGTATCTTGGGGTCTTGTTCACGAGTGAGGGAAGAATGGAGTGTGAGATCGACAGGCAGATCAGTGCGGCGTCCGCAGTGATGCGGGCTCTACATCGGTCTGTCATGGTGGAAAAGGAGCTGAGCCGTAAGGCAAAGCTCTCAATTTAAAAGTCGATCTACGTTGCTATCCTCATATATGGTCATGAGCTATGGGTAGTGATGGAAAGAATGAGATCACGAGTACAAGCGACTGAAATGAGTTTCCTTCGCAGAGTGTCCGGGCTTTCACTTAAAGATAGGGTGAGAAACTCGGTCATCTGGGAGGGGCTCAGAGTAGAGCCGCTGCTCCTCCGCATAGAGAGGAGTCAGATGAGGTGGCTCGGGTATCTGATCAGGATGCCTCCTGGACGCCTCCCTGGTGAGGTGTTCCGGGCACGTCTAACCAGGAGGAGGCCCCGGGGAAGACCCAGGACACACTGGAGGGACTGTCTCCTGGCTGGCCTGGGAACGCCTCAGGATTCCCCTTGAAGAGTTAGTAGTGGCCAGGGAGAGGGAAGTCTGGGCATCCCTGCTCAAGCTGTTGTCTCCACGACCCGATGTCGGATAAGCGGAAGAGGATGGATGGATGGATGGAAACTGCTGTGTTGCCTCAGCAGTTTGTTTGGATCATTATCTTGTTGTGGAATTAATGAGTTTAGAGGCTTTTACTGGAACTTGAGCAGATCAGATGTTTCTGTACACCTCAGAATTCACTGTGCCACTGCCGTCCACAGTTCAATTATCAATGAAGAGAAGTGTGCCAGGGACCAAAACTACAGTTTGCCAATCCAGAAGCACTGTACCCGACCTCTAAGTAGTGTTGAAGAGGCATGTCAGTCAAGAGAGCCCAAAACCATCCAGAATCTTGAAGAACTCAAAGGTGAATATCATCCACCCCTGGAGCATTGCCACCCAAGTGTTCGGCTCTAGTGCATGTACCCTGGCTCTGCTTTCTGGTGTGATTTAGGATGTCTTCGAAGTGCCCAGGTGAGGTCAGCAGCACTCCCCGTTTCTCCCCCCTGAGTTGCCCGACTGTTTGCCAGAATTGCTTTGAGGTCAAACTATTGCCTCACTAAACTGCTCTCACACCCAAGTTTTTGCTTCAACTGTCTTTCAAGTTCCACAAGCTAGGCAAGCTCAAAGCACATCCTTCTCCAGTGTGACAGCACCCTTTACTGGTGATATCCACCACTGGGTTCAGGGATTACCATCACGACAGGCACCAACAACCAAATCAACCGCACACCTGCACTGCCACCTCAAAAATGGAAGCACAGAGCATGGCCCATTCAGCTTCAATGTTCCCAGCTTCCCTCGAAAGGTAAAAGAGATTTGTATGGAGGTGCAAGATGAAGATCTCTTGGAAGGGGGTGTTTCCCAGTACATCCTCACTATATGTTTGGGTCTGCCTGGTCAGTCTGGCATTTTCCTTTGCCATCCGATCCAACTCACAACCAGGCAGTGATCAATTGGCAGCTCAGCACCTCTCTTCACCCAAGTGAAAATAAATTATATATATATATATATATATATATATATATATATATATATATATATATATATACACGCAAGGTGAGACACAAAAATAACCGGATTGGTAAAAAAAATATATATTTATTGATGAATGAAAGCATTCTAAACATTGTCCCCTTCTATATAATCCCCCTCCTGATCTCTAAATTGCTCCCGTTTCTGTCTTCACTTCATCCATTGAAGAAAAATGTGTTCCCTTCAGTTCACTTTTGATTTTCGTAAAAATCACAGGGAGCTAAATTGGGCGAATAGGGAGGATGATCAAGGACAGGAATGTTTTTGTCAGTCAAAAACTGCTTTACAGAAAAATCATTGTGCGCGGGATCGTTGTCT
Source organism: Polypterus senegalus (assembly GCF_016835505.1). NCBI lineage: Eukaryota > Metazoa > Chordata > Cladistia > Polypteriformes > Polypteridae > Polypterus > Polypterus senegalus. Next base: position 180,255,647 of record NC_053159.1, read on the forward strand.
TGTCTTGTCTCGCTGTTTGATTTTTTTCACCAGACATTACCACGGCAACTCGTGTAGCGATTGTTGTGCGAATACTGACTGGGCTGTTCACAGGATATACCGAGCCGGTCGGCACTCTGAGGGCGTGTAGGACGGGGTATAGGTTTATGATTCATGCCAGGCTGACCTCCAGATGGTTTTCCAGGAAAGCCCCAAGCCCACTCTGGTTATTTTTGTGTCCCATCTCATATATATATAAAATGAAACAGCAACGTAACTGAAGGTGTGTGGCGAAAACAACGGACAAGGTAAAGAGCAAAATGAGACAAAGTCAAATAGAAAGTTATTGAAAACCCTGCATGAAGCTTGGAAGAACAAACCAAAGTACAACGTGAAAAAAAATTACATAGCAGTGGACCAAAAAGAAAAACTTCACGTTTCCATTCTAAGTGAAGCCACACAAAATACTGACTTATTTTAAAAGCTCACATAATTCTTGCTATTTTTATTTTTGATTATCTTAATGTAATATAAAGGTTTCTCCAGCAAACAAACAATCACTGCCCAGCTTTTTATCTTTAAAAATTATTCATTGAGTGATGTAAGGTTTTTGCCCAGTACTATAAATTAGTATTTTTTCTGTTACCTTAGTTGTTCAGGTATCTCTGTCTTCTCCAGGAATGTGATGAACAGCTTATCCATGGCACCGGTATATGAGCACAACACAGCTTCAGGATCAAAGGGCAGAATGGGGGCAGATTCTATCCCAGAAATACTGAGGCCAAGGCATTGCAGGGTTCATTCTCATTCAATCACACACACACAATTTAGAAGAGCCAATCAACCTAATGCACACATATTCGATAATGGGAAGGAAACCAGTAGTTATACAGGTTGCATAGTTTACAAAAGTCACACAATTCAAAACACTACATAATAAAAATAATCATTCGTTATTAATTGAACTTGCTTTAATCCTCTTCATGGTTTCACCGGGTGTATCGTTGTCCCAACACAAGGCTGACTTATTAACACAAAATTGCTCACACCAAGCTCATTTTTAAATGATAATAACTAATGATTTGGAACATATTAAGCCAATATTATTTTATACAGTGACTTTCACCATGAACATTATCCTAAAACATTAAATGTTACATCTTTGAAAGGAATGTTCATCTGAGCAAAGCTTGTTGCACCTCACTAAGGTGGTGGTAAGAACTAAGCCCATTTGCTAATGAACGTCTGTTCAGCACCTTACATTATACACCAAAATTCAGGGGTGCCAAGGTCCATACAAAAAGTAAAACATGAAGGAAATTAAATAACGGAAGCTGCCGTGTTCGGACAAGTTAGATATCATAGAAAAATTGTCTGAATTATGATGTTGCATTGAGCCACAGTGTCATTAAAAATGATGCCATCTATTCACAAACACATTTAATAAAGCATGCTATAAACTAAGCCATGATTTCTTAAACTATGGGTTGTGACCCAAAATGGGTCATGGAGTGCAGCATTTGGGGACTCCACTATTATATTCAATAGTGAAAGGGACACGTACAGTCTGCGAAGTGTCTTGTGAGTAATTACCATGAGCAGTTTAAACAATCGACATTACCATTTTTACTCGTGTAAGACGCGCACCCTAATTCTTACAAAGAAAATCGCGAAAATCGTTTTGCCCCGTGTACGATGCATGTTGTGATTGTATAGGAAGCGTTTAGAGACAGCGCGCAAGCAAGCGAGCGAGCGCGAGTAAGCGAGAGAGAGAACACAAGCAGAAGAAGTAAACATTACAGAATTACATTTCTTCGTGTATGACGTGCACCTGATTTTCTAATGCTAATTTTCGGGAAAAAATGTGCACGTGGTAAACGCGTGAATACGGTAATCTTCTAGACACTGCCCTCCAGTGGCTCAAGTCCTATCTGACTGATAGGCAAGAGTTTGTTAGTCTTGGCAACAGCAGATCTAGCTCAGCGCCAGTCACACAAGGAGTTCCTCAGGGCTCTGTCCTCGGCCCTCTTCTCTTCTGTATTTATATGCTTCCCCTTGGCCATATTAATCGTAGCTATGGACTGGGTTATCATTTTTATGCAGATGACACTCAACTCTATTCCAATGTCAAAAGTGCAATTTCATCAGAGTTTGCTCAGCTCATATCTTGCCTCACTGAAATTAAAACCTGGATGGAGCAGAACTCTCAAAAATTAAATTGCAACAAAACTGAACTCCTGCAAATTGGCACTAAAGCACTACTTTAGAAAATGGCTCCTCTTCAGTCAATCTTGACGGTGATCTCATCACATCTTCTTCTGATGCAAGGAATCTTGGTGTCATTTTTGATTCCTCCCTTTCTTATTCCACCCACATAAAGCACATTAAGAAACTTTCTTACTTTCACCTCCGTAACATATCCCGTGTTCGCTTATTCCTCTCCTTTTCTAATGCTGAGAAACTTGACCCTGCTTTTATCACATCCCACATCGATTATTGTAACTTGCTGCTGGCAGGTGCCCCTTCTAATCTTATATCACAGCTCCAGTTGATTCAAAACTCTGCTGCAAGAGTCCTTACTTGAACCAGCAACAGTGAGCACATAACACCCATCCTGCTTTGCCTTCACTGGCTCCCTGTGTCTTACAGAATTGAATATAAAATTATATTAATAACCTACAAAGCTTTAAATGGCCTCACACAGGACTACATCAGTGACCTTCTAAATCCCTCTGCTCCTGTTCGCCTACTAAGGTCCTTTGGTAATCTTGTTGTGCCTCACACTAACCTGCACTCTATGGGTGACAGCAGGGCCTTTAGCTGTATAGCACCCAGACTTTGGAATGACATCCCAAAATTAATTAGATCAGCTGACTCCATGAATTCTTTTAAAAAACAACTTAAAACTCATCTGTTCTGGAAGGCTTTTAACTTAACATTCTGCTCTTTCTTTCAGTTCACCTCTCTGTGCAGGTGCTCAGGATAATTTGTGTGTCTGTTATATCACAAATTAGGTTATTTGTTAGGTTTTTTTAGTATTGAATTTAGTATTTTACTCTGGTTTATTGTCCTTTATTCTATTTAATGCTTTCTTATCGGTTTCATTGTTCTATTCAGGAAAACATTTGTATCCAATGTTACATATACCCTGCTGGTTTTTTTTTCTTCTAAGACTCTGTGAAGCGCCTTGAGCATGGGAAAGGCTCTATATAAATAAAATTTATTATTATTATTATTATTATAAGAATTTAGGCTGCAGTTCTCCAAAGGGATTTGACAAGGGGAAACGCTTTGACTGGATTATGAAAAAAGGATGGATGAAATACGAAAAGCATTTTATTTTCATAGATAGTTCATATATTACGCACTGGATAAAAACTTTGTGAGTGGTGAATATAAACTCTAGTCAAACAATATGTCCAATTTCAATTTTCCCAAAAATCATCTTTTTAATACCATCTGTGGTATACAAATTAAATCCAAGTATATGCAATAGGTTTTTTAAGTAGTAAACCCAAATCCTATAGCCATATAGCACAAGTTGGTCACCACAGGAGCATTGAACACCATTACCAATAACAAGCAATGCAAAGATTTAATCTAGAACAACAATAGCAGTCAAAATAAACATTCACCTGGCGTTAGCCACAAATTGTTTCCGATTTCGTCCAACTTCTACTATGAAGGCATAGATTTATGTTTCTCATCTGCGTCACAGAGTGCCACTAGAATATCTCTATTTAGCAATGTTTCTTCATTTTATGTGTTTTGTTTTCTATACCTCCTACTTTCATTAATCTGGCTTGCGATCTTCTTATCGTTTTGTCAACTTCAATCAACGTTCTGGGCCTTTCTCAGTTGTGGCTCATCAGATCCCTGGTCCTTACCATTTTTGGTCTATTCCCTACTGTGGCTCCTCTGTCCTCTGTCTTTCTCTCTGGATTTAGCTTGATTATGGCTCCGCCAGTCTCTGTCTTTTTCTCGGTACCTCTCCCGACTGCGGCTCCTGCACTCTCTGTCCTTTTGTTGTTTCTCTCGTTTGGGACTTCTGCATTCTCTGTGCCTTTCCTTTTGTTTGTCCCTGCTATGGCTCCTGTCCCTTCTGACTCTGTGCTTTTCTCTACTGGGGCTCCTCCGACTTCTGTCTGTTTCTCTGTGCCTTTCTGGACTGCTGCTTCTTCTGTCTTTGGACATTCTTCTCTGTTTTGAAGTCCCTGTGCTCCCACTTCTTTGTCTTTGATCCTTTCCTGCATTGTCCCGATTGCCTTTCTCTGGCTTTTTCTTCATCCTGTCCCTCCCACCCTTCTGTTCTGATCGATCATCCCGGCTCCGACTTCTACTTTTTGACATCCTTCTCTCTTTGCTGTCCCGTTGCCTTTTCTTCCTGTCTCTAATGGGACTTTTACTTGTTGAAGTACTTCTGTTCTCATTCTCACTTTCGTTACTAGAGGTCCGAGATGAATGACGTCTTTTCCTCCTTTGAGAGCCATCTTCGCTATCACTACTTTGACTGCCCTCTCTTGCTTCTTTTCTCTTCTTGTTTTTTTTCTTGTGCTTCTTGCTTTTTTTGTCACCTTCCGACTCACTGTCACTGCTGCTTGAACTCTCACTAGAGGATGAGGTGCTGCTTACTCTTTTTTGCTTGCCTTTGTTTTTTTTCTTATTTTTACGCTTCTTTTTCTTTTCTTGTTTTTTTTCAAGGCGGTCAAGTTTCCTTTTACAAAAGAAAAACAAAACACAAAAATTAGTCAACTCCTCATTTTAAAAAAAGAGGTCACCTGTCCCATTCTTACATTACTGAAACTCAGTGGACGCCACTCAAGACTTTTTGTAGAGTGAATAAAAACTGCACATCTAGTGAAATTACTGGATATATGTCTCATCAGTCCTGCATGAAACTTATTTAATCAAAACAAGCACATTATACAATTTAAACAGCTTAAAAACAAACAACAAATTTAATAACTTAAATAATTTAAATGTATATAATTTCCCAATTCCTTAACTACAAATAATTCACACATAACTACACATTATCCCAGTAAAAATGACAAAACAGCATTTGCTGGATTAAGTCACCCACAGCGCAGCCTAGCACATCTTAATAAATAGAATAATTTAGTCATTTGTTCTTCAGCTCAGCTGATAAATACATTGGCATGCAAAAGTGTGGGCCCCCTTGTTTAAAATGTCTGTTACTGCTAATAGTTAAATGAGCAGAAGATGAGCTGATCACAAAATGGCATAAAGTTCTTTTTAGCATTTTATGCAAGCTTAGTGTATTGTTTTTATTTTGTATAATTGTACAGTGAAAAAAGGAAAGGAGCCCCATGCAAAAGACTGGGTACCCCAAAATATGTGAGGTCTCAGATAACTTCTCCCAAGGTGGTCTCAGATCTTGATTAGCTCATTAGGACTATGACCTGTTCACAGTCATTATTAAGGAACCCCAGGTGATGGATTAAATTTCAAAGCTATATAAATTCTCTGATTCTTCAAACCTTGTCCTGACAATTAGCAGCCATAGTCTCCTCTAAGCAGCTGATTAGCACTCTGAAAAATAAAAGAACTGATGCTCATAAAGCCGGAGGAGGCTAGAAGAAGATGGTAAAGCGTTTTCAGGTAAAGCTCAGCATTTCACAAACTTTTTCTGTTCACGGTGCACTTAATGTTTCAAGATTTTTCCACGGTGCCCCAAATTAAACCACAGTATAGTTCATAGATCTATAATACATACCTGACAGTTGCAGTGCACTAAGCGCAATTAGTTATAAAAATTAAACACAAATTATCACAAATGTTTAGAATAGTTTTTATAACCAGCTCTTCTCGGAGGTGCACCATATGGTTGAAATAAAGCCAATTTTCCGAATTAGTTGACTGTGACAACTAAGCGTTTGAAATTAAATATTTGTTGATGTTTTCGTACATTGTCATTTATTCAATTCAAAGTCACTAAATCAATATAATTGTTAAGAACCACCAACAATCTTTTATCAAAAATCACAAACAATTTATTGATGGGAATAATTAATGAGACGGATGAGCCTGTTGTTCACTACACATCTTTTTAAATCTCGTAATCATACTCGATACAGCCACCCTTTATTTACTCTTCTACGTTGATTTTCACACGGTATTTGCTTCTTATCACAGTGACCGCTGAAAACCCAGCTTCGCATAAATATGATGTTACAAAAAGGAATTACCATTCGCTGAATTTTACTACTTAGCAGTGGATTGTCATCTTCTACTGAGAGCCAAACGTCAGTCAGATCCATGCTGCCAAATCTTACCTTGAGCATACTGTCGCTAGACAGTTTAATAAGATTTTCTTCTTCTGCAGAAGTCATTTCAGATCTATATGCATTTATGATTGGTGCCTGACATTTGGATGAGTTCCTTTGGGTATTTTCTCAAAACGATACTGTTCAGTCTCATCAGTGGAGCATCATTTATTATGAATAAACTGATCACAGCACCAGTGAAATACTTAACTTAGAAAAAGGGTTGGATATTGTTATTATAACTGTGGTATTATTATTTCTATATATTTTGAATTATTTTTGGATTTGTCATGGTTGTAAAAGATGTCTAATAGTGGAATATTTTGAGGCGCCGCTGTAGACCAGTCATGACACCCATTTCCTCAGTTTGTAATGTTATTAAGAAATGGCAGTTAACAGGAATGGTGGAGGTCAAGTTGATGTCTGGAAGACCAAGAAAACTGCTTGCTGGATTGCTAGAAAGGCAAAAAAAAAAACCTGTTTGGTTGCAAAAGACCTTCAGGAAGATTTAGCAAAACTCTGGAGTGGTGGTGCACTCTACTACTGGGCAGCGACACCTGAACAAATATGACCTTCATGGTAGTCTCACCAGAAGAAAACCTTTCCTGTGTCCTAGCTGCAAGATTGAGGGCCTGAAGTTTGCAAATGAACATCTACACAAGCCTGATGAATTTTGGAAACAAGTCCTATGGACTGATGAAGTTGAAATATAACTTTTTGGCAACAACCTGCAAAGGTATGTTAAGAGAAAAAAGGGGCCCAAATTCCATGAAAAGTCCAATTATGGGGACTGGGGGTGGATCAATCAGGCTTTGAGCTTGTGTTGCAGCCAGTGGCACAGGGAACATGTCATTGGTAGAGGGATGAATGGATTCAAATAAATACCAGCAAATTCTGGAAGCAAACAGGATCGGTCCTAAAATAAGATAATGATCCGAAACACTCCTCAAAATATACAATGGATTACCTCAAAAGGCACAAGCTGACAGTTTTGCCATGGCCCTCACAGTCCCCCGACCTAAATGTCATTGAAAATCTGTGGACAGATCTCAAAAGAGCAGGGAATACAAGACAGCCCAAGAATCTTGCAGAATTAGAAGTCTTTTGCAAGGACAAATGAGTGGAAAACACCCCAAGTAAGAACTGAGATACTTACCAAGGGGGGTCTTACTAAGTACTGACCATGTCAGGTGCCCAAGCTTTTGCTTCAGTCAGTCAGTCATTTCCCAACCAGCTATATCGTAACACAGGGTCACGGGGGTCTGCTGGAGTCAATCCCAGCCAACACAGGAACAAAATCCAGGGCAGGGCGCCAGCACACCGCAGGGCACACGCACACCAAGCACACACTACGAACAATTTAGGATCACCAATGCACCCAACCTGCATGTCTTTGGACTGTGGGAGGAAACCGGAGCACATGGAGAAAATCCACACAGACATGGGGAGAACATGCAAACTCCACGCCGGGAGGACCAGGGAAGCGAACCCGGGTCTCCAAACTGCGAGGCAGCAGCGCTACCACTGCTTCACCGTGCCGCCCACTTGCACTTTGTTCATAAGAAATTCTTGGGTTGCCAATAATAGTGGTAAGATGGGGTTCAGATTATTTTTTCTCAGAATAAATGTACTACAAATAAACATCAGATATTTCTCATTGTTTTCAGAGTGAGATTAAGGTAATTCCCCGCAAGGTGATTTTTTTTTATACAACTCTTCTTACTTATCTCTTCCAGGGGTGGCAATAATTGTGGCAGGGACTGTAACACACCATTGTCTTTCTAGACTGCTTCTGTACACTGTCTGGATGTAGACAGTGATGAGTCCACTATGACTTCTAGGCCCGTCTCATGTGGGGTACTTTCGAGTTTCAGCCATCCCAATGTGTATTCAAATCTAATGTTTCTGCTTCTTACATGTAACACTTTACATTTACTTACATTAAATTTCATCTGAAACAAACCTACCCACGTCCTTCTGAAACAATTCAGCAGATTCTCCATTATCTGCCCTTCCATCTATTTTGAATAATCTGCAAACTTACCCAATGTATTGATTACATTGATAGTCTTGTCCAGATCATTTATTTATATTAAAAAAAGCAGCAGCCCCAGCATAGGTCCCTGTGGGACACCATTTTTAACATCACCCAATTCTGCTAGCTGTGTTTGAACCATTTGTGTATCCACTTACAGAGCGCACCCTGCATTCTCGCTTCTTTTAGTTTGATCACAAACCCTTCTTGTAGTACCTTATCAAATGCCTTCTGAAAATCAAATTATTTCATAGACATCTTCCTGCTGTTATCCATTTGTTGCTTTGTCTAGAATTCCAACATATTAGTGAAACACTACCTTCCTCACTTGAACCCATATTGAGGTTTTTGCTAATATTACCTGCTCTAGACAGGTGCTGCTCTGTTTTTTCCTTAATAATTGTTTATATAATTAATAATTGTTAATAATTAATTTACCTGTGGTGCACTATATGCTTACTGACCTATAGTTACTTGGATCTTCCCGATTCCCATTTTTATACATATATATTTATTAAGCAATTATTACGATAGATTCAGGTTCTTATTTGAAAACAAGGGGCACAGCTGGAAGATAGTTAAAGGGAAATTTCAAACAAATGTTAGAAAGTGTTGTCATTCAGAGAACCACAGATAGTGAAATAAATTACCAAGTAAGGAGGCAGACAGTAGTATTTTGGGGACCTTCAAAACTTAACTAGATGATGTTTTGTGAAAGTTAGGTGAGTAGAGACTAATGGGCTGTGTTGAGATGAACATCCTGTTCTTATCACGATTGTTTTTATATTCTTGGACCAACAATTTAGAGAATAAAAGCAGTTGGGCAATAAAATTAAAATCAAGCAATGTATTATAATTCTGAAGGAGTGATGTACTTTAAGTCAGGCAATGGCCACATTCTCACAAACAAACGTCTGACCCAGGCAAGTCAAAAGTAATAGCAAAACTGAGAAAGCTAACTAAATAGAACAGGCACATGCATGCAGTGATCATTTTACAAATATAACATGCATGGAGGACATACCTTAATAACTTCTGCTTCTGCTTTGTAGTTAAAGATTTTAAAAATTCTACTTCAGGGTCTTCATCATCTTCACTTTCAACAAATGTCTTAAGGAAAAAAAATTACAGTAAGAGGAAAACCACGGTAGGAAAAAGTACATTCTAAAATGAGAAAGCCAGGGAGTGTGCCATATTTTTTGAATGCAAGTAAAGTACATTTTTAATGCAGAATTTCACTGCCAAGTCAAGTTACAGAAGGGGGGAAACCCAGCTGCAAATCTAGGGCATTTCTTCTATGCCGTAATTTCATAAGCCAGTCTCATTAACTCTGCCCACTTGACTAAACTTGGATAGCTGAGAGCGTTATGGTTTGGATAATTGGGCATTTCAAGGCAATCAAACACAAATTCAGGATCTGCCATAGATATTGTTGAGTTTTGTGATAAAACAGATTATTACCTGTGATGGATCACAAAGAGTCACATTTCTCCCCAGCACATTTTGTTTCAGTGCAAACCCACCGTTTCTCATCTCCGCTATTAACTCGGAGGGGTGCATCGACGGACCTGTTAAGAGAAATCACAGTCTGAATGTATCATTGATGTCTGTCTACATTTCCACTGACTCCACAGTAGGAATTCAGTTGAGGCTTTGTTAACAAAAAGTGTGACTAAATCAACTCAATGATCTTCTGCTGAGCAAATCATAAGATATTATTCTCCAAAGCAGCAGTTAGAAGATTCAGAATACAAAATAATTGCATTTTTCTCTCGGCACAGAGGGAGTTCTCTCATACCTCTGCACTATCAACAACACAGAAGCTGGCTATTGTCTGAATAAACAGATTATTATTGATACATTATACTTCCTGATTGCAAAAGTAGAAACAGTGCTAAAATGGGTAGGTGAAGTTGACTAGCAAAATACAAAGAGAGGGAAAACTTTTAAAAGTGGTAAGAATAGGAGTGAAGATAAGCCATTATTAACTCTAAATTCATCTGTCATTAAATTTTAAAAAGGCAGCAATTATTTTGGCGTTTAACGTCAATACTTCCCTTTCTTGTTAAAAGGCCTACCACTCAAGGATGCAAAAGAAAAATTCTATGTAACACATGATTATAAAAGAAATATAATCACACAAAATGCAAATACATGCTCCCCTTATATATACATATATAAATGGTTATCTTTGTAGAATAAAATGCATAAATACAATATGTTTGCCAACTGCTGCAAAAAAAAGAAAAAACAAAACCTTTTTTTTTTTTTTAAATGACAACCTACACACAAATAATTCTAGTTAACAAAATAAGAAATTGTTATAGCAGTGCTGGTGCCGTATTAACACTCCACAGAAAGAAAAATAAAGAGAACAAGGAGTCGACATATCCTCTGTGCGACTCATCCATGGATTACCCAGGCATACCGTGCACTAATCTGGCTTTCTGCTAAAAGGATTAATAAATCATAACTACTGTATGGTACTCAACTTACTATTTATTTAATTATGCTGACATATCATAAATCTTCAGACATTAATGGAAGAGTGCTCAGTTGGTCAATATCATTTCAGTTATGAACTAAACTGCTGTGGAGTCTTTTTTGGGGGTTATCTACTTTACAGTACTTATAATAGTGTGCAATACAAATAACAATAATAATACATTTTATTTATATAGCACTTTTCCCATGCTCAAGGGACTTCACAGAAATTCAGAAAGAACAACGGAGCACATACAATATTGGATATAAATAATATCTGTGTAAATACTAAATAAAGATAAATACAGGATATACAATTATATACTGAAATACAGAAGCCTGAATATAACACAAAAATACGAACAAAACAAAAACATTCTGAACAAATATCCTAATATGTTGTACAAACACAAATCTTCATGGGCTTCTGGACAGAGAGGTTAAACTGAAAGAAGGCTCAGGCTGTCAGGGTAAGTTAAATGTTCTCCTGAATAAATGACTTTTGAGTTGTTTTTTGTAAGGATTAATTGAGTTGGTTGATTTCTCCATTTTAGGGAGGTGGTTCCAAAGTCTGGGCACTGTAAAGCTGATGGCTCGATCACCCAGAGAAGGTAGATTAGATCACCCAGAGAAGGTAGATTAGTTTGGGGGACAATGAGATTGTCACAATCAGTGAATCTTAGTGGGTGGACAGGAGTAAAGTCATGGAGGGGGTGACTAATGTTGTCCGGTGCAAGGCCATTTAAAACTTTACAGGTTATTAGTAGAACTTTAGGGCACGGTGGCGCGGGGGGTGGCGCTGCTGACTCACAGTTAGGAGACCAGGGTTCACTTCCCGGGTCCTCCTTGCATGTCTGCGTGGGTTTCCTCCCATAGTCCAAAGACATGCAGGTTAGGTGCATTGGCGATTCTAAATTGTCCCTAGTGTGTGCTTGGTGTGTGCCCTGCAGTGGGCTGGCACCCTGCCCGGGGTTTGTTTCATGCCTTGCACCCTGTGTTGGCTGAGATTGGTTCCAGCAGACCCCGTGACCCCGTAGTTAGGATATAGCGGATTGGATAATGGATGGACAGTAGAACTTTATACTCAAATCTGTACGATGCAGGAATTCATATTAAATGTCAATTTTCCAATGTTTTATAATTGTATATCTGACATACATAAGAATGCAAGTCAATGAGGAATAACTAAGCTTACTTATACTTTAAACTCAATAGCCACTTCTCCATTGTTAACATGACAGGGTTTTTAATTGAATTAGTTCTTATTTTGGACATTACTAATAAGACATTTGCACAATTTAGTTGCATCGAATTTCGCGATACAAAATGCTGTTGAATGTGTCATGTATTGTATAACATTACCTCACAACTGCAATGAAGCATAAAGGCAAACAAAAACGTCTTTAATTGAAAGCAGGGAATTTCAAAATGTGACTGAAAAATTAGAACTAGGTATAACATCAATCTTGCACAGATTGGTCATTTAATGTCTGTATTAAGACGTGAGGGTGAAAGCTGTCGATGCACAACATTGACATCACGACACGAGAACGTGGGTTGGAACTGATTGGTGAAAATCTTTTAATAACCCTTTAGTGTCTTGGATGCTTTGGCTCACAAAGTTTGTGTGTGTTAAATAAGCAAGTATTGTTCTAAGAGATGCACTTGTATTGAACTTATTCTTGAAAGGTCTGTAAACAAGAGAACCATTGCAAAAAAGGCACTCTATACTTATCATATATACTTGCGTATAAGTCGGGTCTTGAAACCTGAAAAATCGGTCATAAAAATCAGACCCCCGACTTATACGCCCGTTCAAAAATGCGACACTATTTATTTTTTTTTACATCTTCTGGCCTTCTCCAATTTCGCATCAGTTTCTCAGACACATCGAATTTTGTTACAGCAGCACAGTTATCAATTTCTTTTGCTACTTCAACAATGTTTAACTTAAAACTAGCTTCCTACTTTCTTCTGATCGAACGCTCCATCATAGACAAGGGATGCTCATATGATAAAGGTGTATGAGGTTGTGAGATACAAAAAACACAAATCAGTGCAAACATCCCTTCGGAATAGTTTAGGTATTACCGTGTGGTCACATAGGCACAATACATAGAAAAAAAGGGCTATGTGCTCCATGGTAACTCTCTCAGGTGGGCATTAGCACATCATAATCTCTTGGACCAATAGCGTCAGTTTCCCGCATTCGACTTATACAACCAACATTATAAAATACCAGTAGTGGCACACTGCACGATAACATGCAATGAATACGCTTGACTTGACATTCCTAGTTTTCATACTCTTTCTCTGTATGTTTAGAATTCGTTTGCTCAGAGGTTGATGCGATTGCTGTTTCCTGAGCAGCTCTTCTCTTCACTACCCTAGCGGCCCCTGCTTCTTCTCTTCTTTCGTCAGCATCTTTTCTCGTTAAAACTGATTAAGTCAGTGTTTGTGTTCCAAATACTTAGTACGTTTTGTTTAATTTTTCACTTAAGCTGGCACTTAAGTCATCATATGCCTTAAGAATGATTTAAGATATGATGAGAACGGCGCCGGTACACTGGCCGCTACTGAGAGCTGATTCTACAATAAAATAAAAATAAAAAGATGAATAACCTTGGAAGTCAATCATTACCCCAAAAGCGGATAGTAGACGTCACATAGTATATGTGTACCAAATTTCAGGTCAATAGGTGAAACGGTTTATGAGCTACAGGTGATTTAAAATCCTGGACAGACAAACAAACAGCCACGGTAGTGAATTATATATAAAGACCACAAATTGTACGATAAAATCAAGTCCCGACTTATCCGCAAGTATATACGGTAATTTGTAATACCTGGTTTAAAGTAATGCAGATGCTTCTCTAGGAAGAAGCCTTTGACCTGCAGTCTCAGCACAATGAATATATTCATTATTCATGTTTACTTCCCACTGCTTTACCTTTTCAAGTAAATGTACTTATCTTTAATTGCCACGTTTTCAGTTATATGCCAAAGATGCGCTTGTACCTATGAAAGCTTTGCCAGAACAAAGAATTGTTGGCATATCTGTAAGAACAGTGCAAGGCTAACATCTTCTATTCTATGCTCCTGAGACATCTTTGTTAAATACATTTCTTATATACTTGTTGGACTCCTGAGAGCCTTTCTATACCACTTACAAAGAAAGGATTAAGGATTAAGAATTTTTCTCTTGCACATTACAGGTTAAGCATTTCGATCTTGTCCCGTTGCCTTCTTTGAATTTTTTTTTTCTTATCTGCACACGAGTCATGTCCGTGTCAAGTTTCCATTAAAGTACAGGTTGTTCTCCCGTGCTTCATATCTTTGTCCATTTTCACTGCAGTTCAGAGACATGCTCAAGCCCCTACCCCATTCCTCGTCATTGTCCCAAGTGTCCATGTCTCCCGATAGGACTTGAACACAAGACCTGATGTGGGCAGTTGGTACAACTTACTATAATCAACACAAATGGGACAAGTGACTTAATGTGGGGCCAAACTAGAGAAAAAGTGTACTTTACAAGTCTGAGTGTGGAGAGTGCACTGCACCTTAACTAAGTTCAGCTGGTGTTCCATGGTAGAACTTTGCAGAGTAATGTTTGCTTTTAAAATGATTGACTGTTTTATTTTTTTTCTCACTCTAAGGATTGCATTTCCAGTGTTTGCTTAAATAAATCACAATTTTACCATGAAGCTTTAGTCTACACAGTGTCTCTCTTCAGTAGGCCAAGCAAACTGCATTGGGTAGATATCATGCTTTCAGTATTTTTGCCACTTGCATCTTAACTACTTGGAGTTCAGCAGTGTAAGTACAAGTTTAATTAGTCAAATGAAAAATATACCACTCAAATGCATACAATTTAGCAGTTTACCAAATGTTAATTCTTCTACTAGTGATGAGCTCAGTCTCTTTGTATGTCAGCTTTATATTTTGTCAACGTTGGGTCACAAAGTTCTACGAGAGACAGGAAGGCGAGACCAGGTTTCCAAGGCAAAATAACTTGATTGTTGAAGAGGCAGGAACAGTTTCAAGGCTTCAATTCAAAATAGAAGCTTTTACTGTACTTCAGCAGTCAAGCGCGCAAGATAGAAGCAGCTCCCTTCTTCAAATTAAGAGAACACAAAGCCATCTTCCTCAAGTGGGTTCAGTGGCTGAGAAACAATGGCTGGGGCAGACGCAGTCTAGAGAAGTGGGGGAGAAAAGAGGGAGAGCTGAAAAGACAGGTCATGGCTGAGTTTTAAATGTTCTTAACATCATGCGACAAGAACGTTATGTGGGTGTGTAGCTGATCCAGTAGAAGGCAAGTTAAGAGTATGCTCATTTCCCATTGGTTTACTGTTTAACAAAGTGTCAGCGTGCAGCTCCCAGCATCGGCTTGCAGGAAAGGGCAGCTGATCAGCTACCAGGATGTCTTCATGCTGCTGCCGGAGCAGTGGTCACAATATGTTGCTATTCATACTGCAATTACTAAAACAAATATAGATAGACATACTACACCATCCTAGAATACTGGAATGTGTACTTTCAAGGGCAATTTGAATTAAAGCGTTAACCTATAAGGTACTTTTTGGTACAAAGGCTTCTAACTTGGAATATAAAATGAGAGTCAAATCACTCCATAAATGTTCACTGATGTGTTTATATACTATGGAAAATATGAGTTTTCCAGAGGAATATGTCATGTAAAACCCCATTTCAATTGGTAACTCCCAGAGGTACAACTTTGGCCTTCGTGGTTCCTAGATGTGATAGTGTGGCCAGGGGAAATCTCATGGCAGGCATTCAAGGATGTTGTTGAGAATTTTCTTGCAAACTACAGAGCACCAAACTATGTTGCTAAAGATTCACTTTCTGTATTCACATTTCTTCCCTGTTAAACTTGGTCCAGTCGTTAAAGGACATGGCGCAAGCTTTCACCAGCACCATGCAATAATGGAAAAGCGGTATCAGGGCAATGGAATCCATCAAAGCTAGCTGACTATTGCTGGACAATGAAACGAGAAGCATCAGATGCTGAATACAAATGAACATCAGCAGCAAAACATTCTTAGTTCAGCTGAACTACTGCAATGTGTCAGCACCATTATGCAACTGGGCATGGTAAAATCATTAACAGTTAATTTCAAGAACACAGTTTCACATGGCAAATAGATATATACCATGCTTGTGATGAAAAATACCAAAACCTGTCCTTAAAGCCGCATCAACTTGATGACGGGAGAGAAAGTCAATCTTGATTTTCCATCAGGTTATATTAAATTTAGCCATATTAAGTGAAAGAGAGGAAAACCACAGAAGGGATAAGAAAATTAATAATAACATGGAAACAAGAATATGGTGGTAAGGTAACTGGCATGTTCATTAATCCATATATCAAGTGACTACTAGGCTAAAGAAAATCCACCCCAAACACACAGAATCAAAATGCAATCAGTTTTAAAACAATCCTTAATCCAATGAATTGCAGCGGAAATTAGTCCTCAGCATTTACAAAGAGTACAAAAGGAATAAGTTAAGAACTAGCAGGCAAGCCACCACCACCACCCCCACACCACCACCCCTTCATTTCTGGATTTAATAATAACCCAAAGAGGACCCCACCTGAAAAAATAAATAGTGGAAATAAAAAGTTTTCACAACCACCTTCCAAAATCACAGATTTAGTGAACTACTAAAATGAAACCAAGAAGAAATTATTCCACCTTTATTGCAAAACTGCAATCTATGCAAAGAAGTTGAAAATAAATCAGAAACTGCTTAGTGAAAAATGGAAAAAAAATAATACAAAGACCTGATTGCATTAGGGCCGATTTATATTTCATGCTCAGAACGCTTATGTATATGCATAATGGCTGACACGCATTCCCAGCATTCATTTGATGTGTCTTCTGAGCACGTCACCAGAAATGAACACGACGTGTGCACAAGTTGCGGTACCACCAAAAATATGGGTGGCATGTCTGTTCAAGTTTTGGTACATGATGTCAGTTGTTGTTTACTATCTACAAGCGGCAGCGCAGCTCCAGCAGGATAAATCTGCATGCTTCGACGTTCGATGAATGGTTTGATGCAGTGAAGCAAATCATCAAACTTAAAGTTTGACGTGCATATATTCATGGTGCTTTTCTTCATCCATTTCTTACATAGGCAACATAAACGTTGCATATTCCCCATCGTAATGACGCAATACATTTAAAGGTTTTACATACCATTTTCTGTGGCTCTGGTTTTTTTTTTTTTTTGCACCTTTGCAGCAGCATCAGAATGCAAAGAATTTTTTATCTTTCTTCTCTCACACACACAACACAGCAAAACCAGACAATGTTTTCTCACCGTGATCATTTCTCACTCGGCTGCCTGATGGAATCCTCCAATTTACTTAAAGTATGCCCTGAAGCACATGCATTGCGTAGCATTAAGTATATCCCCAGCCTAAGTGTGCACACCCCCTAAACTAATACTTAGTTGAAGCCCCTTTTGATTTTATTATAGTATTCAGTTTTTTTGGGTAAGTGTCTATCAGTTTGCCACATCCGCTGGAGTATGTGAATTTCCCCTTGGGATTAATAAAGTATCTATATATCTATCTGGACTTAGCGATTTTTGCCCACTCCTCCTTGCAAAAAATTTCCAGATCTGTCAAATTGCAAGGACATCTCCTGTACATAGCTCTCTTCAGGTCACCCGAGAGGTGTGGGTGGGCTCTGGCTGGGCCATTCCAGAACATCGATCATCCTTTGATGAAGCCATTGCTTTGCTGATTTTGATGTAGGATCTGGGTTGTTGTCATGCTGAAAGGTGAAGTCCTCTTCCTCTTCACATTGCTACCAGATGTTTGAAGGTTTTGTACCAAAATAGACTGATACTTGGAGCCACTCAGGATTCTATCCATCTTGACTAAAGCCCTAGTTCCAGCTAAAGAAAAGCAGACACAAAGCCTGATGCTACTTCTACCATGCTCCACTGTGGGTCTGTCTGGTGTTCTTCTGAAGATGTGCTGTGTTATTTTTGCCCTAAACATACCTTTTGGAATTACCGTCAAATACTTTAATCTTGGTCTGATCAGACATTTTTCCACATGGTTGTGGGAGATTGGGTATACATATTTGCAAAGTTTAGCTGGGCTTGGATGCTATTCTTTATGAGAAAAGGCTTTCGTCTTGCTACTCTACCCCACAACCCAGATATATGAAGAATATGACTGATTGTTGTCACATGTAGGGAACAAGCCAGGAAATCCTGCAGATCCTTTAATGTTGCTGTAGGCCTCCTGGTAGCCTCCCTGACCAGTTTTCTCTTTGTCTTCTCATCAATATTAGAGGGACGTTGTTCTGATGTGAAATTTTGCATACAAGTTGATAAATATTTTGTGTCTTTATTTGTAACTTAAACAAAGCAATGTAATATTAGTGTTACATTATCTATACTAATAAAAGGCAAAGCCCTCCCTCCCTCCCTCACTCACTCACTAATTCTCCAACTTCCCGTGTAGGTAGAAGGCTGAAATTTGGCAGGCTCATTCCTTACAGCTTACTTACAAAAGTTGGGCAGGTTTCATTTCGAAATTCTACGCGTAATGGTCATAACTGGAACCTATTTTTTTGTCCATATACTATAATAGACTTCTGCTCGATGCCCGTGGGAGGCGGAGTTACGTCTCCCACGTAATTTAGTGCCTGCCCATATAAGGCCGTCCGTCAGCGGCAATCCAATAGAAACACTGCCGCTAAATATTCACGGGTGAAGGACTGTGCTTATGCAGAGGAAGATGAGATGGTCAGGGTGGTGTTTGGCACAAACTCGGCGAAACTGCGAGAGAAACTTTTAAGTGCCGGGTCTTAGCTAACATTAAATACAGCCGTGGACATCGCACGAGATGGCACCAGCACAGCTGGGAACCTTCGATGCATGTACACAGAGCAGCTCACGTGAAATGACGCAGTGCACAGACAAAAAGCAACAGTTCCAAAGAGTGCTGAACAAAAACCGAATTACACAACTGCGGAAACAAAGCACGGTGTGAACCGTAAGTTTAAATTAAGTTTATAGACACACTCCCGCTGCCATTTGTCATGCCTACGACAAGTATGGTATTCGCGAGATACAAGTTTAATGAGAAGACACGAGGTATAAACGAAACTTTGGATCACTTTGTTGTGGAGTTTAAATTGCTGTAGCAAGAAACTTTGAAGTGCCGGGTCTTAGCTAACATTAAATAAAGCCGTGGACATCACGAGATCGCACGAGCACAGCTGAGAAGCTTCGATGCATGTACTCCAAGCGGCTCACGTCAACTGACTTTGTATGACTGGAAAAGATTAAATTAAGTTCATACACACGCTACCGCTAAATATTCACAGGCAATTTCCACAACTTACTACCAGGAATGCCTGTTGAACATCTTACATTCACGAGTTCCGATTTGGGTAGTGAACACTTCGATGAATGAAACCTGTTATCTTTACAACGGTTGACAAACACGGAATATTACGAACCTGATTGAAAGAAATAATGCTAATCAAATCCTTGATGACAGCAACACTCATAACGGTCACAAGACTATTACATTGACAATCATGTTATGTTATTTTTAAAATGTTTCCTTTTCTTAGCACAAGCACAGCTGAGAAGCTTCGATGCATGTACTCCATAACGCGTTAAAAAAAATAACGCATTTAATCACACTTTGCATTCCAAGCAAACGGTAATTTTTGTCAATGCATGATTTCCTGGTGCATCGATTACATTGATGCACATATCAGAGCTACAACAATGTAATAGTCGGAAGAGAGCGCGTTGCTAGCACTGATCGGAGGCAAATTTCATTTCAAAAGACTACCCAACGAAAGCCTTGATAAAAGCGTGGTTTGGTGCAAACTGTGCAAAAATGAGTTTGCATACCACCGAGGCACTTCAACCTTTCGGTTCCATCTAAATGCAAAACATGTTACAGCAAGCACAGAAACTGTGTATGCAGTTAGCACTAGCAGTACGGGTTCGAGTACCAAAAAAAGGTGTCAGCAGCCCAAACCTCATGAAATGACTCATGAAATCAGGACCAAAATTAGTAAGTCAACATCGGTCAAACTTACAAATTCTCTCGTAAAATGGATTGCTTTGGACTGTAGACCACTAACAGTGGTGGAAGATTGGGGGTTAGAAAATGTGCTACAGTTAGCGTATTTCAAGTAAAATTCAACAGCTTTATGACATTGAAAAGCAAACAAAATTAGATGCATTACAGAAAGCGGACTTTGTGGCTCTTACTGGGGATCATTGGACTTTCGTGACCGTTAGAAATTCTAATTACATCTAATTACAAAATGTTCAATGATCACACTGTTTTAGCCTAACGTACAAAATAATTTTGGCTAAGGTTACTCACAGTTTAAAGGCGAGGCTGGTCAAATTACCTTTTATGTTTCTGCCTTATTTTTTAAGAAGAAAAACTGCACTTTAATGTTGAAATTTTTGTTATTATTATTTAAAGACAATACCATTCTGAAAATGTACTTAAAGTACTTAAAATACCACTTTTCGTTTTTTAGTTTGCCCAATTTTAGCCAGGGATCATATTTTTGTTTCTGTTTTGAAATGAAATGCAGTTTAAATGCATTTTTTTTTTCAGAAATTAAAACAGCTTGAGTTTAAATATTCCTGTCCATGTCTATTATTTGATTCTGTCGCCCACTAAAACCCTTTTAAATTAAAAAACAACATTGGGGCAAATTTTCATGTGTGCTTACATTCGATTAATGAAGATTAATTAATTACACAGCCCTAATAAATATATATATATATATATATTATATGTACAGTATATATATATATATATATGTAGATATGTATATGCATATATATATGTATCTATATACAGTATATGCGTATGTGTGTATATATGTTCATATGTGTGTGTGTATATATATATATATCTATCTATATATGTATATATATATATATATATATATATATATATATATATATATATATATATATATATATGAAAGCAACACTCATGACAATGACAACACAATTACATTGTCAATCATGTTACGTTATTATTAAAATGTTTCCTTCTTTTTCATTATTTCTTTAACACAATACTTCTCCGCTGCAAAGCGCGGGTATTTTGCTAGTTGATAATAACAGCAATGGTTTAAGAACCCCTTCTCCCCTTTTAGGAATGAGTCTCTTTGCAAGAGAGGACAGAGGCAACTATACTTCCTTAGAAGGCTGGTGTCTTTTAACATCTGCAATAAGATGCTGCAGATGTTCTATCAGACGGTTGTGGCAAGCACCCTCTTCTACGCGGTGATGTGCTGGGGAGGCAGCATAAAGAAGAGGGACGCCACACACCTGGACAAACTGGTGAGAATGGCAGGCTCTATTGTAGGCATGGAGCTGGACAGTTTGACATTCATGGCAGAGCAACGGGCGCTGAGCAGGCTCCTGTCAATTATGGAGAATCCACTGCATCCACTGAACAGGATCATCTCCAGACATAGGAGCTGCTTCGGCGACAGACTGCTATCACCGTCCTGCTCCACTGACAGACTGAGGAGATCATTCCTCCACCACACTATGTGACTCATCAATTCCACCCGGGGTTAAATGTTAACATTATATAAAGTTATTGTCTGTTATACCTGCATTTTTATCACTCTTTAATTTAATATTGTTTTTATCAGAATGCTGCTGCTGGAGTATGTGAATTTCCCCTTGGGATTAATAAAGTATCTATCTATCTATCTCTTTGTAATTTTACGACAGAGTTGAGGGAAGTGCCTCAAGCAAGTTTGGCTAATATTTCTCTGCTAAAGCCTCTCAATCAACCACCACAGGAAAGCCAGACTGCCTAACTGCCAAGCTTTATGGGGGTGGGTGTGAAGGTGTTCTCTCCCCCATTGGTCTAAAGTAAGGCTGTTTGGAACTGGCTTGTATCAAAAGCCTTTAAGTAGCACGCCGCCCTATTGGCTGTAGGGGTTGGACAGAAAACCTATAAATTTGCTTGCTTTACCCAGCTCTCTCTCTCTTACCAAACTGATGAAAGACCATCACACACCATGAACTGAAAAGGACAACACAATGAAGAGCACAGCTCGGCAGCCATATTGAGACAGGCATGCAGCCTGTTCTGAAGAAGGCTGACCACAAATGAACTAGAGACATTTTTAAGTAACTAACAAGTCTGTGTGCCACCTGAAATGTATGGTTGCTAATATTCAAATGTACTTTGCTTATTGTTATTATTTATGAATATTATCAATAATACATTATTTAAATTGTAAATTAACTCCTGCTTGTCTTTTACTACACCTAATTGCCTGAGGTTATAAATGTAGAAGGGAAGGTGGGGAGAAGTTATATGGTACAATACTTTATAAACAGTGGTAAGTCTGGGAGATTTGAGGCATTCTGACAAAGGCTACATATTAATAATACAAAAGGGGAAAGTAGAGTAATATATTACTCTACCAAGACAAAACAGACGTTCTGACCTTGGTACAGTCACTGTTGCCATATTTTCTCCACCTGATGATGATTGTCTTCACTGTGCTCCAGAGAATGTTTAATGCGTTGGATACTTTTTTGCACCCCTGTCTGGATTCATACCTTTCAATAATGAGATCCTGTTCATGTTTTAAAAGCTCTTTGCGAACCACAGCTTTTGGAGTGTGTTGCAACCAAGAAAATAACAGAATAATCCTACAGGAAGAGCCAAACATTATCTGAGCTCAATCAGAGCCACTTGAATTGATGGCAGGTGTAAACTAACTACTATTTGTGATGAGCCTTATTGTTGTGTTCTGAACGCAGCCACATCCTTGATTATTAAAGGGTCTGCACATTAATGTGTGGAATTTTTATTCCTTTATTAACTATACAATTTTGAGTTGTTTTCACCTTCTTTGAATAGACTGCAATTTTGCAATAAAAGTGAAATAAATTCTGACAGGATTTATCTTGGATTTTTTTTTATTACACAATTTTGGAAGAGACGTGTAGGCTTTTAATATCCACTGTACATGTGAAGAAGCTGAAAGCTAGGAATAAATGGGTAGAGGGGTACAGTATATGACACCTGTCAGTCCAGAGTGAAACTGAAAAAGCCCTGATCCAACCCTATGGAATCCAAAAAATAGTAAAGAGAACTACTGCCAGAATTACAATTAGCTAAAGGAGCACCTCACACACAACTGCATGTAGTGCTGAACAAGGCATACACATAACCAGGAATTAGAAGCAGACTCTAAAAGGAGTGCCTTTAATAAATAGCACATCAAAACACTTGAACCATTCCCTGTCCACAGTCACCACAGCAATGGTACTGCAAGAACAAAGACAAAAGTAACCACAATGTCGTAATGGTTAAGTATCAATTGAAATAAAACCACTGACTACCACCAAAGAAAAATATCAAGCGAGTAGATTTGAGGCTCAGTTTCAATTTAGCAGAGTATACAGTTGTGGCCAAAGGTTTTGAGAACGACATAAGTGTTGGTTTTCACAAAGTTTACTGCTTCAGTGTTTTTAGATCTTTTTGTCAGATGTTTCTATGGCATAGTGAAGTAGAATGACAAGCATCTCATAAGTTTCAAAGGCTTTTATTGACAATGACGAAGTTTATGCAAAGAGTCAATATTTGCAGTGTTGGCCCTTCTTTTTTTATCAATACCTCTTCAATTCTCCCTGGCATGCTGGCAATCAACTTCTGGGCCAAATCCTGACTGATGACAACCCATTCTTGCAGAATCAATGCTTGCAGTTTGTCAGAATTGGTGGGTTTTTGTTTGTCCACCCGCCTCTTGACGATTGACCACAAGTTCTCAATGGGATTAAAGTCTGGGGAGTATCCTGGCCATGGATGCAAAATTTCTATGTTTTGTGCCTCAAGCCACTTAGTTATCACTTTTTGCTTTATGGCCCGGTGCTCCATCATGCTGGATTGTTCATTGTTGGTCACCACACTGTTCTTGGATGGTTGGGACAAGTTGCTCTCAGAGGATGTTTTGGTCCCATTCTTTATTCATGGCTGTGTTCTTAGGCAAAATTGTGAGTGAGCTCACTGCCTTGGCTGAGAAGCAACCCCACGTGACATGAATGGTCTCAGGATGCTTCACTGTTGGCCTGACACAGGACTGATGGTAGCGCTGCTCACCTTTTATTTTTTCTGGATGCCCCAAACAATCAGAAAGGGGATTCATTACAGAAAATGACTTTAGCCCAACAATCCCCAGTAGTCCAATCCCAGAATGTCAGCCTGTCCCTGATGTTTTTCTTGGCTTCTTTGCTGCCCTTCTAGACACCAGGCCATCCTCCAAAAGTCTTCACCTCACTGTGCGTGCAGATGCACTCACACCTGCCTGCTGCCATTCCTGAGCAAGCTCTGCCCTGGTGGTGCCTGTAGCTGAATCAACTTAAGGAGACGGACAGTCATGGCGCTTGCTGGACTTCTTCACAACAATTGAACCTCTCTCCTTGAAGTTCTTGATGATCTGATAAACGGTTGATTTAGGTCCAATTTTACTAGCAGCAATATCCTTGCCTGTGAAGCCCTTTTCGTGCAAAGCAATGATAACTGCACGTGTTTCCTTGCAGGTAACCATGGTGAAATGCAGTAGAAAAGGGTTTTTTTTGGATTAAGTTAATTTTCATGGCAAAGGGAGACTTTGCAATTAATTGTAATTCATCTGATCACTCTTCATAACACTCTGGAAAATTGCCATCTTAAAAACAGCATACTTTGTGAAAATTAATATTTGTGTCATTCTCAAACCTTTTGGCTACAACTATAGAAGAAAAGGCTGGAGCCTGGCTTCTAGGGCATTCCTAAAGACTGGGTGAGTGGAGTCTTCAGAGGGATGTAATGGGCTTTATTCTGATGTAGGTGTTGATCAGAAAACCTCAAGAATTTATAAAGAGGACAAGGACTGGCAACACCTGTCCACACAAAGTATGCGCATTGTGCCCATATTACCTCAGATTTAATGTTAATGGCCCACATATGAGAAAGGAACTGAATCAGGTTGTCCTTTTCAAGGCCTTCAAACCTTAAATTATCAGCTTCAATTTCAAAGGAACATTTTTATGAAAGACGCCATAGACAGCAGGGCCCAAAAACCTTGAAATATTTTTGCTGGTTTTTCCTTAATGACTGAATATTCAAAAAGTTAATCGAAGTATTTAAAGAAACGGTATACTCAAGAAGCAGGTTTCTCATAGCATTCCAGTAAGATTTATCGCCATCAACAAGTTCCCAGTTGAATGGTACTTGTTGGGTGAGTTAAACACAGCCAAATAGAATCTCCAGCCTGATGAAGACAACTTTGCAAAGGTAGGCTGGAACAATAAATTCAAAGAGAAAGGGCTCCATTTCAAGTAGGGGGGAAAGCAATATAACAGAACACCATGCGACTTCCCCCCATGTCTTCATCTTAAGTTTTCCAGAATGTGATTGTAGATGGAAACCACATGCAGGTTTCCAGGCAGCTGAAGCAATTGACCTGTGAAATTGAGCAATGTACAGTACAGAATGGATTATTAGTAGACTTAGATTGATACTTGCAGAAAATATTTTGTTACGAGGGGATTAATAAAGTAGGAAATAAAACAAGGATGGGAAATTCTACTATCAAGAAGCATACATTGTACAAACACCACAGGCTCGTGTTCACTCTTCTGCAGACGAACTCAGGCTGTGATAATGGGCAGAACTTTTAAAACAGTACAATTTAGGAGGAGCGATCATGAGCTACTCTAGGGTTCTAAACCTACTATTATTCTTTCGAAATACAAAAAATAACAACATACAAGTCCTGTACTAAAATTCACGAGTGCATTTATTTCACATCAAAGTGGCACATCCTGTACAAAAATCAAGCTCTATCTTCTTTAAGTGTCTTGCAGCAGTCCTGATAAACGCCCTAAAATTTATGGTAGAAGTTCACTTCACTTCTCTTCTGCTACCATACATGCAGCTTCTTTAACTGCTACATTACTTTTGTAGTGCAGCACCTTAATGAAATATTTCAAGGCCATAAAGAGGTAGTAGTTCCAGGGCTATAAGGCCACAAGAATGACTCTGTCTGAGATGAGAACATGAGGTTGTTTTTTGCTATGGTAATGCATGATATGTCTCATGATATAGCATTTACTATAATATGGATAGAAAAGTTTCTGGACTGTATGAGCTATAGCCTGAAAATTGTAGTTCAATTAACTGTGTTTCTATACAGCACACTTTCTTTTAGACAGTCTTGCATCAGTGTTCATGTTTACAAAAATACTACAGTAAAAATAAAACATAAAATGAGTACACACAATGTATATACAGTATTGTGAATGTTCAGCCTACACCTTAGTATTTTTTAGAGCTGATTCAGTTACAAAGAAAATGCACTTTTAAAATCAGTAACTGACTGAAAGTGCAGGATCTGCTACCAGTCTTGTGCACGTCTCATATGTTACTGTAAGAAGGAGCCTATAAAGCTTACTGGTTTACTGTGCTTTCTGTTTACTACCCAGCAGCGTTTTCTATCTGGCAGACCATTCACAGAGCACACTGGGGTTGATGGAGATGTCTGTGAATTATTTTTATTTTCCAGGTGAAGATGACTAAAGTCAAACAAGTGAAGAATTTTACCAGAATTGCAGTGTACCATTAAAAGACTCCAATAGTGTTCTCTCAAGTTCAAGAATAAAGGACTTTTTTTGATTTCTTTCCTTGTGCAACTCTGGACCCGAAATGCAACAATATATACATTTATAGTTCTTTAGGTATATTTGATTTCAAGTATCTTAAAAGTAGAAATGCCATTTTACTCTGTTGCTGTGTATCATCATTTATCTCCTTTTCTGAGTTTGCCCAGGTTAGCTAGGTGACCCCCCAAACCTTCATCCTTCACTTTCTGTAATCTTGGTGATCCTATGGGTGAGACCTTTTCTTAACATCATTCAACACTATCTACAAACACATTTTCTTCAGCCACCTGTTTTGCACCTATCCCCTCCACCTCTTCACACCCAGTTATCCTCTGTCTTTTGTTTCACATGCCCAAACCACTCTAGTGTGTTTTTCCTCATCACTTGTATTGCATACCTGTTATGTTTTTCTGTTAACTCAGCATTCATCTTGTTCTCATTCAATGGCATTTTACCCAAATTGGAAATCTTAGTGATTGGCAAAAATGGATATAATGAGGGAATCAGAAATAAACTTAATCCGATCGATCTGTTCTTAACTCAATTTTTCTTTTTGTAAAATCTTGATTGCTTTGTATGGATTGTAATAAAATTAATAAAAAAAAAAGGATTAAAAGTCAAGACAGAGGTAAAGAATTCAGGGGTAATTATTGACTCTGACCTAAATTTTAAATCACATATTAAACAGATTACTAGGACAGCATTTTTTCACTTAAGAAATATAATACAAGTTAGATCCCATATAACTTTGCAAGATGCTGAAAGATTAGTTCACACTTTTGTTTAATGTTGACTAGATCAGGGGTTCTCAAACTCAGTCCTGGGGGACCCCTGTGGCTGCAGGTTTTTGTTCCAACCAGCCTGTGTTTTTAATTGGACTCCTGGGCTAAACTGTTGTTTCCCAGATTCCCTGTTTTGGGAACAATATACAAATTACAAAACTAAGCTTGGTTAAAAAAAAAAAAAAAGAAAAAAGTATTAAAATGTACTAAGAAGTTATATGTATTTTTTTCTTTTTAACAGTATTTTCATCTTGATTGTCATTCTACTTTTCTAGGTGTTCTAATTGTTTAATTAATCCGTTATTTACTACTTTGTGGGGCTGACGCTAAAGTAGTTGCAGCCTTTCACGATTGAGTGTTGTTTCCTTGGATTTCTGCTCTGCTTGTTTTTAATTGTCATTATTAAGATTTAATTAATGTAGCAAACTGCACAGAGAAAGGGCAAAATATAATAAAAAGAGAGTTAAGCATTTAAATCCATAGCAAAAACAGAAATATTTCTAAGTTTCTTATACAGTAAACGTAAAAATCATGCTGCTGTGCTTTTCTGAATGTAGAATAAAAGATAAATAATACCAGCTAATTAAATGAGATCAGTGCTATCAGGTGTTGTCACTGATTAGGAATCTGGTTGGAACAAAAACCTGCAGCCACAGGGGGTCCCCCAGGACCGAGTTTCAGAACCCCTGGACTAGATTACTGTAACGCACTCATCAATCAATTGCAACGAGTGCTGAACATAGCTGCCAGAATCTTAACTAGGAAAATAAAATCCAAGCACATCTCTCCAGTTTTGATGTCACTACACTGGTTACCTGTGCCATTTAAATTGACTTTAAACTCCTGCTTATAGTTTAAATAATCTCACTCCATCCTATATTTCGGAATACCTCTCGCCTTACACTCCAAATCATAACCTTAGATCTTCTAATGAGTGTCTGCTTATTATTCCAAGAGCTAAACTAAAAAGAAGTGGTGAAGTGGCCTTCTGCTGTTATGCACCTACAATCTGGAATAGCTGACCGATAGAAATTCGCCAGGATAATACAGTGGAGCACTTTAAAAAACTGATAAAAACTTATTATTGTAACATGGCTTTCTCATAGCTTCATTTTAGTGTAACCCTGATATTCTGTATATGGATTTAATTATCTTTTTTTTTTCCATGGTTCCAAAATCCATACTAACCCCTACTTTCTCTGCTGCTCTTTTTCCAGTTTTCTGAGCTGCTCATCTGAGCCACCACCACCTGATCAAAGCACCGTGCCATCCCTACATTGACGGATTGAAGGCCAAAGGTCCACATGACCATCATCGTCTCATTCTTCCACATGAAGCCTGAAAGCCATGAAGACTGATTAAGATCATTTATGTGAGGAAGAATGTCCAGTGGGGAGGTGGGTGGTCTCATGGCCTCAGAACCCCTGCAGATTTAGTTTTTTTTTTTTGTTTGTTTGTTTTTTCTGTCCTCCCTGGCCATCAGACCTTAATTTATTCTTTGTTAATTAGTATTGCCTAATTTTAGTTTTATATTTTTTGTTTCTTCATCTTGTAAAGCACTTTGAGCTGCATCATTTGTATGAAAACGTGCTACATAAATAAATGTTGTTGTTCACCTCAAAATTCTCACCTCTATTGTCTTCAGCTTAGATGTGGCAGATAAAGGCAGAGCGTTAATCACTCTCCCCATAAAGAATGCTACTACTACTCATGCAGCTTCCATACACTTTTTCCTTCAATGCCATTGAGGCTCTTTTAGAAGTAAGAATTGGCCATGTCATGACAAATGAAAGTCACTCCATTACCAAAGCTGTTTTGCACTGTACTTTTGAAGGGAAATGCAAGAGAAGATTGCCCACAAATATATGGCAGCTTACTGTGGAGGTGGAGCTGAAAACCATGAAGCAGTGTTGGGGTCACCATTGAAAAGCTGCCCCAAGACAGACAATACCCAAAAGCATTTTTTGTTGCCCTACATGCCAAAGACGCATAATAGCAGCAGTAGAAGTAAGAATTGGGGACAGGTCTCCCTGAATTCCTTCCATGCACCTCTCACCCAGCTATTATCACTGTGCCCGCACCATTCCTCCATCAACACTTAATATGTCACCAAAGTAGCAGAACTTCCAGTACTTTTTCCAAAACAGATCCCCCTGGAGATATCGAACTTTACAAATACTACAGGATTAGCTACAGAACCCTGCACCCCTTCTACACACATTCTACAAACAAAAACTGCATTCACCCTTGCAAATCGCCTTACACACCACACCTTTAATGCACCCACTCCCTGCACTGGATGGAGTTTCTCTCAAAACCTTTACCATATGTGCCACATGGCAACTCACCTTTTCCATAAACCCTGGCCCTTTGCCTTCAACCACCACTTTGGTCTTTCCTGCATTTACTTTGAGGTCTTTTGCTTCCAAAGCAGCTTTTCTTTTTAGAATCTTTTTCTTTAATTATGTTTCAATCTCTGCAATCAATACGAAATTAAGGCATTGAGCTGTATACTATAATAAAATAATTTATCAAACATCAAGATATTCCAAAATAAAAGGAATAACTCCCATGACCATCAAAAATCCTAAAAGGCAAAACTGAGCTTCTGATATGTTTTGAGGCAAAAATTGTAGAATCACCATTCATAATAATAATAATTGTTCAATGGGTGTTCTTTGATTTAGTAGGTTGTCCTTCAAGCAGTTATCATGATCTATACAATGTGTAATCACTGTGGTCTATTGGATATGCCAGTAAAAAGACGTCAGGCTTGATGGGCATATTAATTATCGGTTTGTTGCATTTCCAGAGAGCAATTTTGGTTGACTCTTGCACAGACAACTGGTCTCATCTCCAAAGCAATCTTTGGAGTGATTCAACAGATGCCTACCTACACAGACACATGCGTGAAGAGCAATGAAGTTGGTCAACATATCCTTGAATCAACTGTTTTACTTTATCAGTACAGAAAGGCCTCCATATTCACAGGGGTTACGTGTCAATACCATTCGCAAAAACTGAAATCCACAAATATTATGGTTCTCACTTAAATATGCAATTTTACATTTTTTTTCACATAAGCAAATCCAATTAGTGTTCAGTTTTTTAAAAAGATAAATGAGATCTTTTATGTTATGTAAAAGAGGTTTAGATCCATGGTTAACCTTTCTCAGAAGTTTACACAAATATGATTAACCCCAAATGTCTCTTGGGATTATGACTATGTTATGATACAGTGTACAGCTTTAAGTTCGAATAACACTCGGGACAGCATTCTGCTGCCAACCTAACCAAGGATTTCATCAGAAAGAAAAAGTGGAAAGGTATAGACTTGCCAAATCAATCTTCTGAAGTAAATCCAATTTATGAACCTATTGAACAAGTACCTAAAGTCAGGAAAGCCCTAAAACAAACAATAATTGAAAGAGGATACCATAAAGGCTTGGCAGAGCACACCACATAAAGTGATCAAGAGTCTGGTGAGGTCAATGGGATGCAGACTTGGTTCAATTATTGAACATAAGTGGGTATGTGACCAAATACTAAACTTTCACCAACTTCATTTTGCTTCAGATTCTTTTATCTCAAGGCTCTATTGTAGGCACGGAGCTGGACAGTTTGACATCCGTGGCAGAGCGACGGGCGCTGAGCAGGCTCCTGTCAATCATGGAGAATCCACTGCATCCACTGAACAGGATCATCTCCAGACAGAGGAGCATCTTCAGTGACAGACTGCGGTCACCATCCTGCTCCACTGACAGACTGAGGAGACCCCACACTATGCGACTCTTCAATTCCACCCGGGGGGGTAAACGTTAACATTATACAAAGTTATTGTCTGTTTTAGCTGCATTTTTATCACTTAATTTCATATTGTTTTTTTATTAGTATGCTGCTGCTGGAGTATGTGAATTTCTCCTTGGGATTAATAATCAATCAATCAATCTATCTATCTATTTATCCCACACTATCTTATTGTCCAAGTATTTTTGCTTCTCATTGTATATAAAATAAATTGATAGATCAATAGATACATGTTTGTGCACTGGGGAAAATTTGGATTTTTACAGACATTCAATAATGGCACTCACTTTGGTTTTAATTCCCTCCTTTCCTACAACCTGCAGGGGGTCCGGAGTGTGTCCCATAAATGAGTGTACCCTTTTAATTAGATTGCTAATTCAGAGGGCCTCTCTTGAAGTGATGCATCGGCCCAGCATTCCACAGTGTAGAAAATCACACTGGCCATCACAGAGTTATGGAAGATGTAGAGGATGTCACTACCCACATTAAAGCAGTAATGTCTCCTAAGAAAAAGAAAATCTGATCTGCCCTTTCTTCAATAGTTCACCTTTGTTACTAAACCAGTCCAGCCTGTCATTGATGTGCATCTCCAAGTACTTGTAGTAGTGCACCACCTCCACATCTACTCCCTGAATGGTGACCAGACATAGACACTCTTTGATGCGGTGAAAGTCAATAAACAGTTACTTGGTTTTGCTGATGCTATTTTGCAGACAATTATTTCTGCAACAAGAAACACAGTTCTCCACTTGATTTGTATACTATGCCTCACCCCTTGTCAGTACATCCCATTAGTACAGAATCATAAGAGAATTTCTGGAAGTGAAATGACCTGGTGTTATACTCATAGTCCGAGTTTATACTTTATTTACCCCCAGGAAAATCAGGACATTACAGAAAATCAAGAAAAATAAACAACCACCCCCATGAACACACATCAGGCACGCTCATGCAGCTTTTAGCATAAGCAGCTGTTAAGTAGAATTATGGAGCAAGGATAAAAAATGGTCCTGAATCCAGTGATGAGAGCCCGAATGGTCCTGAACCAAGAAGGCAGAAAAGTAAATGTTTAAGATGGCAGAGATCTTTTATAATACTCTTTCTCAGGGGAAGTATGAAAGACGCCTGCTTTACTCTTTGTTTAGTAGGTGTGGCACAGAGAGCTTTATGTATATACTTTGCTAAAGTATAGTTAGGTATTTAGTGCATATATTTATTTATATATCAAAAAAGTATTGCAAGTGTGGACAGTAGGACTTCAGGCATTTTTATTTTGGAAAAATTAAATGGCTAGGACTGGCTAGCTTTGTTGAGCTGAATGCCCTGTTCACATCTACATTGTTGTGATATTGTAATTTAATTACGCCTGCTCTAACCAAAGTAGTCCTGGTACAGGTTCTTATAGCTATAATGGTCTTCGCGTTTAACCAGTCACTGCACTTTCAAATAACCTAAGACAGATCTAGGGGTAACTGCAGATCTTGATCATTATACTCAAAAGTTATTCAATCTGTAAAAGTGCTGCTGCTAAGCTGTACACTGCAGCTCCTTAGCATGAGATGAGGGTTCCTCATAACTTAACACAAGGTCATATTATACAAAATGTGCCTATGATATATACACCCAGAACAGAAGGCAGCTGTTTGCCAGTAATAATCCGAGTGGACTTCATTACCCTCTGAAGTGCCCTGGGGTAATGGGCTGAGCAGCATAGCATGTAGCCACCGAGGATGAACTGTGCACCTAAAGAAGCTGGAGAACAGAGACCAAGCCTTCAATGATTTTTTTTTTTTAAACTACAATTAATTGAAGTTTAAATAAAGGCTTAAATTGAGTTGTAACATCTTTATTTTAAAATTCAACTACTTACAAGAATAGAAAGTGTGCACACACACTTTTTGTCTTCAAAAAATGTTCCCACAATAATAACAGAAAAATGTCCACTACTACTAATAATAATGGAGGCATTGATTTTTCTGCAATCATGGCATCTGGGGGGGGTTTGAGGTAATGAATACTTTAAAAAAAGAATAATGAATGCAAAGATGGAGAAAAATAAGTTATAGTACAAAGTGAAAATCTTATAATCATTAGTACCTGTGCTTTCTGTGCTTATGTAACATTTTTGAAAAATAAAAATGCATTAAATAGTTCAGTTGTTAAAGAGAACAATGTCTACTTGAGATGAAGATAAAAAACTAAGGATTTAGAATCTGAACAGTGAAAAGGTTATCTTTATAATAAATGCAAGTATTATTCTGCTGCTGTGGCAAAAAAAGAAAACGCGCACACACACACACACACCAGCCTTAATAAACATTTCACAGATTGTGTATTATTGTAAGCAACCATTACCCACAAAAAAAACTAAATCTCAAAAATTAAGATATAACAAGTTTCTTCCCTGATTCCCTGGTCACAACTATGACCAGCTACAAGCAGTAATAATTATTTATTCAATGCCATATAATACAGTACATTAAGAATGTGACTATGAAATTTCTAAAATAAAAGCCTTAAAGCAAAAAATTTGGGGAAAAAAAGTACTTGGCAACTGTAGGCCATCAAAGACAAATAAGTTGCGCAAAGAAGAATCTACTGGCCAATAGGCTGAAGTTTATATATTAAAATATTATTAGAAAATAACTCTATATAATAAACACTGTGCTAGGATCTGGCTTAGCATTAATGCAATACAAAACATCAGAAGTGAACTTTTTCAGGTTTAGAGAACAGCATTACAGGTACTGTTTGCCACATTTGAAGCTTCTGCCATTTTTAAAGCAGCTCAACAAAAAGTAGTTTTAATATACATAAATGCATGTATCTCAACCTCTGCGCACATTCTTCCATTTTCTTAATTTGTTTCGTCCCATTCAGAGTTCTCAGGGCTAAAACCTTTCCTAGCATTACAGGAAACACCCTGCACCTCCCCGTTAAATATGAAGTATGTTTTTAGACTTTGTAAGGAAGACCTTCAACAGACTCTTGACATTTCAGAAGACTAAATCTGAAAATACAGTACACTTTCAGAGAGTAATCATAACCCTTCACTTTTTGCTGTTTTGTTATGTTGCCACCTTAAGCTAAAATCGTTAATACCGTGTTTCCCCGAAAATAAGACCGGGTCTTATGTTAATTTTTGCACCAAAAGATGCAAGAGCGCTTATTTTCAGGGTATGTCTTATATTTATTTATGTATAATAGTATACATTTATCCACATACAGTCATGCCATCTTCTTCTGGAATATCATCATAACTCTCCACGTTCAAACCCTGAATTCCAGCCTGAATTTCTTGCTACTCCAACTGCTTTTAGGATCCTCCAGGAATCTATTTGCGCGTTTCGATGTTTGATGAATGGTTCGATGTCGTGAAGCAAAATGCCAACATGTAAATGCATTCATGGTGCTTTTATATTCAAGCGTCAAATATTACCCAAAGTAATGACATGATACATTTTAAAAGTCTCGCATACCATCTTCTGTAACGTATTTTTTTTTTTGCACCTTTACAATAACTATCAGAATGTATGGCGGCATATTTGAGCCACAGAGAGAAAAAATAAAGACTGTGGTACGACGCCCAGGAGGACCGGAGGAGGGCGTGTGTCTCCTCCAGACTGCGAGGGGGCATCCGCCCTGGTTATGTTGGGGGCCTCGGGTAAAGGGCTTGGAAGCCCAGCCCTGTAGGGACCCGTGGCCACCGCCAGGCGGTGCCCCAGTGCCTGAATATCCCGGGAGCCTAGCACTTCCATCACACCAGGAAGTGCTGGGGGGAAGACGACAGGGGACACCCGGACAGCTTCCGGGTGCGCAGCCGGCACTTCCGCCACACTGGGGCGTGGCTACAGAGAAATGCCGGGAAGCAGCTGGAGCCCATCCGGGTTCCTATTTAAGGGGCCGCCTCCCTCCAGTCATCGGCAGAAGTCGGGTGGAAGAGGACGGAGCTGGAGGGAGGACTAGAGGCGGCCAGGAGAAAGGCAGTAGGACTGTGTGGCCTGAACATTGGGGGATCGGTGCTGGAGGCACTGGGGTTTGTGCACTGTAAATATTGTTGAAAATAAACGTGTGTTGGGTGAAATATGATGTCCGTCTGTGTGTGTACGGGCCAGCGTCCACAAGACATAATGAAAATGTCTATTTTGTGATTAAAGTAAAGCTTTGGGCTTTAACCTTGAAATGTCCACTTTAACCTCATAGTTAACTTTATTATTAAAGCAGACCGTCGTCAACGTCGTCTTAAAACCAACCCGTGTTGTTAAATCGCTACTCTCTTCTGGGGCTTCCTCCTGACCTGACAGCAGCGGCAAGCAGCATCACCACACAGAACACATTACATTTATGATATTCCAGCTCTCTGCACATTTAGAATTCTTACATTTATACACTGTGTGCACAATTATTAGGCAAGTTGTATTTTTGAGGATTAATTTTAATATGGAACAAACACAGTGCTATCAGTCAATCCAAAATGTTAATAAACCTGAAACCTGAATGTTTCACAACGGAAATGTGAGTGTGAACATCATCAGGGGAATACATATGTGCGCACAATTATTAGGCAACTATTAGTGTGCAGATTTATTATGCAACTAAAGGAAAAATGAAAATTTTCCCATCTCACTTGTTTATTTTCATCTGTTATAGTGAGAATAATAAACAAACACCTCAAAATTTACAAATAAACATCTCTGACATTTCAAAAAATAAATCAATCAATCAATGACCAATATAGCCACCCTTCTTTCCAATAACAGTCATAAGCCTTTCCATTCATGGAGTCTGTCAGTTTCTTGATCTGTTGACGATCAGCTTTTTGTGGAGCAGTGACTACAGCCTCCCAGACACTCTTCAGAGAGGTGTATTGTTTTTCTCCCCCGTAAATCTAGCGTTTAAGAAGTGCCCACAAGTTCTCGATAGGGTTTAGGTCAGATGAGGAAGGGGCCATGTCATTATTCCTTCATCTTTAAGGCCTTTACTGGCTGGCCACGCAGTGAGAACTTCGATGCAAGTGATGGAGCATTGGCCTGCATAAAAATCATGGTCTTTTCCTGTATCACTGTTTGAAGAAAGTGTCTTGAAAAACTGGCAGTAGGTTTGGGAGTTGATTTTGAGTTCATCTTCAATGCAAAAGGTCCAACTAGCTCATCTTTAAAAATACCAGCTCATACCAGTACCCCACCTCCACGTTGGAGTGGAGCTCTGTGCCATTACTGATCCACAGGTCCATCCATCTGGTCCATCAAGAGTCACTCTCATCTCATCGGTCCATAAAACCTTTGAAAAAAATCTGTCTTCAGATATTTCTTGGCCCAGTTTTGACGTTTCAACTTATGTTTCTTGTTCAGTGGTGGTTGGGTTTCAGCCCTCCTTACCTTGGCCATGTCTTTGAGCACTGAACACCTTGTACTTCTGGGCACTCCAGGTAGGTTGCAGCTCTGGAATATGAAAGTACTGGAGGATAATGGGTTCCTGGTAGCTTCACGTTTGATTCTTCTCAAATCTTTGGCAGCTAATTTGCGTCTTTTGTTCTCAACACGTTTCTTGCGACCCTGTTGACTATTTGCAACAAAATGTTTGATGGTTCTGTGATCACACACCAATATCTTAGCAATTCCAAAAGTGCTGCATCCCTCTGAAAGACTTTTTACAATTTTTGACTTTTCAGAGTCAGTTAAATCTCTTTTTTGGCCCATTTTGCCCAAGGAAAACTAGCTGCCTAATAATTCTGCACACCTTGATATAGGGTGTTGATCTCCTTAGGCCACACCCTCCCTCATTACACAAATACACATCACCTGACGTGCTTAAATCCAATAAGCATTCAAGTTAATACAGCTTGGAGTTGGAATATACGCATAAAAATGATATGGTCAAAATACTCACTTGCCTAATAATTGTGCACACAGTGTACTTGATATCACTTTCATGATGAAATGCATTAAAATATGCATGTTACATTTTATAGATAAATCATTAACTTTGTTTAAATAATAAATTCTGTTAATAGTTACACATATGGGAGTGACACGGTGGCAGGGTGGTAGCGCTGCGGTCTCGCAGGTAGTCATGTCCCTTGTGGTCCCGGCCTGGAGTTTACATGTTTTTCTGGTGGGTTTCCACAGTGTGTTCAATTTTCCATCCAAAGACATGAAGGTTTGGGGATTTGGTGATGCTACAATGACGCCAGTGTCTGTGTGTGTGTGCTTGCTTATGTTCACCTTGCGCTGAGCTGATGCCCCGTCCAGAGATTTTGTTTCTGTCTTGCGCCGATGCTGCTGGACTAGGCACACCCCTGAATTGATCGATGTAATCATTAAACATCCTTTTCAGAGATATTTTGGCAAGGTGTCCTCGGAAATTTAATGGATGTTTCGGGTGATGTATAAACCTGGACTTAGGCGCCTTACGTTTTAGCCGACTATCTTGACTAGGGCTTATTTTTGGGGTAGGGCTTATATTACACAGCAGCCTGAAAATCATGCTAGGGCTTATTTTCGTAGTAGTTCTTATTTTCGGGGAAACACGGTAATTATTTTTTCCCCTCATCAAACAACACTCAATACCCCAGAATGAGCAAAACGAAAACAACATTTCAGAAATTTTTGCAAATTTGTTACAAACACAAAACTGACCTATCCCACTGAAACAAGTATTTGGATCCTTTACTCAGTACCTCACTGAAGCTCCTTGGGCAGCCACTCCAGCCTGGAGTCTTCTTGGTTTTGACGCGACAACCTTCACAATCCTGGATTTGGAGATTTTCTGCCATTGCCCTCTTCAGATCATCTCAAGTTCTGTCAGGTTGGATGGAGACCATCGGTGGATAGTTATTTTCAGGTCCCTTCAGAGATGATCGATTGGGTTCAAGACAGGAGTGTGGCTGGGCTGCTCAAGGACATTCCCAGAGTTGTCCCTAAGTTACTGCCGTCTTGTCATTGCTTTGTCCTGTTGGAGGAGAACCTTTAGCACAGCCTGAAGTCCACAGCACTCTGAAGCAGGTTTTTATTAAGAAGATATTTGTACTTTGCTCCAATCAGTTTTCACTTGACCACAACAAGTCTCCCAGTCCCTGTCACAGCAAAACAACCCCACAGCATGATGCTGCCACCACGTTTCACCACTAGAATGGCATTGCACAGGTGATGAGAAGTTCTTGGTTTTTCCAGATGCGTTAGGCCAAACTGTTCAGTCTTGTTTCTCATAGTCTTTTAGTTGCCTTTTTGCAAAGTTGGCTTTCATGTGTCACTTGACTAATGTGTCATAAAGCCAAGATTAGTGTAGTGTTGCAGTAGTGGTTGTTCTTCTGTTTCTCACATCTTCACACAGGTTCTCTGGAGCACAGCCAGGGTGACCACTGGGTTCTTGGTCGTCTCATTTACCAAAGCCCTGTTGAGCAAATTGCTCAGTTTGGTCGAAAACTAAACACCAAGAAGAGTTGTGGTTGTTTAAAACTTACACCATTTAAGAATTATGGTAACCACTGTGCTCTTGGAAACCTTTAATGCTGTAGACATCTTTTTGTAGCATTCCCCAGATCTGTGCCTCAACACAATTCTGTCTCTAAGCTCTGCAAGCAATTCCTCTGACCTCATGATTTTTGGTTTTTGCTCTACTGTGGGACCTTCTACAGAGAAGTGTGTGCCTTTCCTAAACAGTCCAGTCAACTGAACTGACCACAGGTCAACTTCAAACAAGATCTAGAAACGTCTCAATGACATTCAAAAGAACTAGATGTACCTCAGCCACATTTCAAGGTTCATAGCAAAAGGTCTGAATATATTTGTGTCAATGTGTATATTTCTGTTTTTATTTTTAATTGAGACTGCAAGAATTCCTAAAAGCCTGTTTACACTTGGTCATTCTGGGGTTTGATGAGATAAAAAAAAACATAACAACTGGTAAAAAATTAAAGGAGTCTGAAAACTTTCTGAAAGCACTGTAAATAACAAAATGAAAAAAGAATATGTATGTCATCACCAAATAAGCGTATTATCTTTATATAATACGCTACCGTGGCTGTTCATTTGTCTGTCCAGGATTTTAAATCACCTGTAGCTCACAAACCGTTTGAACTGTTGATGTGAAAGTTGGTACACATATACTGCGTGACGTCTTCTATCCGCTTTCCGGGTGCTGATTGACCTCCAAGGTTATTCCTTTTTTTATTTTTATTTTATTTTATTGTAGAACGAACTCTTGGCAGTGGCCAGCAGGGCGGCTATGCGGCATATGCGTATGGGCGCCATTCTCATTCCCTACCTACGTCGTCACTTCCTCTACCTCTTCATATCTTAAATCACTCTTGAGGCAGATTGAAGACTTAATTGCCAGCTTAAGTGAAAAATTAAGGAAAATCAACTAAGTAATTGGAACACAAAACACCGACTTAATCAGTTTTAACGTGAAAAGATGCCGACGAAACAAGAGAAGAAGTGGGCCGCTAGGGTGGAGAAAAGAAGAGCTGCTCAGGAAACAGCAATCCCCTTTTCCTTTCCGCCATATTTCTTGGCTTTGCGGTTACTTTGCCATTATAAACTCAAGACAACAGGTCACTCTGTCGAGTGTTTTTTATTTTAAGTTCTAGAATATATTAAGTCATAAGCTTTCAATTTGGATCAAGATCAAGTATATAGCAAGTAATCTAGTGATTAACTTTAGCATTTTATACAGTACTAGCAGGAGTACCAGGCGTTGCCCCGGAATCTATACCCGGTGAATTTCCCAAATGAAAGAAACAGAACATAGAAATAGTACAAACAGTTTTCTGATTGACATTTTATTGTAATAGGTAATATAAGTGGTTCCAGAGGCTTTGGATACAGTATATTTTTTGTTTTGCCTTGTGTATCGAAAATGAACAAATTCTGAGGATTGCCCACTCTAGAACATGTTACGTACAGTTGTTCCGTGTGAAAAGCATGGATTTTCTAAATTGATGCCTTTAACTTGCAGTGATTGGCCTTGGGAGTTATTAATTGACATAGCAAAAGCCAAACGAACAGGAAAATGTAGTCATTTGAAATCAAAGGGTAAATCATTCAGAATCAGCAGAATTCTTGGTATGAAAACATCTTCACGTCTTGTGCAACGTTTTAGATGCCCTTGAAATAGACTTTTTCTGGCATCGGAAGTGGACTTTCTAATTCTACGTCTTTTTTTCTGTGGCATGGGTATATATAGCGAAAAGCAGGACAATTATAATGTGTTACATGGTATTATGTACAGAATAACAACCACAGTGAGATGAATGTACGTTATTGACAATACATCGGAAAGCGAACAAATAGCACCAGTCAGTCAGAAAGACCAAGACTGAAATCGTACTGTGAGTCGGAAAGCGAGCAAATAGCACCACAAATACAGAAAGCCAGTCACACGCACTGGGTCGTTCACATTTTACATCCATACGGCAGATCCCCTTCACCCGATGAAAGCAGTCGGCCTTCTCATACTTGGGCACTTCCACCATCTCTTGGCAATTTAAAGAAACATTGGTAAAGAGCGACGCACAGGGACCAAATGTGCAGCTAGATGGCACCGCCGTTAACGTCCGTTGCAACGTACGGGCATTTTGTCGATGATAAGTACAGGGACGTGTGCCGAACATTGTGTCAGTGAAAAGGTGCCCTGCGCTTCACCATTAACATTTTTCCCAACCAAACATACCCCATGACCTCCTCCTGGTCACAAAGGAGCCCCATCCCCAGTTTGGTGGCAAACGGACGCCTGGTGCAGATTTGTATGGTGGACAAACAAACATACATACATACACACATACATATATCGACTCTGCTTTATATATTATAAGACATAGATAAAATACCAATAATCCCATCATATTTGAATCAGCATAAACCGTAAGCATTTTAACATACCTGCTCCATCATTTGCCATTGAACTTGCATTGATTCCAGATAATCCAAACAGTGGACACTCCCGATCAGTATTCACATGTCCCCATTTGTGGCACTTGATGCACCTAACGTTCCGCACCTATTAGGCACCAAAAATAAAAACACAAATAGTGGAACATGGAGAAACACACAATCACGATATTTTCAATATAGCTAAATAGTTTTTCATATCAAAGAAAAATTATTGATCATGTTTAGCAAATTGAAAATATAAAGAAAAGTTTAAGTTAGCTGTTTAGACTAACATGTAGTATTTACTGACACATAATATATTTAGAGTCACAAAATTTCTAAAAACAATAAATTAAAAAAAGGAAAGCTTAAATGCTACAGTGTTTCCTTACTTAAATCCCCCTACAAATTTCAGATTGTTAAAATAAGACTGTTTTTAAGTCCTAAACTTGGAGCATCTGAAAACTTAGAGGCTTATTATTATTTTTCCAAAATTATGTTTTGTGCTGTTACTGTTGTTCCTCTTGTACACTTTCGAAGCAATAACTGCTACACCACCACATAGCAAATACCCACTTTGCACCTTTTCAGATGGACTCTTGTTAAATCCTGTCAAACTTATTTCAAATTTTAATCCACTCATGACTTTATCAGTTTGTTACTGTACTGCAAGCAAATGCTTCACCTGTATATTTATTACTTGTAATTGTCCTGTATGAAGATTATTGATTAATTATTACACAACTGGAAAGAAAAACTTGTAAAAAGATGAAGTCTGCTACCACATTTTCTTTTACAGTTGCAGATATTCCCTTAAATTGTTGAATCATGTTGATTCTCTGTGCTAATCGCAGGGGAGTTTTAATTCAACAATAGCAAAGATATCCTCATTTTGCATGTTGTGTGGATTAGCACAA
Source organism: Polypterus senegalus (assembly GCF_016835505.1). Lineage (NCBI taxonomy): Eukaryota > Metazoa > Chordata > Cladistia > Polypteriformes > Polypteridae > Polypterus > Polypterus senegalus. Next base: position 180,297,524 of record NC_053159.1, read on the forward strand.
GTAATGTAGGATATTTTCCCCCATGGACGTATTTGAGATTGTTTGCTCTTGTCCTGTGATGGTCACCATGGATGCCTATTCTATCATACACTTTTTATCTTCATTCTCCGTGAAAAGATGGGATTAAAATGTTTTCTCAGTCTTCACTAGAAAATATATGAGGTAAGTAACATAAAAATCATAAAGTGATTCATTAGGCAAAGGTTTATGTAGGGGAGAAAAAAAATGAAATGGCAAAACAAGTGTAGCGAATGAAGGCAAAGATCAGAATGATAATCGAAGTGTTTGTCAAGCAATTTGTAAAAGCACTAATAAAATATGTATACATTTCTATTCTTTGATTTACTAAAAATACATTGCCATGACTTTTTACCTTTTTTAGTTTTGTGTATTCAATTTCAAAAGAAAACTGTTTACTAACCTGAATACCAAATGGTTGATCCCTAATGTTCATGTCATCCTTAGCATATCTGTTTGAAAGACAAAGAAGTTAACAACAAAATAGCACCATTTGGTATAATACTGCTGAAGAAGAGAACATGAACACACCAACTCTACCACACAAGATAATAATGAGGACTGTTACTATTCTTAACATAAAATACCGTTGTTCAAAATCATGCTTTGTCCTTTACCTACACATATTTCTAAAGAGTGATTGTTATTAAGAGATAGTGTAAAGTATACTTCATAACATATTTTAGGAGCGTGTGTGTGTAGATGGGCTGAACTTTCACTCCTCCAGTGATCTTTTGCACATCATTTCAACGGAGATTTACTGTATCATACACAAAAAAAAGAGTTTTATGGTTGTGTTTGTTACTAAAACTCCTTCCATCCATCTTCTGAACCTGTATTTTCAACTCTGGGTTAGAAGGAGCTACAGAACATCATAACAGAATCTATAATAATAAAAGGCAAAGTCCTCACTGACTGACTCACTCACTCACTCATCACTAATTCTCCAACTTCCCGTGTAGGTAGAAAGCTGAAATTTGGCAGGCTTATTCCTTACAGCTTACTTACAAAAGTTAAGCAGGTTTCATTTCAACGTCTGCCATGTTGAACTTTCTTATTTATGGCCCCATCTTCACGAAATTTGGTAGGCGGCTTCCCTGCGCTAACCGAAACCGATGTACTTACTTATTTTGATGGTATGACGCCACTGTTGGCCGCCATATTGAACTTTCCAACGTCACCAATTTTCAAAATTCCCGTGTAGGTAGAAGGCTGACCCCATCTTCACGAAATTTGGAAGGTGGCTTCCCCGCGCTAACGAAAACCAATGTATGTACTTATTTCGGTGGTATGACGCCACTGTCGGCCGCCATATTGAATTTTCCAAACGTCACTAATTCTCCAACTTCCCGTGTAGGTAGAAGGCTGAAATTTGGCAGGCCCATTCCTTATAGCTTACTTACAACAATTAAGCAGGTTTCACTTTGAAATTCTACGCGTAACGGTCATAACGATCAACAACGTCCGCCATATTGAACTTTCTTATTCATGGCCCCATCTTCACGAAATTTGGTAGGCGGCTTCCCTGCGCTAACCGAAACCAATGTACATACTTATTTCGGTGGTATGACGCCACTGTCAGCCGCCATATTGAATTTTCCAACGTCACTAATTCTCCAACTTCCCGTGTAGGTAGAAGGCTGAAATTTGGCAGGCTCATTCCTTACAGCTTACTTACAAAAGTTTAGCAGGTTTCATTTCAAAATTCTATGTGTAATGGTCATAACGGTCAACAATGTCCGCCATGTTGAACTTTCTTATTTATGGCCCCATCTCGAAATTTGGTAGGAGGCTTCCCTGCACTAACCGAAACCAATGTACGTACTTATTTCGGGGGTATGATGCCACTGTCGGCCGCCATATTGAACTTTTCAACAGTCTTTGTTACTTATGGGCCCATCTTCAAGAAATTTGGTAAACGGGTTCCCAACGCTAACTGAATCCTACTTACGTACATATATACGTCCATAGCCTGCAGCTCGGTCATCGTGTGAGGCGGCGTTGGGTCCCCCATCCCAACGCCTCCCATGTTGTTGGCTGCCTGCCTATATAAGGCCGTCCGTCTCTCCGGTCTCTACATTCCCTTTATTGCTTTGCCACGGAATTCACGTCTCCCTACCGATAACTACAGCCTTTTTGTTTAATCCACGGCTTCTCCGCTGTTTTATTGTTCATTTATTACGATTATAGTTATTATGTAGGTATTTTAGACTTACTTTACATTTCTCAGGTACCCATTTCCTTTATCATTCCAACCACCATTACCATGTCTATCGAGGTGATCACCATCGATCAAAGAACTGTCACTTACCGAGTGGTTTCCATGCCCGGAGATGCCGCCTGCCTTTTCCATTCTCTGTGTTACATATTGCACGGCCATATCAGGCTCACTCTTGATATCCGGAGGAACATTGTGTCTTTTGTATTGAACGACTGGGACAGGTTCAAGGTGTGGACTGATGACGGTACAGGAGATAATTATTCTACACAGGAGCACTAGAAGAGTGAAATGATTAAGCCCTTCACCTATGGTTCTGCATTTGAGTTGATGGCTGCCGCTGAATTGTTCGTTTGTCGCTTTCAAGTGTACCGAAATGGCCAAATATTTTACACCTTTCAACAACCGCCAATGCCTCTTAAACATCTTAGATTCACAGGAGACGATTTCAGTAGTGGACACTTTGATGTTTATGAATGTTTAAACTCTCAAAAGCTGGATGTGATTTTATCGCTGAAACCGGTTGTGTGCTTACAATGCTTGACAGATGCCGAATGTCACTTCAACACAACAAGTCCTGCAAATACTGTCGTAATTGAAACAAACCATGAAACTCAAACCGATTATGACAGCAGCAATCCAAGCTGTGAGATTTGAGACAAGATTACTGTTCACATGGCCAACTGTACGTTGCATGCTCAAGAGTAAGCTCAGCGCACAGCTTGGTCATATTACAACCGGAGGGCGAACTCACAATGTGGTATACAAAGAGATCCTTAACAAATAATTATTGGTATATTTTCCCTCAGTTTAAAAAGGTTAAATTTTCTTCTTAATAAAAATTTTAATGCAGTACTTTGCCGCTGCGAAGCGCGGGTATTTTGCTAGTCAGTAGATAAAGCAGGATGATGTCATGACAGGCCCACTAAAAATGTATTTATTACTTATTACTTATTAGTAAATGACTAGTTCAAAAGTTTGGAAACAGGCAACTTTATGCTTCAAAGTCCAATGCCCTAGCAGTGATGCTTCCTACAGAGAAAATGTATGGTCACCAATCAAAAACATTCACATCTTTGGAATGGGGCAAGAAATTCAGAGGAACAACTACACAGCTACTCTGGTAATCAATCAGAAGTGCTTCCAAGGCAAGGCCCAGAACAGCTGCATTGCTGCTAGTTTTAATGCTGATCATTTTCAAGGCAGAGGTTGGTCCTAAAATGCTCGATTACCGAAACAACAATGTGTTTAACATTTGTAAATCATTTTGAAATATGTGGCGAATGGCTATTACTGTTTATAGAACCTGAGGGCTCTAAAGCATAAGATTACTACTTTGTTTAAATTATCTTAATTATTTCTAGACTGGGGCGGCATGGTAACACACGGTGGCAGTGCTGCTGCCTCACAGTAAGGAGACCTGGGTTCACTTCGCAGGTCCTCCCTGCGTGGAGTTTGCATGTTCTCCCCTTGTCTGCGTGGGTTTCCTCCCACAATCCAAAGACATGTAGGTTAGGTGCAATGGCGATCCTAAATTGTTCCTAGTGTGTGCTTGGTGTGCGGGTGTGCCCTGCGGTGGGCTGGCGCCCTGCCCAGGGTTTGTTCCGGCCTTGCACCTGTGTTGGCTGGGGTCGGCTCCAGCTGGCCCATGTGACCCTGTAGTTAGGATATAACGGGCTGGATAATGGATGGATGGATTTCTAGACTGTCTATCCGAGTTGAAAATTAACTGTTCTTAAGCTTAAGAACTAATAATAATATGTTCCACAAAAAGGCTTCTCATTCAGGGTTATCTAGAACGCTTACTGATCATCAGGTGATTTCCAAAAACACTTTGGAAACAACAGGATAGCAACATCCTTATAGATTAATAGAAATATTTGAAATACATTTCTAAATGGGTATTTTTGCAATGGAAAGATAAAATAAAAAGATGGCCTTGCTTAATCAACTAATGTTAAGATATTAATTTCTCTGTCACTCACATCATTTAACCCTACAATTTTACATTTGCTTCACATGAAACTGTTACTACTTTCAGAGATTAATTAAAAGCAATTGAGATGGTTAAAGATGTCAATATGTTTCATAAACAATTATATTTCCTTAATTTAATGAAGAAAACAAACTACTGACTTTTCTCGGGGCGCTACTTTCTGCCACTCAAATTTATACTCCGATTCTCCTTCTTTCTGTAAATTTAAAAAATAAGGATGTTACATTTCTTTTGAATAACAAAAAATAAACTGTTTTAAGACAACACGCTAAAAGTATCAAAACTCTTACCTCCTTTGCCTCTTCTGTAAGATGTTAAGAACATGGAAAAAAAACAAAGGAAACACATGAATTCCAATACTGTTTTTTTTTTTTTTTTTTTAAACTAATATGCATGCCATGTAGGGGGGTGTAACAGAACAAGATGCAGAGGACAGAAAGATATGGAAGAAGATGATCTGCTGTGGCGACCCCTAACGGGAGCAGCCAAAAGAAAAAGAAGAACAAGATGCATGCCATGTAGAGACACAATTTTAATCCTTGTCTTGTACAAACCAATTTCTGTGGATCCAACATACACTAATCTCACTTGTTTCAAGCAGTTTCTGACGATTCAAAATGTAAGGTGCAGTATCTTCGTCTTATGCAAAACAGATACCAAAAAATTAAACCGATAATAGGAATACAACAATAGATTTCTATAATCAAGCAGCTCTCCAAAGGAATGGTGCGGCCAGAATGTCTCATGTACTACACTACACCACACTAATGCATTTAAATATCTGAACCTCAAAGAATATCATAATCTTTTTTTAATCTATCATTATTTTCAAACATATAACTTACCCTTCGATGCTCCTGGTGGTGCCTCATACATGAAGTTTAGTCCATTTTTAACTTTATCATCTCCCATCAATAACCTGGAAAAGAAAAAAAAAAAAAGAGGCCAAAAATTATACACATAGCATGTGTTGAGCAATATCACACCAACAGAAAAATGAGTGGACAACAATTAAATGCTGACAAAGTTAAGACAGACAGCTAGATAGCTGCATAGAGATAGACAGGTCTTTGAGAAGTTTGTTTAAAAGGAGCTGAATAAATAAGTATTAAAACACCACCCCCAATACACACAAGTACTACTAAAAAGAAAGAAACCTTTTGAGCTGTCACAGTCCCAGTGAAGCTATAAGCAGACATAATTCTGATGGTGTAAAGGAGCTCCAGTAGCGTTTCTTGACACACTTCTGCTGAATAATTCATTGGCTGAAAGTCTTCAGTGTTAGTGTTTCAAAGAGAGGATGTGCAGCATTGTTTATAATGACCACCATTTCTGTCTTCACTCTCTCCCCCATTACTAACTCTAGGAGATCCAGAGTGTGTTCTATAACAAAGCCTGCCATCTTAATCATTTTTTTGATTTGCTGAGCCTCTCCTGAAGTGATGTTACCAACTCAGCACACCACTGCCTATCACAGAGTTATAGAACATGAACAGGGCGTTACTACCCATATTAAAGGAATGCAGTCTCCAAATTAAAGAGAGTCAGCCATTCTCTTTCTTCTGTAGTTCCTCAGTGTTACTAGATCAGACTGTCACTGATGTGGACACTCGAGTACTCATAGCAGTAACCTCCACATCCACTCACTAGTAGTGACTGGGCATTGAGGCTCTTTGCTGCAGTGAAAGTCAATAAGCAGCTCCTTGTTTTCGCAGATACTAAATTGTCTTTGCAACAAGAAGCAGAGTAAAAATAACAACATACACAATAACAGTATCAACAAATATATTAAAACTATAATTAATAAAGGCAAGTTCCAAATGCAATGGATCGTTAAATGATTAAAGCGAAAATGGTGTTGTATCACTATAACCACATGATTAGACAGCAGTAATCTGAACCCTCTGAGTAGATGCAACTGGCAAGGCATCATTACTGTGCATCAAGTTCTAGTTAACAGTGGAAAAGGCCACACTGACAAGAGTTAACTAACCTGTTTATTTCTAATTTGCAGTGGATAAAAAGGTACAGAGTTAGATCCTATAAACACTTTAATAATTCAGAGAATTATTAATTTAGAATTAAATTTCATAGAATCAAAGTCAGTCATTTTCCAACTCGCTATATCCTAACACAGGGTCACAGGGATCCGGATTGAGCCAATCCCAGCCAACACAGGGCACAAGGCAGGAACAAATCCCAGGCAGGGCACACGCGCACACACGCACACACACACCCCAAGCACAAACTAGGGACAATTTAGCATCTCCAATGCACCTAACCTGCATGTCTTTGGACTGTGGCAGGAAACCCACGCTGACATGGGGAGAACATGCAAACTCCACGCGGGGAGGACCCAGAAAGTGAACCCAGGTCTCCTAACTGCGAGGCAGCAGCGCTACCCACTGTACCACCGTGCTGCCCTAAAAATCAAAGTTTTTTATATATAAAAATATATATATATATATAAAAATATAAAAATAAGAAACTGACGCCATCAGCCATGTTTAATTAGTATGCTGATGCCCACTTTCTTTTCTTAAAAATAAAAAATGTTAAAAGTTTTACAAATCTGCATGCTCTAAATCAGGGGTCAGTCCTGAAGGGCCGCAGTGGCTGCAGGTTTTTGTTCCAACTCAGTTTCTTAATGAGAAGTCAATTATTGCTGATGAAGCACTTATTACTCAAGTGGTCCATTTTAGTGGTCTCACTTGTTAAGGTTCCCCACCCTTATTGCTTATTTCAATCTTAAACTGTTGCATTCCCTGTTTAAATGGATCCTTATTAGCAATAAGATGTAAATGACAAAAGAGCCAGCAGTTCTCCATCTAACTTGTTTCCATCTACACCTGTGGGGATTCATCCTGCACTCTCTGGTTTAATAAAACACTTAATGTAACAGACTAACGTTTATCTATTTTAGGTTTCAAATCATCTGGATGATATCCATGGAAAAAAAAAAAATCAACAATATACGAACCTAAAATTGCAGAGTAACAAGTCATAAAATTAAATAAAGTCTGAGATTGGCGAGGATTGGTTTTTAATTAAGTAATTGGATTATAAAGAAGACCTGAAGCCACTGTGGCCCTCCAGGACTGACATTGCCCACCAGAGCTCTAAATCACTACATGACCCACTGTGCAACAGGGAGTTAAGAATTCAGTATTTCAGTATCAACTTTGATATAACCAGCCAGCCATGGAGCCAAGCAATGGGTGACACCTCAGCACCACACTAGTTTAGATGGAATGGAACAGTGTGAGGTTTTATTATGGTGGCTGGAGTGCCAATCCTGCCACCAACCCCCAAGTTTTCATTGCAGGTTGGAGGGACTACTTGCAGGGCTGGATGTAAGTTAACCTCATACCCAAGACGGAGCAATTACAGATTAAGGGACCAGCTATGTTATAAGGGTTGGAGATGGTGGCACTGACCAGAAGGCAGGAGACATAGCTGCAGGTGGCAGAGTTAAAGATGTTAGGATTTGCATTGGGTGTGACAAGGATGGACAGGATTAGAAATGCATTACAGGGTCAGGTCAGGTGGGACAGTTGGGAGACAAAGTCAGAGAGGTGAGATTACGTTGGTTTGGACCTGTGCAGAGATAAGATGATGGATATATTGGGAGATGGTAGGAATGAAGCTGCCAGGTAAGAGGAAAAGAAGATAGCCTAAGCAAAGGTTTATGGATGTGGTGAGAGAGGACATGCAGGTGATTGGTGTAACAGAACAAGATGCAGAGGACAGCAAGATATGGAAGATGATGATCTGCTGTGGCAACCACTAATGGGAGTAACCAAAAGAAGAAAAAGAAGAAGATGCATGCCATGTAGGGACCAACGGAGTGGAATCACTTCTGGCACTTAGGGGTTTTGAACAATCAACCTTCTGATTGCCAGTGCAGATCCATAGCCTCAAAGCTGCAAAATTACTATCCGCTCAAGTTTGGATTTCAAAATTAAAGTCTGAAAATAATGCTTTCATAAATTTTCTTCTCCTTAATTAGCCACTTTTAAAAGACATAAATACAAGGAGACGCAAATGAGTACATACCTATTGTTATATGTGTCTTGCTCCTTGAGGTACTGCTGCATTAGCTCCTCTTGCTTTTTCTTGTCAAATGTTAATTTTTGTTCAGCCATCCATACCTACAAAAATAATGCAACAATCACCAAAAATGCAAATTATTTGTTAAGCATGTTCTATAAATTTAGATTGTAAAATATGTTATAATAAACTATACGTACATTACAGCTGCACAATATGGACACAATTTTGTCTAAAGCTGCAATTGTAAAGTTAGTTACAAAATTAAAGTAAATTTAAAAAATGTATACACAAATATAAACATTATAAAAATATGACTGCTCGGTTTACCTTTAGCCATGTCAGAAGTTTTCTTTCTTTTTAGTAAGTCTAGTGTGTATTTGAGAAGGGTTGTCTGCTATATTATTTATTGAGCTTGTGTAAAAAGCTAAATTTCCTCCTTGGGACAAATAAAGTGCTATCTGTATTATATATTGAAGATGCATATGATGTGTATGTGTATATATGTATGTATATATATAGTGAAGGATGGCCGGCCATTTATCCCGGCCAATACCCCCAAGCCGCCAGGTGGAGCCCTCCTTGCAGCATGGAGGTCCCCGGAAGACCAGCAGGGCATCATGGACAATGTGGTTTTTATGCACAGCCCTGCTGGATGCCATGGGGGCCACAGGAGGGAGCTGCAGGGAGGACCGAGGGCTTCTTCGTGCCCTGTGACCCGGAGGTTCGTCATAGGAAGAGCGACGGACTTCCAGGTTGAAGAAAAGGACTATTTACCCTGACCCGGAAGGAATAAGGACTTGTGGACTGTTGGGCAGAAACACCTCCGAGTCAGGGAGTATAAAAGGACTATGGGAACTCCCAGACAACGAGCTGAGCTGGGTGGAAGGGTGGCAACGCGTCTGGAGGATTGGTTATTTGTTATTATTGAGATTTATATGAGTATTGTGGTGGAGAGTGTGCTTTGTGCACTGTGGAAGAAAAATAAAGTCAATATTTGGACTTTTACCTGGTGTCTGTAGTCGTGGACAGGGGTTCAAGGGAGTGAGAGCGCCCCCTATCATTCACTATATATATATATATATCCAGTAAGAGACTCTCTCTTTTCTTTTTTGAATATACGATGCCATCAGCTATTAACCCTCCACTTTTGTTCAGGCAAAATTTCAAGCCCTTCCATTCCAAGACAAATTTGCCGGGTGTTAAATCTTCATATTGCAACCTCTTGGTGACAGTAAAAGGATAAGAAAGTACACTTTCCAGTTCTTTTACTTGTGCCCACTGGCTTTCAGTTAATAAAACATTTTCATTGTCCAGTTCTTCAAGAAAGTCTTTTAATTCAAGCAAACGCTTTTGCCATCAAATAAATGCTTCCCCAGCGTGTTGTCTGAACCAAAATGGCTCCTTTTCCTGCACGTCTTTTCAAAATGGCATCTGTTTTAGGGTCCCTGGCTGAAATAGTTACTTGCCTCAATTTGCCAATTAGAGTAGCTGCATGACGATCTTTCAATCCATCTCTTATTGCAAGTTGCAGAGTATGAACAGCACAATGCATATGTTGAATAGTAGTAAGCTTAGATGCTTAGAGCTGTCTTCCTCTAATATCTGTTTGTCAGTTTCTTCATCTACTTTATTCATTTTCTCAATTGTGCTTAACATATTAGAATCATTATCTGTCACAATACATAGAATCTGTTCCTTTTTAATTTCAAAATCTTCTACAACAAGTGGTGTACAAAGTTATGCTAAAGTTCAGCCCTGGGTGGGAGCAAATGTGGAGAGTGCAAACAGAACCCCTGAACACACATCAGGCCACAGCACACACCTCCACCTACATCATTACACTTGTTTACACTCAAATGAACTTCTTAAACACATTATATCTGAAATAAAATGAAAACACTTTTTGTAATGTACCATAATCCAGATTACAATATGTGAACGTCAGGTTGTATAATAGCTCAGCTGAACTTCACACTGGTAGTAACACAATTATGCACTGGGCTTTATTCTTACATCACAGAAGTACTTCATTAGGACTTGTTTGTGAAATGAGACTTTTTTTCATTACAATTTAAATATATTAGGAGTCGCAGTCGGTACATTTTTGCCGACTCCAGGTACCCAAAATTGTCTCCGACTCCACAGCCCGGATTAATTTTCCCATTAATAATGACAAGCTGGCCAGTCCCCAAGGCACCAAAGCAGCTCCCTCCACTGTGCTTCACCACTGGTAAGATGTTTTCTAATTATTATACAGTGACCTTTTTTTTTATATATCTTAATTTTATTGATTTTTTTTTTACTTTAAATAACACTCCATACACATAACTCGAGTTTTACAAAAAGAAAAAAGAAAAAAAAAAGGTTTGAAACAAATCAACCCCCACCCCCGAGAAAGAGCGCTAGGCCAGCAGTATAAAACTTTATGCTAGTAAAGACAAATGAATAGATAAAATAATAAATGAATAAAGATAAATGGAGTAAAAGAGCTTATTCTAAAATGTTATTGATCAGATCCTGCCAGGTTTTGAAAAAGTTTTGTAAAGATCCTCTAAGTGCGACTTTGATTTCAAATAGTATACGACATCAGTTACCCACTGACTTAGAATAGCAGAGTTAGGATTCTTCCAATTGAGCGAGATAAGCCTACGTGCCAATAGCATAGTAAAGGCCATTACAGTTTGTTTGTCCTTCTCCCCTTTAAGACCCTCTGTGAGCCCACCAAACACAGCGGTTAGAAGATTAGGAGGGATTGTGACACCAAGGCTGTCTGAAAGGCATTTAAAGATTCTGGTCCAGAATGAAGTTAATTTGGTGCAGGCCCAAAACATGTGACCCAATGAGGCTGGAGCTCGACTGCAACATCCACAGGTTCGCTCTCGTCCTGGAAACATTTTGGACAATATAAAATGAGAGAGATGTGCTCAATATATAATTTGAAGTTGAACAACTCTACGCTTTGCGCATATGGAGCTCCAGTCAATTCTCTGCATTGCTACCTTCCACTCCTTTTCTGAAATATTGAGTAAAGAGATCCTTTTCCCACTTTTCTCTTGGATATTTGAAATGGAGGGACAGTAAAATAGTTTTATAGATTACAAAAATGATGTCTGAGTCCTCGAGACTGAGCAATATTTTTTCCGGTATAGACGTAAGTGGGAGATGAGGAAAATTGGACAGGTTCTGGATGCAGTGCCCTTTTAACACCACACATACTGCTGTGTGATCTTCACGGACTAGTCAATGTTAAGTTTATCCCACAATAAAAAAAAAAAAAAAACGCATTGTGGGGTGTCAAGGTGGCATTTGGCAAGTGATGTATTTTTGGAGAGCAGCACCTTCCTCCTTGGTGTCCTATTATGGGCACCACACCTGAGTTTTGTGTATGGTGGACTCACGAAGAAATACGTTATTGAAGAAATATGTTAACCGTTTCCAATATGTCCTTCAAGCCTTTAGTTGTTACTCTTTGGTTCTATTTTTGCCTCATTGACCAGTCGTGCAGTGGGTAGAGCTGCTGCCTCGCAGTTAGGAGACCTGGGTTTGCTTACCAGGTCCTCCCTGCGTGAGGTTTGCATGTTCTCCCCGTGTCTGCGTGGGTTTCCTTCCGCAGTCCAAAGACATGCAGGATAGGTGGATTGGCGATCCTAAATTGTCCCTAGTGTGTGCTTGGTGTGTGTGTGTGCCCTGCAGTGGGCTGGCACCCTGCATGGGGTTTGTTTCCTGCCTTGCGCCCTGTGTTGGCTGGGATTGGCTCCAGCAGACCCCCGTGACCCTGTAGTTAGGATATAGCAGGTTGGATAATGGATGGATGGATGACCAGTCTGTGCTGTGCCATTAAAGTCATCTTGGCTGGGCTCCCACTTTTATGGACAGCAGCCACAGTACTAAATCATTTCAACTGATGAATACCTAAACCCTTTGAAATGACTTTGTAACCCTTTCCAGCATTAGGCAAACCAACAATTCTTTTTCTTTAGCGAGGTAAGCTGCACATCAGCAGATGCTTCTTGGGAATAGCAAACTCAAAATATGCAACTCTTTTTTATTGGTCAAAGTAGCTCTAAGCCACACCTCCAGTCTCTTCGTATTGGTTGGATTCCAGTTGTGCCAACTCCAAGCTCCAATTTGCTTTGCTTGAGTCATCAGCTAAGGGGTTCACAGACTTTTTCCAACCTACACTAAGAATGTTTGATTGATGTAATCAATACGTACAAGAACAATACAATAATTTGTGTGTTTGTATTTAGACCAGACTTTCTTTGTTCATTATTATAACTTAGATGAAGATCAGACAAAATTTTAAAACAAATATATACATACATGCAGTTATTTCCAAAGGGTTCATATACCTTTCCTTGCCAAATGACATTTCAACATGACAATGCTGAATATTATTAATACAGGAGTAGGATCTTTTCAAAGAAAAATTTAAATATAGTTAAAAACAATTAAATACCATTTTTGGCTATAACAGTATGCCAGGGGAAATAAACGCATGGTGGTACTTCTGTGCTGATTACATTGTGGATTGCATGCTGACTGAAATAGCTCAGTCACAGCTCTACAGCCATGGGATGGACTTCTGCACCTCGTCAAAGTGTGTGTGACATCTGCACATATCCTCTGTGTCTTGCATGGGTACACTGGTTTTGTTAACACATCCTAAAGATACGCTAAGTTTACCAGTGACCGTAAATTGCTGTAGTGTGAGTAAGTGGACCTGTGACTCTTTCAATATTAATAAGTGCCTTGGTAGGTCAGAAAATGGATGAATGCTTAGTCTGTGGGTATTTTAGGCACCTAAGGTCAGTTTTTTTCATCTACAATATACAAGTCAGAGAAAGCTGAGGTACTTAGTGAGGGAATTTCATATTAACGTTGACCTTCCGAAACAGCCACAGTGCTTCAAATGTGTCTAACTCAACCTTTACACAAATGTAATAAATCCTGCCATTAAACCCTAAACAACAAAAGTGAATGCAAGCTTTTCATCTGTTTCCTATACAAATATGCCAGTTGTCGTAGTTTTATACTTAAAGACCATGGCCTTACTCAGAATTTGGAATGATCAGGCACAGTAGGCTTTCCAGTCTATTTCCCTTATTAACTCATAGTCCTTTGAACAATGATGGGACCGACTGCTTATCACAGCTGTGTCTTTCAATTATCAATGACCCAAAACTTTCAAACAAGATTTGAAAACCTTTTTACTGAACCCCTCAAAAAAAACAAAACACTTATGCTTATTAGACCATGAAAATCCCCATTACACTATCAAGAAATGAGACAAAAGACTCTGCACTCGTAATGAAATTTACTTAAATGGCTGCGAGTCAAATCCGAGCATCATCCTGTTCCGAGATGAACGGATGTCCCAGTTTTCCCACCGAAAGTTGGGGAGAGACTCCAGCACCCGATCTTCAATATTACTGGGTTTAGAAAGCAAGGTCTAACAATAACTTGGCTGGTTCGCAGTCAAGTGTCAATTTAAAACTTTTAACTCTGCACTTTACTCAGTCATGAACACAAGTCACGAAGGTTTATACTTTCTGAGATTCAATAAAAAAGCTATATCACGTAGAAAAAATGTCCAACCTTAAAAGAGAAAACTGAACTCTAAACGTGCCGATAAAGACAATTAACATGATAGCGACATGCACAAATCAAAGTCGTCTGGATATTCCGGCTGCTGCCATTCCAATCTTACCTTTTTAATGTTGGATTTAGAGGCAGGGTGGAAATCTTTCTTACACATAAAATTAGCGAAAGACTTCCCCATGATGGACAACGCTTCAGAGTTGCCAGTGAAGAAGAAAAATGAAAAAAATCCGTAATAAGAAACTAAAACTGTAGGAGTGCGTCGCACAACCCAGAAAAACAAACACGACAGCGCACGCGCCAACCCCAACTGCGGGAAGCAGAACAACTTCCGATTGGTGGGACGTACCAAAATAAGAGTTCAAGTCCAACATCATTCAGAATAAGAGTCACTTAAAAAAAGGTTATTAACTAATACTAATATAAAAATAATATCTATCTAGTTTTAATCACATTTTTACTACCTGATCTAATTGATCTACCAGTTTACCCTGTACGAGTATGAACTTAACATTTTGACCCTAAGAGCCTAACTTTGACAACCTTGACCCTAACCAATTTAATGCAAATCTATCTATCTATCTATCTATCTATCTATCTATCTATGAAAATCATATTCCAACTGCTTTATATAGCTCTTTTGATAACTCAATCAATCAATCAACATTTATTTATATAGCACATATTCATACAAAAAAAATGTAGCTCAAAGTGCTTTACAAAATGAATAGAAAAATAGAAGACACCATAAAAAATAAACATAAGTCAACATTAATTAACATAGAATAAGAGTAAGGTCCGATGGCCAGGGTGGACAGAAAAAACAAAAAAAAACTCCAAAGGCTGGAGAAAAAAATAAAAAAATAAAATCTTGATAAAGTACCTTTCGTTTGTTCTAGTACCTTTCATATCTAAGAATTATATAGCACCTTTTATATTTAATCAAAAGAAATCAAATTTTAGTTGTCACATACAAATTACACAAACAGTATAATGGTTATTGAAATGTGGTTCAAAGAAAATGAATGCGCCTTCACTGTAAGAATAATAATAAAAACAACAATTTTAAAATACATGTAGTTAGGATATAGCGGGTTGGATAATGGATGGATGGTTTTATAAATATCAAAAATCTTAAATAAAACTTTAAATATGTGGTAGTAATAAATGCAGTGATACAACACTAATAAATAAGAACTAAATAATTAACTTAATAACTTTATAAATCTGTCTAGGTCACATCCTCCAGGATGATACAGTGTCTTACAGATCTATTAAGTCAAAGTCAAAGCAAACTTTATTGTCATCTCAACAATATAGACGTATACAGATTGATGAAATTACCGAAGCTCAGGCTCCACAGTGTAACAACATAAAGTGCAAATAATTAAATTAAATTAAAACTAAAATGTAAACTTAAAATTAAAACACAAACAAGACAAGACAATGTGCAAAGACAATACAAAGAAGTAGCAGCAATATTGACGTGTAGTAAGCAGTTTGAACATTGATGCGATGTATGATATTATGCAATCTAGATACATAAATATAGTCAATAGATATGTAATATAATAAATAAATAAACAAATAAATAATAGATATAGATAATACAGAAATGATCAGCATATGATAATAGTTGTTTAAGACACATGTAAACAATGACAGGTTAGAACGTTTCAAAGAACGTCAAAGTGCAGTGTGCAAAATCCTTAAAGGTCAGTATGAGATCTTCAGTTCTTTTCTACCTGCACACTCGTCTTTGCAGGAAAGTGGCCTGCATGTATAAAAGCTCTGTTTTTAGAGGTGGGTGAGGCCGTGTGGAAGATCCCAGGGGGCAGCATGGTGTTCAGGAGTCAGACAGCTTGGGGGTAAAAACTCTCCAGCAGCCTGGCAGATCGGGTTCTGATGCTGCAGTATCTTCTCTTGGACGGCAGAAGTGTGAAAAGTCCGTGTGAGGGGTGTAAGGGGTCCTGCTCAATGATGCACGCCTTGCAGACACTGCATTTGTAAAATATGTCCTGCAGTGAAGGGAGAGGCACACCAATAATGTTTTCTGCTGTCTTCACTATTACATCCTATGTACCTAATATAATGCCTTTCACATCTACAACCCCAATTCCAAAAAAGTTGGGACACTGTGTAAAAATATGAATAAAAACAGAATGCAATGATTTTCAAATCTTATAAACAAGTATTTTATTCACAATAGAACACAGAAAACATATGAAATTTTGAAAGTGAGACATTTTACTATTTGATGAACAATTTGAGCTCATTTTGAATTTGATGGGACAGATGGGACGGGGGGTGGGGGGTGGGGTGCAACAAAAGGCTGTAAAAGTAAGTGGTTACCAAAAAGAACCAGCTGGAGGAAATATTTTTGGAACTAATTTGTTGAATTGTCAGCAGGTCAGTGACATGTCTGGGTACAAAAAGAGCATCTTAGAGAGGCAGAGTCTCTCAGAAGTAAAGATGGGCAGAGGTTCACCGATCTGCAAAAACCTGCATCTACAAATTGTGGAGTAATTTCAGATTCCTGCTCCTCAACATAAATTTGCAAAGACTTTGAATATTTCATCATCTACAGTACATAATATCATCAAAAGATTCCGAGAATCTGAAGAAATCTCTGTGCACCAGGGACAAGGCTGAAAATCAGTATTGGATCTTCAGGCCCTCAGGCGGCATTGCATTAAAAACAGGCCTGATTCTGTCATGGACATCACTCCAAGGGCTCAGGAACACTTCCAGAAGTCACTGTCTGTGAACACAGTCCACTGTGCCATTCACAAATACAGGTTAAAGCTCTATGATGTGAAGAAGAAGCCATATTTGAACATGATCCACAAACTCTGCTGTCTCCTCTGGGCCGAAACTCATTTAAAATAGACTGAGGCAAAGTGAAAAACTATTCTGTGATCAGACAAATTGAAATTTGAAATTCCTTTTGGAAAACATGGCATCTCTTTCTTTTTTAGACATCTATTAAAATACATTCTACATGAAGCACATTTTACGAAAAAAAAAACTCTTTTCTGTTTTTTCTGACAAAACTTTGTTCTGTTTTTTCTAGCAACATATTCACGTACAGTTTTGTCATAGAATATAATACAATGTTATTCTCTAGAGACAATATTCATAAAGAATTTAAGCACTCTTCAGTCATGGTAGACCAATATTTGTTCTTTATAAAGGAGAGCTTTGAAAAATTCCTTTCTGCTTCACAGCTCATGATAGTCATAAAACCTTTACTTTTTTAATTTAACTTTTAATTTCTGTCAAAAATGTTAATACTGTAGTGTTTAAAATTTTTTATAATTGTTTTATAGACATACACAATTTTTAAGCAATGTGGAATAAAGTTGCTTCTGGGGCCCTGAAGCTTAAGCTTCATTAGTTTGTGGCTCAGTCAGAGTTCAGAGTCAAATGCATTTCATTTGTTATTCCAACAGATGGCACATCACAAACAGTAGCACTGCTTTTACAAATCCTGCACCAAATTGTAAATAACAGAGACCTATGCCTTGTGTTTGTCATTCCAACAGAAATTGCATCCCAAACACTTGCAGTACTAAAATGCATTTCATTTGCCATTCCAATAGATGACACATAACACACATTGGCACTGCTTTTACTAATCCTGCACCAAATGGTAAATAACGGAGACATATGCATCACATATGATGGAACATCTCAAAGTTTGTAGTAATTAAATCCATTGCATGTGTCATTCCAACAGATGGTGTTTCGGAATGATTAACACTGTTTTTACAAAAACCCATACCAAATGGCATATAACAGAGACATAGTAACCAGACAGACACACAGATACGTAGACATAAAGACACTTAATTGTCCATCTATTAAGGTGAATTATTAATATTTATTACTACAGTATTATTATTATTATTATTATATGTATTATGCATAAGAGCGCCAGGTTCTGTATGCAGAAGAGGTGTCACATTATTACTTGTATGCTTTTTTCAAAAAAATGAACATATCAAAGACATGCAGGTTAGGTGGATTGGCGATTCTAAATTGGCCCTAGTGTGTGCTTGGTGTGTGGGTGTGTTTGTGTGTGTCCTGCGGTGGGTTGGCACCCTGCCCAGGATTGGTTCCTGCCTTGTGCCCTGTGTTGGCTGGGATTGGCTCCAGCAGACCCCCGTGACCCTGTATTTGGATTCAGCGGGTTAGAAAATGGATGGATGGATATTTATTTAATATTTACGTATTGTGACTCATCCGGTCACTGGTTCTTGCTGCTATTAATAACAAACGTTTAACAAATAATACATCACATATATCAGAATGCTGCCTATACATATGCTGACATGACTAACAATTATGAGAAAAATGTAAAAATTGCTTGAGAATAATAATAAAATTACAACTCGAGCTCACAGTAGTTCTACATTCTGGACTGTATCTTGACCGCTGCAATATGGCAGAAGGACGACGTATTTACGCAAATAGGAACAGCGGTCAATGCGCATTTGCTTCAATTAGGCACGGCAATAAACACACCATCTTGGAGCGGTCGACTCCACTCATAGACAAGAAAAATGTGCTTCCGGTTAACAGCTGGTAAACTTCGTTGATATGGTAAATTCCAGGTAAAATTTTCCTGAAATTACTAACAACAAAAGTTAAGTACATTTGTGTTCCAAATAACTAAAGGTTGAACACATTATTATTTTACTGTTAATAAAAAGGTCACACAAATGTTTACAACTATATTTAATTACTTTTGACCTTTGACCTGTTCTGCTACACCAACCTGTGCGCATGCGTCTAAAGTGGACCGCGAAGAGGAGAACCTTGAAGTAAAGGCACACGGGTGACACCAGAACCGAGGAAACAGTTGACAAGTACCGTATAGTTATGTTTGTTTGTACTCTTTGCTAGTTAGGGCTTATTTTTTATTCTTGTAGATCTGTAGGTGGTTATTAGGAGCTCCCATCTAAAAGGGAATCCACGAACGGAATACTTATAATGCCTGCAAAGTATGACGGGTATTGCCACCAGTGGAACGGTGTGTATAAACTCGCAGGACCGTGAGGACGGCAGGCGAGCGAACTTGTGATGGACTGTTGTTTAGTGCAGAGGTTTATTCCTGCTTTGCTGAGCTCTAATTGTAAAAGCGGCATCAGAACAACGAGTTGCTGCCTTAATTCAGCGTGCCACTTAGTTCCGTGTATTTCCCACGAATTGTTTGGCGAACACTCCGCTTCAAGTCATAAGGAGATTGATGGGACGGTTGTCCTTTTGACGGCTATTTGAACATTCCCACAAAGTGTATCTAAAGGTTACTCCTCATTTCTTATCGTTGGCATCAGAAATCAGATTTTGATTCAAGCAAAACGAACAGCTCTGCTCTTAATTAAGTAACCCGCTGTTTCCTAGTTTCACTTTTTTTGCATCCATCCAGAAATTACAAACTGGGTGAACAATATTTTGGTGTCATATTTGATTTCTCCCTTATTCAAACCATATAAATCACATGAGGACACTTTATTCTTTTCGCCTCCGTAATGTATCCCATGTTCACTCATTCCTCTCCTTCTCTTATGTTGTTAAAACTTCTCCATGCTTTTGTGACATCTTGCATCGACTACTATAACTCCCCGCTGCCAGGTACCTCTTCTAATCTGTTACCACAGCTCCAGTGGATTCAAACCTCTTCTGTTAAGAGTCCTGAGACACACACACACCAGTGAACATCGAACAGCCATCCTGCTCTGCCTTAACTGACTCGTCGTATCTTACATGACTGACTATAAAATTCTGTTACTAACCTGTAACACTTTTAGTGGCTTTGCACCGGAGTACAGCAGTGACCTTCTCCATCACTCTTCTCCTTGTCCACACAGAAAGGTCCACTGATTTTGGCCATGTTGTTGTGCCCCAGCAACACCTTCTTTCTTCTCCTTTTGTTTTATGGCGGTTGGCAAACCAACTGTGATACAGAAAAGGAAAATAAAAACGAGCTAGAAATGCCCATATTTTCTATTTGAATATTTTTAATAACCCTATAGTTTTTAAATAACAGATTATGGATCTATTGAATTGAATCAATTTAAGCTCCCCAACGTCCCTTGTGTTCTATGGGTAACAGAGCCTTCAGCTCCACTGCATCCAAACGTTGGAATGACTAACTCCCCATATATTATTGAAGTCAGACGACTCAATTTATTGTTTTTACAAAACAATTTCAAACTCATTTGTTCAGGAAGGCATCGAACCGACCCTGACATTCTGACCCTTATTCTTTCTGTCCAGATGCTCAGCATGATTTTGGTTTGGTTCACAGATTATGTTGTCTGTTTTGGGTGGGCTTTTTTTTGGTGGTATCTTGTATTTTTAGTTTTCTTCTGGTTTATTGTCTCCTTATTCTATTCGAAAGCTTTGGATATCCTGTATTTAACTTCACTTATTGTGTTATGCAGGTATTATTTGTATCCAATGCTGTATATGCCCTTTTGTTCATTCTGAATTTCTGTGACGCGGTCTGAGCTTGAAAAAGGTGCCATATAAATAAAATGTATTACTATTATTACTGAATGAAGCAGTTATTTAGATGTGTTAGAAAGGTCACAATTTATTCTTTTTCCTTTTTTTTAACGATCTGGTTATTTACACAATTTTTTACTAATAAGCACACAAAAGTCATTACTCCTTCCAGAGTCTTTTGCACTGGAGTCTGCTCTGCCCAACGTTAATTGACAAAACCACAGAAAAAGTGAATTAAAAAAAAAATAATAACAAAACAATGTAGGCATGTAAAAATAACAAAAAAGTACAAATATGTCATAATCTTATCTGTACATATAAAAGGCAAAGCCCTCACTGACTCATCACTAATTCTCCCACTTTCCGTATTGGTGGGAAGCTGAAATTTCGCGTGCTCATTCCTTGCAGTGTAGATACAAAAGTTACAGTGCATCCGGAAAGTATTCACAGTGCATCACTTTTTCCACATTTTGTTACGTTACAGCCTTATTCCAAAATGGATTAAATTAATTTTTTTCCTCAGAATTCTACACACAACACCCCATAATGATAACGTGAAAAACGTTTACTTGAGGTTTTTGCAAATTTATTAAAAATAAAAAAATTGAGAAAGCACATGTACATAAGTATTCATAGCCTTTGCCATGAAGCTCCAAACTGAGCTCAGGTGCATCCTGTTTCCCCTGATCATCCTTGAGATGTTTCTGCAGCTTCATTGGAGTCCACCTGTGGTAAAGTCAGTTGATGTGACATGATTTGGAAAGGCACACACCTGTCTATAGAAGGTACCACAGTTGACAGTTCATGTCAGAGCACAAACCAAGCATGAATTCAAAGGAATTGTCTGTAGACCTCCAAGACAGGATTGTCTCGAGGCACAAATCTGGGGAAGGTTACAGAAACATTTCTGCTGCTTTGAAGGTCCCAATGAGCACAATGGCCTCCATCATCTGTAAGTGGAAGAAGTTTGAAACCACCAGGACTCTTCCTAGAGCTGGCCGGCCATCTAAACTGAGCGATCGGGGGAGAAGGGCCTTAGTCAGAGAGGTGACCAAGAACCCGATGGTCACTCTGTCAGAGCTCCAGAGGTCCTCTGTGGAGAGAGGAGAACCTTCCAGAAGGACAACCATCTCTGCAGCAATCCACCAATCAGGCCTGTATGGTAGAGTGGCCAGACAGATGGCACTCCTTAGTAAAAGGCACATGGCAGCCCGCCTGGAGTTTGCCAAAAGGCACCTGAAGGACTCTCAGACCATGAGAAACAAAATTCTCTGGTCTGATGAGACAAAGATTGAACTCTTTGGTGTGAATGCCAGGCGTCACGTTTGGAGGAAACCAGGCACCGCTCATCACCAGGCCAATACCATCCCTGCAGTGAAGCATGGTGGTGGCAGCATCATGCTGTGGGGATGTTGTTCAGCGGCAGGAACTGGGAGACTAGTCAGTATAAAGGGAAAGATGACTGTAGAAATGTACAGAGACATCCTGGATGAAAACCTGCTCCAGAGCGCTCTTGACCTCACACTGGGGCGACGGTTCATCTTTCAGCAGGACAACGACCCTAAGCACACAGCCACGATATCAAAGGAGTGGCTTCAGGACAACTCTGTGAATGTCCTTGAGTGGCCCAGACTTGAATCCGATTGAACATCTCTGGAGAGATCTTAAAATGGCTGTGCACCGACGCTTCCCATCCAAGCTGATGGAGCTTGAGAGGTGCTGCAAAGAGGAATGGGCGAAACTGGCCAAGGATAGGTGTGCCAAGCTTGTGGCATCATATTCAAAAAGACTTGAGGCTGTAATTGCTGCCAAAGGTGCATCGACAAAGTATTGAGCAAAGGCTGTGAATGAATACTTATGTACATGGGCAAAAACCTCAAGTTAACTTTTTTTTCACGTTGACATTATGAGGTGTTGTGTGTAGAATTCTGAGGAAAAAAAATGAATCTAATCCATTTTGGAATAAGGCTGTAACATAACAAAATGTGGAAAAAGTGATACATTGTGAATACTTTCCGGATGCACTGTAGGTATGTTTCATGTCCTATTGCAACACCCAAGGGGGGGGGGAAACGGGTGTACCCCCTAAACTGTATATATAAATGGGGAAACCCGTCCTTACTATTTCTACGACTTCCAATATACGTAGGAAGCCCAAATTTCCCATGCACATTCTTTACACTGTACTTACAAACATTTTTGAGTCTTTGATTATTTAGCTAAACTAAGAATATTACTGACAAAGACAAATTTTTCAGTGTGGAAGGGTAGTTAAGAATTTATGAGAGGAGAGGGGCCGTCCCGCTGAGAACTGAACAGCAGCGTGACATTCGACTTCAGGAGATTAGGGAGAGAGCTACTACATCTAGAGCTTCAGAAACCAAACTGCAGCGTGACACTCGACTTCAGTAGAT
Source organism: Polypterus senegalus (assembly GCF_016835505.1). NCBI lineage: Eukaryota > Metazoa > Chordata > Cladistia > Polypteriformes > Polypteridae > Polypterus > Polypterus senegalus. The sequence continues at coordinate 180,320,337 of NC_053159.1, forward strand.
TAGGGAGAGAGCTACTACATCTAGAGCTTCAGAAACTGAACAACAACGTGACATTCATCTTAGAGATAAGAGGGAGAGAGCTAGAATGACCAGGGTTGCCGAACATTTTGGCTTGCTGTTGGAAGGATTTCACTATGACCGACATAACTCAGGGTCCCAGATTAGGATCCAAGTGCAGCCATCCAATTGGTGACATCTCAGCGCCTCACCAGTTTGAATGGAATGGAACAATCTGAGGTGTTTTTTTTTTTATGGTGACTGGAGTGCCAATTCTGCCACCAACCCCCAGGTTTTTCCCTGCGGGTTGGAGGGCCTACATGCAGGGCTGGATGCAGATTAACGTCATACCCAGGAAAGATTTAAGTAATAACATAAATTAAAGGTAACAATGACTGATATACTGGTTGGAACAAAAACCTACAGCCAAAGGGGGCCTCCGGGACTAAATTTGAGAATCACAGGGCTAAAACATCTAAAGCACATTAGTGGCACATTGCTGCTTGTCTGTTTCAGTATGAAGTATAAACCCAAGTGACATCCAGGAGTAGCAGCTGCATTTTAAATCTGTTCTCATGTGTACTAAGCAGAAGTTTCCAATTTAAATTATTTCCTGCCATGTATGTTTTTACAGTGCCATTGTACCCTCGTGGCATGAGTGTTGGCCTTAGAAGCGAGTTTCCGCCTACCGTCTGCACATATAGGTGGTAGTGTTGCTGTCTCGCAGTTAGGAGTTTGCGTGTTTTCCCGATGTTCACATGCGTTTCCTTGCACATTACCAAGATATAAAGGTTAGATGAACTGGCAGTGCTAAATTATCCTGTGTGCGTGTGTCTTTAATGGGATGGACTGATGCCGGTCCAGGGGACCTCATCTATATAAAGCTTGCAGACCACAAAATGAAGCATGAAATGTGCATATGCAACTTCCCATGCAGACGTTGGGATTTATAAAAGAAAGCTTGACTTGGGACCATGCGTGTATTTATGGCAGCTCAGACAAACTGAGAAGTGACGACACCCTTGATCAAGTAGGGAAATGCAGTCAAACCAGCCAAATGATGACTCGTGTGTATAATAATTCATATCACCAAGCTGTTGTTATAATGTGTGTTGACGTGACATCTCTCTATTAAAAAAAAATCTTGGGAAGGAGATGAGACGTGATCTTCTCAGAAGACAATTTGATGTCCCACGAGACAAAGCAGTGAGGCAACATTTAAAACTAAGGTCACAGACATCTAACCTAGGAGTTGTTGGAATGCTTTTGGCAGACACACCTCATGTCGGTCCAACTCTTAAAACAACAAGTGACAAGCAAAACACGCAGTTCACCAGCAGCAGCAAGCCAGCAGATGATCCGACCGCTTCTCCTTAACGTGTGTTAAAACCAAAAAACCTACACCCAATGCGAGCGTCAGAGACGCAAAGTGGCAAAAGGACAGCTGCTGTACAAGATTTAAAATGATCAACGCGCAGCGCGACAAGCAGAGCACGCAACATGCTAGCAGATGATCCAACCGCTTCTCCTTAGCGTGTGTTCAGCCGCCTCCGCTTCACAATGCGAGCAGCGTTATATGTCCTGTGAGAAAGAGATGTAACCACGCCTGGGGCCGGAAATAAAGGACAAGTATTGTTTTTTCAAAAGTTTTAAAGTAAAAGTGAAAATAATGCATATGTAACAATTCCCATGAAAATAACAATCTCTTTAAATTGTATATCTGGCAAACCAAACCCAGGGGTGGGCGAGCGAAGCGAGCAGGGGGTAGAGCCCCCTAGTATTAAATATGAATATGATGCACGACTGTATTCTAGTTCCCTTTTAAAAGGACCAGTGCTGCGCATTTGAACTTTTTGGGTTTTTCTTCAGTTTATGTCGGCTACCTGTTGTCACTTCTCAGGGAAGTGACTGACAGGTCAAGAGTATCTCAGCCAAGCTTCACTCCTTCATGCCCGCTGTGCTATAAGCCTTTAACTGATCAACAAAGTGCTACGTCAAGTTTTAATATGACGTGGGTCCTTATACGTGCAGTGTCATGCAAAACTTTGGGCTCCCTTGCTTGAAATGTCTGTTAATGTGAATACTTAAGTGATCACCAAAAGGCATACAGTTAAAGTTGACACGTTTCTTTAATATTTCAAGACAGATTACATTTTTATTTCCATCACTCACAGGTACAAAATACCAAAAAAGAAAAGAAAAGGGCCTGAAGCAAAAGTTTGGGAACCTGACAGGGTGAGTACTTAGTAAGACCCCCTTTGGCAACTATCACAGCTTGTAAATGTTATTTGTAGCCAGCTAAGGGTCTTTCAGTTCTTACTTCTTATTTTCGCCCATTTGTCCTTGCAAAAAGCTTCACATTCTGCAAGAGTCTTGGGATGTTTTGCATGCCCTGCTCTTCTGAGATCTCTCCACTGGTCTTTAATGATGTTTAGGTTGGGGGACTGTGAGGGCCACGGCAAAACACTCAGCTGGCACCTCTTCAGGTATTTCATTGTAGATTTTGAGGTGTTTTTCAAGTCATTATCTTCTTGTATGACTCATCATCGTTTTAACTTTTTGCAGATGGTGTGATGTTTGCTTCCAGAATTTACTGGTATTTATTTGAATCCATTCATCCCTCTACCAATGAAATGTTCCCTGTGCCTCTGGCTACGACACCAGCCCAAAGCCTGATCGATCCACCCTCATGCTTAATAGTTGGAGACGTGTTCCTTTTATGGAATTCGGCCCCTCTTTTCTCCAAACATACCTTTGCACACTGTGGCCAAAAAAGTTCTATTTTAGCTTTATCAGTCCACAGGACTTATTTCCAAAATGCATCAGGCTTGTTTAAATATTCATTGGCAAACCTCAGGCGTAATTTTGTGGCTGGGACACAGGAAAGGTTTTCTTCTGCTGACTCTACCATGAAGGTCATATCTGATCAGGTGTTGCTGCACAGTGCTCAACCACTCCTGAGTCTGCTAAATCTTCATGAAGGTTTTTTGCAGTCAAACTGTGTTTTTTATTTGCCTTTCTAGCAATCCAGCAAGCAGTTCTTTCAGAAAGTTTTCTTGGTCTTCAAGATTTCAACTTGACTTCCACTGTTCCTGTTAACTGCCATTTCTTAATAACATTACGAACTGAGGAAATAGCGACCTGAAAATTCTTGTAGCCTCCTCCTGCTTTGTGAGCTTCAATTCTTTCATTTTTCAGAGTGCTAGGCAGCTGCTTAGAGGAGCCCATGGCTGCTGATTGCCGGGACAAGGTTTAAATAATCAGAGAATTTATACAGCTTTAATATTTGCATCAACTGGGGTTTCCTAACAATGACTGTGACAGACCATAACCCTAACAAGCTAATGAAGGTCTGACACCACCTTGAGAAACGTTATCCGAGACCTCCAATATCTTGGGGTGCCCAAACTTTTGCATAGGGCTTCTTTCTTTTTTCACTGTACAGTTGTACAAAACAAAAAAACAATACACTAATCTTGCATAAAATGCCAAAAAGAAATGTGTCATCTTTAACTTTGTCTTTTGGTGATCAGTTCATCTTCTGCTCACTTAACTATTCACACTAACAGACATATTTTAAGCAAGGGGCTCCAAACTTTTGCATGGCACTGTCTAAAATAGCAAGTTGTTGCCAACATTAAATGGCACTTCAGAGCACTTTAATGTTTAAGGGTACCGAGAGAGAATGAAGCTGACTTTATTAACTGTAAGCAGTGACATTCTGTTAACGTACAAGTCATCTGTGATGCCAAGATGGCACTGACAATTGTTAGGTTCTGCTTTGGTATCTCCAGTTACAGGTTGCATTCGCAGATCAGAATCGAAGAGTGTCAATGTGTTTTTCCATCCTTCCATTATACACACACAATTTGCCGTTGACGAATGATTCAGTTTGTCATCAGACATTGGACATTTTTTTAATTTACTCTATTTCAGGTTTCGTGTGGGTGGAGCTTATACCATTTACAGCAGCAGTAACATGTTGCCTTTTAACATATTTGAACTTATTACTTACACCAATGCTTACGCCACCAAATAAAGGTTCTCTGTGTGCCCCTAACTTACAGATGAGTACTCTTGTCTTACACTACTGGATGTGTCATGTGTGAGGGGGCTCTACCAGCCAAAGAGGGCCCAAAGCATCTTGTATGAGGTTGATCAGCATGGTCCATATATGGTTGTTTCATTGTGGCAACCGGGCGAGGTTCACAGACACATTTACAAGGTACCGTATACACTCACCTAAAGGATTTTTAGGAACACCTGTTCAATTTCTCATTAATGCAATTATCTAATCAACCAATCACATGGCAGTTGCTTCAATGCATTTAGGGGTGTGGTTCTGGTCAAGACAATCTCCTGAACTCCAAACTGAATGTAAGAATGGGAAAGAAAGGTGATTTAAGCAATTTTGAGCGTGGCATGGTTGTTGGTGCCAGACGGGCCGGTCTTCTCAGTTACTGGGTTTTTCACGCACAACCATTTCTAGGGTTTACAAGGAATGGTGTGAAAAGGGAAAAACATCCAGTATGCGGCAGTCCTGTGGGCGAAAATGCCTTGTTGATGCTAGAGGTCAGAGGAGAATGGGCCGACTGATTCAAACTGATAGAAGAGCAACTTTGACTGAAATAACCACTCGTTACAACCGAGGTATGCAGCAAAGCATTTGTGAAGCCACAACACACACAACCTTGAGGCGGATGGGCTACAACAGCAGAAGACCCCACCGGGTACCACTCATCTCCACTACAAATAGAAAAAGAGGCTACAATTTGCACGAGCTCACCAAAATTGGACAGTTGAAGACTGGAAAAATGTTGCCTGGTCTGATGAGTCTCGATTTCTGTTGAGACCTTCAAATGGTAGAGTCAGAATTTGGCGTCAACAGAATGAGAACATAGATCCATCATGCCTTGTTACCACTGTGCAGGCTGGTGGTGGTGGTGTAATGGTGTGGGGGATGTTTTCTTGGCACACTTTAGGCCCCTTAGTGCCAATTGGGCATCGTTTAACTCTTTGAGGGCTGAATATTTTTTCCAAAGAAATTAGTTTTCTGAAAAGCACACAAAGCAATGGTTTCACACATAAGTCAACATAAAACGTCAGTTGCTATGTGCTGTGGCTGCTGTTGGCGCATGTTCAGCATCTCTGGCAGCAGTGGCTGCGTTGGGGGCACCTCAATGGTCAGCAAGAAGGCATGGTGGGCAGCTGCCTGCCTGTCTTCGCACAGCAGGTGGGTGGTGGTGGCGGTCGCAGTGTAACGCAATCTGGTTTGTACCTCTTGTCATAATACAGTAAGTGGTGGTCCTACTAGGCAAACACTGCTGTAGGCTCATCAGCTACACGAAAGTGTTCAGCAACACGATCACCTGGGGACTGATCAGATGATGCTGGTACCTCACTTTCGTTTTTGATCTCCATCTCCAGATTACTTGCATCAAACTCGGAGTCTGACAAGTCAGAGTCCTATTAAACAAAATTACGTAAAACGCCCATGGAGCATTTTGCCTTGTACATTTGCTTTGGTTTCTCACCAGATGTCGGTGCCATTTTAGAGGTTGTTTGCTGTTCGCTACTCACGCACGCATAGGGAATCGAGGTTAAATCAAAAAAGCTATGTAACTTTCCTTCTAGCAAAGAGAGTCGAACTAAAATGTAAGGGCGAGTTTTGTTGCAGTTTACAGTTGATTACCGTCTTCTACTCCTGAATTTTGACAAAAGTTGACATCAGCCCTGAAAGAGTTAAATGCCACGGGCTACCTGAGCATTGTTTCTGACCATGTCCATTCCTTCATGACCACCATGTACCCATCCTCTGATGGCTACTTCCAGCAGGATAATGCACCATGTCACAAAGCTTGAATCATTTCAAACTGGTTTCTTGGAACATGACAATGAGTTCACTGTACTAAAATGGCCCCCACAGTCACCAGATCTCAACCCAATAGAGCATCTTTGGGATGTGGTGGAACGGGAGCTTCGTGCCCTGGATGTGCGTCCCACAAAACTCCATCAACTGCAAGATTCTATCCTATCAATATGGGCCAACATTTCTAAAGAATGCTTTCAGCACCTTGTTGAATCAATGCCACGTAGAATTAAGGCAGTTCTGAAGGCGAAAGGGGGTCAAACACCGTATTAGTATGGTGTTCCTAATAATCCTTTAGGTGAGTGTATACTCGTGTTTAAGTTCTCCCGCAGATAAGTCAGGGCTTGATTATACCGTATAATTTCCAGTATTTTAGAAAGTCATCTTATAAGTCGAATGTGGGAAACTCACGCTATTGGTCCAAGAGATTACGATATGCTAATGCCCACCTGAGAGAGGAACTACGAAGCACACTGCCTTTTTTTTCTATGTGTTGTGCCTATGTGACCACACGGTAATACCCGAACTATACAGAAACGACGTTTTGAACTGATTTGTGCTTTTTGTATCTCCCACCCTCATACACCTTTATTGTAAGAGCATCCCTTATCTACAATTGAGTGCTCGATCAGAAGAAAATATGAAGCTGGTTGTAAATTAAAAGTCGTTGAAGTGGTGAAAGAAATTGGTAACTGCGCTGCTAGAACAAAATTTGATGCGTCTGAGAAACTGGTGGCAAGAAGATGTAAAAAAAAAAAAAAGATTTAAGTGTCGTATTTTTGAACAGTTGTATAAGTCGGGGTCTGATTTTATGATCGATTTTTCAGGTTTCAAGACCCGACTTATATGAGAGTATATACGGTAATTGTGATTTTTAAAGGGAAAATTGCATGGAAATGTGGGTACACCAGGTTTTCTGTTTTTTGGCGTACACATATTTTCACGCCTAAAATCAAGCAAAGTTTTATAAGTGAGGCCCCAGGTGTTCCTGCCTTGCTCCCAGATGCTTTCTGCTCTGAGTAAGAAAATGGAAGGATGGATGTCTGCTCATATAGTATCCAATTAAACCAGCTGGTGATTCGAGTTGATTTTTGTATTGCTTTTCATATGTCTGGAGCTTTCAGTTAGTAAACGAGTGATCAACTGTAAGGGTTGGGTATGTCTAGTGGCAAAAGTGTGTTTTTAATTATGTAGGTCTATATTTGTGTAGTAGAAATAATTTAGTTATCTGGTAGATGTCTTCACCAAAGTCTAATAACAATATTTGGTATGTAATGATTATTTCCATCTATTTTTTACAGCAAGTAAGCAGTCAGGTTCAGTGACTTATCAAACTACTGGTTTGCAGTCCATTTCACGTGGTGAGTGTTTCTCAGATACGGTTAGGTAGAGATGTACTGGGTAAGCCAGAATGAAGTACCACATTTCTCAAGGTCATTGCACGAGTGGAGACAGCCGAGTGGGTTGGTGTGGGGGGTCCTTTGATAAGACGGTCCCTTGTAGTTTTCAGTTGGCTACATGCCTTGGTCCGGTGCGCACCATACTTTCGCTGTCGAAGTGCTCTTTGAAAACAAAGAATCCATCATCACTATGCAACACGCTTTCCAAACGCACTTCAGCATTTTCCTCCTAACGGTGGCGTCCCAAATTGGAAAACACTTTTTCAGTGGGTGGCTAAATTTAGACAGACGGGTACAACTTGAACAGAAAATCTCCAGGATGTCCTCTGACTGTACGAACACATGAAAACATCCAAGGTGTAAGGGCATCAATATTTCAGTCTCCTAGATGTTCAGCGCACAAACCTGCTTCTGCCTCAGGCATTTCCAACACGTCTTTGAGGAGGATTTTACACGAGGACCTTAATTTCCATCCATACAAAATGATGGTAGTGCAGTAACTCACTGAGAGAGACTGGGGGAGCCGTGGAGAGTTGTGCGCCAACCATTCTTCGAGATGTGATCGTCATGTGCACATATGAGGCACATTTCCATTTGGATGCTTGTGTAAATAAGCAAAACTTTTGCTATTAGGCTGAAACCAACCCTCGTGAACTTCATCAGAGACCCCTGCATAGTGAGCGTGTTGCAGTTTGGTGCGCCGTTGCAGAATTTGGCATTGTAGGCCCTTACTTTTTTGAGGTGGGGGCAGCGACGGTCACCGTCTCTTCTGAACATTACATTGAAATGCTAGAGAAGATTTTGTGGCCCCAAGTGGAAGAAATGCATGTGATGTATGCCTGGTTTCAACAGGAAGGAGCAACAGCTCATATGGCGTGGAGATCCACACACGTTTTGCAGGAGATGTTTCCGGGGAAGCTGATCTCCCTGCGCAGCGATGTCGGGTGGCCTTCACGGTCTCTTGATTTCACTTCGTGCAATTTCTTTACAAGTCGAAGGCATATACACACCGACCTCAAAACCTTGAAGCCCTCAAAGACGCTATTCACCACGAAGTCGGCGCTATCCCCCTTGAAATGGCCGAATGAGTCATGCGATCGTTCAGAAATCGCTTCGAAGAGTGTATCGCTAATGATGGCCTCCACCTTGAAGATATCATTTTTAAAACAAAGTGAAGAAAATCTATTTTGTATCCCCTTTCTAGTGTCGTAATGAAATTTATTTTATCTTGTAGCGTTTTTGTAGAATAAACGTTTGAAATGTGGTACTTCTTTTTGGCTCACCCTGTATTTAGAGAGTGACACACGTTTCATAGTTTTGGGTCTGTCTGCCACACAAAATGTATTTTAAAGTGAAGCAAAGACAGATAAGATTCAAGTGTAGACTTTCAGCTTTCATTCATAGGGTTTAATAAAAATGCAGTAAGAGACATTTAGGAGTGACGGCCATTTTTAGAGATATTCTCTCCATTTTCAGGAGCTCCAAAGCAACTGGACAAACTAGTCAATAATTATCCACACTTTTGTTTGGATTGCCCTACTCCGGGCACATGTGGGCATATGATGTTTCTGTGGTCACAGAGAGGGGTGAAGTTTCGACCTTGATCGGTCAGTTTCTCTCATTGTTCTCTAAGAGTAAACATGGCCACAGCGCTCTCTGTTTACACCAAAGAATGCTAGCAACTAAGGAGTCTTTTTCTGCTGATCAGGGTCAAAAAAAGCTAAATTCTCTTTTGAATCAGTGCTGTATAAAAATAAAAAGTGAAAACGTCCAAAGGGGTGAAGACTTTTTATAGGCACAGCAGTTGGAAAGCCGACAGTGTGCTCTGCAAAAGTATTCAGGCCCTTGCCCAATTTTCTTGCTAAGGGAAAAAAGCAAACCCCTTATTGAAGTTTTGTTCTCTGTGATAATTCAGTAAACACATAAGTTAGATTTCTAATGTGACATTGTTTTATGTTTGAAAAAAAATGTTGAAAGAAAAAGGTTTAGCCATTTCACTTTGTAGTGAGAAGTCAAGCAGAGTGACCCCTTTTATTGGCTAACTAAAAATATTACAATATGCGAGCTTTGGAGGGCAACTCAGGCCCCTTCTTCAGGCGAGACGTTATCTTTGGAAAAAGGGCCTGAGTTGCCTCGAAAGCTTGCACATTGTAATATTTTTAGTTTGCCAATAAAAGGGGTCATTTGGTTTGATTTCTCATTACATCCATAATGGCTGACACGGTACAACGCCCTAGCACTACACTCATTTCACTTTGAAATGAACATTTACATGTAGACTTAAAATTTATAAACATATTGTTTGCATTTCAAAAAACAGGCATGGCTGCCAGGCGTATTCCACCTTCTTCTTGTGACACTTTTGTGGCCCTGCCACCTGCTACGGTTGGAGAACGTGTCATTTTTGGAAAGAATTCCGACAGGCCCTGCGATGAGGTTCAAGAGGTGGTGTACTTCCCAGCTGCCAGTTATGAGCCAGGAACCAAACTCGAGGTGAGCAAACCCCGTAGGGAGTGCGGAATTTGAACATGCAGCTTTGTCTAACAGCGTGTCCAGTCTCTTCTGGAGGCTTGTCTCAAACAACCCATCGGACTGATGTTCTAAGGCAGGGGAGCACAATGCTGGTCCTGGAGAGCCACAGTGGCTGCAGGTTTTCATTCCAACCCAGTTGCTTAATTAGAAACCAATCTTTCCCAATCTCAGACCTAGTCTGCAATGTTAGGTTCTTATATCATAGATGTCATCCAAATGATTTGAAGCCTAAAACGTTTGATTTTCAGTCTGTTACACTTTTCTATCAAGTGTTTTATTAAATCAAACAGTGCAAGATGAACCCACAGAGATGTAAATGGAAACAAGTTAGATGGAGAACTTCTGGCTGCTTTGTCATTTACATCTTATTGTTAATAAGGAGCCATTAAACAGGGAATGCAGCTGTTTAAGATTGAAATGGTGGGGAACCTTAACAAGTGAGACCACTACAATGAAGCATCAAAATGTCACTTAAGCAATAAGTGCTTCATCAGCATTAATTGACTTCTCATAAATAAATTGGGATGGAACAAAAACCTGCAGCCACTACAGCTCTCCAGGACCGACATTGCCCACCCCTGTTCTAAGGGAAAAAATCAGCTTTTACTTTTCTTGACAGTCATTTTGTTAGAATCCATGACAGCAAAAAGCATTTTAATCACAAATGGACATCTTTAGACTTGGTTAATTTTGTTTAGAATTGCAGATTAAATTAATCTTCACTTATACCCCACTGATAGATTGCTGATAAGCTGTATAAGTTTCCTTATTTATTTATTTTTTATAATTTCCATTAAATGTATCAGTGATATTTCATAAATTAGTTCCAATCCATTCTGGCATACAGTGCTATATCTGAATTAATCCAATCTGACATCACATCTGCTACTCAGGTAAAGAGCCAGGAATCGGAGGATTTAATGTGAAGTAATCATTCCTGTTGAAGCATCCTAAAAGTCAGCAGAGGCTGTGCACGCCATATTCATTACGGACATCATTAATAAATCTGGACAGTTGCTTATAATGTGAATTTGATTTTTTTCCAGTTTTAAATAAAATAGCCTAGCTTCCAATGCAAAGCTAGAAATTGCTACAATGCTGTGGAAAAAGCCCCCCTTCCTAATAGCCTGTGTTTTGATGTATTTTACACCAAGAATGGCCTGAGACCTCCAGATAAAATGAACCTGAGTGAACACACAATCGTTTTTACTTTCTCGTATAGGAAAAGTATTGTAATCGTTCAAACATTCAATGTTGAGATTTTGATGAATCTCGATGTTTTAGATCCCTGAGTCCAAAAATACCATTTTTGGAAATATGTGTGTGTGTGTCTCTCTGTGTGTTTGGATGTAAACACGAGAACCTGAGTACGCTTTCATTTGGGTCAACCAAATTTTGCATAAAAGTAATTAGGTAGAAAACGTAGATTTCTATCAACTTTTGGCCTTTTTCTGCTAACCGGAAAAGTGGTACATTACCTTTTATTCACGCAGCTGCAAAGTCTGATTTATTCAACTTTTACTTTTATAATAATTGTTCAATATATTATTAATTGGATTTGTTGTTGATGGTTCTTTAATGCACATATAAAAATAAAATCATTGTCTTGCGGTTAACTTCTCAAATATCCTTCCCCATAACTGAGTAAGTCTAGGGACACCATTCCCTGTTTTTTATACCATGACTTTCTTTATTCAAGGAACAAAGTTTTGCAACATTTCTATCGTCCATGTGAGAAATTAAATGCCCGTTAGTGCTGGGCGGTATACCGCTTCATACCGAAAGCCGTTTTTTATTTTTTTTTATGATATGGATTTTTCTTATACCGCAACACCGGTTTAAATTGCCTAAACGACGTTCTGAACGTGGCGCAGCGGGAAACTGTTCAAGAGGGGACCTTTTTCACTGCTACACCGCTAAACACAGATTTGTTGCACTAGGGCTCTTTTTCACTGCTACACCACCAAATAGTGGGCGGTAGCATAGGTATGCCGCGCGGTGAAAATGGACAGAGAGCATTCCGAAACTGAACTAAAAGTAAAGTTGAACATGATGAACAGAAGAACTTTTGCCGAAAAAAATGAGTCACGTCCGTCGCCTGGAGATAACTTTAGTTTTAAAAGGTCAGATGTGTAAATACTGTTTCTATACTACTGGATAATACTGCAAGCCAAGTTGTACTTGTTTTCAATACAGTGTAATGTACTTGGTACTGTGTAATAGTGTGACGACATGTTGACTTTATTCTCGTAATTTGTCATTAAAGTAGACCATCGTAAACTAAACTTCATCGTAAAATGAATATTTAATTTACTAGATTTTCTCAAACCCCTTTGGGCCTGCCTTGCATTTGCATGTTTTTCTGGTGGGTTTACTCGGCATGCTTCAGTTTCCTTTCAAAGTCATGTAGGATGTGGGGTTTTGTTGTGCTATATTGACCCTGCTAGTGTATGTTTTGCTTGTATTCATCCTGCGATGTGCTGGCGACTCGTTCAGAGATGGGCGCAACTCTGAATGGATGGCATAATTAAACATGTGTAATGAAGATATTCTGAACACTCCGTGGGCTAAGTTTATAACTAGTTTTAATTTCACAAAGACATTTATCGTGTGGTGATTGGTTATGTGGTGAAAGAAAAAGGAAGGAAGGAAGGAAAAAGGAACTGGGGTTTTGGTACGTCAGATAGAGACAGCATGCATGCAATAAAGATAGCCCACTCAGAAGAACATGCATTGAATTCTGTGTTTGTGTCTCCGACCAGCAGATCAGAAACCCAACATTTACACAATATTTAAGTTAAACCTGTGCGATAACCATTCATACATCCAGTTTTTTAGAGCCTCGTCACACCTGCCATAAAGTTCTCTACACTGAACATACACCTGGGGACCCCTTACTGCGAGGGAGCTGCACTACCGCCTCACTACCGTGCATGTGTAATACCTACTTTAATGCATTTCATCATGAAAATGATATCAAGTATTTATCTTAGCATTCTAAATTTTCAGAAAGCAGGAATATCATGAAGTGAATGGATTCTGTGTGGTGATTGCTGTCTCCTCTTAGTGTGGAGGAAGTCAGTTTAAGAAGCGTAGTGATTAACCACTGGGTCGGGGAACGTAACACAAAGCATTTAATGTGCTGCATTAATTTATGACAGGGTAAATTAAGTAATTGGTTAAACATTGATTTAAGGAAGAAGTTTAGTTTATGACATTCTACTTTAATTATGAAGTAAACTATGAGAATAAAGTGGAAATGTTGACTTTGTTCTCGACATATAGTTTGTTTTTTTCTTCCCAGTATAGCTTTGCTTGAAGCAAGGTCCATATTAATGCAGTTTGCCTAAATGATGGTTCAGTTGGTAAAGATGTCATCACCAAGTTGCACTTGTTTTATTTTATTTTAATTTGGTGAATACTGTGTAATGCACCTGGGCTTGAAGTAATAGTGCAACTGTCAGTAATAATACTATTGTTTATTTTATTGTTATTAATTATTATAATTAATTAATAATTATTATTATTGTGAATTTCCCCTTGGGATTAATAAAGTATCTATCTATCATTATATAGTTCCTTATCTATCTATCTATCTATCTATTAGTTTAAATATTATGCAGTTTAATGATGATAAAGTAGTTTAAAAAGTCACTTTAACGTGTCAGTGGACAGAGATTGTTAACATTAACAGAAAGTGTAGTTGGTTTACAAAAACAATTTACTATTTATTCCTTTTCTAAGACATATTCAGTGCAATACAATTTTTGACAAGCACTTCTGGATATTTTACTAAGTCTAAATGCCTCTTTGTATGGTTGAAAATATGTTGTCAAAATTATAGTTTGTTTTTGCAAAATTTGTTCAATAAAAAGGTTCTATATTTTGACTGCATCTGTCATGCAATGTGATACCTTCTCCATTAGTGCCACCCCCTTGAAAACTATCACTTTATGGGGCAATGCAAAACTGTATTAATACTTGTGTGCACATTAAAATGTTTTTTTTGTACAATGTACAATACTCTTGACAGTGGAATAGGTAGGTTATTCTTAGCCAGTAATTGCAGTGGAAAATGTGGTTAACATCCACTCATGCATGGGGAAAAAAATACCGTCAAATACCGTGAAACCGGGATAATTTAGAAAAATACAGTGATATAGAATTTTGGTCATACCGCCCACCCGTATGTCCCGTAGATTCAGAACTTGTCTGCAACACGTTGAGCAACAGTAACCAGACACTTCTTATAATCTGAATCAATCTATCACATCAGTGTTGAGTAACTGTAGCTTACCCCTCAGCTTATTTATTCTGCTTATTATCACTGAGTGCAGGTGCAGGGCACTTTGACAAATTTTCACATAAAATGCAAGTATAAATTTTACAAATTACAAAATGTGGAATTAGAACACATAAACAGATTTGTGTAAACACATTGTTGTGGCCTTAAATGTCTGATTTTGCAGCAGCTTTTTCAAAAAGTTGCAATGTTTTGAGGCTTTATTTCTTTCTATAACATTGCAAGAACAAGTGAATTTACAAAAGTAAAAGAAAAAAAACCCACATATTTAGTACAGATCAAATGCTCTTTCCTCTACATCACTGCATCAGAGACATATGACACACACACTCACACATACAACTTTAAAACATTAAACAATGCACATACAGCATTTCACTTAAGATTTTTATCCATAAACTTATTTATTTCTCTCATACACACCCACGCATGCTGTGCACACATACAGACACACACATCATTTGAGACGCAGACTGACAAACACGCCTCTGTAACTTTCTAATTGTTCCTCTCTTAACATTTTCCATAATTTGCATTTTAATCTAACTCACCTTGCAACCGATCTGGAGGCAACAGCCTCTGTCTGTCATGGTCACTTGTCGTGTCTGTAGTCCTCGCTTTTCAGCCATTCTCCAGGTATGTTTTGCAGTAGAAAAGTGCCTGTCAAGCGATGACTTTAGATAGATAGACAGATACTTTATTAATCCCAAGGGGAAATTCCCATACTCCAGCAGCAGCATACTGATGATAAAAACAATATTAAATTAAAGAGTGATAACAATGCAGGTTTAACAGACAATAACTTTGTATAATGTTAACGTTTACCCCCCCCAGGTGGAATTGAAGAGTCGCATAGTGTGGGGTCTCCTCAGTCTGTCAGTGGAGCAGGACGGTGACAGCAGTCTGTCGCTGAAGCTGCTCCTTTGTCTGGAGATGATCCTGTTCAGTGGATGCTGCGGATTCTCCATGATTGACAGGAGTCTGCTCAGCGCCCGTCGCTCTGCCACGGATGTCAAACTGTCCAGCTCTGTGCCTACAATAGAGCCTGCCTTCCTCACCAGTTTGTCCAGGTGTGAGGCGTCCCTCTTCTTTATGCTGCCTCCCCAGCACACCACCACCGTCTGATAGAACATCTGCAGCATCTTATTGCAGATGTTGAAGGACGGCAGCCTTCTAATGTATAGTCGGCTCTGTCCTCTCTTACACAGAGTATCAGTATTGGCAGTCCAGTATAATTTATCATCCAGCTGCATCCCCAGGTATTTATAGTTCTGCACCCTCTGCCCACAGTCACCTCTGATGATCACGGGGTCCACGAGGGGCCTGGGCCTCCTAAAATCCACCACCAGCTCCTTGGTTTTGCTGGTGTTCAGCTGTAGGTGGTTTGAGTCGCACCATTTAACAAAGTCCTTGATTAGGTTCCTGCCACAGTATTGCACATGGTGCAAAACAGTTTATCTCCACTTTCGTGTAATACCTCAGGAAATTGACTTGTATGGACTTCAGCGGTAATATTTGATGGCAAATGTAATCTTTTATCGTAGCACATCTTGCAGGCTTGGCTTCAAGGAAGTGAACCTGGGGAGGGGGGCTAAGGTGAGTGGTTGAATTTGTGGAAAAATAGCGGTGATTGGACAAAATTGCAAGACTGTGCAAAGATTGCAGGGATTGGTTGAATTTGCATTAATAGTTCCGATCGTGACATTGCATCTTCCTGGTGGGACTGATTTACCCCCTTTTTTGGCACCCATTGCATGCCAACCTACCTGGAGGGGGGGTGTGTCTCTCTGAATTGCATTTCTCAACATTTCTTCCATGTTTTTCCCTACTAAAAGTTTTTTGGGAGTTTTATTTTGTCTTCCTAGGGAGTCAAGGCCTGGGTGCTGTCAAAAAACAGGACCTGTTAAACCCCATTGAGACATCCCTTGTGTGATTTTCCATTTTACAATAATTGTTGTTGCTGACAATGAAAGAGTAGAAAACAACTCCAAAAACTCTTTTCTTTACAGAACTGCATTAATTTGGACACATTGGTAGGTTTTTGAGCATGAACTGCTCCTCTGAGTTCCTGCCACAGCATCTCAATTGGGGTAATTTCAGGACTTTGACTTGGCTATTCTAAAACTTTCATTTTGTTTCTTTTGAGCCATTCAGGTATTGTCTTGCTTTTGTATTTCGGGTCATTGTCCTGCTGCATTACCTAATTATATTTCGGCTTCAGGTCAGGACTGTGAATTTCCCCTTTGGATTAATAAAGTATCTATCTATCTATCTATCTATCTATCTATCTATCTGTCTGTCTATTATATAGTGCCTTTCCTATCTATCTATTATATAGTGCCTTTCCTATCTATCTATCTATCTATCTATCTATCTATCTATCTATCTATCTGTCTGTCTGTCTGTCTGTCTATTATATAGTGCCTTTCCTATCTATCTATTATATAGTGCCTTTCCTATCTATCTATCTGTCTGTCTATCTGATCACAGAGGACTGGACATTCTACTTAGGAATATTTTGGTAAGTGAAGAATTAATGGTTTCTTTTGTAATGGCAAGTCTTGCAGGTCCTGAGGCAGCAAAGCATCTCCACACCATCACACCGCCATGCTTTATTGTAGCTGTGATGTTCATACTGTTGACCACCTGACATAGTGGGACCTGTGTCCTCAAAAGAGTTCTACTTTTGACCTGTCTGTCCATAGACAATTACTCCAAAAGGCCTGGGGATCATCTTGGTGTTTCTTTGCAAATGCGAGAGGAGCACTGACATTACTTTTGAAAAGCAGAGGTTTCCACCTAGCCCCTCTACTATGAACCTCATTTTTGCTCAGTCTCTTACTTGTCTTGGACTCATGAACACTGACGTTAGCCGACACTAGAGAGGTCTGCTGCTCTTTGGATGTTCTTTTGGGACCATCTAGGACTTCTTGAATGAGTCGTCACTGTGCCCTTGGGGTCATTTTGGCAGGTAGGCCTTTACTGGGAAGATTTCCCACTGTTCCAGATGTTCTCCATTTTTCAATAGTGTCTCTCACTGTGTTGTGGCAGAGTTCCAGAGCTTTACAAATGGCTTTACAACCTTTTCCTGATGAGTAAGCTTCACTTTTCTCACATCTCTACTGGAATTTTGTAGGCATTATGCTCTCCTAGAAACTCTGTGATGACAATTTCACTCAAAGGAAAAGGTCAGTATATAGTGAGGCTTTGGTCAGCAATCGGAGTGAGTAACCAAGGGGGTAGGTAGCCTTTCACATGAGCTATACAGGTGTTGGATAGCTTTATTACTTAAATATATTAAGTAGCAATTTAAAATACTGTCATATGTTTACGGTGGTTCCCTTTATCTAGTATCACATTTTGTCTAAAGATATGAAGCTGTTCAGTATGATAAATATACAAAAACAGAGGATATCAGGAACTGATAATACACTCTAATACTTTATGTCTAAAAGTAATTTAAAATCTAATTGTGACTAAATGTCTGGTTGTTGGAAATTATAAAGAAATAATAGATTTTTTTATGTTTTATATCTAACAGCAGAATAGATATTTTAACCTTTTTAGAATGTAAACGTTTTCGATATTTGCATTACTCATTAATAATGGACACCTCATGTTGTTTCTGCTCTCCTCCTTTTTGTTTTCATCTTTAGTGTACATACATAGAGATCGACCAAGTGGATCAAACTTTCCCAGTTGTTCTCAGCCGACCAGCATGGATGTGGGGAGCAGAGATGGGTGCAAACGACTGTGGAGTGTGCATTGGGAACGAGGCTGTGTGGGGTCGGGAAGAGGCTAATGACGAGGAGGCTCTGCTGGGTATGGATCTTGTCAGGTTGGTCTGAAAACCTTTTTGAAGTAAAATTATGTGCAACTATGAATTTTGATTACCTCAATGACTTGGCGCATCTCTTGTAGCACCTCAGTCTGATACACTACATCTTCAGGTAGTACCTAATTTATGTTTACTGTTGTAAATGTGATATTTTAACTTTACTTTGCAAACTTATTGATTTCATAGTTGGAAAACAAAGCCTTGTAAATAAACTGCACTGAATATAAACTGCTCAAAAAATTAAAGGAACCTGCTCTCATCTGTGAAAACCACAGGGCGCCGGTACTGGACCTGCCAGTTCTGGTATTCTATGGCAAATGCCAATCGAGCTCCACGGTGGTGGACGGACAGTGAGCACAGGGCCCACTAGAGCAGGGGTCGCCAACTCCGGTCCTGGAGGTTTCCATTCTAACCCTTTTTTTTTTAATGAGTGCCCTGCTGCTAATTAACTTCTTGTGAATTCATTTGAATTAAATTGCTTTTTAAAGATTTGTTCCCCTGAATTTCTTCATTTCTTTCCTTAAATGGCACCCAAACACAAATTAAATGTGAGGTGAAGGAGCCAACAGAAGACCAACTAAGTCAGGGCCTGAAACTCCAACCACTTTCACTCCAACCAGCTGCTTAATGAGGTGCCAATTCTTGTTGTTAATTAAACTCATTCTTTAATTCCATGGCTTGTTGCTGCTCTTGTGGTGCAACAGGAGACATTTCTGAAATAGTTGATTTTTTTCTTTTCTAAGAGCTCTGGTCAAATGTTTTGGGCACCTGAGCAGATCGCCATTCCTGAGACCTTCATCTTTCTTTATTTTCAGATATTGTATGATGGACACCAGTTGTTTTGGCTCATTTTGTAGTTCATTATTGTTTGGCTGCTAATTAAGGAAAAATTAAGGGGTCTGAGTCTTCCAGAGCAAGTCAATTAAAATTAGTTCAGAAGCAGTTAATTAGCAGCAAAAACAGGTAACTGATTTAGAAAAGGGTTAGAATGAAAACCTGCAGCCACTGTGGTCCACCAGTGGCCTACCTGCTGGAGGTCATTTTGTAGGCTCTGCCAGTGCTCATCCTGTTCCTCCTTGCCTAAAGGAGCAGATACCGGTCAGTCCTGCTGGTGGGTTGAGGACCTTCTACAAGGGGCCCAGTCCAGCTCTCCTAGAGTAACTGCCTGTCTGTCTCCTGAAATCTCCTCCATGCCCTTGAGACTGTGCTGGGAGACACAGCAAACCTTCTGGCAATGGCACGTATTGATGTGCCTACCATCCTGGAGAAGTTGGACTACCTGTGCCACCTCTGTAGGATCCAGGTATCGCCTCATGCTACCAGTAGTGACATTGACCGTAGCCAAATTTGAAACGAGTGACAAAATAGATAGGGAAAAATATCAGTGACCTCCACCTGTTAAACCATTCATTCCTGTTTTGGGGGTCGTCTCATTGTTGCCCCTCTAGTGCACCAAAGCAGCTGAAACTGATGAACAAGCCCCTCTGCTACTTCACTGACCAGATCAATAGTCCACAAGTGTCATTGACTTGATGCTATACTCAGATTAAAAAGTGGTCCTTTAATTTGTTTCAGCAGTACAGTATACCAAAAGATCTTGACAGCCTGAATGCCCTCTCCTCATTTATCAAACTTCCTCTGTTCTTATATTTAAAGATATTGTAAATGGGAGAGGCTACTTTAATATTCAGGGTTTTACTCAAGCTGAACTTGTAACCAGAGGCTGATTCTGTCTTTTCACTTAAGTCATTTTTTATTTGTCCATTTTTAATTTCCATGCAAATTTAACACTAGACTCCATGAAGCCTATGAAAATATTCTTAATGCTGAGTCACCTTAAATTCTCTCGCATCTTGTCATCAGTGTCTTTGTTTTGCAAATGCGTCAATCAGCACAAGCAGCAAGCAGCCTGCTATCCCATCCTGCAACGAGGCAGCTGAAGTCAAGTCAAACGCCAAGTCAAGTTTCTTTAGGTGTCTAGAAATGTATAGGGTAAATAATATATCGTTTGGAATACATACATTTCATGGGTGTTTGGTGTCTACGATCTCTGTAAATGTAGGATGACAGAAAATGGAGACAAGAAATGTTGAACATACAACTAAAACAGAAACTTTTTTCATGACATAGTAATAATGACAAAATGCTGATGTGAAGTTTATAATATGTGAAGGCTGAAGTCCAAATATCAAATAAATACTTTCACAAAAGATATAACAAAACAAGTGCACTTTCATTCAAGAATACAGTGGGATGCAAAAGTTTGGGCAACCTTGTTAATAGTCATTATTTTCCTGTATAAATCGTTGGTTGTTACGATAAAAAATGTCAGTTAAATATATCATATAGGAGACACACACAGTGATATTTGAGAAGTGAAATGAAGTTTATTGGATTTACAGAAAGTGTGCAATAATTGTTCAAACAAAATCAGGCAGGTGTATAAATTTGGGCACCGTTGTCATTTTATTGATTCCAAAACTTTTAGAACTAATTATTGGAACTCAATTGGCTTGGTAAGCTCAGTGACCCCTGACCTACATACACAGGTGAATCCGAGTATTTAAGGGGGTCAATTGTAAGTTTCCCTCCTCCTTTAATTTTCTCTGAAGAGTAGCAACAAGGGGGTCACAAAACAACTCTCAAATGACCTGAAGACAAAGATTGTTCACATTATTGTTTAGGGGAAGGATACAGAAAGCTGTCCCAGAGATTGAAGCTGTCTGTTTCCACAGTTAGGAACATATTGAGGAAATGGAAGACCACAGGCTCAGTTCAAGTTAAGGCTCGAAGTGGCAGACCAAGAAAGATTTCGGATAGACAGAAGCGACGAATGGTGAGAACAGTCAGAGTCAACCCACAGACCAGCACCAAAGACCTACAACATCATCTTGCAGCAGATGGAGTCACTGTGCATCGCTCAACCATTCGCACTTTACACAAGGAGATGCTGTATGCGAGAGTGATGAAGAAGAAGCACAAACAGAGCCGCTTGAGGTCTGCTCAAGCACATTTGGACAAGCCAGCTTCATTTTGGAATAAGGTGCTGTGGACTGATGAAACTAAAATGAGTTATTTGGGCATAACAAGGGGCGTTATGCATGGAGGAAAAAGAACAAGAAAAACACCTGCTACCTACAGTAAAATATGGTGGTGGTTCCATCATGCTGTGGGGCTGTGTGGCCAGTGCAGGGACTGGGAATCTTGTCAAAGTTGAGGGACGCATGGATTCCACTCAGTATCAGCAGATTCTGGAGACCAATGTCCAGGAATCAGTGACAAAGCTGAAGCTGCGCCGGGGCTGGATCTTTCAACAAGACAACGACCCGAAACACTGCTCAAAATCCACTAAGGCATTCATGCAGAGGAACAAGTACAACGTTCTGGAATGGCCATCTCAGTCCCCAGACCTGAATATAATTGAAAATCTGTGGTGTGAGTTAAAGAGAGCTGTCCATGCTCGGAAGCCATCAAACCTGAATGAACTAGAGATGTTTTGTAAAGAGGAATGGTCCAAAATACCTTCAACCACAATCCAGACTCTCATTGGAACCTACAGGAAGCGTTTAGAGGCTGTCATTTCTGCAAAAGGCGGATCTACTAAATATTGATTTCATTTCTTTTTTGTGGTGCCCAAATTTATGCACCTGCCTGATTTTGTTTGAACAATTATTGCACACTTTCTGTAAATCCAATAAACTTCATTTCACTTCTCAAATATCACTGTGTGTGTCTCCTATATGATATATTTAACTGACATTTTTTATCGTAACAACCAACGATTTATACAGGAAAATAATGACTATTAACAAGGTTGCCCAAACTTTTGCATCCCACTGTATAACCAAAGAATAGGAAATTATTCAAAATAACATGTTGCTGTCAATGTGTAAAAACCGAAATCCAAGTATCAATCGACACAAAGTAGACTTGTCCTCTTGGCTGGTGTAGAGATAAAACCTACTGTTTCATAATCAAGAGGTTGCGGGTTTGATCCTGGGTCCCCCCTGTAATTACCGTCATCTATACTAATAAAAGGCAAAGCCCTGACTGACTGACTCATCACTAATTCTCCAACTTCCTGTGTTGGTGGAAGGCTGAAATTTGGCCGGCTCATTCCTTACAGCTTACTTACAAAAGTTAGGCAGGTTTCACACAGAAATTCTATGCGTAATGGTCATAACTGGAACCTTCTTTCGTACATATATACGGCCATAGCCTGAGTTGCGTCCCCCATCATCACGCTTCCCATGTAATTCGAGTGCCTGTCCATATAAGGCCATCTGTCGGCAGCAATCCAATAGACACGCTGGTGCTAAATATTCACAGGTGAAGGACTGTGCTTATACAAACGAAGATGAGATAGTCATGGATGGACTAGTGTTTGGCACAAACTCAGCGATAGTGCGAGAGAAACGTTTAAGTGCCGGGTCTTAGCTAACATTAAATAAAGCCGTGGACATCGCAAGATCGCACGAGATACCACAAGCACAGCTGAGAACCTTCGATGCATGTACTCCGAGCGGCTCACGTGAACTGACTGTGAACGCAGTACGCAGAGAACAAGCAAGACCTCCAAAGAGCGCTGAACAAAAAACGCATTACACAATTGAGAAGGCAGCAAAAGAATATGAAGCGAGTGGCACATACAAACATATTCATAAGTGCAGCTACTGCGGAAAAAAAGCACACGGTGTAAACTGTAAGTTTAAATTAAGTTTATAAACACGCTGCCGATGGCGTTTGTTTTCTTCTCCGCAGGTTTTTTGCTAGTAGTTACAATATCTTGAAAGAAGTTTCAGTTTTAGTTGTGTATTCAACATTTCTTGCCTCCATTTCCTGTCACCCTATATTTACAAAGATTGTTATATATATATATATATATATATATATATATATATATATATATATATATATATTTATTATTTACCCTATACAATAGACCTAGAGACTTCAGCTCTGACAATTTTGCATCTGACTTGACTTCAGTTGTCTCGTTGCAGGATGGGATAGCAGGCTGATTGACACATTTGCAAAACAAAGACACTGCTGACAAGGTGCAAGGGAATTTACGAATATATTTTCGTAGGCTTTAGGGATTCTAATGTTAAAGGCGGGTGTCACACTCAATTCTTGGTCCTCTGTATTGCTATGGAGTCGCACCGTGAAGCATTTCAGTTCACAGATTTACACTGTGGTGGTCACAGTGTGTGTGTGTGTTTCTCTCTCGTGTGTGTGTGTGTGTGTGTGTGTGTGTGTGTCTGTGTGTCTCTCTCTCTCTCTGCGCCTGTGTGTGTGTGTGTCTCTCTCTCTGCGCTCCTGTGTGTGTGTGTGTGTGTCTCTCTCTCTCTCTCTCGCGCGCGCGCCTGTAATGCACAAGGAGAGACTAAACACGTGCCGTGTGGCCCCGTGCATGCACACTTCACCAGAAGACACACACACACACACACACAGACACCTGGACGCACACAGGGGTTTTATTAAAGAGGATTAGCTACACTAAGTCGAGAGTATTTCACAGGAATTGCAAAATCTATCGTCGATGGATGCGGCAAGTGCTTCTCTGCTTGGTGATTTCGAAGACTTCTTCGAGAGGGACGATTGCTTAGAAATATAAGCCAGTGCATTATTGCTAACTTCTGATAAGATGTCTTCAATGACATTGCGAGAAGTAGCATTCACAGCTACCATGGCTTGTTGCATTCGACTTCTGGTGATGTTTGCTTCTGCTTTCTGGTGACAGGAGTCATGACAATGTCTGGTTGGCTCTTGTGCAATGTCTCCGTTCTTCGTTTTCCTAAAGGAATGGCACTTTGTTGATCGATTCTCACGGCACCTCCAAGTATCTATTCCATTTGTTTTGTGCCTTTCTGACTGGTCGAAAACTCCATCTCGTTTAACTTGCCTTGCTCAAAAGTTAGGGAAGATTAAAGAAAACTGTAACAAATGAAAACATACAAGCTTCTAAATACGTTTAGTGAACAATTATACAATTTCGTTTATTGCGATGTATAATATAAATTTTTTTTCTTCTTTGCCTATACGCCTTTGCCCTTCATGCATTTATCCACGTGCGTTTTTTCCCGTGTGCGCTTCTTTCTGGTCACCGCAGCAACACGGTGTAATCGGCACATGCTCCCAACCTCTCCTCTCTTTGAATAAAAACCAGCATGCACCATGGAGCTCAGTGTTAGGACACCAAACGTGAAGAAATGGGGCTGCTTGCTAGTTTAGTAATAATTGTTAGCATATTAAACAAAACAGATGGCTACAATAATTGGATTAAATATTAGAATGTCAAAACTCAGCACTGACGACTCTTCTGTGTTTTAAAATGGTGGCTTATTCAGGTCTTGCTATCTTCTGACTGAAAAAAATGCTTTGATAATTTCACCTTGAATATAATTCTTAATATTTTCTTCTGTTGTAGACAAAGGCTGGATTTATTACTTATACATAAAAAATTCACTTCATCTTTGAGAAATCTTTTTTTTTTTTTTACTCCTTTTGTGCTTTGGAGAATATGCCAGGACTTTATGACAGAAATGCCTGCCTCCTGCAGAACTAACTTCATGTCACCTTGTGTTTGTAGCTATCAGGCACATAAAGTTTGATTCCATCTTTGCTTACTTATTCAGAATTTGCCTGTAAATGTAAAACATCTAAAGTTTTTGTTTTGAGTATATGTGGCATATTTTCTTGAGCAGCAAAGCTTTTGCATAAATAGTTGAGTGCTTTTTAATGCCAGATGACAGGACTGGCTTCATTATAACGAGGTTAACAATGTGATTTAAACTTTTATGGAAGACTTGGCCTCGAGAGAGCAGATACTGCTGAAAAGGCACTGGATGTTATCGTGGATCTACTTGAAAAATACGGACAAGGTGGAAACTGTATGGAAGACGAGTCCATTTTTACATATCACAACAGTTTTCTGATCGCTGACCGGAAAGAGGCCTGGATCTTGGAAACATCAGGAAAATACTGGGGCGCGGAAAAAATAGCAGGCAAGTAAATAAATAGTATCATAAAGATCTCTGTACCGTACGTAATGCTTTGCTGACATTTATATTAGTGTGTTTGTACTAATTTAGGTATGGAATTTGCTTGCTTCCTGGCAAACTCATTCAATTGATACAAATTAAGTATATAGGTTATACACAGGGGTGGGCATACAGTGGGTTGAAAAAGTATTCGGCCCCCTAGAACAGGGGTGCCAAACTCCGATCCTGGAGGGCCGCAGTGGCTGCAGATTTTCTTTCTAACCGTCTTCGTCATTAGTGACCATTTTTGGCTGCTAATTACTTCTTTTTAATTAACTTGACTCAGGCCCTGTAGTTGTTTCCTTTTCCTTAATTAGCAGCCATACAATAATGAGGTACAAAACAAGCTGCCACATCACGCAATATCTGAAAATAAAGAAACGTGAAGTTCTCAGTAAGGTTGATCTCTCAACTCACCAAAACACTTTGACGATGTTCTTATGAAAAACAGAAAATCAACAGTTTTGGAAATGTCAGCTGTGGCAGAATGTGAGCAGCAACAAGCCGCGGAATTAAATAACGGGTTTAACAGCAAGAATTGGCTTCTTATTAAGAAACTGGTTGGAGTTTGAAGCCCCCAGTTTCGCTGGTCATCTGTTGGCTCGTTTCACATCTCATTTCTATTTGGCTGCCATTTTAATGAGGAAACGAATCAATTCAGAGTACGAAATCCTTAAAAACAGGGCTATTAAAATGTGAATTAGCAGTGAAAACAGGTCACTGATTAGGAAAAGGGTCTGAATCAAAACCTGTAGCCACTGCGGGCCTCCAGGCCTAGAGTTCGACACCTGTGCCTTAGTTGTTTCTTTTTCCTTAATTAACAGCCAAACAATGATGAGACACAAAATGAGCTGCCACATGAGCAGCTCACCTGTGCCCATCACACAATATCTGAAAATAAAGAAAAGTGAAGGTCTTGATGAGGTTGATCTCTCAGGTCACCAAAACATCTTGACAGTCTTCTTAGAAAATACAGAAAAATCAACAGTTTTGGAAATGTCTGCTATGGCAGAATGAGAGCAGCAACAGGCCATGGAATTAAATAACAGGCTTAATTAACATTAAGAATTGGCTTTCTTATTAAGAAACTGGCTGGAGTTTGAAGCCCCAATTTAGCTGGTCATCTGTCAGCTCATCTCACATCTCATTTCTGTTTGGCTACCATTTAATGATGGAAAGAATCAATTCAGAGGACTGAATCCTTAAAATCAGGGCTATTAAACTGAAGGGGAAAGAAGTTAATTAGCAGTAAAAACTGGTCACTGATTAGGAAAAGAGTTAGAATGAAAACCTGCAGCCACTGTGGCCCACCAGGCCTGGAGTTCGACATCCGTTTAAATTTCCTGTAATATTTTTTTTTGAAAATGCATCTTTAGTTTCATACTGTTACATATAAATGAGGGCCTCTTGGACAGTAAATTTTCACAAAAAAATTCTGAAAATCAAATTATGCTGCAACGGTAAAAGAACATATCAGTGAAATCTGTTGTTGAATAAGTATTCGACCCCTAATAGCTTGGAGACTGTAGGATTGTTAACAATGCAGTAAGGGTACAGAACTCAGGTGTAAACAGTCAAGCCATTCATCCTTTAGCTTGTTGATTGGTCTATAATTTGATTATTTAGGCCCATTCTTAGGAACATACAACTGAGAAATCAGTACAAGTGGCTTATTTGGTGAAACCTCAAAAACTGACAAAAATGAAGACAAGGGAACTTTCTAATGACCTGAGAACCACTGTGATTAAGAAGTTTAAAGATGGCAGTGGTGCCAAGAAGATTGCCAAGCTCATTAGCCTCAGTGTATCTGTGATGATCTTCTGCATGGGAGCCCTTGAACCTGTCACCGAGCTTAGCAGTGAGGCAACAACATAGCAAGGGGATGGTGCAAAAGTGTCAAGTGCTTTTATTAAAAACAGCAATAAAAAAGTTCAAATTAAATAAAAGTGCAGTGTCTAAAAGTTCCAATAAGTAAATAATCCATAAAAACAGATGTGACACGTGGAGGTTAAAACCAATAAATAGAAAAAGTCTTCTTAAAAACGACAAGGTTAAAATAATGCAGGAAGCATTCTTTTAAAAAAGATGACAACAAGCCCGGTGTCTTTCTTCCTCTGGCAGCTCCCCTACTCCTCCCATCTGGGCTTCTCAATAGGGGAGTCGTCCTACCTGCAGCCGCCGGCCTTCTCTCCACTCCTACTGGTCGGCCGCCTTACCGATCCCTGGCTCCGGTAGGCTTCACGAACAGCGACTTGGGATTCCCCAACGACCAGGGCTCTCATTCTGGGGACACCACGTAGGGGCCAGAATTCTGGCGGGGTTGTAGGGAATCAAAAACGTATTTCTTTCAATGACATGCAAATCAATTTATAACTTTTATGTAATGTGTTTTTTTTCTGGATTTTTGGTTGCTATTCTGTCTCTCTCTCCATTAAAATGAAACGACCATTAAAAAATTAAAGACTGTTCATTTCTTTGTAAGTGAGCAAACTTACAAATTCAGCAGGGGATCAAATACTTATTTCCCCCACTATATTTACCCATCCACTCTGGCCAATCGGGCTCTGCTGCCAATAATGCCAATGCCAACCAATGTTAGGACAAGAATGGCATGTCTAGGCCTCCTGTCGTCATTGTAAATATTTAAACTGTCAATGCCACAGCAATTTTAACAGTTTACTCTCCATTCTGGCTGTGTAGCTCGAAAAATGGCAAACTGCATCATTTCTTTGTAAGTGATCAAACGTACAAATTCAGCAGGGGATCAAATACGTATTCCCCCACTGTAGATAGTAAGTAATGTGTTTGCCTTCAAAAGGTTGACTCCAGATTTAGCAAATGTGTGTCAGGAGTTTTCCTCTGACCTGCTTGTTATTATCCTCATCTTAAAGATATGCAAGTAGAGTTAACTGACAATTCACATAGCCTGTTTACAAAAGTGTGCCCTGGCATTCAGTCCAGGAATGGTGCCTGCTTTGCTTCCATTGCAGCAGCGGGTATATTATGGAAATCCTTTAATGCCTCTTTCTTCTAAAGACATTTATCTCATTTCAGGACAGCCAGAAGACTTATGTAAAAGGCACCAGTTCATCACATGTTACCTAACCATACTGGGTTGATTTAGAGACTTTTAGATCTTTTTAAATATTTTCTTAAAACTTGTTTCATAAAGCCTGTTTGATACCCTAATTCCAGGTGGCTTTATATTTCTCCCTAGTATGTTTTACACGTTTTTGTGTTTGTGCGTAATGACATTGTTTGCTTCTTGTAAAGCACTTTTTAACTTGTTTTATAATTCACACGTTGATTACAATTATAATTCATGTGCTGCTGTTGGAAAACAAACCAAACTGGAGAGGAGTTCATACAAAGAATGAATGAGCCGAGGTCGTAACCCAGTGTTGTGCTTGCTGGTGTTTGGCGGTGCTGGAATGAAGAAAACATACGGACTCAAACTATATCTTATCCCATAATGCCCACCTCCTTACTCATTCTCTGTTACGTGATTAACACGATCAGCTACTTAATTATTTGTTTACCTGGTATCCTTATCCCAACACACTTTTTAAAAATAATTTGCCCACTGTCATCAAATGAAAAAAAATGCATTCATATTAGGAAAGTAATTTAAAAAACCTGCCAGTGTTTTGGGCAACTCTCCTTACCCGAATACTCGGAGGAAGCTTTTCTTCTTATCCTGTTTAGACAGCTCACCTTAGCTTGTAGTGTGTGTCCAGTCCGTTGTCCACACTTCTTCAGGCTGCTCGCTCAGTCCACTCTTCATTACATTCTGCAGATTACGTGAAAATGTCGATTGACCCACTCAGACATGTTGTTATTATTTTTCTTTTGAAATTTTTTGTATGCTTACAGTTGCCCTGTTAAGTGGGAAACTTCCTTCCACCCTCACTCCCAGCAGAAGGGAAACTCTTCTTAACAATGAAGCTTTCCAAGAAGGACATTATTCTTTACTAGACATACTTAATGGAAAGTTTTAAATTTTGCCCAAAAGCGTATTCATCTGTAAATCCTTATCATACTTGGTGGGGCACAGTGGTTAGTGACACTGCTATACGAGCAGGTCTAAGGCCAGGGTTTGATTTCCATGCCAGTCAGTGTGTGGAGTCTTGATGTGCTTCTCATGTTTGCACGGGCGTCCCCAATAGGCTGTCCAATCATGACAGAGCATTACATGTTAATCTGACGTTACATTATACGACTTATAGTCAGAGGTCTAACTTGACAAATGCATTTGCTGATCTTGTCGCCTGAGCTTGTCATATTACATGACTTAAAAACATTGGGTATGTCAAATTGAATGACGGAATAACATCTTTCCAGCACAGAGTCACATTTCTAAAGTCGCGCCAATTTGTACTTGTGCTAAGGCTATTACAGGTACTGCAAGTTCAGCCGCTACCTCTGCCCATTTTCCCATATCGTCGTGGCCGGTAAAACATCATTTTAAATCATACAGACAGGTCCCTCTGTTGCTTGTCAGGTCCAGGACACCCATTTTCCTTATTCCTTCTAGCTGTATTATATGCATTGTACCTCCGGGTTAGCAGGCATTGGTTGTCGGCTGTCACACAAGCTGACTTTTAAAACTCAGATTGATTTTATTGGAGTAGCAGGGTGTGTCAAGTGACAAGAGTAGTGATCACCGGCACACGCTCACAAAGACTGCCTCCAGCTCGCTAGGATTATGTAAATAAAGTGATCTTCTTCCTCTTTTACCTCCCCTTCATCTTTTCTCACTTCTGTGTGGGGTCGATATGTTTGATCCACCTTCTCCATGCAGCTCAGTCCTACACGTCCTCACCAGTCAGGCCCTTTTGGCTTCAGATCTTCTTCTACTTTATCCATCCACCTCTGCTTTGGCCTCCCTTGCTTTCTCTACCCTTGTACTTCCATTCCCACAACTGTTTTGTCCACTTATTCATTGTCTCTCCTCATTACATGTCCAAATCACTTCAACCTGCTTTCCTAGATATCTTTTCCCACTTTTGCTGCACCTCCGATTGTCTCATTTCTTATTCTGTCCTTTTTCTGTATCTCCACACTTCCATCTCAACATTTTCATTTCTACCACATCCATCTTCTTCCCCTGCGCTTCCTTTATTGCCCCCATGTCTCAGCTCCATACATCATTTCAGGTCTTGCCACTAACTTAAAATACTTGTCTTTAACTTTTACTTTAATTCTTTGATCACACAATACACCTGATAGCTTCTTCCAATTGTTTCATCCACACTGCACTCTATGGGTTATCTCTGCATCTAATTCTCCATCCTGGGCTACCACTAATCCTAGATACTTCAATTAATCCGCTCTTTTCCTTAGCCCCCTCTGCAGGATAACTTCTGAATCCTGATTATTATTACACCTCACATATTCTGCCTTCTTCCTATTTATCATCAATCCTCTGTCTTCCAAAGCCCTTCTCCATTCTTCCAACTTCCTCTGCATTTCCTCTTTTCCGCTGCATTGCAATGTCATCAGTGCAAAGCCTGCACCGGGGATTGGTCTTTTATCAAATGATTCAGCACATCCATAACCAGATCAAAGAGGTAAGGGCTTAAAGAAGACCCCTGGTGCAGACCTCCTCTAACTGGGATCTTGTCTGTTACCCTAACACTGTTCTCAACCTGAGTCCTCACTTACTCATACATACCCCTGGTCCTCCTTTCTCTTGATGTGGCAATCTATCATAAGCCTTCTCCAAATCAATAAATGCCATATGCAAACCTTTCTGTTTTTCTTCTCTGTCAGCTGCCTCAATGCAAAGACTGCATCGGTTGTTCATCTCCCTGGAATAAAACCAAACTACTCCACCCATATGGTGGTTACTTCCCTAAGCCTTCTCTCTATAACCATCTTAATGATGGATGTCTACAAGTGATAACTGCCAGAAACGTCGTGTAATGTGACATGGCCTTTTGGGTTAGCTGGTGACAATAAATGGTCGAGAATGCACTCTGATTGACCAATATTATATCCACCATTGTTCCTTGCCATACATTCATCATAGCCAAGAATAATCTGGCGTCCCTTTAGCCTATAATGTGAAAAGTTAACCTGACCCTTAAGGACCAATAATGTACAACACAGTTGTAGAACTACACCATTTTTCTTATTTGTATATAAAGTTCAGAATTGTTTTCTTCTTTCATAGATGGAGTGCGTAACATTTCAAACCAATTTTCCATCACAACTAAAATTGACAGGGAGCATCCAGACATGAGGGACTATGCCAGGAGCAAATGTTGGTGGGATGGAAAAAAGGAGTTCAATTTTGCTGCAGTTTATTTTTACTTGAACACAGCAAGAATGGAAGCGTCAGGCAGCAGATACTGTGAAGGCCGCACACTTTTAAATAAACACAAAGGTAGGAAATCTCTAATAAAAAGTATAAATTAGAATATGTTCACACATTTGTAGCTTGTTGGGAGAACAGAGTAAAATATAAAGTTAAAATACTAAAGAGACTCTGTGCTACTGTTTTAGAGGACTGTCTTTTTTACTACACAGATCAGATTTTATTGATAGATAAAATATTAAGATTTATTTAAAAATATTATCTATTATATAGCGTTTTTCATCTATCTCTCTATCTATCTATAGTGCCTTTCATATCTATCTATCTTTCTGTCTGTCTAATATTATGTGCCTTTCATATCTATCTATCTCTATTTATAATCTTCATTTGGATCTTGATCTTTGTTTGTCTGCGAATGAATTAGAAGAAGCACTAGATGGCAGTAGGGAGACCGCTAAAACATAGGCATTGCATTAAGAATCTCCTCCAGGCTTATACTACTGAAGACTGTAGTACTCCAGTCACACCTCAAAACACAGACATTCAAACTAAACAAATTGTTGTGCTTTAAATTAACTAAAGAGATCTTCATTTAGATCTTGATCTTTGCTTGTCCGTGAATTCCACACATGCGTAGACCACCTTCCAGTTTAGTACGTTGTTGTT
This sequence comes from Polypterus senegalus, assembly GCF_016835505.1. NCBI lineage: Eukaryota > Metazoa > Chordata > Cladistia > Polypteriformes > Polypteridae > Polypterus > Polypterus senegalus. Next base: position 180,352,304 of record NC_053159.1, read on the forward strand.
ACTCACGGATGTCAACAATGTACCGGAAAAACGAAAGGGGTGGTGGACAGTGTTACGCTGGTTAGCTCCTGAGCCCTGGTTAGAGAATGAGATTGCCGAAGATTAAAGGTACGTGCCTACGTAACATATGAATGAAAGAAAGACAGTGGGTAAAATGAATGACAACGTAACAGCACGTTCTGGAAATTATTAGTGTTACGTTGTAGCCGGCGAGTGCTGCGCGTCTCACAGTTGTACCGTGGCTTGCTCACATGTCAGTGAAGTGATCCCTATTTATGCTTTAAAGAGCCTGGATACCTATGTGTCCCCCTTTTATAACCATTGCTCCGTGTATATTGCCTTACTCTTTGGATTGCCACAAAGCAACCTGCGAGATTAGAGAAAGGTTGAGAAGACATCGTGAGAGGAAACGATAGCGTCGTGAAAACGAGACAGACTGTGAACGGACAGAAGCAGAAATGCTGCTACACCACCACATAATTACGATTCGGACAGTGATTCCGAGTAGGCCGTTCCTATCGAATCAATGTCCAAGGGTTTCTTTTTTAATTTTGTTTCCCTTATAAAAATCATAATGCTGTGCGACGAAGGGCCCAGTTCACGACTGGCAGCCGCGTTTAAACAGGGAGCCCTTCACAGACAACTTTAACACGCGCAACGTAGTTGGGCGCACATGGCTAGTATATTATATAGTGCCTTTCACATCTATCTATCTATCTATCTATCTATCATATAGTGTCTTTTCTATCTATTATATAGTGCCTTTCATATCTATCTATCATATAGTGCCTTTCATATCTATCTATCTGTTATATAGTGGCTTTCATATCTACCTGTCTTGTCTGTCTTTGTGACTTTTTGACATTTGATCTGAAAACTGTACATGCTTAATAGGAAATATAACAGCCAGAACCATGATGGAAATTCTACGAGACAAAGAAAGTGGCATAAACATGGAGGGGTCTTTTTTAACAACTGGAAGCATGGTGTCTGTGTTACCCAAGGATGCTGGCTTGCCTTGTGTCCATTATTTCACGGGCACACCTGACCCTGAAAGGTAAACCATACACTTTGGTTTCTGTAGGTTTGCAGTACTTTGGTGGATTCAAAACGTATTCAGCAGGAGTCTCATTGGGGGTTACACTATGGGCAGAGGCAACAGCGTCCTTTTTGGATACTAAATGCTCAATATGTGTTTGCATATAAATGTATATTCTTGTAATTCTGAACTATGTTCTTGGGTATGATTCACACTTGTTGCCAACTGTGCCTAACATTGGTACTCAATCCTTAATTGTTTTAAGTGTGGCAATTATACACTAGTATGTTTACAATCAAATGGGACAATTCAAGTAAAGCTTTGTTTATATGAATAATGCTATTAACATCAAATTATACAATGCACAAATTGAGAACCTTTCAGGACTTCTGCATTTAATCAGTCTACTATTGATTGCCACACAGCCTAGCAATACTCCACCCAAAAAACATATATATAATTTTTTACTATGTTGCTTACACTATGTAGTTTGTAGCGGTTGCCTAGAAAATGTTTTAATCTTATTATTCATGGAGAGTGGGCCTCAATGGTGACCAACACTGGACAATCAAAACCGTCCATGAAAAAATCTGTTACTCGTGTCACATAATGCACATGTCAAACTATCCAGTCGTACAAACACAACGTGCACAAGTGGTGTATTTTTTTTTTTTGCTAATTTGTTAAGTGAATAACTCCAGAAAATGAAAGTGAAGCTCCTTCACACAGGATCGCGTTTTTGAAATGAACAGCCGCCTCTCTCTGTCATTCACTGGTCAAGAGACCTGTCTTTCAAGTGAAGATGTTTCTCTTCTTTTAAGCGATTCTGGTGAATATTTGAGGGACGCTGACAGCACTAGGCTGCTGTTGGTGATATTTCTTGAGATTCTGTAAAAAGCAAAATTTCCCTCTTGTGATAAAAATAGTGCGATCTAACTTTACAAAAGGAGTGAACGTTTTGTAGCGTTGCTACCAGTTTTGAACACTGCCATGTCCTTCAGGTCAGTTTGACCTACTGTATACCTTAGTGAATTATACTTTTACATTTAGGCCACGTTGTTAGGATACAACCTATTAAAAACAAACAAAAGACAGCATCCTTCATATTATGTGTTCTAAAAATCAGCCACTACAGATTGAAGATGGTCCATTAATATAAAAAAAGGTTTGGTGTGAAAAATCTGACAGGGCATCTAAAAACGGCTGTTTAAATCAGGTCACAGGAAGGCACAGCACTGAGTCAGATTTAAAGACACTAAGGGTACAATAATATTTGATCATTATAAAGGAAACGGCTACTTTATTAGGCAGTAAGTTTTTGTTTTGTGTGACCCACCTTTGCTTGATCTTTTCTTAGGTCTGTCTTCAAGCCCTTTGTTTTTGTACAAGGCATTGGACAACTGAAAGAAACCTGCTCTCCCACCTTCGGACCTGATGATCCTGTCAAAAAAAGGCCCCGTTTTCAATCAAAGCCTGACCGCAGGCATGCCTTATATAAGAAACATGAATTAGCAGCGGCAATCATGGAGACCACGAAGGTGTGTATATGTACCCCAAAAAACACCTACTTTTTGTCATTGCTCGGATTTAACACACTGACTGCTGGGCCATTTATTACCAGGATGCCGCAGCTCAGGTCTTTGCTTATACAGTGGAACCTCGGGTCACGAACGTCTCGGAACGACCACACACTCGGTTGACGAACAAGCCAGTTTCCCTTCCGGTTCGTATGCGCCGATGATTTCCGCACGTGTTCAGTCTCTCCCTGTACAGTACATTGTTCTCGGTCAGACGTGCATCGCGCACAGGGACTTTACCTCAAAACTGTAATCTCCTCTCCGCCCAGTTCCTCCTCACTTCCTTCATGCCAGAACTCGACTCATGCAGGGTTAGTTTTTGTATAAATTAAGGATTTTTCAAATGTTCATTTTTATCCCTGTTAAAAAAAACTGTTTACAGCGAGCGGTTCATAAGACTGTAGTATGAACTCTTGCAATGTTAGTTTTCTCTGTTAATGGTTTTTTCAGTGTTATTCAAAGTTTTTACATTTAGTTTACTATCACGCTGTGTATTCTATGATAAAATTAACTATTTTTGTGCTTAAAAATCTTTAACAAAATATATATATATATTTACATACAGTTCGTACAGTCCGGAACCGATTAATTGTATTTACATACAATCCTATGCAGGAAATTACTTCGGGTCACGACCAGATATAGAAATATATCTTTCTATATAAAAGCGGTCGGGATTGTCCTTCCGTCCCGTGAGTGCTACGCAGGCGCAGAGTTTCACACACGCCCCATCCATTTTGCAATGCACAATGGGATTTGTAGTTTTGTAGTTTCGTTTTTCCAGGTAAAAGATGATTTTCTACTCCAGACTGTGCGATATCTTCTTCTTCTTTCTTACTATATAAAAGCGGTCGGGATTGTTCTTCCGTCCCGTGAGTGGAAAGTGTAGCGGTATTTCGCTTATCACAGACTTACTACTTGCAGCTTATGTAGGCGACATGATGTGAGCAGAGTTCTGGTGCTCCCATCGTTCCCTTGCTTTTGTGCGCGATGTGCTGGAAAAATAGACAAAATTATGTCTCTGGAAATAATTAATGTTGATGGAGTACAAATGCCTCACTGCGTAGTAAATATCAGGGGGGTTCAAAAGGGCGACCTCAATATGAAAAAAGTTTAAATTTCATCACAAAAATAACAGAAACTACGAGTATTAAAGTAATACCGCTCGAATGCAATATAACCAAATTAATGAGTTTGTATAAAATATCAAATTGATCTACATATTGAATTGCCTAAGTGGTCAACTTAAAAGGCGGGTCAGCCTAGTATTTACATACAGCTCGTACGGTCCGGAACCGATTAATTGTATTTACTTACAATCCTATGGGGGAAATTACTTCGGGACACAACCAATTCGGGTTACGACCAGAGTTTTGGAACAAATTACAGTCGTGACCCGAGGTTCCACTGTATGATAAATAATTAACTCTTATCAAAACTTGTAAAAATGTAAAGAAATGTATTAGAAAGCAGCTGTTTTATTATCATTATTATTATTTTTAAACAAATCCAGTGAAAAACGTGAAATTATTTATTCTCACCATCAACATGACTAAAGGGCCGGCATTTGAATGAGAGAACTTGAAGCCTGGCAGCACTAGAGTGCAGCCTTAGAAGCACAAATCTAGCGCGTTTGTTTGCGGTGTCCACACAACACGTTTGATAGTTGGTGATGGTCTGCATTCAAAAAACACCAGAATGTCCACATAGTGCTGGCAATCGTGACAAGCTGAAACATTTGTGATGAAGAAACATCTTCTAGGCAGCAATCCACATCAGTACCAGTGCCTACATCATCTAATTGATTGTCACTATCTTCATCATTGTTGTTATCATCACAATATTCATCTCGCAACAAATCTAGTTGTTTCAAAACATCAGCAGCATTATACCCTTTTTTGATGACATAATTATGCCTTGTGTAGTTATGACACTATTTTCCACAAGCTGCCGTGTCCAAAAAAAAAAATGTTATGGCTATCCACTAGATGGCAGCATTGGAGTAAGTAACTGAGACGCAGCTGCAGAGATTGGCAACATGCTGTCTACGACTATAGTGGCTGTCTGTATACTGAGGTATGAGCCAAAGTGTACGCCACGTCTTCACAGATTCAATCGAGTTAACGCGTACCTCGTCTTCAAAGTGTTCAGAATGCTCAATATGGGCACTTGGTTGGCTAATGTGAAGGAAGATTCAGTAGATTTCCTCAGAGTAAAGGAAAATCAAAACACTGCAGCAACCTCCGTCAGCAAGTAACATGTCACCACCTAACTCATGTATTTAAAAATAAATATTAATTTCTTCTTTATAAAATACTAGGGAGCTTTGCCCCCTGCTTACTCGCATACGAGGACATGGATGTACACTTTTACTGTAAAACTTCAGTAAAAACAATTTTTTGAATTTGATTTTTGTCAATATCGCAATGAATTTTGATTCTGTGTTTGGACTTGCATTGTGACAACGCAACGTGTAACTGCCTGTGAGAGAATTTTGTTTCTTTCTCTCAAATAATTGTCTTTGCAAAATCTGTTCTAACGGCAAATGTTTACCGTTTTAATACGAATGGCATATCAAGATCTCCTTTGTTGTCTGATGTTATGCCCTGAAGATGTACTACATTACCGTTTTTGGATACATCCTTCTTTCAACAGTAATGCGTGCAGAGGAAGCCCAGACAGTTGTAGATATTCTATGGGATATTGTAAGTCGATGTTTTCATCTTCTGCACGACCACCACCAACAGTTTCAGCACAGTCTATTGATACGCATTTAACCAATTTGCCGTGTAACCGATCGACAGTTTTCACATTGATTTGTTTGACTTCGTTTCTCTATGCTAGGATTGCCCATGTACTCATTTCTTCTGTTGATAACCCTTCGGGATGAAATTAATCAATACGATTTGGACATAATACATCATCTTTAATTGGGAACTTAAAGTGAGGAAAATGTAAAAATTTATAAGAGCTGAAAGAACGGGAACTGTGTCTGACAAAAGCATTCACACGAATGAGAGGTGAGAGGAGGGTGGGACTTGAAACAATCTCATGTCAAAAGTCTTGTCTCACGGGACTTGAAAAAATCTCTTGAAAAAAGTCAAATGGCACTTTAAGATTTCATAATTTCACAGAGGATTAGAACAGCCAGGATGAGAGCAGGCCATTCGGACCAACAAAACTTGCTTCCTATCCACTTAATTCTTCTAAAAAAAAAAAAAAACAAAGTCGAGTTTTGAAGGTCCCTGAATTCCTACCGTCCACCACACTACTTGGTCGCTTATTCCAAGTGTCTGTGGTTCTCTGTCTAAAGACAAACTTCCTAATGTTTGTGTGAAATTTCCCCTTAACAAGTTTCCAACTGTGTCCCTGTGTTTTTGATGAACTCATTTTAAAGTCACTGTCTTGATCCACTGGACTGATTCCCTTCATAATTTTAAACACTTCAGTCAGGTCTCCTCTTCATCTTCTTTTGTTTAAACTGTAAAGGCTCAGCTCTTTTAATCCTTCCTCATAACTCATCCCCTGTAGTCCTGAATCAGCCTAGTCGCTCTTCTCTGGACCTTCTCTTGTGCTGTTATGTCCTTTTTGTAGCCTGGAGACTCAAACTGCACACAGGACTCCAGATGAAGCCTCACCAGTGTGTTATAAAGCCTGACCAGAACCTCCTATGACTTGTACTCCACACATTAAGGCGCTATATAACCTGACACTCTGTTAGCCTTCTTAATGGCTTCTCAACACTGTCTGGCAGTCAATAGCTTAGTGTCCATTATGACTCCTAAATCCCTCTCATAGGGCATACTTTTGATTTGCACACCTCCCATTGTGTATCTAAAGCTCACATTTCTGATCCTACATGGTAACACTTTAAGTTTACTTACATTAAATTGTATCTGCCACAGATCTGTAATAATTCAGTGGATTTTCGATTATCTGCTAATCCCTGTAGTTTGGTATCATCTGACAACTTAACCAGCTTGTTCCTTATATTCCTATCCAAATCATTTATATTTATTAAAAACAGCAATGTCTCCAGCACTGCCCCCTGCTGGTCACCACTCTTAACATCAGCCACTTCTGATGAGGTTCCTCTCACCATCACCCTCTGCTTCTTATGTTTGAGCCAATTCTGCACCCACCTACACACCACACCCTCAACTCCCACTTCTTTTAGTTTGATGCCCACCCTCTCATGTGGCACCTCATCACATGCTTTCTGAAAGTCAAGATACAGTGCATCCAGAAAGTATTCACAGCGCATCACTTTTTCCACATTTTGTTATGTTACAGCCTTATTCCAAAATGGATTAAATTCATTTTTTTTCCTCAGAATTCTACACACAACACCCCATAATGTCAACGTGAATAAATTTTACTTGAAGTTTTTGCAAATTTATTAAAAATATAAAAACTGAGAAATCACATGTACATAAGTATTCACAGCCATTGCTCAATACTTTGGCGATGCACCTTTGGCAGCAATGACAGCCTCAAGTCTTTTTGAATATGATGCCACAAGCTTGGCACACCTATCCTTGGCCAGTTTCGCCCATTCCTCTTTGCAGCACCTCTCAAGCTCCATCAGGTTGGATGGGAAGCGTCGGTGCACAGCCATTTTAAGATCTCTCCAGAGATGTTCAATCAGATTCAAGTCTGGGCTCTGGCTGGGCCACACAAGGACATTCACAGAGTTGTCCTGAAGCCACTCCTTTGATGTCTTGACTGTGTGCTTAGGGTCGTTGTCCTGCTGAAAGATGAACCGTCGCTCCAGTCTGAGGTCAAGAGCGCTCTGGAGCAGGTTTTCATCCAGGATGTCTCTGGTACATTGCTGCAGTCATCTTTCCCTTTATCCTGACTAGTCTCCCAGTTCCTGCCGCTGAAAACCATCCCCACAGCATGATGCTGCCACCACCATGCTTCACTGTATGGATGGTATTGGCCTGGTGATGAGCGGTGCCTGGTTTCCTCCAAACATGACACCTGGCATTCACACCAAAGAGTTCAATCTTTGTCTCATCAGACCAGAGAATTTTGTTTCTCATGGTCTGAGAGTCCTTTGGCAAACTCCAGGCGGGCTGCCATGTGCCTTTTACTAAGGAGTGGCTTCCGTCTGGCCACTCTACCATACAGGCCTGATTGGTGGATTGCTGCAGAGATGGTTGTCCTTCTGGAAGGTTCTCCTCTCTCCACAGAGGACCTCTGGAGCTCTGACAGTGACCATCGGGTTCTTGGTCACCTCCCTGACTAAGGCCCTTCTCCACCGATCACTCAGTTTAGATGGCCGGCCAGCTCTAGGAAGAGTCCTGGTGGTTTCGAACTTCTTCCACTTATGGATGATGGAGGCCACTGTGCTCATTGGGACCTTCAAAGCAGCAGAAATATTTCTGTAACCTTCCCCAGATTTGTGCCTCGAGACAATCCTGTCTCGGAGGTCTACAGACAATTCCTTTGACTTCATGCTTGGTTTGTGCTCTGACATGAACTGTCAACTGTGGGACCTTCTATAGACAGGTGTGTGCCTTTCCAAATCAGGTCTTATCAACTGAATTTACCACACGTGGACTCCAGTGAAGCTGCAGAAACATCTCAAGGATGATCAGGGGAAACAGGATGCACCAGACGTTTTTTCATAGGAAAAAAATTAATTTAATCCATTTTGGTATAAGGCTGTAACATAACAAAATGTGGAAAAAGTGATGCGCTGGGAATACTTTCTGGATGCACTGTAAATAATATCATGTGCTCCACTCTGATCGTATCCTTTTGTTGTATCCTCATAGGATTCTACCATATTAGTAAAACACGACCTCCTCCTTCTGAACCCACACTGACTGTTCAGTAAAACTCCAGTTCTTGCCATGAGTTTCAGTTACTAGAATTGCCTTACCTGGTGACAAATAAAAGTTCCCGGTCAACAACTCCTTGTTCACATTGCTTTTTTTTTAAATAATGGAAGTTTAATATGTTTTGTCTTGAAACAGGAAAGAGGAGAGGGCATACGGAAGAAGTTGATGACACTGGAGACACAAAGAATTGAAGAAATGGAGAAGCTTGCTCAGAGCAGTATTTCGGACTGGACCTTAGTTGTCCACATCTTCTCGGACACTGTGCAGGACGAGCTGAAGGCTTACAGCTAATGAGTCTTTCAGAAAACACATATGAACCTGTGTTTTAAGTGCTGCCTGCTTATTTGCTTTAAAGATTCATGTGGTGTGAGCCTCACAGTGAAGGCGTTTTGGTTCAGCATCATAAAGTAGATGACCATTTCCCTCGTTCAAGACCACAATTCAGTCTTTTGCTTTTTCAGTAAAGGGAAGCGCTGGTGCAGATGACATCGTATTTCTATCAATTTTGTATTTTTTGAGTTGCCTCTATCACTTAAACTCACTGAGCTGCTTTTTTTAATCAGAGAGTCCTGATTAATGTCTAGGACATCTCGCCATAATAAGTGCTGATTTGCTGAATCTTTAACTGATCTTTTAAAGTAGCAGAAGACAAACATATCAGACTTTTAACTAGTTTGCAAATATTAAAATAAGGTGCCGTTAAATGAATATTATATGAACTTGGAAAATAAATAGCACTTTGTAAATCTTGCACAGGAATGAGATCATCTTCTTCTTTCGGCTGCTCCCATTAGGGGTCACCACAGCGGATCATCTTCTTCCATATCGTTCTGTCCTCTGCATCTTGTTCTGTTACACACATCACCTACACATCCATAAACCTCCTCTTAGGCCTTCCTCATTTCCTCTTCTCTGGCAGCTCTATCCTTCTCCCAATATACTCAGCATCTCTCCTCTGCACATGTCCAAACCAATACAATCTCGCCTCTCTGACTTTGTCTCCAAACTATCCAACCTGAGCTGACCCTCTAATGTCTTCATTTCTAATCCTGTCCATCCTCGTCACACCCAATGCAAATCATAGCATCTTTAACTCTGCCACCTCCAGCTCTTTTTCCTATCAGTGCCACCGTCTCCAGCCCATATGACATAGCTGGTCTCACTACCATCCTATAGACCTTCCCTTTCACTCTTGGTGATATCCGTCTGTCACCAATCACTCCTGACACTCTTCTCCACCCATTCCACCCTGCCTGCACTCTCTTCTTCACTTCTCTTCCATAATCCCCATTACTCTGTACTGTTGATTCCAAGTATTTAAACTCATCCACCTCCACCAGCTCTACTCCCTTCATCCTCACCATTCCACTGACCTCCCTCTCATTCACACACATGTAATCTGTCTTGGTGGTCCTACTGACCTTCATTCCTCTCCTATCATATCTCCACCTCTCCAGGGTCTCCTCAACCTACTCCCTACTATCTCTACAGATCACAGTGTCATCAGCAAACATCACATTCCATGGGGACTCCTGTCTAATCTCGTCTGTCAACCTGTCCATTACCACTGCAAAAAAGAAAGGGCTCAGAGCCAATCCCTGATGTAATCCCACCTCCGTCACTCCTACTGCAGACCTCACCACTGTCACACTTCCCTCGTTCATATCCTGTACAACTCTTACGTACTTCTCTGCCACTCCCGACTTCCTCATACAATACCACAGCTCCTCTCGAGTCAACCTGTCATATTCTTTCTCCAGGTCCACAAAGACGCAATGCAACTCCTTCTGGCCTTCTCTAAACTTCTCCATCAAAACCCTCAGAGCAAACATCTTATCCATGGTGTTCTTTCTTGGCATGAAACCATCCTGCTGCTCACTAATCATCACCTCACTTCTTAACTGACCTTCCACTACTCTTTCCCATAACTTCATGCTGTGGCTCATCAATTTTATCCCCCTGTAGTTACTGCAGTCCTGCACATCCCCATTATTCTTAAATATCGGCACCAGTACATTTCTTCTCCACTCCTCTCACTTTCCAAGATTCCATTAAACAATTTGGTTAAAAACTCCGCTGCCATCTCTCCTAAACACCTCCATGCTTCCACAGGTATGTCATCTGGACCAAAGGCTTTTCTCTTCTTCATCCTCCTCAAAGCTCATAAGATTGAGATAATAAGGATAAAGTGTGTCAACAATTAGAGCTTAATTAACATATATAAAAAAAAAGTACTCACATTTTTCATGTAACATCTGATAAACTCACAGCTGTAAGATATTATATGGATGTGATTAAAAATTAATATTTTCTGCTTGGTTCTTAAACACCAATGACACACAAAAATAGAAATGATGATTTCCAGTAGTTACTTCAAAATACACAATTTCATCACTTCCAGGCCTCGTGTTCTTGCTGGGTTTGCCTTGTAGGTGTCCAGTAGTAGCTTCCCATTTTTTATATGTTCGTGTTAGCAGCCATGATTAGGTGGTCGGACTGAGAGACCTTCCATTTTGACCACAATAAGTTGAAGGATTTCTTCAGCTTGTGTCTTGACCAGAACAGTCTGGTTTTACACCTAAGAAGTCTACCATCGGCCTCATCTTGGCACAGAGGGTTCGCGAATATCTGCAGAGTTTATTTGCAGTCTTTGTCAATTGTCATAAAGCGTTCAACTCAGTTGGTGGGATGTCTGTGGGACATCCTGAGGGTTCACGGGGTCCCTTCGAGGTTGCTGGATATCATGGCCGGCCTGTCCACTGGTACTGTGAGTGCTGTGCAGAGTGGAGGCAGGACCTCTGTGTTTTTCCCAGTTGATTCTGGGGTTCATCAGCGGTCTGTTCTGCTCCTACTCTGTTCAATGCTTGTATGGACTGGGTGATGGGCAAGGTTTTGGGGTCCAGCGGTTGTGGGGCATCTGTTGGTGAAGAGGGATTCGTGGATCTTGACTTTGCTGACGATGCTGTGATCTTTGTGGAGTCAATGGAGGCTCTCGTGGGACTGAGGGAGGAGTCTGAATATCTGGGCTTGCGAGTGTCCTGATAAAAACCAAACAGCTAGGCCTTTAATGACCTCTTGGGCACGGGCATCAGCAGGGTGTCTGTCTGCGGAGAGAGTGTTGTCCTCGTCACTGAGAGGTTTACTTATCCCAGCAGTGACCTTCTTGTCTTTGGTGACTCTTCTTATGAAGTCAGTAGATGGATTGGGAGAGCATGGGGGTCATGAGGTCGCTGAAAAGGGGTGTGTGGCGCTCCAGATATCTGGAAAAGGACGAAGGTCCAAGTCTTTAGAGTCCTGGTGCTTCCTGTCTTGTTATATGGTTGCGAGACATGGACGCTATCCAGTGACCTGAGATGAAGACTGGACTCTTTCAGTACAGTGTCTCCGGAAAATTCTTGGGTATCGCTGGTTTGACTTTGTGTTGCTCATGGAGTCCTGAATGAGGCACATGACCTGCATTGTGAAGGAGCGTCACTTACAGCACTACGGCCATGTGGCGCGATTCCCAGAGGTTGATCCGGCTCATGAGATCCTCATTGTTGGGGACACGAGTGGCTGGACCAGGCCAAGGGGTCGCCCACATAACACCTGGCTGCGGCAAATAGAGGGTCATTTCCGGAGGGTGAGACTGGACCGCTTGTCTGCCTGGAGGGTTGCCATCCTGAGTTGTTTCGTTGTGTGGTGGGTGCGGCGACATGCTATACCAGTGCATGCTCCCCGACCTGACCTGACTTGACAGAATTGAAACCCCCCACAAACACACACTGTGTGCCCTTCACCAAAAAAGCGAATTCCTGTGGGTTGTGCTGCAAAAACTTCAATAAAAGAAATGGCTTGACAGCATATTTTAAAGATAAAATTTTAATCTTGACAGAAACATGCAAAGTGTACACAGTGATGAAAACGTTACTCTCTGTATGGGACAGTTGACTTTAAACAGACCCGGTCTGTATTCTTGTTTATATCGCGACGTGTTTTGCTGATGTTTCAACTTTTGGAATTCTCATCGAGTGCAGCGTTTCCCAAACTCGGTCCTGGGACCCCCTGTGGCTGCAGGTTTTTGTTCCAACCAGATTCCTAATCAGTGACAACACCTGATCACACTCATCTCATTTAATTAGCTGCTATTTTTTTCTCTTATTCTACATTCAGAATGATTTTTACAATTATAAGATATTTAGAAGTATTTCTGCTTTTGCTAGAGATTTAAATGCTGAACTCTCTTCTGTTGATTTCATTATATTTTGCCCTTTCTCTGTGCAGTTTTCCCCCTTCGTTGTCTCTTATTAATGACAATTAAAATGAGCAGAGCAGATACGCTGGCAAACAACACTAAATAATCAAAGGCTGCAACTACTTCAGCGCCAGACCCACAAATTGGTAAAAAAATTAATTAAACAAACAATTAGAACACTTGGAAAAATAGAATGAAAATCAAGATTGTTAAAAAGAACAAAAAATACATTAATCCCATATAACTGCTTGGTACACTTTCATATATATATTTTTTTTTTTACCAGTTTTCTAATTTCTATACTGTTCCCAAAACACAAAACTTGCTTAGGGGCAAACAGTTCACTTAATTAACCCAGGAGTCCAATTAAAAACAGGAGCCGATGGGAACAAAAACCTGCAGCCACAGTGGGCCCCCAGGACCGAGTTTGGGAAACACTGATCTAGTGTGTCAGGAGTTGAAGTTTGCTTAAAAAGAATAAACGGAATTGTAACCTGCACCCCAGTGACCACGACATGCTGTCATATCAACCTAAAACTTGTTTCAAATATTTCGGCAAAGAAAAACATAAGCCACAGGAGGTCGGTGGCAGGGTGCTGTGAGCTTTGGACGGTCCCGTGCTGATGTGGTCTCAGTGCGTATTTTGGGTAGCAAGACCAGCCTTTCAGGTTTAGCAGACCTGAGCAAGACAACGGCTAAGTGCAGCTGTGGTGGGCTTCTGGGACCACACTAACTTAGAGCACCTCCTGAACAGGCTCAGCTGACTTAATACGGTGGAAGGAGGTTTATAAATGGGAATTGAACTCGGGCCTCTTGGTTGATGGGCATGTATGCTATCCACTTTGCTACCTCCAAACCTAAGGTGAAAGAAAGAAATCACTTTGCTGTCCTGATATAAAAGCAAGAGGATTTTTCAGTTTCTTTGTTACACTTTGCCTGATGAAGGGGCCTTAGCTGCCTTGAAAGCTTGTGTTTGTAATCTATTTAGTTAGCCAATAAAAGGTGGCATTTCACCCTACCTTCTCCTGTATTAATATGGTGGGTAATTTTACAAAATGAATTCCACACGCGTCAGACAGAATTGTTGCAGACAAGAACAATGTCAAATATACCACTCATATAAAATGGTTAGGACTGAAGTATAGTATGATACTGAATCAAATACATTTATCTCACTGCCGCAGAAAATGATAAGTGATACATGGAAATATTTATATGGAGTAATACAAGATAGAAAAATATGGATGAGCTTACATTCACCCAGTAATCTCCAGTACAAACACACGGAGTCGGCGTCCCTCATTAAGAAACCTCCCGGTTCATAAACTGCACTTTGCCATCTGCTCTCAGTTTCCTCCATGCAGTTTTTCTTTGGAGTGACGTGTTGGTGGTCCTGCAGATCTGAGGCAAGATCTCTTGCACTGTGTTGTCATCCAGCGCCTGTGCTCCGACATTCTGTATGAATTTCGTCCCATCTCTGACTACGTGATTTATATGCTGGGGTGAGTGCTGGAAAAGCTTGGCACATAGTAAAGGGTGCCCAACTCCAGTCCTGGAGGGCCACAGTGGCTGCAGGTTTTCATTCTAACCATCTTCTTCATTAGCGGCCAGTTTGGCTGCTGCTAATTACCTTCTTGTGAATTAATTTTAATTGACTTGGTTTTTAAAAAATGTTTCCCTGAAGTTCTTAATCGTTCCTCTTACTTTCTGTCCTTTAACGGCACCCAAACAGAAGTGAAATGTGAAGTGAGTGAGCCAACAGAAGACCAACTAAGTCAGGGCCTCAAACTCCAACCAGTTGCTTAATCACGCGGTGAGTCTTGTTGCTAATTAAACTCGTTCTTTAATTCCATGGCTTGTTGCTGCTCTCATTGTGCAACGGCAGACATTTGTGAAATTGTTGACTTTCTCTTTTCTAAGAGCTCTGGTCAAATGTCTTGTGGACCTGAGCAGATGGACATTCCTGAGACTTCCATCTTTCTTTATTTTCAGATAGTGTTGTTTTGACTCATTTTATATCTCATTATTGTTTGGCTGCTAATTAAGGAAAAAAACAATTAAGTGGTCCGAGTCTTCAAGAACAAGTCAATTAAATAAACTAGCAGCAAAAACAGGGTTAGAATGAAAAACCTGCAGCCACTGCGGCCCTCCAGGACTCGAATTGGGCACCCCGGTCTACGTAATTGGGAAATTAGTTACAGCAAGACCAGATTAAGACCCTCCAGACTGTCATGGCCAAAAATATTGGTGCCCCTGCACTTCCTCCAGGAAACTGTTACAATTTCAAATGCTTTGGTCTTCACCTAATTTATTACTTTTGTTTGATTTGGAACAACACAAAAAAGCAGAAGGAAAAAAAAAAAAAAAGGCCAATGTGCTAATCATTCCACGCAGATCTCCAGACATGGATGGATGGATGGATGGGGCCAAATGATTGGCACCCTCAACTTAAAATCTGGCAGCACACATTCCTTGGAAACAACAACTGAAATGAATCGCTTCCAGTAACCACAAGTGAGTTTTACACACCTCTGCGCTGGAGCTTTGTACCACTCTTCTTGTGCCAGCTGCCCCAGATCTTCTGCCAACTGCTGTTCTGAGGTCTCTCCACGGGTGTTCTACGGCAGGGGTTCCCAAACTTTTGGACGTCAAGTACCACCTGAGGTTAAGTGAGTTGCGTTGCGTACCACCTGCACCTTGTTGAAAGGGAGGGAGAGCTGTAAGGGGTTATCGGCTCTAAACCGCCCCGAAATCTGAATAAAAGTTAAAGAATTGGAATTATGCATAAAATTAATGAAAAAATTTGTGCATGTACATAAATTGATAAATTCCGCCCCGAAACTAAATCCTGCCTTCGGCCTGTATGTGACGCAGTTACCGAAGACGAAATGGTATCGTCTTTGTGCTTAGATCTAGTGACTACGATGCGATACAGCGGCAATGCACGTGTAACAACAAACACGAGCGGTTTCTGTGAGGCAGAGTTACCGAAGACTAAATAGTGTCGGCGTTGTGCTTTCATTTAGTGACCAAAAGCTCAAACAGTGAAGAAGTAGAAGTTGACTTCCGCGAAACGGAATTATGGTAGCGTTAAATGAACTAAATACTGATTTGAATAATAGGTTTTATTTATTCAGATGACGGAATTTCACACCACACTAAATTTGGGAATCGACGTATTATTGTATTTAAACAGTTTCATTGGTTTTTGCCCACAACAGGCTTGTCATAAAGGGTTTTGCACAGATAAATTAAAATTTCAGGGACCGCGATGCGTACCGCCTGAAAAGGCTCCGTGTACCACTATCACAGTTTGGGAACCGCTGTTCTATGGGATTCAGACCGAACGCTGGCCATGTCGGATGGCCGTTCTCCAGCACTTTGTCTTAAACCAGTTCTGGGTGCTTGTTCAAGTACACTTTGGGTGGGTCATTCTCCTGTTGGGAGACCCATGACTGCTGACAGAGACCCAACTTTCTGACACTGGGCCCTAAAACAAGCTGGTTGCCACTTATCCATTAGCCTGAGGGGCAGGTGATATTATCTGTGAGTAACTGCATCCATGTGTCACATGAAAGAATACAACAGAAAAACGCTGTCATTACTTTTTTCTTTTCTCACATTTGCTAAGGCCCAGATTTCGTGATGCCATCCACACAGTCAAGGTATCCAGTGCCGGAAACAGCCACAGAATATCTGTGAACCTCTGCCACGCTTGACTGTACTAACCCTGCTCTTTCCTTTTTGTGTTTGCTCTATTTTGGTCTTGTCTGTCCACAGGATGTTCTCCCAGCAGGATGTTGGCTTCTTCAGGTAAGTAGTGGCAAACTCCAGCCTGGCTTTTTTATGTCTCGGTGTGAACAGTATGGTCTCCTACCAGAGCATCCCTATTTCATTCAGATGGCAACAGATAATGCGAGTTGCCACCGTTGAGACACACTGTTGTGTCTGTTAGTCAGCTAGAGTTTTTTTTTTTTGTTTGTTATTATCCACCATTTTAACAGTCCTTCATTGCAATCTTCCATCAGTTTTTCTCTTCCGTCCACGTCCAGCTACACTGCCATGGCCTGTAAACTTCTTAATGACGTTGCACACGCTGGACTCAGAAACGTTAGCATCTCTGCAGGTGGACTTGTAACCTTGAGATTAACCCCAAGTTTGGTTCTCAAAGCCTCAGACGATTCTTCACTCGATGTCCACACAGACACAAAGATTCAGCCCGCTCTTCTCCATTTCAACAAGGGGGATTTCTGTATTGCTGGTGCCCATTACTTGCCACGGGGGAGTTTCAATACCAATTAAAGGAGCGTCACGTGACTGAAGTCCTTGGGAAAAGGAGCCGATAATTGTGTCCAGTCCATTTCTGGAGTTCGGTGTGGAATGACATCAGTCTTGACTTTTGTGTTGTTCAAATGTAAACAAAAGAAATAAAATAAAATACAAGACCACCAAAGCATTTGGAATTGCAACAATTACTGGGAGAAATGCAGGGGAGCCAATATCTTTTTATTTTTGTCTATACCCTCTGCTCAGGTCGTGTCACTTGATTGTGCGCTACGCATGTGCTTAGTCTCTCCCTCATTGTCACTAGACTACCAGCGTACGCGTGTGCACGACAATTCCAGTGACAACAGGCAACATCTTTGCAAAATAACACATTTTTTTTTTTGCGAAATATCAATATATAGTGGTGATCAAAACTGGAGAACAACTTACAGCTTCCTAAATTTCAAAATGACCGCTTACACCCATTTGAAGCTACCTTAACTGGAATAGGTGGGCCAGTTCTCATAATTTAAATACATTCTGAAGCATAATCTTAAAAAAAAACTTGAAGAACTCTAATCACCCCCCAGTTTGAGTCCCGTAAACACCAAAAGGGACTCTACTTCGTTGGGTCTTTGAGCGAGGCCCTTAACCTCCAATTGTTCTGTTCTGGGTGGGACGTTAATCTGCATGTTGGCTCTCCAGCCTGTAGTGAAAAACCTGGGGGTTGGTGGCAGAATTGGCACTCCAGCTACCATAAAAAACCTCCCACTGGTTCTACTCCATCTGAACTAGTGTGGTGCTGAGGTGTCACCTGCTGCATGGCTGCACTCGCGTCCTAATCTGGGATCCTGAGTTGGTTGGTAATGTGCGGTGTCACCTACAACTGAACACCAGCAAAACCAAGGAGCTGGTGGTGGATTTTAGGAGGCCCAAGCCCCTCATGGACCCCGTGATCATCAGTGGTGACTGTGCAGAGGGTACAGACCTATAAATACCTGGGAGTGCAGCTGGATGATAAACTGGACTGCCAATACTGATGCTCTGTGCAAGAGAGGACAGAGACGACTATACTTTATTAGAAGACTGGCGTCCTTCAACATCTGCAATAAGATGCTGCAGATGTTCTATCAGACAGTTGTGGCGAGCACCCTCTTCTACACGGTGGTGTGCTGGGGAGACAGCATAAAGAAGAAGGACGCCTCATGGCTGGACAAACTGGTGAGGAAGTCGGTATGTGAATTTCCCCTTGGGATTAATAAAGTATCTATCTATCTATTGTAGGCACGGAGCTGGACAGTCTGACATCCGTGGCAGAGTGACGGGCGCTGAGCAGGCTCCTGTCAATCATGGAGAATCCACTGCATCCACTGAACAGGATCATCTCCAGACAGAGCAGCTTCAGTGACAGACTGTTGTCACCGTCCTGCTCCACTGACAGACTGAGAAGATCATTCCTCCTACACACTATGCGACTCTTCAGTCCCACCCTTGGGGTTGGGGGGCAAAACGTTAATATTTTACAAAGTTATTGTCTGTTTTACCTGCATTGTTATCACTCTTTAATTTAATATTGTTTTTATCAGTATGCTGCTGCTGGAGTATGTGAATTTCCCCTTGGGATGAATGAAGTATCTATCTATCTACACTTCCTGAACTGTGAAGAGAGACTGGAAGCAGAGTGGTCCAAAATCAAACCAGGGCAGCGTGAGGAGCGCGTGAAGTCCTGCGGGCGCAGATGTGCCGACGTCATTCAAAGCAAAGGGGCTCAACACTTCCTACTAAATTACTCAAAACAGGAGCCCTCCAGAAATGTTACTTGTTATCTTCTTTTCTGCTGCAATGACTACTGTCCTCTAAGGCTGATGATCACTGTGCCTCACTTTAAATTTTTGAAATACATGCTAGTAGAATGTGATAAATCCACAGCTAATATTCCCTCAAATTTAAATCAATGAAGATTTAACAATATTTTGGAAAAACCACGTGTTCATAAATTGTTTTTTTAATTTTCATCAGCACTGCAGTGGCTGAAATAAGCTTCCTTACATGTCAGTGCAGAACCAGTTTTTTCATTTCCAAGGATGTAGGGGGCTTAGGTCTTTTGGGGCAGCACTTGGGTGCTCATAGAAGACCAGTTTAACAAAGTGGACTTTCGATTAGTTACTGGATGAATTACCAACGTCGAAGTAAATACCGTTACGCTGGTTCATTTAACTTTATGAATGCTGCAACATCAACCATAGCTGTTGGGTCACAAGCACAAGCCATTTTGTGATTGATATGGGAAGAGGTGTAACAGAGAAAGGAGACACTTCAAAAACGACATCTCAGAGCAGTTCAACCTGCCAACGACTCAATGATCTGAAAAGCACGTTCTGGGGCCGTTAACTTATTTAACCTTTTAACTGCCATTTTTTTTTTTTTTGTCCATCTACATATGAATTGTAAGAAAAACATCAATTTTCAATTACAGCACCAGCATTTTCTTCTTGAAATTTCAAATTTTAGTCCGATCCCCACCTATTTTTGACGCCATTCTTGAAAGCATTCCATGTGTTATCCAATATTGCATCTACAGCATTTTCTTGCATTTTTGTTACACACTGCACATTTTCTCTCTTTGCCAATTTCTGTGCGTCAGATGCAGTGAAATGTGGATGTTCTGATGTCAACAGGAACACGATTGTGTGAGGATTTAGGGAATGCCTAGAAATCGAGTCCTTTCCTGTTAAAACTCAATTACAAAATACAGAAAGAGCAGATTTCAAAAATGTATTTCAAACAAACTGTAGAAGACGGAAAACCCATTCCGCACATCATTGGATAGAGGAAAGTTCAAAGTTTAAAAGCAAGCCTAAAAGTACCAATGAATGCCACCGGGCGCTGTTTCTCGTTTATAGTAAAATGGCGACAACACCACAAGAGAAATCATTTTGTGTGGATGTCTGGCGTTACTTGAACACCACCATTCCAGGATGATGGATTGGAAGAGGTGGACAGCAAGACCTTGCTCATCGTCTATGACAGGGGTGTCAAACTCCAGTCCTGGAGGGCCACAGTGGCTGCAGGTTTTCATTCTAACCATCTTCTTAATTAGTGACCAGTTTTTGCTGCCAATTACTTCTTTTAATTAACGTGACTCAGGCCCCTTAGTTGTCTCTTCTTCCTTAATGAGTAGCCAAACAATAATGTGACACAAAACAAGCGGCCACATGAGCAGCTCACCTGTGCCCATCACACAATATCTGAAAATAAAGAAAGGTGAAGGACTCAGTGAGGCTGATCTCTCAGGTCGTCAAAACATCTTGACGGTGTTCTTAGAAAAAAACAGAAAATCATCAGTTTTGGAAATGTGAGCAGCAACAAGCTGCTGAATTAAATAACGGGCTTAATGAACAGCAAGCATCAGCTTCTCATTAAGAAACTGGTTGGAGTCTGAAGCCCCAGGTTAAGCTGGTCATCTGTTGGCTCGTTTCACATCTCATTTCTGTTTGGCTGCCATTTAAAGAGGAAACAAATCAATTCAGGAGGACTGAATACTTAAGAACATCCATCCATTATCCAACCCGCTATATCCTAACACAGGGTCACGTGGGTCTGCTGGAGCCAATCCCAGCCAACACAGGGTGCAAGGCAGGAACAAATCCTGGGCAGGGTGCCAGCACACTGCAGATCCTTAAAAACAGGGATATTAAAATGAAGGGAAAAAAGTGAATTAGCAGTGAAAACTGGTCACCGATGAGGAAAAGGGCTAGAATGAAAACCTGTAGCTGCTGCGTCCCTCCAGGCCTGGAGTTCGACACCTGTGGTTTATGGCCTCTCAGGTCTCCAGACCTTACCCCCTGCAATTGTTATCTATGGGGGTACATTAAAGAAAGATTTGTGACATCAAATTGAATTCAGTAACTAGGGACCAGTTGTCTCATGTGTGGCAAGAAATGGTCTACCGTTTTGATGTTTGTCGCGCTACACATGGTGGCTCATATTGAGTGCAAGCAGCCTCAAGGACCCTAGGACCAAACTTTGAACTTTCTTCTATCCATTGATGTGCAGAATGTGTTTCTGGCTTACACAGTTTATTTGAAATCTGCTCTTTCATTTTGAATATCCTGCACTTGCTGAAATTCTAGTCAGTAACAGCTATGAGCCCCATTGTACCCCATTTTGGGTCCATTGTACCCATCCAAATTACAGTGATTTGAAAAAGTGCCATTATCATGTTCAACACTCACCAAGAATCAAAATAAATTCACTTTCACCAAAATTAGCCTCGGTGGGTAACATCTTTTCTACTTTCAAAAAAAAACAGGTTTCATTTTTCCGATAAAAAACGGCAACTGGACCAGGAAAAAATGAGCTTGTGCTGCTCAACACACCACATGCACGAAGTGACTTTAGGTTCCCTTTCACAGGGCACGTGAACATCTTGTTTTTCTACGTGACTGACAGATGGCGTTACTAGGTGGATTTAAAGTACACGATTCCCCCAAGTGGGGATCCCGACAGTTAATGGATTAATATCACCAACAAATGAAATGATAAAAGTAACAAGTGTAGCGTTTGCACCATCATTTCTTTATATTAATTAATTATTTTATCGTTTTAAATACCCTGTCCAACGCATAGGGAAGGGAAATAAAAAAAGTCACATTCCAGAGTGCAATATTGAAACTTTTCACCTAGTAAAATAACAATATTTAATATATTATGAATACATTTCTATCGTTGCATTTTCTTCAGTTTTTAAATTCAAAATCTGTGTAAACATACATGGAGTAACACACCACTTTTGGTTTGACCGGCAACTGCATCTCTTGGTCTTTAAAAGCTTAAACATGTGCATAATGTGAATAATATCTAAATTTCAAAGGCGTGAATTTTTTTCTTTTGCTCTGTTAAGTGCTGCTATATGCACAGTCCTCATATTCAAGCTTGACACAGTGTACCTGAAGATTGTGTAGCACTCCAATTGGTGCCATTGAAACAATAATACTTCCTTAGATGCCCCAGCTCTTCAGTCATCACACCATTCTCTTTAACTTCTTAAAACGATAAAACAGACTGTCGTCCTGAAATTCATATTGCCCTGATATGTGCTGCAGAACGCCTCCTTGTAACAGTTGTTCACCATATTCCGTTGCTTCTCCTCGATCGTGTGCCAAGCCGACACGAAGAAGCCAGTCTACCAGGTCACAACCGCAAAAGATGTCGGCGGATGTCCTGATGCCACACCTGCATATCAAAGGAATGATTCACCCACTTGCTCTGTAAAGGTGGCAGCAGCACTGCTAGGCACGAAAGGAGACATGAGGAAAAAGCAAAAAGACGGAAAGTAGGGAAGTAGAGTCAGAGAAGCAAACAAGCAGTAAAGCAAAGACTGAAAAAAATAATAAAAAATTACCTTGGATTTAGTAAAACAAAACAAAACAAAAAACTGTGAACATGCATCAGAAAATAGTAACGTGGTACTGAATTATTGTTAGATGCATCATTAAAAAGGCACCATTTCATCCCCATAAGCCAGCCTGCAAACTTTACATGCAAAAAGAAGCGGGGAAAAAAAAAAAGAGACACCCAGGAGAAAAGCTCACACCCGTCCCCAAAGCTTTCAGTGTCTGCTGCACAGTCTCAATATTAAACCAAAAATGATTTTGACGACCTTCCAATACTAGTAGGTTTCATCCTCCACAGAGATGCAAGTTGCAGAATTCAACTCTTACTTCTTTTGATTAGAGACTATGGCCTTGATGACACGGTGCTGGGACTGTGCAGCAAAAGTCACTTTTGGATAGAAGTGCCCCGTTGTGTGTGCTGTACATCATTTTATAACACACTGTACAACTGGAACTTAACGTTACAAGACAGGACTTTTGTACAAAGTGCAATACACTTGAAAGGGGGAAGTTAAGATTCAAAATCCTAACCATATTTGAGGATAACTCCAAAATAATTTAGGTGTCCTTTATAAGCAGCTATTAAGTCATTAATTATGTTATTAATGAAAATTCATGAATTATGCTATGTTGCAAAAGACATTTTATAAAATGTCTTATATACAGTACAGGAGTGTGGCACAGAACTCTGGGCCCTATACATGAAAACATACTTTTCATCCCAGGCTTCAAGGTTACCCCGATACCAAGTGGGCCCTGGGTAATCATTACCCTGCCACATACGGCACTCATGCTTATATATGAGGTTATTAAATATTACTAATTTATTTGTAACACAGTGTCCTGAAAAACTGTGTATGAACTTAGGTATCTATACTAATAAAAGACAAAGCCCTCACTGACTGACTGACATACTGACTCATCACTAATTCTCCAACTTCCCGTGTAGGTGGAAGGCTGAAATTTGGCAGGCTCATTCCTTACAGCTTACTTACAAAAGTTGGGCAGGTTTCATTTCGAAATTCTACGCGTAATGGTCATAACTGGAAGCTATTTTTCTCCATATACTGTAATGGAGTTCAGCTCGATGGCCATGGGGGCGGAGTTTCGTGTGACATCATCACGCCTCCCACGTAATCACGTGAACTGATGGTGAGCGCAGTACGTAGAAAACAAGGAAGAGCTCCTAAAAGCGCTGAAGAAAACATGCATTATATAATTGAGAAGGCAGCAAAACAATAAGAAGCGAGCGAGTGACACATACAAGCATATTCATAAGTGCAGCTACTGCGGAAACAAAGCATGGTGTAAACCGTAAGTTTAAATTAATTTTATAGACAGGCTCCCACTGCCGTTTGTCATGCACAGTGACGCATACAAGCATATTCATGACTGCAGCTACTTCGGAAACAAAGCATGGTGTAAACCTAAAGTTTAAATTAAGTTCATAGACAGGCTGCCGCTGGCATTTGTTATGCCCACGAATAATGCGGGATACAAGTTTAATTAGAGGACGCAGGGTATAAACGAGAATTTTGATCACTTTGTAACTAAGTTAAAATTGCTGGTGAAGGGCTGTGCTATGCAAATTCAGAGAGACTGTGTTTGTGGGGGGATTGACAGTTGAGGCGGGTGGGGGAGTCACGTCATCATCTCCTCTCCCATTCACCTCATTTCGCTCTGAGCTGAGCAACGCAGCTAACGCGGTCTTGCAGAAGCAACTTTGTGACGCTGCCGCCAAATACTCACAGCAAAATCCACAAGTTAATGCACACGCTGTCTCTAGAGTTTCTCCACACTCTGAATACTCCAGCACTACTTACAAAAGGTTACATTGACAATCATGTTACATTATTTTTAAAATGTTTCCTTTTCTTAGCACAAGCACAGCTGAGAAGTTTCAATGCTTGTGCTCTATAACGCTTTAAAAAAATAACGCATTTAATCACACTTTGCATTCCAAGCAAAGGGGAACTTCTATCAATGCATGATTTCCTGGTACACCAATTACATTGATGCACACATCAGAGCTACAAAAATGTAAGAGTCGGAAGAAAGCGCGTTGCTAGGACTGATTGGAGGAAAATTTCATTTCAAAAGACTACCCAACAGAAGCCTTGATAAAAGCGTGGTTTTGTGCAAACAGGAGTTTGCAGACCACCGAAGCACTTCAACCTTACGGTTCCATCTAAATGCAAAACATGTTACAGCGAGCACAGAAACTGTGTATGCTGTTAGCACTAGCAGTGCAAGTTCGAGTACCAACAAAAGGTGTCGGCAGCCCAAACCTGATGAAATGACTGGCTTCAGGACCAAAATTAGCAGGTCAACATCGGTCAAACTTACAAATTCTCTCCCAAAATGGATTGCTTTGGACTGTAGACCACTAACAGTGGTGGAAGATAGGGGGTTAGAAAATGTGCTACAGTTAGCATCAGGTGATCCAACTTTCCGACTACCGTGGCGAGAGACAATTTCAAGTAAAATTCAACAGCTGTATGACACTTAAAAGCAAGCAAATTTAGATGCATTACAGAAATCGGACTTTGTGGCTCTTACTAGGGATCACTGGACTTCCGTGACCGTTAGTAATTCTAATTACATCTAATTACAAAATGTTCAATGATCACACTGTTTTAGCCTAATGTACAAAATAATTTTGGCTAAGGTTACTCAGAGTTTAAAAGGTGAGGCTGGTCAAATGACTTTTTATTTTTCTGCCTTATGTTTTTAAGAAGAAAAACTGCACTTTAATGTTGAAATTTTTGTTATTATTATTTAAAGACAATACCATTCTGAAAATGTACTTAAAGTACTTAAAATACCACTTTTTTTTGCCCAATTTTAGCCAGGGATCATATTTTTGTTTCTGTTTTGAAATGAAATGCAGTTTAAATGCATTTTTTTTTTCAGAAATGAAAACAGCTTGAGTTTACAATATTCCTGTCCATGTCTATTATTTGATTTTGTCGCCCACTAAAAAACCCTTTTAAATTAAAAAACAACATTTGCGATTTGGGGCAAATTTTCATGTGTGCTTACATTCGATTAATGAAGATTAATTACACAGCCTCTAATTAATTAGATTAATTTTTTTAATCGAGTCTCACCCCTATATATATATATATATATATGTGTCTGTGTGTAAATTATGTTACGTTATTATTAAAATGTTTCCTTTTCTTTTTCATTACTTCTTTAACACACTACTTCTCCGCTGCGAAGCACGGGTATTTTGCTAGTGTATTATAAAATATCTGATTGCCATTTTTAGTTATATGCTTTACAAATACCCTTGTGACCTTAGATCATATTAAGCATATTATTCTATTCAGGTCTTACAATACAATACAATATATAGCAATGTGCGCAAGATATTTTGGGATGGCATAGCTGTTTATTGCTTTGTGCTGCTGATTTGCAGCTCCTGGAGATAAGAATCAAATCCTACCTGGAGTGAACCGCTTCTAAATTCTGATGCTAGAATATCTGGCCCAAATGATTGTTTTAGTCCAAACGGAGGGAGTCATATATTAATCAGATTAGTAGGACAGCATTATTTTCCCCACATAAGAAATATAGCAAAGTTAGATCCCTTATAACTCTGCAAGATCGCTTTGGTTTTCAGTTGGCTAGATTACTGTAACACACTCCTTTCAGGACGACCAAAAAAGCGACATCAATCGGTTACAATGAGTGCAGAATGAGGCTGCCAGAATCTTAACTAGGAAAATAAAATCCGAGCACATCACACCAGTCTTAGCGTCACTACACTGGTTACCTGTGCCATTTAGAATTGACTTTAAAATCCTGCTTATGGTTTGCAAAGACTTCAATAATCTGCTTCATCCTATATTTCAGAATGTCTTACACCTTACACTCCAAATCGTAACCTTAGATCTTCAAATGAGGGTCTGCTTAGAATTCCAAGAGCTAAACATGAAAGAAGTGGTGAGGCGGCCCTCTGCTGTTATGCACCACAAATCTGGAATAGCATACCGATAGAAATTCGCCAGGCTAAAACGGTGGAGCACTTTAAAAAAACTCATTATTTTAATATGGATTTCTCATAGCTTCATTTAAGTAACCCTGATACTCTGTATATGCATTTATTTATTTCGTGGCTCCGAAATCCGTACTAACCCCTACTTTCTCTGTTCTTTTTCCGGTTTTCTGTGGTGGCGACGTGCGCCACCACCTCCTGATCAAAGCATCATGCAGTCCCTATATTGTTGGATTGAAGGCCAGAGGTCCACATGACCGTCATCGTCTAATTCTTCCATCCGAAGCCTGAAAACCATGAGGACGGATTGAGTTCATTTATGTTAGGTAGAATGCCTAGAGGGGGCTGGATGGTCTCGTGGCCTCAGAACCCCAACAGATTTAATTTTATTTGTTGTTTTTTTTGTCCTCCCTGGCCATCAGACTTTACTTTTATTCTATGTTAGTTTGCATGTTCTCCCCGTGTCTGCGTGGGTTTTCTCCGGTGCTCCGGTTTCTTCCCATAGTCCAAATACATGCAGGTTAGGTGGATTGGCAAAGCAAAATTTTCCCTGGTCTGTGCGTTAGTCCTGAGATGGACCAGCACATTGTTCAGGGTTTGTTTCTGCCTTATGCTCTATGCTAGTTCCCCCCGTGACCACATTCAGCGGGTTAGACAATCCCATTCGTTTGTTTATTTTCTTTCTTCATGAGACAGCAAACCTCATATAATTAATAAACTGACTGTTTACAGACTGTTTATGGCTGCTTACAAAGGACACCTAAACTAAAGTGTTACCATTTTACTTTGCAACAATGCAAAAAGCTTCTGCAAACATAAATTGATAGATAAATATGACAGGTGCTTCATGGGGTGATCAATTAATATGAAAAAGGTGCTATGTTAGTGTGATGCGAAAGGTACTTTGATGGCAAATGAAGTATTTTATAATAGAGAGTATATCAAAAGCATGAGGATAGAGACAAAATGAGACATCAAAGATAGTATATGAATGATAGATTTGAAAAGCACTACATGAGAGACAGACAGAGACAGATGGGAAAGACATGAGATGAAACACATACCAAAGTAACTGCATTGTTCAGAATTCGACAATACTGATTGTTGATTGGCTTACCCCAATTGCAAAACTGCATGATAGCCATGTCAAGGCTTTTGTGACCAAGTGGATCCAATATCTACAATATGAGATTAAACTGAAAGCCATGGCTCTCTTGATTAAATGAACACAATTAAATGACCATACTAGTGTGGACATACAAGGGACGTTCAAAAAGTTTCTGCAGGTTTTTTTTTTTTTTAAACTCTATTAAGAATTTCAAAAACAAATGTCATAAGCTTTCCTACATTGTCACCTTCTTTTGCAATGCAATTTTCTCAGCGTCATACAGTACCAAGTTTTTAATGGCATCAGCAAAAAATGTTTTTGCCTTCACGGTTTCCACTGAAAATATACAACTGTGGAAACTTTCTGAACATCCCTCTTACATTTATTTATTTATTTACAGTGCATCCTGAAAGTATTCACAACGCATTACTTTTTCCACATTTTGTTATTTTACAACCTTATTCCAAAATGGATTAAATTCATTTTTTTTCCTCAGAATTCTACACACAACACCCCATTAATGACAACATGAAAAAAGTTTACTTGAGGTTTTTGCAAATTTATTAAAAATAAAAAAAACTGAGAAATCCCATGTACATAAGTATTCACAGCCTTTGCTCAATACTTTGTCGATGCACCTTTGGCAGCAATGACAGCCTCAAGTCTTTTTGAATATGATGCCACAAGCTTGGCACACCTATCCTTGGCCAGTTTCGCCCATTCCTCTTTGCAGCACCTCTCAAGCTCCATCAGGTTGGATGGGAAGCGTCGGTGCACAGCCATTTTAAGATCTCTCCAGAGATGTTCAATCGGATTCAAGTCTGGGCTCTGGCTGGGCCACTCAAGGACATTCACAGAGTTGTCCTGAAGCCACTCCTTTGATGTCTTGACTGTGTGCTTAGGGTCGTTGTCCTGCTGAAAGATGAACCGTCGCTCCAGTCTGAGGTCAAGAGCGCTCTGGAGCAGGTTTTCATCCAGGATGTCTCTGGTACATTGCTGCAGTCATCTTTCCCTTTATCCTGACTAATCTCCCAGTTCCTGCTGCTGTAAAACATCCCCACAGCATGATGCTGCCACCACCATGCTTCACTGTAGGGATGGTATTGGCCTGGTGATGAGCGGTGCCTGGTTTCCTCCAAACAAAAACGCCTGGCATTCACACCAAAGAGTTCAATCTTTGTCTCATCAGACCAGAGAATTTTGTTTCTCATGGTCTGAGAGTCCTTCAGGTGCCTTTTGGCAAACTCCAGGCGGGCTGCCATGTGCCTTTTACTAAGGAGTGGCTTCTGTCTGGCCACTCTACCATACAGGCCTGATTGGTGGATTGCTGCAGAGATGGCTGTCCTTCTGGAAGGTTCTCCTCTCTCCACAGAGGACCTCTGGAGCTCTGACAGAGTGACCATCGGGTTCTTGGTCACCTCCCTGACTAAGGCCCTTCTCCCCTGATCGCTCAGTTTAGATGGCTGGCCAGCTGTAGGAAGAGTCCTGGTGGTTTCGAACTTCTTCCACTTACGGATGATGGAGGCCACTGTGCTCAATGGGACCTTCAAAGCAGCAGAAATTTTTCTGTAACCTTCCCCAGATTTGTGCCTCGAGACAATCCTGTCTCGGAGGTCTACAGACAATTCCTTTGACTTCATGCTTGGTTTGTGCTCTGACATAAACTGTCAACTGTGGGACCTTATATAGACAGGTGTGTGCCTTTCCAAATCATGTCCAATCAACTGAATTTACCACAGGTGGACTCCAATAAAGCTGCAGAAACATCTCAAGGATGATCAGGGGAAACAGGATGCACCTGAGCTCAATTTTGAGCTTCATGGAAAAGGCTGTAAATTTTTTTATTTTTAATAAAATTACAAAATCCTCAACTAAACTTTTTTCACATTGTTTTTATGGGGTGTTATGTGTAGAATTCTGAGGAAAAAAATTAATTTAATCCATTTTGGAATAAGGCTGTGACATAACAAAATGTGGGAAAAGTGATGCGCTGTGAATACTTTCCGGATGCACTGTATCTGTTTAATTAAAAAGCTTCTGTAAAAAGCCCAGTTTCCCTCAGGGACAAATTAAGTGTATATGTCTCTCTTTAAGCAAGTTAAGTATTACAGTGTGGGCCGTATGGAAATTTTTTAAACTGGATCTCACACTCTTACAAGAAATCCATCACCCCTCCGACAGATGTGTCATTTTAGAAGTTTTAGTTTAAAGTTCTGCCCAAAAGTCACCTCAACGTTCCAGCAATGATTCTGCACAATAACACAAAGAAAAAAATGGCACAGAATCAATAAAAAAGGGGTGATAGGTGGGAAGATGACATCTGTTTCTGGCAAAAATAAGAGGGTCCTTCAAGAACTTTTTGTTTCCGTGCCATTTTTCTGAGTGTGTGGTACCTCAGTCAGACTTTTCAACAGTGTAGGCTTTAGTCTGGCACTGTCCGTGTGCAAGCTGCTACCAAGTTATGAACATGGTTTTGCTTTAATCAGTTTGCACCAAAGAAGAACACAAATGTTTTTTGGAGGGAAGACAAATGTTAGCTGAAAACCACACCTCTTTGTGTACTCATTATGGAGGCAATTCTTACCCTTACCAAAATGAGCAGAAGTGGATAGAGATGTTCAGAAACAGCTAGGCTAATATAATGTGCATAAGCAGAATGTTTAAACAGTAATGAGATGTTGGATTCTGCTAGGCTTTAGTGGCACACCAGGGCTGCTAAGAAAGCACATTTAACAGGGATGTAGACATCCAGCTGCACAAAACCTCCAGGATGTCATCTGATAACACAAAGGTGTAAATCAGAATTGAACTGACATCTCTTCAGAGTCCCCTCTGCAGACTTCTTGAGCCAGAAGGTGTGAAATGGGACTCCAACAAGAACAAAGACGTATAATTCAAGGGATGAAAACCAGGGCAGACAGAATAACATGTCTATTAGAAAACACTGTTTTTGTAACGGGAGGTGACTTTAATCCAAATCAGGAGAAGTTATACATTCCCTTAAAACTCTCTGAACCATTCAAAATATTCGCTGGACACTCACTGAACTCCCCAGGGATGCAATCAGGTAGGGGATAATATGCAAGAATGGCTGGCTCCAGGCATTTCAGATTAGGGATGCTCAACCTGTAGATTAGCGCATTAATTAGATTTGGGTTAGTGTGCCAAGAAAACATTCCTCACACTGTTACAACTCCCAGCATCAGTCTGTACAGCTGACACAAACCAGGATGGATCCATAGATTCATGGCATACATGCCATATTCTGACCCCACAGCCTTAAACATTACATTTGTCAGATGAGACTACAATTTTCCCCATCTTTAATCATTCAGTTTTGGTGATTATGTGCCATATCTTCCTGTTCTTAGGTGACAAGGGTGAACTCTGGTATGATTTCCTGCGTTGTATAGCCAATATGCTCTATGATCCAACACACTGTGCATTCAGAGATGCCATTCTGCACATGTAAAGAGCAGTTATTTGAGGGTTTTCTGTTTGCTTCAAATGGCCTGTCCACTCTCTTGACTTGTCATTAACAACACTACTGCTCACTTGACTTTTTTTCTTATGACTCAATTTTTTCTAAAGTCTAGAGACTGCATTGTGTGAAAATGCCATGGCTAACGTCCCAAAAATCATACATCTTGCTGATTGAAATGTAAAAACTAAACCTCTTGACTGTGTAGGAGCAAGCAGTTTGCATTTGCAAGCTACTACACCTAATAATTTGGCCACTGAAAAACATATAATAGCAATCATTTATTACAAATCAATTATGTTCACCAAAGCAGAATGTGAAATCGAGTCCACACATCAAACATGGATCATCTCATAATACAAACCCTGGTGAGTTCTCTGACTGATTGACTGGGTCAGTTGTTTAAGTGGAGTGTTGCTTTCCTGGAATGAACTGCACAATGAAAAGCAAAATGCCTGCAAAAAAAGCTAAGTCAGGACAGATAGCAGCACACATATTAGTAACGTACCTTCTCTGCTGTACGATATCCCGGACACACTGGTCTTTATGATACCTGACAAATTGTCTGCAGGTCATCCTAATTTCCTCCGACACCGCAGACTCGTTCTCATCCACCTTTTCTTTACCCATAAACAGGCCTGCAATCCTTACAATGAGAAAAAGTGTGGAGAGTGTTAAGAAAAAATGGCACCACACTTTTGAAGTAAGTGCAAAAAAAAAATTCAACAATGAAAGCTTCCAATTTTGCAGTATAAAACTTTTGTTTCCATTGAATTAATATGGAAAACATAAAAAAAGACTAAACAAGGAAATGAAAAAAAATCAGCATGGAATTAAATTTTATTATTATACAGCGGTGGGCAAAAGTAGGTTTACATTTGTTTACATGGAAAAAAAGATATGCAGGTTATGATTATTGCAATAGCTTTATTAACTTTATTGACTCAAAAGAATGTCACAGTGGCACAGTGCACTCAGGTACAATCTCATTGCTCAAATTGCCGGCCTCACATACTTATAACTGCAAATATACTTTTGCCCACCCTTATATATGTTGCACTATAATTGTAAAATATACTGTATATACTCTAAAAAACAACATGTGAAAAAGAAAGAACACAAACTGAAACAGTTCAGGTGAGTATTTACCTTACCACCAACATGAATTAGTCCTCAACTAGCCAAGAAACAGCCTGCCACTTTCACCACATACACCAAGTTAACACTAGAATTACCAGAGCCTACAAGAAAACTCGTAAATCCGGCCCACCTTAAATCCGCTTGCACTTCTCCGTCTCCGTCTTTTGTCCTGTAAACGTCCTGATTAAGACAAGCAGCCCGCTATTCCATCCCCCACCGTCGCAGAATGTTCACAATGTTCTCCCAGCTCATGCCTTGTTTGATTATCTGGGAGTGAGTGAACTGCTGGAGTTTTAGAGTGGAAATAATACATCGTTATCTGGAACACATGCATTTCATGTGTGTTACGTTTCTACAGTAATCTGTGTAAATACATTGTTAAAACAGAAACTTTTTCATATTTTAGTAATAAATGTTACAAAATGTAGGCATAAACTATAGAATGTATGAAGCCTGAAGTCCAAAGATCAAATAAACAGTTTCACAAAAGGTTCAAGGACGATCCAACAGCTTCCGTGGCGTAGCAGTAAGATATGCTGACTTGTAATCTAGAGTCCCCGGTTCGATCCCCACTGCCTCCTATATTTACTGTTTTCAGTAGTGAGCTGCTCTTATTGTTATTATTATACAGTACACACATAAATTTGGTTTGTGTCTGTAACAGACCATGTACATTTATAGTACTATACTTGTAAAAGTTAGAAGTTACAGGCTGCTTGCTGCTTGTCTTAATCGGCACGTTTACAGGACAAAAGACACTGACGGAGAAGTGCGAACGGATTTAAGGTGGGCCAGATTTATGAGTTCTTGTAGCCTCTGGTAATTCTAGTGTTAAATGGCCAATGCATGTTGAATATTCATTACTGTACAAATGTGATTTCCGTACCTTTAAATACCTCTGGTGAGAAACAAACTTTTATGACAAATTACTCTAGAAGAACAAATAATCATTCCAAGTATACGGTTACTCTTCTAGTTTATCCAAAAAACAAACTGTCATGAAAAGGAAGGATTTCAGCACTGACCTTTTTTTGAATGGCACAATTATCAGATGCTTATCCAATCCAAAAATGCCAAACGTAATAAAGCCCTAAAAGGTAGATAATAATGGACAATTGATTAGCTAATAAACATTAACACACCACAGAACAGAAACATCATACTGGGTAAAATTTCATTAAAAACGATGCAAATACCTGGCCATAATTAAAAATGGCACAGAAGAACTGCAGCTCTACATAAAGTTGTCCCGGTTCCTGATTAAACAGCCACCACAAACAACTAGAGAGGTTCTAAAGGGGAAAAAGTATGATATATAAATTAATCCAGTGCGACTATAATACTAGCTTTTGTGACTATTAATAAATAATACAATGTCATTTAAAATGTCATGTTAAATATTTAGTTTGGATTATTGTGTTACAATCTTCCAGAGCAATTTCAATGGCATAGGAATGTATAAAACTGAAATGCCATGTTTTGGATCAATTAAATTACATTAATGAAATTGTTCCTTATAAATCAGATGGCACTGCTCCTTCAAATCCAATGTGGTTCCCTCAACCTAGTTCTTGTACGGACTAAATTTTCCTGTGCATTATACCAGACGTACAAAGGCTGGCAAACCAAGTCACAGGCTAATAAAACAGGCATGGCACATTTTCCGTAAACTGACATTAGGATATTATGGCTACACTTCCCTGAAAGACAAAATGGCTGAATTTGACATTTCTCTACTGTATAAAAAAAATCCTAGGACGAGACGTGACTTTTTCAGAGAGATACTTTCAAGTCCTCCAAGAAGAGACTTTGTGCCAAGAGACTTAACCACAACCGAGGCTGGAAATAAAAGACAAAGAGTAGATGACAAAGTAGAACGTAGTAAAGAGGTTCAAAAACAGTGGCGCAATACACATGCAGAACAGGTTTGAGATAATGAAAGTACTAAAATTCGAAAGTCTCAAAAAAATTATAGTAAAGATCGCATTACCGCAAACAAATGAATATTATTACTCGGTGAAATAATGGAACAGCAAAAAGAGATCGAATGTAATGTTTGGATTTAAAAACTTTAAGTTGGAGACTTGTAGATCGTCTAATTCATGTAGGCATCAGGGAAAAGTAGTGTTTACTCCCAATGAAGAGGCGTATCTGCGAGAATTAAAAGATTTGTTGTTTGGTGAAAGTGAAGTCCACAAAAGCGAGTGGCAGAGATGCAAAGTGGCTGGCGCGTAGCGCAGGACAGGGGGTTGATGAGCGAAGTGAGCAGGGGGTAAAAACCTTATATTGCATAAATATGACCAAATGCAACCAAATTTTGATACTAAGATATCACTCATATCACAGTGTAGAAACTCTGGCCTTTTGCTACGTGTTAATCAATTTCACCACCAAAACATGAGGATTTTTTTTTTTTGTATTTGACATAAACTGCTCAGTCCTTATACAAAATTTTTGTGGGATTTAGGAAGGGACTTTGAAGTAAAAAAAAAAAAACCACTCTGTCCCTTCATCTTGAGAAAATCAGTTGCAAACTTTGCTATATGTTTATCTCCTTGCCGCAAGGCCCTCAGCTGACAACCCTTATGTTTTCCTGTGGAAGTCCATGATACAAAGTAGTATTCGTATTTATTTGAAAGAAGAAAAATCCCTTAGGACTTGAAGAGATAAGTCATTGCTAAACCATAAAATTATTACTAACACCAAACCTAACAGATATGACATTCCTATTGTTGAGTATAAAATTTATTTTAGACAAAATGGGCTCCAAATAGGACAGAAAGACCATATTTTCATTTATTTTTCTAATACCACCTTTTGCTAAACTTCAGACAATAACCAATATTGTACCCACTCTTTTGTGAATCAGGGTTTTTGCACATGGCAGAGGCACAGTCTGCAGTAGTCCACAGCCGGTATTTCAAGGTTCTGTTTTGTCCTTTAACGAATGCTTTTTCTGCCGCCACTCACCCTGTTAAGAGACTGTGCTGCAGGTTTAACAGTAGAAACTGAGACTTGCTTTTTTTGGCCACTGTTGCATTGGGCTGAAATGTCTTTTTTATCCATTGAGGTGTCTGGACTGAGCCAACCACCTCAGCACGTGTTATGCAGTGCAGTCAGCCAGTTCCCCAATTAACCACGGAGTGAAACACACTCTCGCACAGCTGCACCCGATTAAAGCCTACACCATCTTGGGGCATGATTATTTATTTAAAATTGGCCTCTACTGTCCAATCTGTGGACCCACTATACCACATTACCGACATTTCTAAATTGGCCTAGTATGCGTTAGTGCTGTTGCATGTGTGCTGTGTCTGGGGCTGGTTACCTGCCTTGTAGCTAGGCACTGGAGTCTGGCAATCCTGAACTGTCCACCTATCTTCTTCATTATGGCAAATTTTTCACATTGAAAATTTTCAAAAAGATGCGCAAAGGGGGGCGGCACGGTGGTGGAGATTGCATGCTCTCCCCATGCCTGCATGGGTTTCCTCCCACAGTCCAAGACATACAGGTTAGGTGCATTGGCAATTCTAAATTGTCCCTAGTGTGTGCTTGGTGTGTGGGTGTGTGTGTCTGCGCCCTGCCCAGGGTTTGTTTCCTGCCATGTGCCCTGTGTTGGCTGGGATTGGCTCCAGCAGACCCCCCCGTGACCCCGTAGTTAGGATATAGCGGGTTGGATAATGGATGGATGGATGCACAAAGGGGATCCTAAGTGAATGAATAATCCAAATGTCAAATATTTATCAAATTAAGTTATTAAATATCCCATCAGCTTTGAAAAAATAAAATGTCTCATGGGCACAAGCAGCTGGTTAGGTCATCTTTAGCAGAAATAACTACAATAACACCTTTCCTGTAGTGATTTCCCAGTTCATCACAGTAATGTGTAAAGTTATGGCCCACTCTTGTAAGTAGAATTACTTTAAATCACTGGCACTTACAGGTGTTTAGTCCTTTCTACAATGTTTTAATTCAGTTTGGCTCTAGATGTTGACTCAAAAATGCCATTGTCTTCAACTGTTTTGACACAAATTTGCTTGTGTGTTTAAAATTAGTAAAAAAAAAAATTTAAACGAACAAGAAGTTTGGCACTTTTTGAAAGCAACTCCTGTCTAGAGTTTAATGATCTAATTGTGTGAACTGTAATCATTAATCCTTAAGCATACACTATAGTTCCTCCAGTCTGCAGCAAAGGTGAGCTACTAGTTACAAATACCGATGAGGGTGTGTCTTTTGGTTGTACCAATTAGTGGATCAGGACATAACCGTGAGGTTTTTTGTTTTTTTCCTCAAACACAAAGCATTACCACCACTGAACATGAAACAACATATGAGGGCTTATGGATGGACAACTGCAGTCCAATGACATGCTTCTGTGTTGCCAAACATCTCTAATTCTTATATATGTTGCTTTCCAGGACTGTGTCTGGTTGTTAAAACAGACCGAGTAACTTTGTAAAATGGACATGAAAGTAACTCTTCAGGGATATGTCAAGAAAAGTATCTCTCTCTGCAATATATTCACTGTATAACATTTGATTGTATTTCAGAAATTCCTCACTTACTGCAAAAAGTCCAACAATAAGTAAAAGACAGAGGAGAACATGTCTGGCCAGCTGTCTATCGGTGTTATGCAATTTCTGCTCTTCTAACACCAGCAAACAGCTCTGTGACTCACAGTGTCTCACACATTGACCTGTTCATCAAAAAAAAAAAAAAAAGACAGTGAAGACTGGTAGTAGCAAAAGATGGTGAAGAGCAGGGACTGTGCAGGGACTATGGTTTTGCTAAAGTGATACATCAAACAGGAAAAAATACATATATTTTACTATATCTTAAGAAACATTACTATTAAATCTTGAAATATATACTAGTTTAAAAACAGTATTCTCATGATTATGCAATGTTTAAATAACTGATGTTCAAACAAACATCTAAACAAAGATGCACATTATATACAGAATTACACATAAATGGACAAAATATTCATAAAATGTGAGTAAAAACTCAACAATCATTAACTGCAAAAAGTCACTAAAAATGTTATACTTAATTATTATAAAATGTAATACATTACAAACTGTATTTCTTTTCTGTTACTTTTTCTTCTTTTGTTTGAAACAAAACACTTGCCAGCATTTCTTACTAAATTCTAAACCCATATATGAACCTTCATGAAACTGACCAAAAATGTGGTCAAATTTGGTAATTTTCTTGTGTTTTATAAACAGTCCTTCGTGTGCTGTGAAGTAAATAACATCCATTCACTTTTACCATTCTCGAAGCCAGCTCCTAAAGATTCTCTGTATGATCACTGGCCACTGTGCCACCAGATCATGCAGTTTCAACATATTTATAGAAAACGGCTGAATGAAAATTAAACTGCCATTTTATTTATAGGCCTCTGTTACTGGACTGCACACAGCACAATCATTTCTGATTGGCTGAGCGTTTGATCTTCTGCAAAGGAACAGTGTACCTTCTGCCATGCATACATCTTGCCTTAGACCTCGTGGGTGCTATGATAATCACTGGCTCCATGTGACCCTAAACTGAACAGATTAAATACACCCCTCATCACATGCAGTATTAAATGTACACCTCTAACTTCTGTTCAGTTCTTTTCATTTGACTCATGTGCTTAACCCTCTTTCTTCACACGTGTCCATGACGTAATTTTTTTTTTTTTTTTTAGAGTGTTGGGAAGAATGTGGGCATTTTTACTTCAATAAAATAAGTACTGCGTTACTTTAAAAAGTAATCTGACTACGCAACACATTACTTTTAAACATGTTACACCCCAACACTGGTTCCAATCATAACCCAAGCCTGCTCATCGTCTGTGTGTGCACTCTCTCCACGTCTCTCCAGGGCTTTACTCTGTGTACTGCGAGTTTCTTCAGCATTGGCCCTGGTAACAGTGTGTTCAGATGTGCAAGTACGTGGGCCCCCAAGATGGATTGTTGCCTGATCCAAGGTGTTTTTACCTTACACCCAATTCTACTAGGATAGACTCCAGTACCCCTATGACTATGAAGTGATTTAAGCAGGCTGAAAAATATATGTACTGTATGTACACTCACCTAACATCCTATTCCATGCTATTCAGCATGCTATGTCAATGTAAATGCTCACTCTTTAAATATGGTTTAGTAGTAATCATTAGAAAACTAAATTTCTAGTCTCTGACAGCTGGAAAAAAAGGAAAACCAGTAGGTATGATATCTAATTTACTTTAGTTCAACTTGAAATCATACCTGCTTGACCATTTGGAGCATCACTTCTGCTACGACAGGCAATCATATCAGGCACAGGTGCAGAAGAACAGCACGTTTTACCATTTGACAATCCACAGGGGCAACTGTCTATAAGAAGAGAACAGAGAAAATGTGTTTATTTTTTAAATAATACGGAACTTTATTATTATTTGCACACAAGGATTTAAAAAAAAAAAAAACATGAAATCATTGTTCATATCCTCAAACCCAACTCAGGGTTTTTTTTCCCCCCTTCAACTTGGCTTGACTGATCAGATGCACTTCACTGTATTTCAGCAATTTCCACATGACAGTTCACATTTGAAAGACTGCACTTTAGGTTTTTGATTAAAACTTAATCAAGTTAAGCCAGGTTGGGAAGCATGCACTGGTACAGTGTGTTTGCCGCACCCACTACATGATGAAACAACTCGGGATCCCAGTTGGCAACCCCCCAGGCAGACTTGCAGTCCAGTCTCACCCTCCGTAAATGACCCTCTATCTGCCGCAGGCAGGTGTTATGTGGGTGACCCCTTGGTCTGGTCGAGCCACTCGGGTCCTCGCCAATAAGGATCTTATAAGCCGGATCACCCTTGGGGAAACACGCCACATGGCCGTAGTATTTTAACTGACGCTCCCTCACAATGCAGGTAATGTGCTTCATTTGGGACTCCATGAGCAACACAAAGTCAAACCAGTGGTACCCAAGGATTTTCTGGAGAGACACAGTACCAAAAGGAGTCCAGTCTTCATCTCAGGTCACTGGATAGCGTCCATGTCTCACAACAATAGAGCAAGACAGGAAGCCCCAGGACTCTAAAGACTTGGACCTTCATCCTTTTGCACAGATATCAGGAGCGCCATGTTTTGCCTTTGCAGGTCTGCACGGAGGCTGTAAACAGTAATAATTTCTGGTGTTAAACTTAACAAGGCAGGTAATAAATGCTATAACAAGTGAAACCAAAGAATACAAATACTGTAGATAAACATTCACTGCTATTACACTTCTTTAATGTAAGCAATTTCAATTACCAGAGTCGGTGTGAGTGTCAACAAGGAGTTCATTATTTACACTAATGTATGCTAATGGACAGTAAACTCTGAAAAGCAGGAGCCTGTAAAATAAGCATGATTCAGATCTGTTAAGTAAAAGTCTTAGGGGTGGGGGCGGAACAAGAAAAAACAAACACCTTAGAAAGTTGCAACACAAAATGTGAAATATGAGTAATTTGGAAACAGTTTTTTGTTTTTTTTATAAAGTGGAAAAGAGAAAAAACACATGGATATAGTTGAGATGGTCCATTTGGAAAATGCAATTAAATCACAGTGTGTTTTAATACAAACAGAGCTTTTTATATGTGTGTTACATAAAACGTAAGCTTTAGAATGCATTTGTGAGGGCTCACCTGGAGTACTTTGTGCACTGGAAGCATCTTCTACTCTTAAATGTCATTATTATGTCTTAATAATGTCTGGTAAACTCCTGATTTGTTCTCAAAGTTGTACAATCATCAAAAGATAATTCATACCTTCTTGAATACTTGCTTCAAGCTGTGGTGATGACACAGTTCCTCTGACTTGAGGAGATTCTTGATTGTCCAGGGGTCTTAGGTCTTCACTTGTTCCAGGTAAAGATGTTTGATCAAGCACTTGGTAATCTGAATCCTGGTAGCTGCGACTCAGGAACATTAGAGATACGCCAGCCACAACTATACTGCATAAAAGAACAACTGCTGTACTCATAATCTGTAGAGGGAGAAAGAAAAATGTGATCATGCTCTTTAAATTTTTTGTATACATTAAATGGTGATTTTCATTAAACTCATTATTCCATTACTGACTCTGCAAGAAAGTTAGAGTAATCAAAAAAACTGCCCATCTGAACTTGTACACCACTGGAGGTGAATATAAGCAGGAATCATCAAAAAACTGGAATCAACTGGCCTGATGCCCATTTATTATACACGTCACCAAGTAGATCCACTAATAAGGAAGGTATTCACACCAGTTTACATTATATGTAGAGAATAATGTTACTTTTTATCTTAGCAATGTCTATTCTTCAACACATCATTGGTTCTCGGGAAGTATAACTAATACATATTATGAACAGAAATGAAAGAACAACATGTGACCTTATTCTACTAAACCATGTGATTTCCAGGAATCTAGTGCTTGTATCATTAAAAACAACTCCTAAATGTAAAGTACCCAATTGCAGAAACTGGATTAATCAAACAGATACAAAAAAGTAATACAAATTGTTAGCTGTGTAAATACATAAATATTGTATAAAATAATATATGTAAAAACCTAGAAATAAACCCTCAACACTTTTCCAGAAGCCTAAATATAATGTTTATAATGTAGTGCTCCTTGGCATCTTGTTTAATGACAGGTTTTCTAGTCGTATGGACATCAAGGCTCACAGGAAGTAAAGTTGTGTGCCGTAGAATGCTGCAGAGTGACAGGCCCACTGATATTTAGTCAACTAATGCAGCAGTTTAGCAACAGACAAGAATCAGACAACAGCAGATAAATAGGTTCTATAGGTGCAAGAGGTAAACAAAATCAGAGTTAAAACTAGAAATGTAAATAAAGCAAAATGTGAATGAAACAATACAGTAAACATGATAAAGAGGAAGAAAGTGTTAAAAAAAATCAGAAAGAAGTGCAAGAGAAAGAAGCAGAACTTCAAAGTGGAACTGAAAAAGTGACAATCTGTGATAGAAATAGGCCAAAAGGAAGGGAGTGTGCATAGAGTTTGTATGGCCCAAGATACTGTCTCTAGACTAGGTCTGAGATCTATAGTGCATTATTATTATTACTACTACTGTTATTTTTGTCTAATACCTTAGTCCAAAGTCTTAACCACTATGCTACACTGCCTACCCAGTGTACGCAAAATCTGAAAAGATTACAGAACTGAGAGAAAAAGCCTGGCATGCAGAGGATTTTGGAGCAATGCAAAACAAAATTAATTAAAATACTCCAAAGATGTTAAAGGAAAATACCATCCCAGCAAAAGCAAAAATTAATTCAGAAACGGATGAAACAACTGTTTTATCTGTATAAGAGAGATACTTCTTATATAAAAACTGTTACGTAATGAATATGCAATAATAGAGAATAATGAATTTATGAACTGACTTTATTTTAAGCAAAAAAAATTGTTCTACTCAAAAAGGGTAGAGATGTCATCCCTTCCAAAATAATTTTTAAATAGATAGAAAAGATAATATACTGAAAAGACACAAAGTGGTGTCTTTATATACATATATACACATAAATATACTATACAGAGGGGACTGGGCGGTCTCTTGGTCTGGAATCCCTGCAGATTTTATTTTTTTTCTCCAGCCGTCTGGAGTTTTTTGTTTTTCTGTCCACCCTGGCCATCGGACCTTACTTATTCTATGTTAATTAATGTTGACTTATTTTTATTTTTTATTGTGTCTTCTTTTTTTCTATTCTTCATTTTGTAAAGCACTTTGAGCTACATTTTTTTATATGAAAATGTGCTATATAAATAAATGTTGTTGTTGTATACATACTACATACAAAATATACACTATATATATTATGTATATAAAAAAATACATACATACACACAATATATACTGTAAGAGTTGATTTTTTTACTAATTAATATGATTTTCACATATTGATTATATTGAATGACTTCTACTCTTGTTAAATGTTAGCTTTTGCCATTAGTACTCTTAGAAAGCATTTTAAATTAAAGCCTCTTGATCTGTGACCCAGTCCCACTGCTACTTCTCTTCAAGGACAAGCATTGATAAGAGATTGATAATGTATAATCTTGTGTAGAAGAATCCTGACTCCAAGTGTTCTGCTTATCAGTAATTACCAAGGACACAAGATGTGAAACTAATCACGCACTTCTGCAACTGACAAGTACATGTAAGAAGTGTAACCAGCATCTGTAAGTCAGTCACTGAGTAGATCCATATACATGTCAATAAATGTATTCTTCTTATCCTGGACTGGCTTCGTGAATAAACTTTGACAAGTATGGCAATGTATATGTATATGCACACATATACACTCACCTAAAGGATTATTAGGAACACCATACTAATACAGTGTTTGACCCCCTTTCGCCTTCAGAACTGCCTTAATTCTACATGGCATTGATTCAACAAGGTGCTGAAAGCATTCTTTAGAAATGTTGGCCCATATCGATAGGATAGCATCTTGCAGTTGATGGAGATTTGTGGGATGCACATTCAGGACACGAAGCTCCCGTTCCACCACATCCCAAGGACGCTCTACTGGGTTGAGATCTGGTGACTGTGGGGGCCATTTTAGTACAGTGAACTCATTGTCATGTTCAAGAAACCAATTTGAAATGATTCGAGCTTTGTGACATGGTGCATTATCCTGCTGGAAGTAGCCATCAGAGGATGGGTACATGGTGGTCATGAAGGAATGGACATGGTCAGAAACAATGCTCAGGTAGCCCGTGGCATTTAAACAATGCCCAATTGGCACTAAGGGGCCTAAAGTGTGCCAAGAAAACATCCCCCACACCATTACACCACCACCACCAGCCTGCACAGTGGTAACAAGGCATGATGGATCCATGTTCTCATTCTGTTTACGCCAAATTCTGACTCTACCATTTGAATGTCTCAACAGAAATCGAGACTCATCAGACCACGCAACATTTTTCCAGTCTTCAACTGTCCAATTTTGGTGAGCTCGTGCAAATTGTAGCCTCTTTTTCCTATTTGTAGTGGAGATGAGTGGTACCCGATGGGGTCTTCTGCTGTTGTAGCCCATCCGCCTCAAGGTTGTGCGTGTTGTGGCTTCACAAATGCTTTGCTGCATACCTCGGTTGTAACGAGTGGTTATTTCAGTCAAAGTTGCTCTTCTATCAGCTTGAATCAGTCGGCCCATTCTCCTCTGACCTCTAGCATCAACAAGGCATTTTCGCCCACAGGACTGCCGCATACTGGATGTTTTTCCCTTTTCACACCATTCTTTGTAAACCCTAGAAATGGTTGTGCGTGAAAATCCCAGTAACTGAGCAGATTGTGAAATACTCACACCGGCCTGTCTGGCACCAACAACCATGCCACGCTCAAAATTGCTTAAATCACCTTTCTTTCCCATTCTGACATTCAGTTTGGAGTTCAGGAGATTGTCTTGACCAGGACCACACCCCTAAATGCATTGAGGCAACTGCCATGTGATTGGTTGATTAGATAATTGCATTAATGAGAAATTGAACAGGTGTTCCTAATAATCCTTTAGGTGAGTGTGTATATATATATATAAAAATATTTTTATATATATATATATATATATATATATATATATATATATATATATATATATATATATATATATATACACACACACATATACACGCATACATATATACATACACATACACACATGTACCTAGAAATCTGTTAAGTTTTCAACTCCTACCAGGGATCATCAGAGGAAAATGATTAGACATACAGGAATCAAAAGCAATATATAGCAAATGAGTAAAGGGGGATTAAGTGAGTTTAAGGAGAGGGGTGGATTAATAGGGTGTTGGTCATAAAATCCTATTTAATATATGTGGAAGTTCTTCTTTTTAAGCCTGCATATGCTGGGTTCATGTCCAAGTGTCTTTTGATGGTGTTTTTTTTTGTTTTTTTTTTTACGACAGCCACCAGTCAGCCAGCTCTCTGTCACTTGTAGTATTAGCTTTGAATTTTAATCACACTATGTCCAAGTTAATCATGTGTCCAGCTGAACTGTTATGTGCATATATCAGAGATTGTGGGTCCTTCTGCCCGACCGTATTGTGATGGTCTGTATATGTGTTCCGAGTGTTTTAGATGTTTGACCCACGTATACAAGTGGGCATGCACTGTATAGTATACTGTATACTGCGTTCCTTCTCTATGCTTCCAATTTCCTGCTTTTGATATCAAAAAGGATTGACCATAGGTTTATGCGCTATTTTGATGCCAGATCTGTAAAGGATGCGCACTGTACTCTCTGATGCACCATGGTGATAAAGAAGGCTGTGCCAGATGGAAAGGGGGTTCAGGTTGGAGACAACTGTTCGCGGAGGTCAGTCTCTGGCATCTCCTATGTAAGCATTACTTCATAGCTAAATGATGTGAAAAGATGGAAAAGATAGCCTCATTCATTCTTTTCCATTTCCTTTATATTACAATGGGTGTAAATCCTTCTGAACAATGTCTTAATGCAACTCCATGTATGTGATAAGGGGTGATTGCTAGAAAAATGTAATATTTTGTCTGCATAACATTCCTTGTGATAAACACTCGTAATCAAACTGGTGTTGCACTCTTTCAATGGAGATGTCGGGGAAATTATTGTGTTGCTTCATTTCTCTTTCCATAGTTAAC
This sequence comes from Polypterus senegalus, assembly GCF_016835505.1. NCBI lineage: Eukaryota > Metazoa > Chordata > Cladistia > Polypteriformes > Polypteridae > Polypterus > Polypterus senegalus. The sequence continues at coordinate 180,397,055 of NC_053159.1, forward strand.
TGGATTGCAGAGAACACTGAGTTAATGTGGCTGTGGAATTCATTCAGCTGGTCACTTTTTAATATGAGGAATATGTCATCGACATAGCATATCCAAAATTTAGGTGTGAACTGAGTTAGAGCCACACTATCAAATTAGTTCACCATCAACAGACACTTGGACATGAACAGCATATGCAGGCTAAAGAAGAGCATCCACGTATTAAATAAGACTTTATGACCAACACCCTCTGAACCACACCTTATTATCCATCCCCCCTTCCTCATTTTCCAACATTATGCAAAATATTGGAAAAGAGCTTTAAATACACTATCCCCAAAATTAAAAATTACCATGTTACGAGTGTTTATAACATGAAAAAGTAAATAATGAAAAAACCTAAAGGAGAACTTCTGGCTCTCTGTTCATACACCTAAACCTAAAATGATCTCAAAAAGAAAATTCCAGCATCACAGTCATCCTAAATATTACAAAAACAAATTGCCAAATAATTACAGTGTTGTGGAATAGCCAAGTCTAAATAAAATTATGTTACTTCAATGCCTGAAGCCATCAGATTATGAAAAATTTCCAATCTGGAACAAGACAATCAATTTTCAAAGAGGAAAAAAAAAATGCAAAAACTCTTCAAAGTAAATATGAGAGACCAGATGACCAGATTATTAACCAGATACTAAAGAATATAACATAACATATTGAACTAAAGGAATCTCTTATTTCGCATTCAGGAAACATGTTAGAATAAACCGGTTTTATTTAAAAAATAATGAAACAATGCATTACAAGGATTGTTATTCAAGGTATTTTTATTAAACACCGGAGTTCACACACGAGACTGTTTTGAACATTGTTTGTGTAAAGCACTGAAAATTAATGGTTACTTAATATGCTTTGGAGCAGTACTGTTCACCCACTTTGTAAAGTTTTAATTTTGGTTGTGTATGTCATTTTTTTGTAGCGTGTCAAAAATGTGTCTTATCCTACCTGAGGTTTTCCATAAAAAAAAGCAGAATCCAGTGTCTCTTCATTTTTATGTCCCGCAATTAGAAGCATGCCCACGATGAAGGCTGGGATTCTATAAAATAGGATTATTCATTTCATTTTCTCTTAAAATTATTTGACTAAAATCATTCTAAGACAGCATGTTATTTAAAAATGTAGAAAAAAAAAAAAAAAAAGACAGAAAAATTGAAAAATGCTACATTTTTTGCTAACTTCATAGGCACACAAAGTTAAATTAGTCTTCAACTGTGAAACAACCTGTGTATATACAAGGTATAAAAGTCATAATTTATCATGATAAAGAGCAAATGCTCCAGATTTTAAGTAACAAAACTAATTAATCTGCATTTAAAGGCAAGACTTAAGAAGTATACCTCCAGCATAATATTGACAAGATTATGTGAATAAAATAATTGCCATTGGCTTTGCACACCCTTTGGATGGCTGCACACAGCTGTCAGACAGAGTTGGTTGGCTTTTAGTCAAAAAAGTTTTCATACTCAAAAAGTCACTGCAGTATATTGCTAATGAAAAAATTATTTTATAAGGTGAGTGGGTTTAGAATATTTTGTAAGTGCAAGAGAAAATTAACAGTATGTTTTAGATTCAATATTTGAAAAAAGGACTGACGTGCAACTGCTTGTAGTAATAGCTGCTGGAGACTAGGTGGCTGATCTTACCAAAACTATTTCTGGAAATGGAAAGGGCAAGCTCAGTTATAGGACACACACTGGGTCTCCAGGAGGTAGTGGCAAAGGAGAGAGTTAAAACAAAACTGAGTGCCATTATGAATGGTGCTGCATATCTTCTTTCTGATACGCTAACACTGGGGGCTTTCAGCCAATTAATTATTCAGCAGAAGTGTATCAAGAAAAAGTATGGGTGATCCTTTATACCAACAGCAATACGCCTGCATAATGCCTCACCGTGGCTGAGACAGCCAAGTCAGGAGTTTTCTTTCTTTTTAATTTTTTTTTGTTTTAGTCATTCTGGTGTGTTCAGACCAAAGCGTATGTATTTATTTTTTATTTACTTACTTACTTACTTATTTACCTATTTATGTATGTATTTATTTAAAGAGCTCCTGTAAAAAGCCAAAATTCCCCTGGGAACGAAAAGTTCTCTCTCTTCATTATATAAAATGCTAATATATACTAAACACTATCCAAATGTACTTAAAAAAAAAAAGTGCACAACTATACATTTTTAGGCATGCTAAGTTACTTGCTCAAAGGCATAGTGTGAGTCAGTGAAGGGGACAGAATGGACGATTTTATGGTTTATAGTGCAGTGCATCTGCCACTATGCCATCCTGCTTTTCTATAAAAAGCAGAAATCATAACATATACAGTACATTAATGTGAAATATTATCAAAAATAATAATCATACTAACCCCCATCCTGCAATTATGAAAGCTGCCATGCGTATCTTCGGCTCATCATCCTTCCTTAACAGCAGCAAAGAAAGAGCTATTAGCCCTAAAGAGACAAAAATTGATGGTAGTTCAAGTTCAAATGAGAAGTAAGATAAAATGAGGTAAGCATTCAGACAAAACAAAAATAAAATAGCCAGGAAAGCACTAAAACAAATGTTGTGTAAAATGTATCTATTTTTATTGGTTTAAGTGAAGAAATAAGTGAACTCATACAGGACTGCTGTAAAGTTCGAAGAACCTTTCATAGTATGACATTTCTCCATATTAAGGTAAGCTAAAACACTTTACTAACAGCAATTTTCAAGCATGTTTCAGAATAGAAAAAATGTTTGCAGGTAAACACATTTGAAATATTAATCTATACAAGAACAAGACCATTAATCTGCATTTAGAACTTTACAAAGCAGAAAGCTGGAAAGCCTACATGTTTGTCACATGCACTGTATTTGTAGTAAAGTGCAGCTGAATAGGTTCATTGAAAACTACTGAAGATGGTCACTACAATATTTGGATTTGATAATCTTCATGTGGGAAAAGGCTGACTCGCATAAATAAGTAGAGCCGAATAATGCAGTCAAGGAGGTAGCTCTTGGAATGACTTCTTATGCTTAATGATCGAGTGACTCACCCGGAACGATGCTTCGGTGTGTTTGTCTTTGCTTTTGAATTCAGCTGAGTGAAAAGTGACGGCTGTCCAATTAACTGCGATTTTAGTTCCCTCTCCTTTCTCTTTTTCAAATAACTTTTCGGAAGAAAGTCAGTTTCGTAGTTTTTGTGAACAGTTCGAAAGTGCCTTTCCACATTTTCCTTCTTTGGAATAGCAATGATAGATTGACAGATCAGACAAATGCACTTCGATTGTGACATTGTGAGAAAAAATATCCTCTTCCAATTCCACATCCAGCCCATACCTTCCCAAACAATTTATTTTTTTTAAAATCTCTTCTTTAGTCGATATAAATTGGAAGGCTAACTAGATCACAGCCAGAGTTTTGCAGTAGCTCACGTGTTTGATTGTGTGTGCGGGATGACCAGTGTGTTAGAAGAAAAGAGATCTCAGACTGGCTGCCCTGTATGTCAATCAAGTGGCAAATGCCATAGGGAGGATATATGATAGACTAACATTAAAAAATTTTTTTTTGAACGCAACGCAATCTACCTGCACTACCTTTGTGATCTACCAGTTGATCGCGATCGACGTCTTGGGCACCCCGATGTATAGTTTATTCATGGATGGACCCTCCGGCAGTATCTTGGCTGCTACACCAAAATGTAGGAGTAAAAGAGGTGGTCAAGGCCAAATCCCTCATCTGGTTTTCAACTCTACACCTAGCCTCTTGAAACCTGCACGTGTCCCAAGCCCGTAGCCCCTATCAATGACATTTTTAAGGTGCCACTGTACACAGTCATTTCAAGTGCAGAGAGAAAGAGAAACAGGCAGCCGGACATACAGTCATAGTAATTAAACATCTTCTTTTTATGGGTCTGTCCTACAAGCAGCAGTCAGGCAAAGAGCAGATTTGACTGAATTATATGTTCATCTTGCTTTTCTTTTCATAGACCAGTTCCTTCATGTTTTAACAAACATAAGAGCAACTCAAAAGAATTGCTCACAACTTTCCATTATTATTGTTTCAGGACCCCATCTTGCAGGTATTGTTTACAACCAATAAATATTTCAACAGTTGAAGAATTTAAAGAAGAAGAACAGGCCATTCAACCCAACAGGTTCGTCAACCCTATTCTCATATTTTCTCTAAAATATTAAGTTGAGCTTTGAAGGTTCCCATAGTACTATCTATACTACCTTACTCATTATTCCATGTCTATGGTTCTCTATTTGAAGAAAACTTTCTTACGTTTGTGCAAAATCTACCCTTACTACATCTACATGGATCTTTGTCAAAGCATTTACTTTAAAGTAACAGCAGCAACCCACTGCAGCGATTCCCTTTATAATTTTAGTCATGTCATCTCTTAATCTGTATTTGCTTAAATTAAAAAAGGTTCAGGTCTTTCAATATTTCCCCATAGCTCATACCTCTCAGTTCTGAAATCAGTCTGCTCTTCACTGGGCGTTCTCTAGCGCAGCTATGCCTTTCCTGTAATTTGGAGACCTAACCTGAACAAGGTTTTTGGTTACTGTGTACAGTAATCAAAACACAATTGTAATAATGTAAGAAAATCACACCAAAGCATGAATAATTTAATTTGCTGCTTAAGTAACTGGTGACAGAGTTGGAAATTATAGCATTTCACTGCTCATGGCAATTATTTATGTGTTAAGTCAGCCACTCTTAAGCAGTTGGAGATTTTTTGCTGTGGTCACAGCTTAAAACTTTTGACTACAATATCATTTGCAATCTCAAGCAAAATATCTCTGAATTCTCATATAAATACAGTGCATCTATTATATGTATTCTACACACAAAATAGCATACCTGTCCATAGGTAAGTACTGTAAAGGGAGCTGTAGAGCAAAATGAATACCAGAACCTGACCAATAAAGTTATTTTGATTGATGATAAACTTCCACAAAATCATTCCAACGCAGACCAGAAACTGGAAAAGAAAGAGAGAGAGAAGTAATTATCAATATGGCGACATCTGGTATATTTTATAGTTTTTGAGCGACATAAATCAATTAATTCATTTAAATATATAACACAGATAGATATAAATTTGTAGCAAAGTAGGATTTTTTTATACTTTTGGCAGTGTGGCACTATTATGACAACTCCAAAGACTGAATGTATGATTAATAACATGATTAATCCTAACCAGGGTTTTGCAGGAGGGAAGAACAAGAACCTGCCCTGTATAAGAAGCCCTTTTGTTTTATTTATGGCCCACTCACACACACCTACTGTACAGGATGTTTACAGTTCAAGTTTTTTCTCAGCACAGTGAACTTTTTTGTTTTGTACTTAACATTTTACAAATTCGGCTATCATGCCAGATTTTACCACTCTACAAGTGTCATGATCAGTATGATACAACCCTGGGTCTCCTAGGGTGGGTATTACAGTGATAGATGGCTGTCATTTTAACTCAAGTTCTGTAAACATGTACATTGTTTTTTCAAACATAATGTTTCTGGAAAAATACTCACCTGTGCGAGAAGCAAATTTGTGGTAAACAAATGAGGGAGCCTTTTAAACTTCTTGCTTAGAATCATGACTGCTACAGACCATACCTACAAAGATATATTTCAATATTACTATTATATGTTATAATAGTAAAGGGCATATTTACCTTGCATTAGTTATACTTCCTGCTTCTAAGACCAATGACACAAATTATGGAACAAGAGCATGTCTTTTAGCTTCTTGTATAACACAGTCTCACTCTATCCTTCCAAGGTCTAGTCTCCTGATTCATTTGATTTACACATTTTGTTCTCAATTACTAGGACACATCAAATGAAAGTGGGGTAGAATATAATGAAGTGTGATGGGAGGTTTTTGAAAGCTGAAAGAAACTTCTTTACAAGTGTGTACATTTCCCTTATTATCCAGCTTGAGCCAAAGATCATGGGTCAGTCCACAGAGGTTCACCCAGGTGGCGTTCTACATGAGAACTCAGGTTTATCGCACTTCTCTTTGATAAGCAGTCCAAACACTATGACTTTTAAAAAATATAAGATATTTAAAGAGAGTTTCCTTAGGGTTTTAAGAGTAAGACAATTCATGTTTTAAGTTGTGATGAATATAATGAAAATTAAAGTTATTAAAACAGCGGTACGTACACTATTGTATTGGGATACCTGCCTTTACACACACGCACACACGAACTTTAATGACATCCCATTCTTAACACATAGGCTTTAATATGGAGTTGGCTCTCCTTTTGCAACTATAACAGCTTCAGCTCTTATGGGAAGATTTCCACAAGGTTCAGTAGTGTGTTTATGGAAATTTTTGACCATTGTTCCTGGAAAGCATTTGTGAAGTGAGGCACTGATACCGAGAAGGCCTGGCTCGCTCGCAGTCTCCGCTCTAATTCATCCTAAATGTGTTCTGTCGGGTTGAGGTCAGGGCTCTGTGCAGGCCAGTGAAGTTCCTCCACACCAAACTCACTCATCCATTTCTTTATAGACCTTGCTTTGTGCACTGGTGTGTGAGCAGTCATGTTGCCATCCCCAAACTGTTCCCACAAAGTCGAGAGCATTAAATTGTCCAAAACGGCTTTGTATGCTGAAGCATTACGACTTCCTTTCAGCAGAACTAAAACGACCCCACACCATAACCAACCCGTTCCCAAACCCCCAATCAAACCTTATACTTGGCACATTGCAGTCAGGCAAGTACCATTGTTCTGGCAACCATCAAACCCAGACTCGTCCATCAGATTGCGTGATTCATCATTCCAAAGGACACGTCTCCACTGCTCTAGAGTCCAGTGGCAGTGGGCTTTACACCACTGCATCCGACACTCTGCATTGCACTTGGTGATCTAAGGCTTGGATGCAGCTGCTCAGCCATAGAGACTCATTCCATGAAGCTCTCTACGCACTGTTCTGTAGCTGTTGACTCTGCAGAAAGTTGACGACTCCTACACACTGTGCGCATCAGCATGCGCTGTCCCCACTCTGTGATTTTACATGGCCTACCACTTCATGGCCAAGTTGCTGTTGTTCCCAATTGCTTCCACTTTGTTATAATACCACTAACAGTTGACTATATTTAGTAGCGAGGACATTTCACAGATGGACTTACTGCACAGGTGGCATCTTATCACAGTACCACACTTGAACTCACCGAGCTCCTGAAAGCGACCCATTCTTTCACAAATGTTTGTAGAAGCCATCTGCATGCCGAGGTGCTTGAGTTTATACACCTATGGCCATGGAAGTGTTTGGAACACCAGAATTCAGTGATTTGGACGGGGGTCCCAGTATATTTTGCAATATAGTGCATCTACCAATAATAAATGCACTGTATTTTCTCTGCCCTATCAGCTTCTGTGTCTGAAAAACTAGCTTTAATACAATAACCATTTAAATTGTGGGTGGAGCATTATCATATAGATTGTTTTTTTCTTAATCTTGCTCCACCAGCGATATAAGATATGAAAAATTGTGAAAAGCTAATTTGTTAAATGTGTTTTATGTAACAAAGTCCCTACAGCATGAATAATATAATTATTAAGTAAGTGATCTGATAATAGGGGTGGCACGGTGGTGCAGTGGTAGCGCTGCTGCCTTGCAGTTAGGAGACCCGGGTTCGCTTCCCGGGTCCTCCCTGTGTGGAGTTTGCATGTTCTCCCAGTGTCTGCGTGGGTTTCCTCTGGGTACTCCAGTTTCCTCCCACAGTCCAAAGACATGCAGGTTAGGTGGATTGGCGATTCTAAATTGTCCCTAGTGTGTGCTTGGTGTGTGGATGTGGCTTTGTGTGTCCTGCGATGGGTTGGCGCCCTGCCCGGGATTGGTTCATGCCTTGCGCCCTGTGTTGGCTGGGATTGGCTCCAGCAGACCCCCGTGACTCTGTGTTCGGATTCAGCGGGTTGGAAAATGGATGGATGGATGATCTGATAATTAATTTTTAAAGGGCTATAAAGTAAAAGAATATATGACTGATTTCAGAGCATCTAACTGAAAAAGAATTCTCTCTTTATGCTGAAAAAATCAATGTTTTTATCATTCCAATATCTTTATTAGTTCAGGAGACATACAACTACTCACAAAGTCTTTTGAATGCTAGAAATTGTGGCACCTGCCACCGCTGGAGGGGGCTTGTGGAGAACAGGGCAGGGAGAACCTTTTTTTTTTGTTATTTTTTTATCATATAAATGAATACACAAAGTTTCAAGTTTTTTTTTTGTTAAACTTTTCTATAATTGGATGAATCCTAATTGATTATCATTTGTGTAGTACACAAAAGTATTTCTTAGTATTTGTAGGCACAGACAAGACACCCTCAGAGATGAGTGATGTCCAAACTATACTCATTGACAGACTTCAATACAAACCTACATAATGCTATACTGCACATGTCATTTATTAGTATCAGTTACACAAAGTGCGCGTGCTCTTGTGATTTCTTAAATTATTAGCATACATGAACACACCGAGAAATCCATAAGGAAGTTATAGTTTTGAATACTAGTCTCAACTGACAATTGTTTGTCTGGATGACAGTAGGGCTGAAGTTGTACACTTAGTGCACTTCTTACACCTTGTGACCATTTCCTTATTTTGGCTGCTAAAATGTTAAATATTCCAAAATATGATGGGCATTAAATTGTTGGTTAAGGACTGAGATTTTATTAAAATTTTGGGAAGAAATTCTGGATGCATTTTGCTCATAAAATTTCATTGATAATTTATATACAGACTAGAGAATAATATTACTAATTCAGTGTTATTAGTAATTCAGTGTTGCTTCTTCCTCATTATTGCTACACAAAATGTTGTTTTGAGCAATAGGTGTTTCAAGGTTGCCAATGCTGGAGGTGTTGATTAGAGATGGTAAAGGGATAAAAACTGCACACATTATGATCAATACACTGAGAACAATCAAAAGGATTTTTTGATCTATATATAGTTTAAGGATCCACAAGGCAGTGCTACCCTTTCGTTCAATAATTGAGGCTGAAATTGGAGACTTTGCTTTGCTGACATACAGGTCATGAACTATGTGCTGACCTCAACCTTTTTTTAGTTGACTGAGAAGTGTGCATTGCTTCTGTGTGGCAGTTTATTTACATTACAGTGCTCACTCCTAAAACTTTGTTTTTGCTTTCCAATAAAAGGGACGTACAATAAATCCCCCTCATCTGCACATTAGCAGTTACTGTGTATACTGTAAAAGGCGTGCGTCCTCTTCCGCAGAACAAGGTCACAAAAAAAAAAAAAGACTCAGACACCACTTTACAATATAGAAATTTACACTCTGTATATTACTATGTGGCAGGATGCAGCTGACTTGTCTAATATTTTTGTTATATGCTTTAATTCCTAATTTCTTGGAAAACACAAATTACAATACTTAATATTAGTGATCTCAGTACCACAAAATTATCTAATTACAATTCCTCTAGCCTCTACTCCTTTTTCTGACCTTGCTCTATGGCACAGTTATCTGCTCAGTACAGTACAATCGAGGCCTCCCTGGCATGGAAACCGAGGGCAGAGAGGCGGGCAGATCAAAGCCCCATGAGTCAAGGTTGGAAATGCAAAGCACAATCTGTGATACGGCTCTGGAGGAACAAGAAGAACTAAAGAAGCTATCAAAGAATAGCAGATCAAATGGTAAAAGATATTTAATGCCTGTTATGAGGGAAAAAAAAAATTCAGAACACAAAGCAGACAAAACAAAAGTCAACATTCCTAAAAAGCCAACAGAGGACAAAGAATTTAAAAGACAGGCAAGAGAGGGAAACACTAAAAGAAACCACTAAACACGATGCATTTACAGTACAAAGACTAACACGGCACAACACTAGAACATTAAACTAAACCCACACTCAGTTTATATCTCCTGCTCCTGTCACCCACATAATTAGCTTTACCAGGTAACAAAGACAGACTGACAGGGTAAGCGGTAAACCAGAAAGACAAATCAGAAGTTAGGGACAAAAGCTAGACGCTTACTTGACAGCAGGCTGGTATATTTTTTACAATTACATTCTCTTTTGAGTTATTTTCCTTTTTATTGTTACACACAGAGAATTAACACCAACAGGATTCCAATGTACAAGCTAAATAAGAAAAATGAAAAAACTCTTAAATACTGCACTGTATAATCTAGAAAATGTTGCAATTTATTTGTAAGTAACCTAGGGTTAATTTCATTTTATAAAGTTTACTAACAAACAAAGAAAATGCTTGAATATATATTTATATATTATGCAATCCTGCAGCCTGGCTATACCCTTCAATAAAAAAAGAAAAGACAGTAATCTTGCCACCTACCAAAGCAAATAAAGTGATTATACTTATGTCAAAGCTGGCATTCTGAAGTGCTGAGAGAAGCAGTTGGGAGTCCATCCAAGGAATAGTTAATAACCAAGCAGATACATACATGATAGGGGCAGAAACAAATGTGCTTATTACCATTCCTGAGGTGACCTGTTGAAAACAGAGAATAATAATAAATTGTGTTTATACAGATTGTTACAATATGTCTATTAATTACTCTAATCAAAAGTAAATGTGACACAGGAGTGTCATACTGTACTTCCAAGAAAAAAAAAATCCACAATTAATACCCACGATGTTTTAAAATTCAAAAAACTCAGAATCAATACACCTGCACTGCACAATACTGTATTTAGCTCCAAATATATACATTGTGACATTTACAGTGATACTAACTGTGGTTCAGTGGTACTGAGCAATTTATTTTCAAGCTATTATGTCCAAGGACTTGCATCCTGACATACTTAAAAAAAAAAAGACAGATATCATTTTTGAAATCTACTGATATCTCAAAATCCACATGTCGATTTATGTCACCACCTTATATAAATACATATGAAAAAATTTTGTGGAAAATTCAATAAATATTGTTTTAAATTTTTGGAACCATAACTTACTGTTCAGCTTATTAAAACACCTTCACTTTAGAATTGACAAATGCTACTTCTGTTTTAGTGAAAAATTAGTACAAATACTTTCAGCCAATCAGAAAAGGTATTTTTTGGACTAAAATGGATATATAGCATTTTGTGAGATTATATATTTACACATACATACATACATACTCATACATTATTGTATAAGGAAGTCGGGAGTGGCAGAGAAGTATGTAAGAGTTGTACAGGATATGTACGAGGGAAGTGTGACTCTGGTGAGGTCTGTGGTAGGAGTGCCGGAGGTAAGATTACATCAGGGATCAGCTCGGAGCCCTTTCTTATTTGCAGTGGTGATGGGCAGGTTGACAGACGAGATTAGACAGGAGTCCCCGTGGACTATGATGTTTGCTGATGACATTGTGATGTGTAGCGAGAGTAGAGAGCAGGTTGAAGAGACCCTGGAGAGGTGGAGATTTGCTCTAGAGAGGAAAGGAATGAAGGTCAGTAGGACCACCAAGACAGAATATATGTGTGTGAATGAGAGGGAGGTCAGTGCAATGGTGAGGATGTAAGGAGTAGAGTTGGCAAAGTTGGAGGAGTTTAAATACTTGGGATCAACGGTACAGAGTAACGGGGAGTGGAAAAGAGGTGAAAAAGAGAATGCAGACAGGGTGGAATGGGTGGAGAAGTGTCAGGAGTGATTTGGGACAGATGGGTATCAGCAACAGTGAAAGGGAAGGTCTACAGGACGGTAGTGAGGCCAGCTATGTTACTGTATATGGGCTGGAGACTGTGGCACTGACCAGAAAGCAGGAGACAGAGATGGAGGTAGCAGAGTTAAAGATGCTAAGATTTGCATTGGGTGTTACGAGGATGGATAAGATTAGAAATGAGGACATTAGTGTCAGCTCAGGTTGGATGGTTGGGAGACAAAGTCAGAGAGGCAAGAATGCGTTGGTTCGGATATGTGCACAGGAGAGATGCTGGGTATACTGGGAGAAGGATAGTAAGGATAGAGCTGCCAGGTAAGAGGAAAAAAGGAAGGCCTAAGAGAAGGTTAATGGATTTGGCGAGAGAGGACATGCAGGTGATGGGTGTGGCAGAGCAAGATGGGGAGGGCAGAAAGATTTGGAAAAATGATCTGCTGTGGCGACACCTAACGGAAGCAGCTGAAAGAAGAAGAAGAATATATTGCACACACCAACATCCACACTGTATGCGGAGAAATTTAACAAAAAGTATATATAAAAAAAAAAACAGTTGCACAATAGCACCATGAGGAAGTGAAACAGTACCAGCCAAGTATTTTTAGATAAATTACAGACAAAGATGTCCTCCTTCGATTTTCACAAAAAAAAAAAAATGTTATTTAATATCTGAATACAATGAGGACTGATTGAGGTCATTTATGTTAGGTAGAATGCCTAGAGGGGACTGGGTGATTTCATGGCCTTGGAACCCCTGCAGATTTTTTTTTTTCCTCCAGTCGTCTGGAGTTTTTTGATTTTTTTTTTTGATGGTAATTAGTATTGCTTAATTTTATTTTCTGATATATTTTGTCTTTTTTCTCTTTCATCATTCTGTAAAGCACTTTGAGCTTCATCTTTTGTATAAAAATGTGCTGTATAAATAAATGTTGTTGTGTTGTTGTATCTACACGTGACCGAATATATTACTTTAGTAGGAAACAGCAATTTGAAGTAGAGAGCTGAGAAGGTCAAGATTAATGTTAATGGATTAGATGGGCTATGGCAGAAAACAATCAACCTCAGTTCTAGAGCTGTGAAATTATAGCTACAATGGGATTTAGGAACAAAGATACTCAACACTACTGGCGTAAGCTGTTGGCATGTCAAGGGAATGGTGACAGCCACACGAGGCATAGCTCCATTACGTAACATGTTACTCGTGTGCAGGGATATATGAGCGAGGTTTAAATGTGGGAAGTTTTTTTGCTGTCATATGCTGTGTCCCTTAATGTAGATGAACCAGTTTCTCAAAGCTACAGGATACCCATATATTGCTTCTCACCAAAAGAAGTGTCTCTTTATGGTTATTTCTAGCAGTATAATCTGCCATGGCACAAGAGAAGAACTTACTAAGTTAGTCTATGACACCTGGGCATTTGAACAGCAGATCTCATCTTATATAAAAAGCTGTTGGTTTAAGTGAAAGCAGGTGTTCGTAAGAGGATACCACCAACATTTATATATATCTCAAATTCAGGATGGAAACAAACAATTTTTTTTCAGTAAGGAAAAATTCTATTTTTTCCCGGAAATTATGCCATTATGCAAATCATTTTTTAATCACAAAAAGTTAGTTTGATGGAAGCAAGTTAACAAGTTACCTAGTGTATTTTCATTTGATTGTATATAAAAACACCTTTTTGGTCAATGGAAATGTAACAAGTGCAAGTCCTCGTAGTAATTTCAATACTCACTATTTCTAATTCCATGTTATACTGGCTTGCATAGATTGCTACACTTGGTGCAGTTGGGAAGACTCCATAGAGAAAGGCATAGTTTGACAGACTTGTGTGGTTTCCTGTACTGCTGTTCCTGTCTAATAATTCCACCATTTCTCTGCATATAAGTGGCATCACAAGGCTGTGGAGAAATAAAATAAAAGACAGCTGTTAAAGTGAAATGTTAAGAAAATATAAATAATGCACTTTGCTTATTTTGAGAAAAGAAACAAAAATGTAGATTTTTTTTTCTCCATCAAGTTTAAGGTAATCTGAGATTTTAACATTAGAATAAAAACAGTTTATCTGTCTTGTACTAAAAAAGCTGAGGAAAATGCAATTATTTGGGATTACACTGAGAATCTTGTATTCAGTTTAATTTTGCTAAAAGGATACACTGTTAAGCACAAGAATAGAAACGTAATATATAACATTGTGTTATACAGTTAAGACATCTGAATTACTACATTTCCGTACTTGTAAAGTGTCTTTGAAATAAGATGGTGATCAAGAGACTAAATACCTATGTTTATTTGTGTGTGTGATAAAGTTCTTGACACAAGAAAACCTGTAGTTACCTCCTTAATACAGTCAGCTGAGAGCCTATGGCAGGCAGGATTTTAAATTGTGACAAGTTGCCATAGAAAGAGGCAAGGTATTTAAGAAAGTCAGATTATAAACATCACAGTCATTTCCACAGATCAACAACCGTTTAGCAATCCAATTAGGCAGAAATAGCTAGAACTGTGGCTTGAACTCATCTGTCTGTGGAATTCATATCCACCATGTTAAGTAGAACAGTTAAACAGTACAGTGGCGACATTTTTTTTTTTTTTAATTTTGAAAGAATTGTATACTGTTCTCATATTTTTCATAGTATTCAATACTTATTATACCTAAATTAAGCACTGGGATACTGGGCTGTATGATGCACAACATAAAAAATGCTAAGCTATGCCAAAGTAGAGCAGCACAGGATTCAAACTTACAGCTGGGTTTATACAGGATGTAGTGTGGAAAAGCCACAGAATCTGTAGTGACCAGCAGCAGAATTGTCTCACTCTATGCATTCTTTTAAGTTTTTTCTCTTAATTATCATCTATCCTATCCTATCCTTTTTATTATTAACTTTGTGTTCAGCAATGTTTCATCCAAGGCAATCAATTCATAAGGTTTATTTTCATCTGACTTGGGTCTTCATGCCACCCTTCCTAATCAGCGTGCATGGACTGCATATAGAAAGGAGTACCTGAAGTAAATCTGACCTGACCTCTAGTTTTAATTCAGTAACAAGTTGTAATAATTGAGTAATCGGGAAGAAAAAAAAAAAAACAAAAAACACAAAATGGAGGAAAATAGACTGAAAAAAGTGTAGGGGGTACAACCTTACAGACCTTTACATTGGGAAATGTACAGTCTCTACAGAATAAACTGGACAACCCTCAAGTATGTGCACTCTTTCTGCCTAATCGTAGAGATGCATATGTTATGTTGTTTACAGAAATGATAAACCGATGATTAATAGATCTGGCACCCCTAACCATTTGGATAGAGACTGTGCCAAGGCTGGTAAGTCACAATGTGAAGAGTGTCCATCCTTACATAAATATTAGTTGTATTACTCTGCTTCACCAGAAACATTTTCTAAGACGTCATACCTCAGTTACAGTGTTGTCAGTTAATCAGATATTTCATATGTAACTAAGCACATTATTGTATACAATATTTGTGGTTTTTTTTCCTAGGAGCTAATATAAGTTTACTGTTATTTTATTCTACGGTCACTGGAGGACATCATTACAGAACGCAGGATGTTTCTCGTCGAACACATACTACGTCTTCACACTTAACACATTCCAAAATTTCCATGCGCTGGATAACATTAAGGCGGACAAGAAAACCAGGCAGGCCACATACCACTTAAAAGACAACTTTTTTGGGAAACCTGAACACTGCCAACCTACCACTGGATGACGCTGATGGGCAGTGGCTGTTTTTGATATGGGCGACATGGGTCGTTGCCCAGGGCGGCGGCATCTTAGGCATTGGCCAAAAAAAAAAAATCCCCCCCAACCCCACGCCCATGCTGCCCTGATATCATGCCAGTGAATTTTTTGGGATTTCATGGGCACCAATCGGTTTTCAATTGCCCATTTGCAGGGAGCAAGGGCACCCTCCATTTGCGAGGTGCACCTGCTGCTTGCTTCTTGCCGCACAGTGTGAAGCTGACGCCAGCTCAATGCGTATGCTTTCTCTATTCTTTATCACAGGTTAGTAAAATCGTCATAATTGGAGTGCACATTACAGGCTTTAAAACGGTAAAATATCGTCAATGAGATTTTTGAACATGTTGATAAAATGATTTGAGTTAGTAAGAGTTTTTTTGTATTGATATATATGTTGCCGTGCTAACTTACTAATGCAAATGACTCGCGTAGTGGAGAGTGGTAGGCGGGGAAAGTTAAACCGAAATAAGAAACTGACTGCAGCTCTGAGAGAAAAAGGTTTATGTAGTTGTTAGTGACCTGGTGAATGGATGACTGGAGATGGTACTAAAATGAAAATTCTTTACACTATAACAAAGTATTTTGGTGCTGTATAAATGTAAAATTTGATTTTGTCTCTGTTAGACATTACATTTCCAATAGTTTGTTTTATTGCACTGATTTTGCTCAGTGTTTATTAGAACGCTGGGGGGGTGGGCACTACAGGGGGTGTTCGCCCAGGGCACCAAACAGGCTAGGACCGCCCCTGCTGATGGGAGTCCATTGGAGAGCACTTGCTGTCCCAATGCACCAAGGTGCGTGGGAGGACCTACCGAACTAACTAACATGATTAGTTCACTGGACCTGCTTACTCTTGAATATGCAACATAAAATTGCCATTGAGTAAAACATTCCGGCCGTAGATCAATTCTTCATTTCCCTAGTGACGAAATTTGGCTTTCGTTGATGGTCAGAATAAAAAACAATATAACAGGAAACATAACTGTTTTGAATTGAAACAGGTGATCAGTAGCAATAATTGGAATTTGAGTATTTATTACTATTATGATTTTCTGAATACTTGGGATCAACAGTACAGAGTAATGGGGATTGCGGAAGAGAAGTGAAAGAGAGTCCAGGCAGGGTGGAGTGGGTGGAGAAGAGTGATTTGTGACAGACGGGTATCAGCAAGAGTGAAAGGGAAGATCTACAGGGTGGTAGTCAAACCAGCTATATTATATGGGTTGGAGACGGTGGCACTGACCAGAAAGCAGGAGATAGAGCTGGAGGTGGCAAAGTTAAAGATGTCAAGATTTGCATTGGGTGTGATGGGGATGGACAGGATTAGAAATGAGGACATTAGAGGGTCAGCTCAAGTTGGACGGAGATTGTGTTGGTTTGGACATGTGCAGAGGAGAGATGCTGGGTATATTGGGAAAAGGATGTTAAGGATAGAGCTGCCAGGCAAGAGGAGAAGAGGAAGGCCTAAGAGAAGGTTTATGAATGTGGTGAAAGAGGACATGCAGGTGATGGGTGTGACAGAACAAGAGGACAGAAAGATATGGAAGAAGATGATCAGCTGTGGCAACCCCTAATGGAAGCAGCCAAAAGAAGAAGAAGAAGAAGAAGAAGCATGCCATGTAGGGACCAACGGAGTGGAATCACTTCTGGCACTTAGGGGTTTTGAACCATCAACCTTCCGATTGCCAGTGCAGATCCATAGCCTCAAAGCTGCAAAATTACTATCCGCTCAATTTTGGATTTCAAAATTAAAGTCTGAAAATAATGCTTTCATAAAGATTACTATTAAGATTTTCTACACAAATGACTTCAGGAGTTCATATAAAGATATAATAATGCGCTATCATATATTAGCTTGTTTAATTTTTCTGTATCAGTTGTACTAGACAACATGGGATGGCTGGAATCCTGGCCAGGATGAAATGGTACCTTATCTGGCAGTGGAGTGCTTTTTAAAAAGGAAGGATGTGGGTCGATGGGCATCCCGATGGGGTTTGATTAGTGGCATTTGTCCTGGTCGGAGGTCCGTTATAATGACTGGACAGTGAGAGATTGCTTCCTAGTACCATATTCCTCCACAGTACATTGGGTGGGGAACTCCCTCTGCCGTGCTTCCCTTTCAGACATCCGCTGGGATGCACGAGAGTTGTTTTTTTTGGTGGACAGACACCATGGGGTCCTCAGGTGCCACTAGGAAGAGCTGCTGGAGGGGGATGTCCCACCTGACCTGGAAGTGCATCCTGGATGCAATATAATAAAGCCTGGGGAGTCACAGTTGGGAAGATCGTAGTGCTGGAGTTGTGGTGCATGTGTATAGTTATTTGCGAAAATAAATTAATTTATTTGCACCAGGGACTGTGTCTATAAAAGTTGTGTTAAGGGTTTGGGGCGGCAAGACACGTCTTAATTGCCACACTGTAATAACAAGCTTTATATTTTCTTGCTGCAAACAAATTTCCTTCTGGTATAATAAAAGTCTACCTATAAACCAACCCACCACATCTTGAGCTGCTGATCTGGGGATTTTTAGACAAAAAATACACAATGTGCAGCAAAGCAATAAACTTGAGAGTGTATCCACTCTGTGAAAATATGCAAATCAAGATATTCTTGATACAGCTATTCCAAGAATTTTCAGAGGGAACACATTTACACATGTCAGGGTAACCAGACAATTTCCAAGGTTCAAGACTAACGCTACTAATAGATAGATAGATAGATAGATAGGATAGATATGTAAGGCACTATATAATAGATAGATAGATAGATAAACCTGTTATCCAAATATAAGTGGGTTTGTGACTAACAATTTCCACTACATTAAAACTACATTGGTGAGCAACGATAGTCAAGTGCTAAGTATATCATTTATATTTATTATTAGTTTTAATACTAGCACATTTTACAAAAGACACATTTGGGACATTATTAACACTGCTGATCAGATACTACGAAACAGCAGGCAAATATGATATACACTACCAGTCAAAAGTTTTAGAACACCCCAGTTGTTCTTCAGATTTAATCAGCTGAAGTGCAATGAGTGACCTAAAATGTTGGAAAGGTAAGCAGTAAACTCAGAGGTTTAGATTTAAAGTTTAGGTTAGCAAAAACTGAAAAAAAGGAAATTTCAGGACATTACAAATAGGGCTTCTACAGGGAACTAATAGGTTACAAACTACAGATATTCTGCAGCAATTAAAGTAAATGAAGCCTTGCAAGTTGAAGCAACAATTTGCATGGGTGTCCCAATGTCTGTTGATTACTTAAAAACCCTCGGTATGTGTTAAAGCAGAGTTGGAACTCGTTGTGTTACTACACCCTCTGAAAAGCTACATGGACAATATTACACACATTATGTGCAGATTATTATCTGAACTAAATATAAAGATATAGTGTGATGTTGAAACTAGCAGTGTCAATGATTATCCAAACTGAAAATACTAAAAGGGTTTCTTTTTGCATTGACTGCCACAAAAAGACAAATACTGAACAGTCGTCACTTCTAGGAGAGGGGCAGCTTGTGCAGAAGGGGCCCAATCAATATGGCACTACAGTGTGATAGCTAAAAAGACCTGGCCCGCAAATCACATGGCTGTCAGACACAATTCATATACTGTGCAACACAGTCTGCCAGTTAACCTGCTAGTACAACCACTTCGTTTCCAAAGAACTCTGGAACATACGCTCCACTCTAAATTAAATGATGTAATTATAAAAATTATTTCTTGATATTTAAACTGTATGCTTGATTTAAAAATAAAACCATAACAAATACTAATGTATATTAATATTTCTCTCGGATATACGCTTGATAATCCACATTTTACTAACATAATAAGATGATCCGCTGTGGCGACCCCTAACGGGAGCAGCCGAAAGAATACACATATTTCTTAAATCAGTGAAAAGAAATGAACATGTGTTTAACTAGGTATCCATACTCACAGCTTTGCCGTTATCAGGAGGATAAGAGATACAAAGGTAGATTTTGTAAGTTTTCTAATTTGTCCCACCATAGACAAGCCAAGGTAGAATAGGGCAGAGCCCCCAAAGGAATTTCCCAGTCCATCCACAAACTGCTCAATAATAGCAGGAATCTTCTGGCCCAGGATAAAGTGCATTGAGATTCCAACGATGACCATGAAAACAATGGGATTTTTCAGAACCTGAAGCAACACCACTCCAATAATTCTTAGTTTGCTCTGCTGTGAAGTACGATTGTCTTTCCACTTTTGAATCTCGCAAAACACAAACCCTATTGGATTTAGTATCATAAGAGAGATTGGAGCAACCAGGTAAATGTACTGAAGATACTCGGGGTATGTGTTCCCATACAGTGCATCAACTGAAATAAAGAGATAAAGAAGGTCAGTAACGTACAGTTTATTACGTTTAACAATTAAATGACAAACTGACTATAAACAGGACACAACATTTTGAGTTGAACACCTGCCCCTTCCTCTTATTCGCTGGTCAAGAGTCTCGTCTTAAATTCAAAAAGGGACTTCCATGAGGCTTTAGTTTCATATTTATAATGTGTGCTGAATATTCCACAAGTAACTAAGAATATTTTAGCAAAAAAGCATGCATTTAGTACAATTTAAAAATATGACTGGATAGCTGATGAGGATTCTGCAGCACTAGTAACAAGCACAAGAAAACATGAGATAAAAAAAAAAAACAATCACTACAAGCTAGTATGATAACTTTTGGGTGGAGTGTACCTTTAATCATGAAATAAAATTACCCATGTGCCCTTTGGTACTTAAAGATATTTAATTTACATTCCTAACTTTAATTTTTTTTTTTTTTTTTATAAATATATTATATAAGACATTAAATAGTATTTGCCCTATGTCACCTCACAGAATATAGTAATACTCCAGAGCATATACGGACCTAAAGTTGTAGGCCCGTTTTAAATTCTAAGTAAGGAAAGAAAAAACTCTATGATGGTACATACAGTACGTATCGATTAGTTCTGTAAACAACTGTAAATGGCAAATGAAGCGGCCGTATTCTCCTCTTGTCTTTTCTTGCAACATTAACAAGTCTAGACTGAACAATGCAGATCCATTAAAGCAGCACTTAAAGCCAACTATGCCTGCAGTGGCAAGTTAGGAATAACAGCTGTTTACCTACAACAGTAGAAGTTGTATAAATAAAAGACACCATGCTGTAACAGGGTAGCCAATTAAGATCTACAGGTTAAACTGATGAAAGAAAATATGACACAAAAGCAGGTAGTATCAATAAATAATTAAATAACAGCAATAATTCAATATTGAGAAGAACCACTTTTATAACATAAAAGCAGTACATAAAAAATTTGAATTAAAATGCCATAAAAGCAGGGGGACTGGATGGGTGATTGAAAATATTGTGTGGCCCATTCACTAATTTAAATGGAAGAGGAATAAACTATATCCATCCATTTTCCAACCCGCTGAATCTGAACACAGGGTCACGAGGGTCTGCTGGAGCCAATCCCAGCCAACACAGGGCACAAGGCAGGAACCAATTCCGGGCAGGGTGTCAACCCACCGCAGGACACACAAACACACACACACCCCCAGCACACACTAGGGCCAATTTAGAACCGCCAATCCACCTAACCTGCATGTCTTTGGATTGTGGGAGGGAACCGGAGTGCCCGGAGGAAACCCACGCAGACACGGGGAGAACATGCAAAGTCCATGCCGGGAGGACCCAGGAAGTAATAAAGTAATAAACAAATGAAAATAACACACCCCACAAACCTAAATTTGAACAAACAGCATTGAGAATTTTATGTTGCATATATTTTACACATAAATATTATGCAGTATGCAGTATATATATATATCTATCTATCTATCTATCTATCTATCTATACTAATAAAAGGCAAAGCCCTCACTCACTCACTCACTCACTCACTCACTGACTCATCACTAATTCTCCAACCTCCCATGTAGGTAGAAGGCTGAAATTTGGCAGGCTTATTCCTTACAGCTTACTTATAAAAGCTGGGCAGGTTTCATTTCGAAATTCTACGCATAAGGGTCATAACTGGAAGCTATTTTTCCCCATATAATGTAATGGAGTCTTGAGTTGAGATGGGCGGCGGAGTTTCGTGTGACATCATCACGCCTCCTACGTAAGTACGTAGAGCACAAGGAAGAACTCCAAACAGCGATGAGCACAAAACTCCATTTCACAATTGAGAAGGCAGAAAAACATTATGAAGCAAATGAGGCATACAAGCATATTCATAAGTACAGCTACTGCGGAAACAAAGCACGGCGTGAACCGTAAGTTTATATTAAATTAAGTTCATAGGCTACCACTAGCGTTTGTAATTTAGTGCCTGCCCATATAAGGCCGTCCATCAGCGGCAATCCAATACAAACACTGCCAGTAAATGTTCACGTGTGAAGGACTGTGCTTATGCAGAGGAAGATGAGATGGTCAGGGTGGTGTTTGGCACAAACTCATTGAAACTGCGAGAGAAAGTTTTAAGTGCCGGGTCTTAGCTGACATTACACGACATGGCACCAGTACAGCTGGGAACCTTCGATGCAAGAACACCAAGCGGCTCACGTGAACTGACGCAGTGCACAGACAAAAAGCAACAGTTCCAAAGAGTGCTGAACAAAAACCGAATTACACAATTGAGAAGGCAGCAAAAAAATATGAAGCGTCTTATACATAGAATCATATTCATAAGTGCAGCTACTGCGGAAACAAAGCACACGGTGGAAAAAGTGAATGTCCTGCTAAAGGAAGACAGTGTAAAAAAAAAAAAAGTGCATGCAGTTTGTCACATCACAGATAAAAAGGAAGACGAGCTGTTTATTGATGCAGTAAGGAACTAATCGAATGAAACCTCTTATCTTTACAACGATTGACAAACACGGAATGTAACTTGAACACATCCTACAAATACGAGCCTGATTGAAAGAAATAATGATAATCAAATCCTTGATGACAGCAACATTCAATAACACTCACAAAACAATTACTGTATATTGACAATCATGTTACGTTATTTTTAAAATGTTCCCTTTTCTTTTCATAACTTCTACTTCTCCACTGCGATACACGGGTATATATATATAAATGTATATATATACCCCGATCTACAATACATACTTTAGCATAGACAAGCCACACGCTGTGGCTAATTGTAGAGTCTTAGCCTCTAACGCCGACATTCGAGGTTCGATTCGAGAGGGGTGTACTGACTATGTACGCGCTACCCGATTCATTTTACCTTCGCTTCTCCTTGGTTTGGGGCGTATGAAAAATATTAGGTTAACGCAGAATCATGTTACGTTATTTTTAAAATTTTCCCTTTCTTAGCACAAGCACAGCTGAGAAGCTTCGATGCATGTACTCCATAACGCGTTAAAAAATAACGCATTTAATCACACTTTCAATTCCAAGCAAACGGGAACTTTTGTCAATGCATGATTTCCTGGTACATCCATTACACTGATGCACACATCACAGCTACAAAAATGTTAGAGTCGGAATAAAGCGCGTTCCTACGACTGATCATTTCGACTTCCCGAAGCCTTGATAAAAGCATGGTTTTGTGCACACTGAAAAGCAAGCAAAATTAGATGCATTACAGAAAGCGGACTTTGTGGCTCTTACTGGGGATCATTGGACTTCGTGACCGTTAGTAATTCTAATTACATCTAATTACAAAATGTTCAATGATCACACTGTTTTAGCCTAATGTACAAAATAATTTTGGCTAATGTTACTCAGAGTTTAAAGAGTAAGCTGGTCAAATTACCTTTTATGTTTCTGACTTATTTTTTAAGAAGAAAAACTGCACTTTATGGTGAAATTTTGGTTATTATTATTTAAAGACAATACTATTCTGAAAATGTACTTAAACTACTTAAACTACCACTTTATTTTTAAGTCTGCCCAATTTTAACCAGGGATGATATTTTTGTTTCTGTTTTGAATTCAAATGCAGTTTAAAGGCTTTTTTTTCCAGAAATTAAAACAGCTTCAGTTTACCATATTCATGTACATGTCTATTATTTGATTCTGTCGCCCACTAAAACCGTTTTAAATAAAAAAAAAACATTTGCGATTTGGGGCAAATTTACATGTCTTGATTACATACGATTAATCAAGATTAATTCTTACACAGCCTCTAATTAATTGGATTAATTTTTTAATCGAGTCCCACCCTATATATATATATATATATATACATACAGTACATATGTGTGTGTATATATACAGTATGTAAGTGTATATAAGTGTATATAAGTGTAACTGTATATATATGTGTATAGATGTGTATATATGTGTCTGTGTGTGTATATATATATATATGCCAGCAACACTCATATCAATGACAAAACAATTACATTAACAATCATCTTACGTTATTTTTAAAATGTTTGCTTTTCTTTTTCATAACTTCTTTAACACACTACTTCTCCTGCAAAGCCTTGGTATTCTCTAGTATATATATATATATATATATATATATATATATATATATATATATATATATATATATATATATATATATATATATATATGGATTCATGGGTTAGACAATGGATGGAGATATATATATATATATATATATATATATATATACTGTATAATATTTATGTGTAAAATATATGCAACATAAAATTCTCAATGCTGTTTGTTCAAATTTAAGTTTGTTATATTTAGGTAGGTAGGTTATATACACACACACACACACATACATAATATATATACACTGCTCACAAAAATTAAAGGAACACTTTTTTTATTGGGCCTGGCATGAAATCAATTAAACCTGTCTGATAATTTTTTGGTTGGTTAAGCAGCTGAGGTCATTGTTAATCACTTTCAGCTGTATTGGTGTTCATGGACTTAACGACAGGTGCACTAAAGTGGCAACAATTAGAAAACCATCAAAACAGGACTGGTTTTACATGTGGAGGTCATTTCAAGTTTCTCCCTCTTGATCTTTTTTGGCTGGTTTTCCACTCGTGCTAGGTTTGGCTTGAGTAATCATCTCTACTGGCAGTATGAGGCGATTCCCTAACCCTACAAAAGTTGCACAGGTTGTCCAACTTCTCCAGGATGGCACATCCACACGTGCTGCAGCAAGAAGGTTTAATGTGTCTCCCAGCACAAACTCCAGAACATGGAGGAGATTTCAGGAGACTGGTTGTTATTCTCGGAGAGCTGGACAGGGCCGTAGAAGGTCCTCAACCCATCAGCAGGACCGATACCTGCTCCTTTGTGCAAGGCGGAACAGGCTGAGCACTGCTCGTGCCCTACAGAATGACCTCCAGAGGGCCACTGGTATGAATGTCTCTAGCCCAACAATCAGGAACATTCATGAAGATGGCCTGAGGGCCCGACGTCCTGTAGTGGGCCCTGTGCTCACTGCCCAGCACCGTGGAGCTCGACTGGCATTTGCTCAAGAACACCAGAATTAGCAAGTCCGCCACTGGCGCCCTGTACTTTTTACAGACGAGAGCAGGTTCACCCTGAGCAGCTGTGATAGACGTGAAAGAGTCTGGAGAAGACAAGGAGAACGATATGCTGCCTGCAGCGCGTTCAACATGACAGGTTTGGTGGTGGGTCAGTGATGGCCTGGGGAGGCATATCCATGGAGGGACGCACAGACATCTACTGCGTAGGAAATGGTGCTCTGACTGCCATAAGGTATCGAGATGGAATCCTTGATCCCATTGTCAGACCCTACGCTGGTGCAGTAGGTCCTGGTTTCCTCCTAATGCACGACAATGCCCGGCCTCATGTGGCAAGAGTATGCAGGCAGTACCTGGAGGATGAAGGAATTGAAACAATTGAATGGCCTTCACGATCCCCTGACTTAAACCCAATAGAACATCTGTGGGACATTATGTTTCGGTCCATTAGGCACCGGCAGGTTAGGTTGCTCCTCAGACTGTACAACAGCTCAGGGATGCCCTCATACAGATCTGGGAGGAAATGCCACAAGACACCATCCGTCGTCTCATTAGGAGCATGCCCGGCGTTGTCAAGCATGCATACAAGCTCGTGGGGCCACACAAGATACTGAAAAGCATTTTGAGTAGCAGAAATTAAATTTTGAAAAATGGACTAGCCTGCCACATCTTCATATCACTCTGATTTTAGGGTGTCTACACAATTGAGCCCTCTGTAGGCAGAAAACGTTTATTTCCATTAAAAGACTTGGCATCCTTTTGTTCCTAAGACATTGCCCTGTCGTTATTTGTATAGACATCCAACTTCATATTGAGATCTGATGTATCTAATGTGTTTCTTTAAAGTGTTCCTTTAATTTTTGTGAGCAGTATATATATATATATATATATATATATATATATATAAACACACACATAAACACATCAGCAATGCTATACCTAAGATTACACACGTTTGGAGTTTTTCAAGTTTATTCAAAAGATTAAAAAAGTGAGAGAGAGAGAGAGAGAGAGAGAGAGAGAGAGAGAAAGAGAGAGAGAAAGAGAGAGAGGTGCACAACAGTTGGATACTTTCTGAAAAAATATAAACACAAGTGCCTTTGTTCTCAGCTTTTCCTGGGTGTGGGTTAAGTCTGTGTAAAAATATTTCACATAAATACTTTACAAAAAGAAAGCTAACTGTGTTTTATTTTCACTAATCTGCTCTATTTCTACCTAAATACCCCCTCACACAATGACAAAAGCTTTTGGGAAAAAAAAGCAAGTGAGAACATGTTCAAGATGTTTGCTTGCTGGGTCTACTTAACTTTGAATAAACAGTTTGCAGAAGATTTTTTTAAAAACTTAAAATCTGTTGAGAATTAGTTTTTAAAATTTATAATAGTATAAGAAATTGTTACCGATAGCTGCTTCAAAATTGCTGTTTCCCTTATTAATAATAAAATAATACATTATAAAACATCAGTCAGTCATTATCCAGCCCGCTATATCCTAACACAGGGTCACGGAGGTCTGCTGGAGCCAATCCCACCCAACACAGGGCGCGCGCACACACACACACGGGACAATTTAGGATCGCCAATGCATCTAACCCACATGTCTTTGGACTGTGGGAGGAAACCCATGCAGACACAGGGAGAACATGCAAACTCCACACAGGGAGGACCCAGGAAGCAAACCCAGGTCTTCTTATTACCACTGCGCCATTGTGCTGCCCATTATAAACATCAATTTATGTAAAAACATTTGCACTTGGGCATTTCACAGTCTCCTTGTCCTTCTCTCAACCAAATCATCCATCTATTCTCTGAAGCAGCTATTCTACTATAAGGCTGTGGAGAACGGCTGTTTATTCCTTCAGCTTCAGGGAGAATACAAGAATACAAGAACAAAACCTGGGGCTGTAAGTCTGTCTACATTCCCAACAAAAAACAAATTCTTTTAGTTGCAGAAGGTATACTGTGGAAAATATCAAAGAAAACCGAGAAAAGTCAAGCAAAATGACACATTTTATTGGCTAACTAAAAAGATTAAAATATGCAAGCTTTTGAGGCAACTCAGGCCCCTTCTTCAGGCAAGAAGTGGACTTTAGCCTTAGGGCCCGAGTCCAGTGGGGTTAAGGTAAGGAATGGATAAAGGGCAGACTATATAAACCAAAACCCTAAACACCATCCTAACATCAGGGACCCAAGTAGTACACTGACTTTAGCCTTAGGGCCCCAGTTCAGTAGATTAAGGTAAGGAAAGTACATCTTGCCTGAAGAAGGGGCCTGAGTTACGTTGAAAGCCTGCATATTGTAATATTTTTATAGTTAGCCAATAAAAGGTGTCATTTTGCTTGGATTTTCTCTATATTCATAATGGCTAACACGGTACAACACCCTAGTACTAAAGACAACAGAGGAAAGACACTTCACATATAAAGAATATGTTACCTCCAAGGCACACTGGCAAGAATGTAAACCAGGAGCTAGGTACTGTGAAGAAGCAATGTCATCCACTGCAAATCCTTACTACCCTTAAAGTAATCCATTTTCTTGGCAAATCCAACCAACACCAGTCCGTGTGGTGCCTGCATAGGTTTTCTCAGAATACTCAGAATTTTTCCTCCCATATCACAAAAGTTATGGGATCAGGTTAATTTTCAAAAGTGTGGGTGTTGTTTGTGAGAGTGCCCTGTGTTCCACTTCTGCCACCTCCACGGATGGCTTCTGCTTTGTGCTCAATGTTTAAAGTAGACACAGTCTTAATGTTTACAATATGTCTCTCACACAGATTTTATTACACTGTAATTGTACACTGGGACACTCCTTTAGCTCAGATAACAAAATTTCACCATAAATGTTATAGGAAACACCACTAACATTTCAATACATCAAGTACGATTCAGCAAAACAAAGAATCAACTTGCCAATTCTGACTTTTATAAATGAAATCACACACACACAAAACATAAGGATGTTAAAACTATTCAGAAAAAACGGACTAAATATAAAAAAAATGTAACGATAAATTCAGAATGACTTTTATCTACTTACCAATGGGGATATCCCAAAGCAAAATCATTGCTTTGAGTGGCAAAAATGGAAAAAAGTCCTGCTTTGCTCAACCTGCTGTCTGGACTGGCAACTAACAATGTCAGCACACACACAATAACAAACACAGTCACTTTGGCAATCAGAATGCTCCAAAGGAAAGACCAGATGACATTTGCAAAATCTAGCAACACCATGTTCTTGAACAGTAAAGCAGGAAGAGCAAATTTGGACACAAAATTACCAAGCCCTTTGGCCTGTGAAGATGTTATGATGTTTGCTCTTCCGGCAATATATCCACACAAAATTATTCCAAAGCATTCCAGTAAAGCTGGAAACAGCTTGTCAATGGACATCGATGGAGGTATAGCCATTGTGGAAGTCAGTGTCATGTTTCTTAGTCCATAATTGTAGTTCTCCGTGCTTGGCATGACTGTCATCAGATATTCTCAGTACCAGGACTTGAACGGAAGGTAATTGTTCCCACTGCTGGAGCCATCAGATAAACTTTGCTGCTGAAAAAGAAAGAAAACAATAAACACAAACGTAACAATTCTCCCAATGGCAGTCTCATGGTTCAGTTTCATACATTTAGGCAATTGCAGTAAATGTACTCTTAATATTTCCGTATTATGATTTGGTAAATATGAGATGCTTAACACAAAATATCAGGAATTAACAAATCTGCAAGAAAAACAAGTTAGAAAATGTACACCTGGTGTAACATTCAGGTGTGTTCGGGCATTATGTGAACTGATTTGAAAATTGGAGCATTTCTATTTTTTTTTTTTTTTAATTTCCTCCAAGAAATATCCATCCATCCATTTTCCAACCCGCTGAATCCAAACACAGGGTCACGAGGGTCTGCTGGAGCCAATCCCAGCCAACACAGGGCGCAAGGCAGGAACCAATCCCGGGCAGGGCGCCAACCCACCACAGTCCAAGAAATATTGTTTTGTTTATTAAATATTTTTGTAACAGTGAGTCAGATTCAAAAGTAATTGTGATAAACAGAATGCAATTCCACGTGTTAGCAGTGTAAAAACCCGACACAGATTCACACCGGAGGCACGTATCAAATAAAAAGACTTATTTTTCTTCACCTCTCGGGCACCTTTTCCCCGTAATCCCCACAGGCACAACACAGTCACAAGTATGAAAAAGCACCACCAAAAACACACCGCAAACTTTTTCTCTCTCTTTCACCACCACTCCTCCAAGCTTTGTCCTCTTCCTCCCAACTCTGGCCACCGAGTGGTGGTTGCTGGCTCCTTTTATTGGGCACCCAGAAGTGCTCCAGGTGCTTGATTGCCGACATCTGGCTGCACTTCCGGGTGTGGTGAATATGCTGCCCACACGGGCTCAGGAGTCCCAGCTCCAGCACCCCCTGGCGGCGCCTGTGGGACCCAACATGGCTGCACCCAACTCTAATGCCCATGGAGCCCTTCGGGAAACCGAGGCACTGCTCCAACCCAGGAGGGTAGCCATCTAGAGTCCAGGGGGAGTTATTGCAACGTCCTGAGCTGCTCCCCCTGAATATACAGTGAATTTGGGGGGGGTCCCGACCAGTCATGAACACTGGCCGTATGCCACAGCAGACATTAAATGTGTTTTTAACAACACTTTACAATCAGCACAAAAAGGCTTGTGGTGGCTACATAGCTTTATAGACAGCCCATTGCATATCAAGTAATCTGAAAATGGCATCGATGGGATGTGTTATTGGTGTAGGGTTTGCGTTTATAACTAACTGTTAGTCAATTTTCTTAAACATAACATTTTTGAAAGTATGCTACCCAAAGAGTAGTATCCAATAATTAGCAATTGAAAAAAAATAACTACTCATATAAAATATCCAATGCTAGCACGAATATAGTATCAATATTACCCTATGAAATGAGAAAACGTACTGAAATGAAGTATTAACTAATATTAATAAACTAATATAATAAGAATTAATATTATCAAAAACACCGTATTTTGATAAAATTATATAAATAACTAAGAATTTGGAAAGTAACCGATTATTGTACAATGCCAAATCAGAAAATGCAAAAAAGCGGTGATTGTTAAATTTACTTTGACTTTTATTTCATTGCAGACAGTATGAAGATATTTAATGTTTTGTCTGGTCAAACTCACTTAATTTGTTAATATATATATCCTGGGGCAGCATGGTGGTGCAGTGGTAGCACTGCTGCCTCGCAGTTAGGGGACCCGGGTCCTCCCTGCGTGGAGTTTGCATGTTCTCCCCGTGTCCGTTTCGGTTTCCTCCGGGTGCTATGGTTTCCTCCCACCTGTGTGTGTCCTGCGGTGGGCTGGTGTCCTACCCGGGATTTGTTCCTGCCTTGTGCCCTGTGTTGGCTGGGATTGGCTCCAGCAGACCCCCCCGTGACCCTGTGTGTTAGGATATAGCAGGTTGGACAATGACTGCCTGACTAATTTACATCCATTCCAGCATTTCAGGCCTGCAGTACATTCTAAAACAAAGTTGGGACGGGAATATGAAAGGTGACAATAAATGTTGAAGATTTTACTCTCAGTCTGAAGACCGAAGTAAAATCGTCTCTTCAGGAACATATAAACCGCAACGTACGCTCAGCCTGTTGTGCGTTATACTGGTAAGTAATCATCAGTGAGTAAACAGCAATCCTGCTCCATCCTCGTTATTAGAGGGCAGTGTGTTCAGATTTTCTGCCTGTAGATTAATTGGTGTTACATTTCCATCTGAGGGGTTTGCAGGGTTCGGGGTCTTGGCCCCCTGTGATTGTCACGTGGTATCAAACATGGAGAAAAATCTCAGGAGCAGGGCTTCAAACCAGGGCTGTAAAGTCGGTAGATAAATTGTTCGACTCAGATTTCTTAGTTTCCGGTACTTCTGACCCAGACTCTTCTGTATTTAATATGCTAATGCATTTTCCATGTTGATTGAAGGAAGGAAACATACACATCATTTACCACAGAACTACTGGCTAGGAAGTTGACCCTCTACCGTATTGGCCAGTTAAAAACAAAAGACGAGAACCCCTGAACACACAGTACATCAGGCCATAGCACACACCTACAACTACATCATTACACTTGTTTACACTGAAATGAACTTGTTAAACACATTATATCTGAAATAAAATGAAAACAATTTTTGTAAGATACCATAATCCATCCATTATCCAACCCGCTATATCCTAAATACAGGGTCACGGGGGTCTGCTGGAGCCAATCCCAGCCCACACACGGCGCAAGGCAGGAAGCAAACCCCAGGCAGGGCGCCAGCCCACCGCAGATGTACCATAATCCAGATTACAAAATGTGAATGTCAGGGTGTATAATAGCTCAGCTGAACTTTACACTAATAGTAACACAACTATGCACTGGGCTTTATTCTTACATCAGAAAAGTATTGTACTTAATTGTGACTATTGTTTGTGAAATGGGACATTTGAACTTGCTGTATTTTGTTTCCATTACAATTTAAATTTATTAGGAGTCGGAGTCGGCAAAAATGTACCCAAAATTGTCTCCGCAGCCCTGTTTCAAACAACTCATAAACGTGTGTAAAATCAAATAGCAGGGGTCTGTCCCCCTTGGGGTTTAATGTGAGTAGTAAGTATATCTTAAATAAGACATTTACCACTCGTCAGGATCTATTTTGTATACAAGGGGCTTGACAGGACTGTTCATGTATATCACATTGCAAGTGCAGTTGTAAACTTCATTTACATGCCACAGTGAGTCAGGGGCATTCATGGCATGCCAGGACTGTTGGTTGTGCAACATGGCATACCCAGTGACTCAGCCCAACTACATTACAAATCTCCCTAATAAAATCAAAAAGGTTTGATATTGTCTTTAGCTGTGGGGGCGAGCTCCGAGTACATGAGAGGTGAAACCAATAAATGTTCACCTAGAAGTACAATGCATATAATGCAACAATGAGGAGTAAGGAATGTGACCATTTTTGATCATCGCCAACAGAAGAGAAGCTCACTGTGTTTTACAAAAAAACAAAAAAGACTGCACCTGTAAAACCTTCACTCGGGCACCGACTTCGTCAGGCAGCATGTTATTATTTCTCAGAGACAACTCGTGATACTATGGAAATATGAAACTGTGCTGGAAAGTCATTACACAATCGCATGATTTGACCGCCCCAGCCATTACTAGTCACATAAATTAATATGAACAGGCAACAACATCAGGTACTGCAGTTGTCAAGTCTGACATTCCCTCCAACAAGAAGTCATAGAATGTGGCATTGGCTTAAACTATCAAAATGTTTTGGTCTCGTCTGATGCGAGAGATGGACGTCTGAAGTGGAGCTCCGCTAGCAGTGGTGCTATTTTTCATATTATTTGCTTATTATTCTGAGATATCCTGTATTTATTCAACCCGAGAGGGACCGCTACAGTATATGTAAACACATATAAACATGGCCAACAAGAAGGGGGGTCCGAAAGAATCGAAGACTAAAGCTACATCCAAGCTGCGATCAGCATGCCCTAGCTCGAGATACGGCCTCTCAGAGACAGACCTGGATCAGATGGGCGAAAGTACAGACTCCTCGGGACCACGGTCCGCTACATCGTCGCCGGCTGAGAGGGAAAAGGGGCGAAGGTGCGTCGTGAGTGCAGATGTGGATGCTTCGCCGATTGGAGAGGATTACCTGAACCTGGAAAAGGCGGGAGGTCCGCGGCTTCAGTTACGCAATTACGCAATTGAAGGCCTGCGGAGAATCGAGAAAGTTTAAACCCTGTGAAATTCGCAACTGAACTTTTTTCTAAAATAATCGGGGGCGACTTTAAAGCAGAATCTGAGATAGCAGCGGCTTACCGTGCGTCTGGATCAAACACCGTCAGACCCCGACCAAGATCTTTTATAGTTCGTTTTGAATGATTATCATTTAAGTCAGAGGTGATGGAACTCCTCAGAAAAAAGGAAGATATTATATATGAAAATAGCCACATTCGTGTCTTCCCTGACTTCTCTCCAGCAACAGCTATTAAACGCGCAGCCTTCTATAATATTTTGCCCAGAGGGGACTGGGCGGTCTCTTGGTCTGGAACCCCTACAGATTTTATTTTTTTCTCCAGCTTTTGGAGTTTTTTTGTTTTCTGTCACCCTGGCCATCGGACCTTACTCTTATTCTATGTTAATTAATGTTGACTTATGTTTATCTTTTATTGTGTCTTCTATTTCTCTATTCATTTTGTAAAGCACTTTGAGCTACATTTTTTTGTATGAATATGTGCTATATAAATAAATGTTGATTGATTGATTGATTGAATATTAAACAGCGGCTACGGCAAGCCAATGTCAAATATGGCCTCCTGTATCCGGCAAAACTGAAAGTGGAATGGCAGGGTCATTTCTATGTTTTCGCTAGCAAGGAGGAAGCAGAAAATGAATTAAGAAAGCTGATCCCGGGACTATTCTGATACATAATTGTGAGTCATGGCGGTAAATGATAAAGCTAGGATTAATAATCTACTGTCTGATCTATTTGTTTTAAAATACGGGTTTTATCAGCATATATTCTCATATTCTTATTATTACTTACTTATTACTTATTATTACTTAGTATTACTAGGGCGCTAAATGTTTATGTTTTATTGTGCTTAATTACGTTTTCCTCCTCTTTTTTTTTCTTTTCTAATTATTTCATGTGTACCCTAAATGAGACTGTTCAATATCATACCCTTGGTTTACTGTTATTGCTATTACTGCATTAAGACTTGTTATGCTTATTTTGGACACATCTTTAACACCATCACCTGGGTTTATTATCTGGGGGTATCATCTTAATGCACTAAAATTACTGAAGATTATATATATATATTAAGTGCAAAAATCTTATTATTTTTTTTTTCCTCTTTTAAAGACTATATTGGTAACAGATATCTCTATCTTTTAACCTTAAAGCGCCACTGCATGGGGGCTTGATGTGCTTTGGACGTGCTCTGTCTCTGGGTATGTCAGAGGACTGGGACTGCATGAAGTGGGTTTTAGCCTCACCTGGGGAGGCAAAAAGGGAGGGTGGGGGTTAAGGGGGGAAGAGAAAGAGAGCAGGCTTGATCTATATCTAATCTATCATCTCAATCTTTATAATTATAACTATCAACGTAATAATAAGCTGCATGGCAACAACTCTTGGTGGAATAGGAAATTAAGACCTAAACTATTTCACTTCCAGTTAAGACTATAAATGACATCAAAAACTCAGAATCAGTGTCTCCATGATGGGACAGTTAACTTCGTAAGCTGGAATGTTAAAGGCCTGAATCACGAATTAAAGAGAAAGAAAGTACTTTCTCACCTAACAGGTCTAAATGCTAAAATAGTATTTTTACAGGAAACCCACTTACTAAGTAAGGATCAGTTCGGCTGCAAAAGACTGGACTGGCCAAATGTTCCATTCTAGTTTTACAAAGAAAACTAGAGGGTGGGAATTCTCATACATAGAACAGTACCATTTGTAGCATCAGATGTAGTATTGGATCCTGAAGGGAGATATGTGATGGTCATGGGAGACTTATCTAACTGTAAAATGATTTTGATAAATGTTTATGCACCTAATGTTGATGATAAGGAATTTATACAAAATTTATTTGCATCCATTCCCAATCTGAACACTCATAAACTTATAATGGCTGGGGACTTTAATTGTGTTCTAAATCCACTTTTAGATAAGACTTCCTCCACAGGGGAGCGGCAACTAACACCGCAAAGATAATTACAAAGTTTATAACTGATCACAACTTATCAGATCCCTGGAGGTTTTAAACCCAAATTCAAGAACATATTCTTTCTACTCACCAGTACATCATTGCTACTCAAGGATTGATTACTTCTTTATAGATAATAACTTCTTGCCTAAGATTAAATCTTGTAAATACGATGCTATTGTTATTTCAGACCATGCTCCGATGATCTTGGAGCTGAAATTACTAAGCCCCATACACTCACCCGCAGATGGCGTCTCAATCCGCTTCTATTAGCTGGCGAGAATTGTACTGAATTTATATCCAAACAAATTGAATTCTTTCTAGAGACAAATACATCCCTGAGATCTCTGCAGGAATACTCTGGGAAACTCTTAAGGCCTTCTTAAGAGGACAGATTATCTCATATCTTTCCCACAGAAATAAATCCGAAGCGAAGAAAGTAGCAGAGATAAAAGCGAAATTACTAAAATAGATGAAGAACATGCCAGACTACCAAGCGAGACTCTACATAAGAGGAGGCAGGCTCTACATTCAGAATTAAACCTCTTGACAACTAAAGAAACCGAACAACTAATTTACAAATCCAGACATCATTATTATGAACATGGAGAAAGCTAATAAGCTTTTAGCAACAAATTCACAAGCAAGATATGCATAACGCAATCTCGGTAATTACTAACACGAATGGAGATAAAATCATGAACACAAAAATATAATGTACACTTTTAGAGACTACTATAAATCCCTATATACTACTGAGTTTAAAGAAGACAATATACAATCTAATGCATTTCTGGATAAATTACAGATACCACAAATTGAGCTTTTAGTGTGGAGGAACTCGATAAACCTCTGTCATTATCAGAATTACTGGATGCTATAAAGTCACTCCAAGGTGGAAAAGCAGCAGGCCCTGATGGCTACCCTGCAGAGTTTTACAAGAAATTCTCCGCTCAGCTAGCTCCCTCCTATTAGCAACATTTACAGAAGCCAGAGATAACCAATCTCTTCCACAAACCTTTCGCCAAGCACTAATCACTGTCTTTCCAAAACAAAATAAGGACTTATTACAATGTGCATCATACAGACCAATTTCACTTCTGAATAACGACGTTAAAATACTCTCTAAAATCATAGCTAGAAGGATGGAGAAAGTGCTCCCCTCAGTAATATCACAAGACCAAACTGGATTTATTAGGGGCCGACACTTATCTTCAAATCTTGACGCCTGTTTAATGTAATATACTCACCAACTAAATCAAACACCCCAGAAATATTATTATCATTGGATGCAGAAAAAGCATTCGACATGATTGAATGGAAATACCTTTTACTATTTTGGAGAAGTTTGGGTTTGGCCCGAACATTTGTGCATGGATTAAATTACTGTATACTAACCCAGAAGCTTCAGTTTGCATCAATAACATTTGCTCAGACTACTTTAAACTAGAGCGTGGCACAAGACAAGGATGCCCTTTGTCACCACTGCTGTTTGCAATTGCCATTGAACCACTGGCAATACATTGTCGAAATACTGATCAGATAAAGGGGATTAGCAGAGAAGGACTGGAACAGAAAATCTCATTATATGCAGATGACATGGTACTGTATATATCGGACCCAGAAAATTCTGTGCCTGCAGTCTTAGCAGCACTCACAGAATTTCAAAAGCTCTCTGGTCTCAGAATTAATCTGAATAAAAGTGTACTCTTTCGGTGAATTCAAGCATATAATATTAGATTAGACACCCTTCCTTTTATCATTGCAGAACAGTTTAAATACCTCGGGGTAAACATCACAAGTAAACATAAAGCTCTTTATCAACAAAATTTTGTCGTCTGCATGGAAAAAATTAAACAAGACTTGCATAGATGGTCAACCCTTCATCTCACACTAGCTGGAAGAATTAACACTGTTAAGATGAATATTCTTCCTAAGCTCCTTTTTTTATTTCAAAACATACCAATATACATTAATAAATCGTTCTTTAAGCAATTAGATTCAACAATAACCTCATTTATTTGGAATTCTAAACATCCACGCATCAAAAGAGCGACCCTACAAAGACAAAAGGCAGAAGGCGGCATGGCTCTACCTAACTTCCAGTTTTATTACTGGGGCAAATATACAGTCGATAAGAACCTGGACACAAATAGAAGAACATACACAGGCATGGACCGCAATAGAAGTAAAATCCTGCAGTACTTCTTTGTATTCCTTGCTTTGTGCTCCAATAAACACACGTTATCGGCAATACACTAATAACCCAATTGTGCTCCACTCACTTAGAATCTGGAACCAATGTAGAAAGCATTTTAAGACGGAGAAGCTTCTTTCTGTGGCACCTGCAAAAGAACCACCTCTTTCAACCCTCACAAACATATGCAGTTTTAATATCTGGAAAAATTTGGAATTAACTTGCTTAGAGATCTTTATATAGACAACGTCTTTGCATCCTATGAACAATTACATTCCAAATTTAACATTCCAGCTACAAATTTCTTTCACTATCTTCAAATCAGGAACTTTGTTAAACAGAACCTTCCAGATTTTCCTCATCTTGCACCCTCATCCACGCTGGAAAAATTATTGCTCAATTTCAAGGAGTTAGACTCCATCTCTACAATATATAAAATCCTTTTACAATCCCTTCCTTTCAAAGATCCAAGAGGACACTGGGAAAATGACCTCTCAATTAATATATCAGAAAAGGAGTGGAAAGTAGCAATGCAGAGAATTCACTCAAGCTCCATATGCACAAAGCATACAATTATACAACTCAAAATTATATATCGAGCACATCTGTCTCGACTAAAACTCTCAAAATGTTTCCAGGGCATGATCCAACCTGCGAACGTTGCAACCAAGCCCCAGCCTCACTAGGTCACATGTTCTGGGCCTGCTCCAAATTAACATTATTCTGGACAAAAATTTTTAATTACCTCTCAGACAGTCTTGGACTCACAATCCCTCCTAACCCATTAACAGCTGTGTTTGGGGTTCTTCCAGAGGGTCTTAAAGTGGAGAAAGACAAACAAATTGTGATTGCATTCACTACACTGTTGGCACGCAGACTTATTCTGATAAACTGGAAGAACCCAAACTCTCCTCTTTTAAGTCAGTGGGAAACTGATGTGTTATATTATTTAAAATTGGAAAAAATCAAATACTCAGTTAGAGGATCTGTGCAGACTTTTTCAAAACATGGCAGGATCTAATCAGTAATATTTTGAAATGATTTTATAAAGCACAGAGAATTTGTTGATTTAGGTATTTTTAAAGCCTTAAATTTTACACGTTTGGCTTGCTCTCTCTCTCAAGGGTGGGGATCGATCTGTTCTTAGCATAATTCTTTTTTTGTAAAACTTGATTGCTATGTATTGATTGTAATAAAATTAATAAATAAAAATTAAAAAAAAAAGTTTTTGCTACCAAAAAATGTCTCTTCAAAACGCCTTATGAGGAAAATTGATATACACTTATGTTACAATTAACTACTGTTTTCACTTCTGCTATTTATTGCCAGCAGTGACTTAATTATAATGGATGTGTTCACAATTCAAATATAACTTGTGCAAAAGGGAATCTTTGCTTTTTTTTCTGAAAATGAATACCAAATTCAATTTGCTGGTACATTAACACATAGTAAGAACAAATATACATGCAAGAATGGTCAATGTTGAAAAATTAAAAAAAAAAGGAAATGAGTTTACAGTTTCTCTTTTCTACTTCTT
The DNA here is from genome assembly GCF_016835505.1 of Polypterus senegalus. NCBI lineage: Eukaryota > Metazoa > Chordata > Cladistia > Polypteriformes > Polypteridae > Polypterus > Polypterus senegalus. The sequence continues at coordinate 180,435,427 of NC_053159.1, forward strand.
GAATATATTTGCTGAAAGGCAGCTTTGCACTCACATTACACTTCCATTATTATACAGCTTCTCTGATATGATGCATTATTTCCCTATTAAGCATGTAGGAGGATTACCAACTTATTTTTCAAAACCAGTTATTTTTTGCACTTTTATATATCAATTAAGCACAGCAAACCTTTCATTTGTGTGCTTTTTGTTACCTTGTACTACACACATTTAAATACACAAAATGAGGGAAAACTGGCCATAAGAATTTGGATTTGGCCTAAACACCTGTGCAACACTAAAGTGTTTGATATTATTGGCAACTAGGGGCCAAAACCAATTAATTGCCACAAAATGGTGAACAATCTCAATTGTCAATATTTAGCCCTGGAATTGTTCTGGACTATTGGTGAATTACTGAGAAACTGTTCTTAAAAGTAGAAGGAAGCAGACATATTATTACAGAGCATCTTAATTACTACAAATATGGGTTTTTAAAAATGGCAAACAAAGGTTAATGCCAGGTTTCCATGCTTAGCAAGCACTTTTAAAGCTTAATGTTGAGCCTCAATTTCAATTAGCACTTTTGTGTAAATAAACCACGAGCAACAACTTCTCCAAACTCTGACCTTTGGCTGGCTTTATTCTTTGAGGTAGCTGAAAACTTGAGGAACTCTCTGCACAAAAATTACACATTTCCAATCAAATTAACAATCAAGACATTAGCATACAGGATAAAAGCTGGAGTTGATGGAATAAACCCGTGAAAACTGTCCTCTGTACTCATAACAATACTACTATGACTATGGGTCCCCAACTCCAGCTGCAGGTTTTCATTCTAACCCTTTTCTTAATAGGTGACTTGTTTTTGCTACTAATTAACTTCTTTGAGTTAATTTTAATTTACTTGCTCTTGAAGACTCTGACCCCTTAATTGTTTCATTTTCCTTAATTAACAACCAAACAATAATAAGATACAAAATGAGCCAAACCATGACCAGCAAACTGTGCCCATCATACAATATCTGTAAACCAGTAACGGCACACTGCATGATAATGTGGAGTGAATGCACTTGACTTGAGCATTCCTAGTTTCCATCCTCTTTCTCTGTAGTTTAGCATTCGTTTGCTCAGAGGCGGATGCACTTGCTGCCTCCAGAGCAGCTCTTCTTTTCTCCACCCTAGCGGCCCGCTGCTTCTCTTCATTCGTCTGCATCTTTTCGTGTTAAAACTGATTAAGTTAGTTTTTGTGTTGCAATTACTTGGTACGTTTTCTTTAATTTTTCACTTAAGCTGGCATGAGGAATAAGGAAGAAATTCAGGGGACTAAATCTTAAAAAAACCAAGTCAATTAAAAGCTCTGCACAGGCAGTGTCACTGGGTGTATAATCTAAACCAAGGGGTTAGAACCATAAGGCATTGGCAATGCACACTACCAACATGATGCCATTTAAATAACTTTTGATTTTTCTACCTTATTTTTAAATAGTATAAAAGGTTAAAAAAAAAATACTGATATATTTAGTTTTCTGTAGGGCGTGACTATACCTATTAAAAATGTCTGGATGAACAAATGATAAAGTAAGAAATAACAGCAAGCTCAAAAAGTAGGAACTGGTTTAAGTAAACTACTTGATTTGAGTTTGAGACTATATAGTTTGTTAAAATGTAAAACACAGAATATTTTAAACAAGATGTGGTTTAAACTATAGATATACTAGGGGGCTTTGCCCCCCTGCTCGCTTCACTTGCCAACCCGCCCGGCCTACGCTACGTGCCAGCCACTACATGTCTCTCCCGCTCTCATATGAGGATTTCACTTTCACCAAACACAAATCTTTTAAATTCTTGTGGATACGCCTTTTCATTGGGAACACTACTTTTCCCCTCCAGATTGCAAACACAAATTAGACAATCTAAAAGTGTCCTACTTAAAGTTTAAAGCCGAACAATTCGATATTTTTCTGTCATATCACCCATGTTCATATATTCGATCTCTTTTCGCTTTTCCGTTATTTCACAGAGTAATAATTTACATTTGTTTGCGTTAATGCAATCTGTACTATCATTTTTCTGAGACTTTCATATTTTAGTACTTTCATTATCTCTAACCTGCTGTGCATGTGTATCGTGCCAACGTTTTTTAACCTCTTTATGACGTTCTACTTGTCTTCTACTCTTTTGCCTTTAAATTTCCGGCCCTGGGAGTGGTTAAATCTCTTGGCACAAAGTCTTGTCTCGTGGGACTTGAAATTATCTATCTGAAAAAGTCGTCTCATCCCAGGATTTTTTTTATATAATAGAGAGATTATATAAACTTAAGATGAGTGCATGGACATATGGTATACAAAATAAAATGTTTTTAACAGTTGTTTACACTATATGACACTCTGACCAGAAATAAAATAAAGCAAGAAGTCATACCTTCTTAGGTGCACAGCACCTTAACCACTAGCAAGAACAATTCACTTACACATTGTCTTGCTCCCAATTCTTGTCTTTCTCAGTTTTCTAAGCTACCTTCTTCCCCACTAGGGAGATCTAATTTCTTCCTCATCTCTTTTCACTTAATTTACTCTAGTTTGTACAGTTTTTCTACTGACTTTGTAATAAATTTAAAAACCCCATCTCACTGTTACCATCCAACATTGCTACCATCCTCATAATGCCTTGTTTAACAAAACAAACACTTATTTCTTCATTCTGATGACTAAGAATTATTGCTTCTTTTTAATTCTCTTTATTTACATCTCGTCTTGATTGCTTTGCTTTTCTACTCCAATCCACACATGCAGTAGCTGCCTCTTTGGCAAATATTACATTTCCAAATTGTGATGCCCATCCAGACTATTGTTACATACTGCATTTCAGTAACTCAACGGTTTACTTGTGCCGATTCAAGCTTTTCATGCAGTTTTCTCATACTTCACCTTTTTGTTTGCAAACCACACAGGTTCCTTCGCAATATTTATTATTATTCATGAGTTCTATTCTATTTGTGTGATTTTGTTTGCATTATTGCCTATCACGTGATAGAAGGAAGCAGTGCTTTAACTCTGACTAAAGATTTAATTCCAAAATATAGAATTACATCTGGGGATTAGAGGTTCCCAGTAGAACATTACAATCATCAAGCCACCGCTCTCGCTGTCTCTTTAAAGGTTTCCTCTTTATCCCAGACCCTTAAGGTGCTACAACAGTAAGTATAAATTGAAACTGCCACTCAGTTTCCAAAGAAGCTGGTTATGTTTGTTTCAAAAGGTTATTGTTATTAAATTCTTCTAGTGCCAGAGGCTTGTGTAAGCCTGCTTGACATATATGTAGTGTTGCCTGTGGCCAATACTTTGTGCTGTAAGAAGTGCAAGATTATTGGTTCAAACCCCAGCATTAGCACGCTGTGTAAACCTGAAAATGTTACCTAACCTGTGCAGATGTCTGAAGACAGTACTTCCAGTCAGATGGGGTGTCCTTCAGGGTTCACTGTCTAACCAAATTCTACTTTATTTAACTTATTCTTGACTGCAAACTGGGAGCAGCCATTTTGTGTGGTAAATGGTCAGTCGCATGTTATACTGACATGAGATCAGTTGCAAGAACAATACCCTTCACTTCCACAAAAATTCACTGTGGCGTGTTTGTTTGACAGCAATGAAGGAGTCTATTAACTGAACAAGAACCCGTGTACTATGGTTCTTGCCTGTCTTTATTTGGATGGGTTGTAGCTCTACTTTCAAAAACTAAAAAATCAATCCATTAACTGGGCAGTGAAGAATCTGACCCATTTTTTATTGCTGTTGGAGGTATGCTACATTTCTATTACAATTTACTCATAACCTCACTGGCCAAACCGAGGAATTAAAGTAATCAAAAATATCTCAATACACCACAGTCAGCTACTTGCATAAATCCACACTTTATGAACTGGTATGTTTGGATTTGGAATCATGGCTCCGACCAATATTCATAAATATTCAACAGCTGTCAGAGCTGCTGCTCCTCTTGTTTAATACTACTCCTATTATATTTAGCTGTAATTATTTTTTATCAGTAAATCTGTTCCATTCCATTTGACTTCTACATTTCCACTGTGGTTCTTCATCAGTCTTTGAAGTGGATGCATTGTCATATATCATGGACCTGGCTTTCAGACATCTTATATCCAAATACAATTGTCATCATTTGTCTACAGGACAATCATTTTCAGAAAACGGAGTAGGATAGTTGGAATTAGTATTTTAAACCAGTCTAAAATTTATATACAATGCTATGAAAAACATACCTGTATTTATGTCCTTTCCAATTTCCTTTATTATTGTAAATGGTCTCCAACCAAAATTTTACATTGATAAAATACTAGGGGGCTCTGCCTGCTGCTCACTTCACTTACAAACACCCGGGTGGGCGCTACGTGCTAGCCACTTTGCGGCTCTGCCGCTTGCGTATATGGACTGTCTTAAGACTGCTGTAGTTAAACCCCTGCTCAAGAAAAATAATCTTGACCCCTCTGCTTTTGAAAATTTTAGAGCCATCTCTAACCTGCCCTTCTTAAGTAAGATTCTAGAGAAGGCAGTCATTATGCAGTTAAATGACCACCTCAAAAAACCTGCTATTCTTGATAAATTTCAGTCAGGTTTCAGAACAAATCACAGCACAGAAACTGCACTCGGTAAAATAGTAAATGATTTGCGGGTGAATGCAGACAAAGGCCGTTTATCTGTTCTCATCCTCTTAGATCTGAGTGCCGCATTTGACACCATTGATCACAATATTCTTAGAAATCGCCTTAGTCAATGGGTGGGCCTCTCTGGCAGTGTCTTAAATTGGTTTGAACCCTACCTGGCAGAGAGAAAGTTCTTTGTTAGTTGTGGTAATCACATCTCAATGACACATGATATCCGATATGGTGTTCCACAAGGCTCTATCCTGGGTCCGCTGCTCTTCTCAATCTATATGCTTCTGTTAGGTCAGATTATCTCAGGGCACAACGTGAGCTACCACAGCTATGCTGATGACACACAGCTGTACTTATCAATAGCACCTGATGACCCCGACTCTCTTGATTCACTAACAAAATGTCTTACTGGTATTTCTGAATGGATGAATAGTAATTTTCTCAAACTAAAAGAGAAAACTGAAATTTTATTAACTGGCAATAATGGATACAATTAGGTTATCAGAAATAAACTTGATGCATTAGGATTAAAAGTTAAGATGGAAGTAAAAAACTTAGGGGTAACTGTTGACTGTAATCTGAATTTTAAATCGCATATTCATCAGACCACTAGGACAGCATTTTTTCACTTAAGAAGCATAGCAAAAGTTAGACCTCTTATATCATTGAAAGATGCTGAGAAATGAGTTCACGCTTTTGTTTTCAGTAGACTAGATTACTGTAACGCACTCCTCTCGGGACTACCCAAAAAAAAGACATAAATCACTTGCAACGAGTGCAGAATGCAGCTGCTAGAATCCTAACTAGGAAAAGAAAATCCGAGCACATCTCTCCAGTTTTGATGTCACTACACTGGTTACCTTTGTCATTCAGGATTGACTTTAAAATTCTGCTTATGGTTTATAAAGCCTTAAATAATCTCACCCCATCTTATATATCGGAATGCCTGACATGTTATATTCCAAATCATAACCTTAGATCCTCAAATGAGTGTCTCCTTAGAATTCCAAGAACAAAGCTTAAAAGAAGTGGTGAGGCGGGCGGCCTTCTGCTGTTATGCACCTAAAATCTGGAATAGCCTGCCAATAGGAATTCGCCAGGCTGATACAGTGGAGCACTTTAAAACACTGCTGAAAACACATTACTTTAACATGGCCTTCTCCTAACTTCACTTTAACTTAATACTGATACTCTGTATGTTCAGTTCATCATAATAACTATTCGTAGTGGCTCTAAAATCCGTACTGACCCCAACTCTCTCTTCTGTTCCTTTTTCCGGTTTCTTTGTGGTGGCGGCCTGCGCCACCACCACCTACTCAAAGCATCATGATTTCCCTTGAACATTGATGGACTGAAAGCCAGAAGTCTACGTGACCATCATCATCAAGTCCTTCCGTGAGAACCCTAAGTACAAAGAGGACTGTTTCATTTATGTTAGGTAGATTGCCCAGAGGGGACTGGGCGGTCTCATGGTCTGGAATCCCTGCAGATTTTATTTTTTCTCTCCAGCCGTCTGGAGTTTTTTTCTGGCCACCCTGGCCATCGGACCTTACTCTTATTCTATGTTAATTAATGTTGACTTATTTTTATTTTTTATTGTGTCTTCTATTTTTCTATTCTTCCTGTTGTAAAGCACTTTGAGCTACATTTTTTTGTATGAAAATGTGCTATATAAATAAATGTTGTTGTTGTTGGAAGCAGATGTTCAATTTAAAGAGATTGTAATTTTCATGGAAATTGTTACATATGCATAATAGAACTAACTATTTTACATTACAGAGTAATTAACCATAGTAAAACGTAATAAATCAAAAGAAATTTGTGTTTCATATTGCATTATAGGTTTTTGTTCTATTTGGCTTTGAAATGAACATGCAAATACTTTTTAAAGTTACACTTTTGCTATAACACTTCAGTAAAAACAGTATTTGGAATTAACTTTTAGTCAATATCACATTGAATTTTGATTCCGTGTTTGGAGTTACATCGTGACAATGCCTGTGAGTGAATATCGTTTCTTTCCCTCTAATAAATTAACTGACTTTTTAAAATGTTTGTCCGTGTGATTTGTTAATTGTCATATCAAAAGCAATTCTAATGGGAAACTGTAAACGTTTTAAGAAGAATGGCATATCAAGATCTCCGTTGGTGTCTAATGTTATCCGTGGAAGTTGTACTACATAACCTTTATTGTCTGTTGTTAAAATTTTACATGTCAGAATTGTTTGACCAATTTTGAATACAAATAATCTTGTCCTATTGCATAGCCCATCACTCATATATAAATTACGCAATAACGTTACAATACATCCTTCTTTCAACTGTACTTCAGCCGGTGGAAGATCAGACAGTGTTAACGGTTGTAGATATTCTTTATGATATTGTAAGCTGATGTTTTCCATATTACTCACCATCACCACCAAAATGTTTCAGCATAGTCTATTGATATGCATTTAACTAATTTGCTGTGTAACCGATCAACAATTTTCGTGTTAGTTCGTTTGACTTCATCGTTTCTCGGTGCTAGAATTGCCTGTGTACAGGGTGGTCAAGATCTAAGTATGCAGATCCAGATCATCTAGATGACTTTGATTTATGCGGGGACGATTCCAGTTGAAGACGATTCTTCATTTCGTCACTTCGCACACTTCTTGACGGTCTGGGATTTTTCGGGTGATTTTCTATGTAATAAACTTAATAAGTTATAGCGTAATGAAAATTGCATAATTAGATCTGGACCACCCTATACTCATTTCTTCTGTTGATAACCCTTTGGGATGAAATTCTTCAATAAGATTAGGATATAAGTCTTTTATTGGGAACTTAAAGTGAGGAAAACATCAAAATTTATAAAAGCTGAGAGCGCATGAACTTTGTCTAACTAAAGCATTCACACGAATGAGAGGAGAAAGGACCATGGGCATGGGCCGTTAACCGGAAATGGTTGAGAGGGGAACAGGACTTGAAAAAATCTTTTGTCAATCGTCTTGTCTCGCAGGACTTTAAGAAAATCTCTTGGCAATAGTCTTGTCTCAAGATTTTCTTTTATAATAGAGCGATATTACAAGCACATTAAAACCTATAGTTATTCACCACCACCACCACCTGTTATTGTATAAAAAATGCAACTGTCCCCTAATTAAGTCAACCCAATTAAAGGGATAATTAGTGATTGAACACAACGAATGATTACCACCAACTCTGCTCAAAACAAACATCACTTATTTTGACTCAAGAGGCATGTTGCCAATTCAAAGATTCCACAAGCACACAATGCCTTGATCAAAAGCAATTCATGAAGAGATCAGAAAAAAAGTTGTTCTGATTTATCAGATTAAATAGAATTGCAAAGCCATTTCTAATGTTCTGGGTCTACACTGAACCATTACTGGGAACCAGAATCTCTAACTGGAAAACAGTCACAATCATAGTGAATCTTTTCAATAGTGGCCGACTCCAAATGTGCAATATAAAATGACTAGCAAAATACCTGCGCTATATCTATCTATATATAGATATATCTATCTATCTATCTATCTATATATCTATATATATATATATATATATATATAGATATCTCTATCTATCTATCTATCTATATAATATATATATATTTAGCAAAATACCTGCGATTGGCGGAGAAGTAAAAGAAAAGGAAACATTTTAATAGCGTAACATGATTGACAATGTAATTGTTTTGTCATTGTCATGAGTGTTGCTGGCATATATATATATATATATATATATATATATATATATATATATATATATATATATATATATATATACACACACACATCTATACACATATATATACACAGTTATATATATATATACATATACACACATACATATATATATACATACTGTATATACACATATACATATCTACATATATACTGTATATACACATTTATATATACAAATCTACATATATATATCCACATATATTAGGGGTGGGACTCGATTAAAAAATTAATCCAATTAATTAGAGGCTGTGTAAGAATTAATCTTGATTAATGTATGTCGCTTATGCGTAAATTTGCCCCAAATCGCAAATGGTTTTTTTTTTTAATTTAAAAGTGTTTTAGTGGGCGACAGAATCAAATAGACATGGACATGAATATTGTAAACTGAAGCCGTTTTAATTTCTGAAAAAAAAAGCCTTTAAACTGCATTTCAATTCAAAACAGAAACAAAAATATCATCCCTGGTTAAAATTGGGCAGACTTAAAAATAAAGTGGTAGTTTAAGTACTTTAAGTAGATTTTCAGAATAGTATTGTCTTTAAATAATAATAACCAAAATTTCAACATAAAGTGCAGTTTTTCTTCTTAAAAAATAAGTCAGAAACATAAAAGGTAATTTGACCAACTTAATCTTTAAACTCTGAGTAACCTTAGCCAAAATTATTTTGTACATTAGGCTAAAACAGTGTGATCATTGAACATTTTGTAATTAGATGTAATTAGAATTACTAACGGTCACAGAAGTCCAATGATCCCCAGTAAGAGCCACAAAGTCTGCTTTCTGTAATGCATCTAATTTTGCTTGCTTTTCATTGTGCACAAAACCATGCTTTTATCAAGGCTTCGCTCGGAAGTCGAAATGATCAGTCGTAGGAGCGCTTTATTCCGACTCTAACATTTTTGTAGCTGTGATGTGTGCATCAGTGTAATGGATGTACCAGGAAATGATGCATTGACAAAAGTTCCCGTTTGCTTGGAATTGAAAGTGTGATTAAATGCGTTATTTTTTTAACGCGTTATGGAGTACATGCATCGAAGCTTCTCAGCTGTGCTTGTGCTAATAAAGGGAAACATTTTAAAAATAACGTAACATGATTCTGCGTTAACCGAATATTTTTCATACGTCCCAAACCAAGGAGATCGAAGGTAAAATGAATCAGTAGCGCGCGTACATACTCAGTGCATCCCCTCTCGGGAATCGAACTTCGAATGTCGGCATTAGAGACGATACTCTACAATTGAGCCACAGCATATGGCTTGTCTATGCGAGAGTATGTACTGTAGATAGGGGTATATATATACACATTTAAATATATACCCGCGTATCGCAGTGGAGAAGTAGAAGTTATGAAAAAGAAAAGGGAACATTTTAAAAATAACGTAACATGATTGTCAATATACAGTATTTGTTTTGTGAGTGTTATTGAATGTTGCTGTCATCAAGGATTTGATTATCATTATTTGTTTCAATCAGGGTCGTATTTATGCGATGTGTTGTGTTCAAGTTACATTCCGTGTTTGTCAATCGTTGTAAAGATGACAGGTTTCATTCATCGATTCGTTTCTTACTGCATCAATAAACAGCTCGTCTTCTTCTTTATCTGAGACCTGACACACTGCATGCGGGTTTTTTACACTGTCTTCCTTTAGCGGGACATTGACTTTTCCACCGTGTGCTTTGTTTCCACAGTAGCTGCATTTATGAATATGCTTATCAGACGCTTCATATTTTTTGCTGCCTTTTCAACTGTGTAATTCGGTTTTTGTTCAGCGCTTTTTGGAACTGTTGCTTTTCATCTGTGCACTGCGTCAGTTCACGTGAGCCACTCGGTGTACTTGCATCGAAGGTTCCCAGCTGTGCTGGTGCCATCTCGTGCTATGTCCATAGCTTTATTTAATGTTACCTTAGTCCTGGCACTTAAAACTTTCTCTCGCAGTTTAAGCTGAGTTTGTGTCAAACACCACCCTGACCATCTCATCTTCCTCTCCATAAGCACAGTCCTTCACCCGTGAATATTTACCCGTGGCAGTTTGCTATTGGATTGCGCTGACGGACGGCCTTATATGGGCAGGCACTAAATTACAAGCGCCAGCAGCCTGTCTATGAACTTAATTTAAAGTGTAGGTTTACATCGTGCTTTGTTTCGAAGTAGCAGAACTCGCTTCTTATTGTTTCGCTGCCTTCTCAATTATATAATGCATGTTTTCTTGGCGCTTTTTGAGGTCTTCCTGGTTTTCTATGTACTGCGTGATTACGTGGGAGGCGTGATGATGTCACACGAAACTCCGCCCCCACGGCGTTGAAGCTCATCTCCATTACAGTAAATGGAGAAAAACTGCTTCCAGTTATGACCATTACGCGTAGAATTTCGATATAAAACCTGCCCAACTTTTGTAAGGAAGCTGTAAGGAATCATCAGTCAGTGAGTGAGTGAGTGAGTGAGTGAGGGCTTTGCCTTTTATTAGTATAGATATATGATATCTATATCTATATCTATATAATATATATATCTATATCATATATCTATACTAATAAAAGGCAAAGCCCTCACTCACTCACTCACTCACTCACTCACTCACTCACTCACTCACTGACTCATCACTAATTCTCCAACTTCCCGTGTGGGTGGAAGGCTGAAATTTGGCAGGTTCATTCCTTACAGCTTCCTTACAAAAGTTGGGCAGGTTTTATATCGAAATTCTACGCGTAATGGTCATAACTGGAAGCTGTTTTCTCCATTTACTGTAATGGAGATGAGCTTCAACGCCGTGGGGGGAGTTTCGTGTGACATCATCACGCCTCCCGTAATCACGCAGTACATAGAAAACCAGGAAGACCTCAAAAAGCGCTGAAGAAAACATGCATTATATAATTGAGAAGGCAGCGAAACAATAAGAAGCGAGCGAGTGACATATACAACCATATTCATGAGTTCTGCTACTTCGGAAACAAAGCACGATGTAAACCTACACTTTAAATTAAGTTCATAGACAGGCTGCGCTGGCGTTTGTAATTTAGTGCCTGCCCATATAAGGCCGTCCGTCAGCGGCAATCCAATAGCAAACTCCCACTAAATATTCACGGGTGAAGGACTGTGTTTATGGAGAGGAAGATGAGATGGTCAGGGTGGTGTTTGACACAAACTCAGCGAAACTGCGAGAGAAAGTTTTAAGTGCCAGGACTAAGGTAACATTAAATACAGCCATGGACATAGCGAGATGGCACCAGCACAGCTGGGAACTTCGATGCATGTACACCGGCGGCTCCGTGAACTGGCGCAGTGCACAGATAAAAGCAACAGTTCCAAAAGCGCTGAACAAAACCGAATTACACAATTGAAAAGGCAGCAAAAATATGAAGCGTCTGATAAGCATATTCATAAATCCAGCTACTGCGAAACAAAGCACGCGTGGAAAAAGTCAATGTCCGCTAAAGGAAGACAGTGTAAAAAACCCGTGCATGCAGTGTGTCAGGTCTCAGATAAAGAAGAAGGCGAGCTGTTTATTGATGCAGTAAGAAGCGAATCGATGAATGAAACCTGTCATCTTTACAGCGATTGACAAACACGGAATGTAACTTGAACACAACACATCCTACAAATACGAACCTGATTGAAAGAAATAATGATAATCAAATCCTTGATGACAGCAACACTCAGTAACACTCACAAAACAAATACTGTATATTGACAGTCATGTTCGTTATTTTTAAAATGTTCCCTTTTCTTTTCTAGCTTTTTAACACACTACTTCTCGCTGCGATATCGCGGGTATATATATATATATATATATATATATATATATATATATATATGCCGATCTACATACTCGAATAATGGATACTTTATTCACCATCAATGATTGTTTTGGTAAAGCCATACTCAGTGTATTCATTAGATGAGCGGTAAAAAGTAACAGCGAGGGAGGATGCAGGCTGTAGTCTTGGCGTCAACTCTATTTGAATTGCGATCACATTTGAAAAAATATATCTTTTCAAGTTCTATTTAGTCCATATGTGTCAAACTAAAGGGCCGCGGGCCACATCCGGCCGGCGTGTAATTATATCCGGCCCGAGATCATTTTATATACTGTATTATTGTTATTAAAGCCGGGTATATGAAGCGCTGGTAACACAATAAACTACAGATCCCATAATGCAGCGCTTCAGCCGCCTTGCCGAACAAGTTATTGCGAAGCTAGCTCACACGATGCTGAAGAGAAAAGTTGATTCTGAAAATAGAGCCTTTAAAAACCGATGGGAGGCTGAGTATATGTTTACTGAACCCGTGTGTCTCATTTGTGGAGCTGATGTGGCTGTAATTACAGAATTTAATCTAAGCCGGCACTATGAGATAAAACATCAGGGTAACCTGAATGCAATGCAGAAGATACAGAAAGCAGCATAATTAAATAAGAATCTGACACTTCAGCGGACGTTTTAACCCGTGCACAATCACAAAGTGATTTCAAGTGAAGCTGCTTTTATGGGAGACACAAATGCACCAGTGCACCTTGCCACACTTTCCCTGTTGCCAAGTAATGTTAAACCAAGTCGTCACTACGGTGTTCCCAAATCGCACTTTGCTGATAAACTGCGCACTGCGCACTGAGTTTACGGCGCTTTGGTGACTTTGAAGAACAAAAAGTCCGTCTACATGCGGCTCGAACCTTGTGCATGTTTGGTAGCACATATCTGTGTGAGAAGCTCTTCTCAGTGATAAAGACTAACAAAACAGCACACAGGAGTCGCCTCACTGATGAGCACCTGCAATCCATCCTGAGAATCTCCACAACACAGAACCTCACACCAAACAGAAACGAACTTGTGGCCAAAAAAAGATGCCAGGCGTCCAGCTCTAAAATGACATATGAGCAAAGACAACTGAATGATTTGATTTGTTATTGCTGAAAGGAACACATTTTATTTATATTTCCAGGTTTTGTTATGCAGCATGTTCATATTTGAATTTGTATAATTTTGACAGGATATATTTTTATGGAGAGCAAAATCTTTTGGGATATTTAAAATCTAAGTTTATTTTTATATAAAATTACATAAGAGTAAAGAAATTTGAATGTTTGTTCTTTTAACGTTTACTTTATTTCTAACTTGTATAATTTAGACAGGATATATTTTTATGGAGAGCAAAATATTATAAGTTGTTTAAGGTTTGAGTTGATTTATTCACGAATAATATTCCTGTCTGTTTTACCATTCCTACCAAAGATATTTCTGTCGACTAAATAAAAATTCCTTCTATTTAAAATTTAAATAGAACTTGAACAAATCGATAGTTCATAATATACCGCAGACTTGCGTAAGAGTGGGAGTCATCCGTTTTAACAAATGCAGCGTATTGCACTGATCTGAAATAGCTGTGTGTGTATATATGTAGATATGTATGTATATGTATATATGTTTATATATGTGTGTGTGTATATATATATATATATATATATATATATATATATATATATATATATATATATATATATATATATATATATGTATTTGTGTTTATGTATGGATTTGTGTGTGTGTGTGTATATGTATGTGTATATATGTAGATATATATGTATGTATATATGTATAGATATGTATATATATATATATATATGTTTATGTGTGTGTATATAAATATATATATATGACAACAACACTCATCACTCACAACAGTGACAAAACAATTACATTGACAATCATGTTACGTTATTTTCAAAATGTTTCCTTTTCTTTTTCATTGCTTCTTTAACACACTACTTCTCCATTTCTTGAAAGCTTGGTATTTTACTAGTCATATATATATATATATATATCTCTATATATCTCTATATATATATATATATATATATCTCTCTCTATATATATATATATATATCTCTCTATACATACATACATACATACATATATATATATATATATATATATATATATACTGTATATACACATATACATATAGAAATCTACATATATATTAGGGGTGGGACTCAATTAAAAAAATGTATCTAATTAATTAGAGGCTGTGTTATAATTAATTTTGATTAATCGTATGTAATCACACATGAAAATTTGCCCCAAATCGCAAATGTTTTTTTTAATTTAAAAGGGTTTTAGTGGGCGACAGAATCAAATAATAGACATGGACATGAATATTGTAAACTCAAGCTCTTTTAATTTCTGAAAAAAAAAATGCTTTTAAACTGCATTTCAATTCAAAACAGAAACAAAAATATCATCCCTGGCTAAAATTGGGCAGACTTAAAAATAAAGTGGTATTTTAAGTACTTTAAGTACATTTTCAGAATGGTATTATCTTTAAATAATAATAACCAAAATTTCAACATAAAGTGCAGTTTTTCTTCTTAAAAACATAAGTCAAAAACATAAAAGGTAATTTGACCAGCTTCACCTTTAAACTCTGAGTAACCTTAGCCAAAATTATTTTGTACATTAGGCTAAAACAGTGTGATCATTGAACATTTTGTAATTAGATGTAATTAGAATTCTAACGTCACGGAAGTCCAATGATCCCCAGTAAGAGCCACAAAGTCCGCTTTCTGTAATGCATCTAATTTTGCTTGCTTTTCAGTGTGCACAAAACCATGCTTTTATCAAGGTTTCCGTCGGGTAGTCTCTTGAAATGAAATTTTCCTCCGATCAGTCATAGGAACGCACTTTATTCCGACTATAACATTTTTGTAGCTCTGATGTGTGCATCAATGTCATCGATGTACAGGGCCGCTGCTGGCCAAATGGGTGCCCTAAGCAGAAATTTACTTTTGTGCCCCCTCCCCCAAATATTACGGAAGTAAAAATAAAATAATAAAAAAAACCACCTACTATAGGGGCCAAAATAGAACTTTATTCAAATAAAAGTAAATCCATAAATAAATTGTATCATTTATAAAATTACAATTGTAGCTCTACAGCAAAAAATACAAACTAAAATTACACTTTAAATAAAACATTTATTATAAATAAAACAAACAATAATAAACTGAAATAAAATCAACACTGTCATCTGCTGGAGCTTTCCAAAGTTCAAAATTTACAAAGGCACACTTCTACTTTTTCTTGAGGCAAAGTCGTAAATGAGCTCTTCATATGATAAAGCCTTTGCTAATTCAGAGTTGATGCTGACAATTGCCAGACCACTGATGCGCTCTTGTGCCATAGATGAGCGCAAGTAAGTTTTGATGAGCTTCATTTTAGAAAAACTTCGGTCAGCAGAGGCAACAATTACAGGGAGCGTCACTGCTATGCGCAGAGCAATCCAGAGATTTGGTTACATGCACGGGCTTCATCTTGGGCTTTTTTTTTCTTTCGTTTCTCGGCGCCGGATTGTTGATGTCTCTTTCCAGGAGCAGGCATATTGTTCAATTATTATTTTTGGCCAAATAGGCAGCCGTAACAGAGGTGAGGGGAAGTGCGTCATCACGTGTGCTTAGCCTACTCTGCGTTCACCGTAAAATGCAATATATACGTTTATATTTTTGTTTATTTGTATATGTGTATTATTAATATAAATTTATTATTATAATATATAAAAACGATTTTTTTGAGCAGCTGGGATGGTGCCCCCCTGGGAGTTGGTGCCCTACACAGACTGCGTACTCTGTGTATAGGGAGCGGTGGTACTGTCGATGTACCAGGAAATCATGCATTGACAAAAGTTCTTCTTTGCTTGGAATTAAAAGTGTGATTAAATGCGTTATTTTTTTTAACGCGTTATGGAGTACATACATCGAAGCTTCTCAGCTGTGCTTGCACTAAGAAAAGGAAACATTTTAAAAATAACGTAACATGATTCTACGTTAACCGCATATTTTTTCATACGTCTCAAACCAAGGGGATGCGGGGGTAAAATGAATCGGGAAGCGCGCGTACATACTCAGTGCATCCCCTCTCGGGAATCGAACCTCGGATGTCGGTGCTAGAGGCGAAGCCTCTACCATTGCGCCACGCGTGTGGCTTGTCTATTTGAAAGTATGTCGATCGGGATATATATATATATTCGCAGCGGAGAAGTAGTGTGTTAAAGAAGTTATGAAAAAGAAAAGGGAACATTTTAAAAATAACATAACCTGATTGTCAATATACAGTATTTGTTTTGTGAGTGTTACTGAGTGTTGCTGTCATCAAGGATTTGATTATCACTATTTCTTTCAATCAGGTTCGTATTTGTACGATGTGTTGTGTTCAAGTTACATTCCGTGTTTGTCAATCGTTGTAAAGATAACAGGTTTCATTCATCGATTCGTTTCTTACTGTATCAATAAACAGCTCGCCTTCCTCTTTATCTGACATGTGACACACTGTATGCACGGGTTTTTTTTTTTTTTTTTTTTTTTTTTTACACGGTCTTCCTTTAGCTGGACATTGACTTTTTCCACCATGTGCTTTGTTTCCGCAGTAGCTGCACTTATGAATATGCTTGTATGTATCAGACACTTTATATTTTTTTGCTGCCTTCTCAATTGTGTAATTCGGTTTTTGTTCAGCACTCTTTGGAACTGTTGCTTTTTGTCTGTGCACTGCGTCAGTTCACGTGAGCCGCTCGGTGTACATGCATCGAAGTTTCCCAGCTCTGCTGGTGCCATGTCGTGCGATGTCCCTGCTGTATGTAATGTTAGCTAAGACCCGGAACTTAAAAGTTTCTCTCGCAGTTTCGCTGAGTTTGTGCCAAACACCACCATGACCATCTCATCTTCGTCTGAATAAGCACAGTCCTTCACCCATGAATATTTAGCGGCAGTGTTTCTATTGGATTGCCGTTGACGGAAGGCCTTATATGGGCAGGCACTAAATTACGTGGGAGGCGTAACTCCGCCTCCCACGACCATCGAGCAGAAGTCTATTATAGTATATGGACGAAAAAACAGGTTCCAGTTATGACCATTACGCGTAGAATTTCTAAATGAAACCTGCCCAACTTTTGTAAGTAAGCTGTAAGGAATGAGCCTGCCAAATTTCAGCCTTCCACCCACACGGAAAGTTGGAGAATTAGTGAGGAGTCCGTGAGTGAGTGAGTGAGTGCTTTGCCTTTTATTAGTATAGATTAAGAAAGTCACAAAGAATTCTAAATCGGTATCTGAAGAACTGCAGGCATCGATCGCCTCAGTAAAGGTCAGCGTTCTTTTACTCCACAATCCAAAAAGACATGGAGCAGAAATGGGTTTAACAGGACAGTGCAGATGAGAAAACTATTTCTAACCAAGAACATAAATGCTCATCTCTCATTATTAAGTAAGCATCTGGATTACCCATTAGCCCCTGGGAGAATGTCTTACGAACACAAGACAAAAAAAAGAAACTCTATTGGATTGCATGGGTTCCACTATGACTTTAGTATAAATTTGGACACAGACAATTTGCCGTAAATGGAAGAACCATTAATTCTTCTTTGCATAAGAAAATTCGTAAGGGGAATACGTGGACATCTAAAGCTAAATTGTGTATGACAAGGAACCAAAAGACACACACACAAAACAAAAAAATAGTCTATATCAGAATGATTGAAAAGATGCCAAGTTTTAGACTGGCATAGTAAAAGTCCAGGCATAAAATCAACTGAGATGATGTTACATGAACTCAAACCACCAGATTGTGCTCAAAAACCTCTCAGTGCTACTGAAATAAAGATGTTCTGTAAGAAATTGTAGGTTAAACCTCTTCCACAGCAATATGAAATACTTATATTTAAATTCTTGGAAACATCTGGCTTTATTCATCGCGGCTAAAAGTAGCACAACAAGTGCAATGGGAAAATTACTTCACACAGTGACAACTGGTGTTTGAGAACTTTGTTTGTTCACTTGTGTTACTTGGGTATAAAGACAAGTGGCATTTTTCACTTAGGCAACCTTTAATATCATTAGGTTTTGGCTGAAAATATCCAATGTCAATAAAACTGCAGTATTAGTGGATATCAAGAAGTTAGCAAATACTTTTTCACAACTCTAGAGATATTTATGTGTTTGTGTACATTTTATGATAGTCATCGTTTATGTTTGTGTTGCATTTCGTTTTTCCATTTAACATTTTCAGTATAGCATGGTAGGCTCAAAAGTGGAAGTCAACTTAATAAGAACTTAACCTGCCAAGTTCCCAAATCTATAAATATGGAAACATTCACATTACACTTGCGATTTGTACGGAAATATACATAAAAGTTTTGGCTACATAAAATGTAAATATGATACACTCATTATGTTACAGAGTTGTAAAATAAGCAATAATAAAAAAGGAGTCACAATGCACTTACAGTTCAATGTATTTTTGGCAGCAAAGCAAGGATATTACTGTTTCTGCATTACAAATCCAAAGATCTTGACCATACATTGTTCTTCTCTCCCTTGTTAAATTAATCTTAGCCTGAATGAATCTATTAATTTTTTACATTTAAGATTTTTCATTTAAAGATTTACCAATGTTGTTTCTTGTCCTAGTGTGTGTGTGTGTATATATATATATATATATATATATATATATATATAAACACAGGGAACTCCAGTCTCTGTATTACATCTCGCCTGAAGAAGGGGCCTCGAGTTGCCTCGAAAGCTTGCATATTGTAATCTTTTTTTAGTTAGCCAATAAAAGGTTTCATTTTGCTTGGCTTTTCTCTACATTACAAAAGAAATATACGAAAAACCAAATACGGAAGGAATGTAGATTGTACTTGCGTACTTGTGAAAAAGTACAGATTTTATGAATAGCATGGCCAAACTGCAGATCCCTACCTTTCTATTTCTGTCTTCATTCATGGTGTGACAGATGCTGCAGTGATTTGTTTAATTCCTTGTTTTAAGCACAATTTCACTACAGCCTATGATCTTGGGGGTTCAAAAACACCAAAGTATTCCGAAAAGGCAGACTGATTTGCCTGCTAATTTTTTTTTTTTTAAGAAAATATATTTTTATCCAGTGTGATGTGACTTTATTTCAGGGGTACTCAATGGCTGTAGGTTTTTGTTCTCACCCGGTTACTTAATTAGAAAGCAATTCTTGCCAATAATTTAATATCATGGCTTGTTAGTGCTTTAACTCTGCTACGTCAGGTCATTCTCATATCCTTAGAAAGGGGAAGAAAATCTAGGATATCATCCAAATGATTTGAAGGCTAAAATGGATGAGTAATTCTCAGTCCTTCACTTTTCTTCCAAGTACTTAATTAAAACCAATAGTGAATGATAAATACACACAGGTGCACATGGTAACAAGCTAAATGGAGAAATGCTGGTCCCCTTTGTCATTTGCATGTTATTGCTAATAAGGAGCAATTAAACCAAGAATACAGCATTTTAAGGCTAAAATAAGATTTTGAAATCTTATTGCTTAACGAGCGAGACCACTAAAGTGAAGCAGCAGTGGGTGCAAGCACAGGCAACTGGACAGGAGAGTGAGCTATCGTAGGTCCCCAATCCTTCAAGTTTATTCAATACAAATATGCAATTTTACCTATGTAAAGGTTGAAAGAAAATGAATGATCTAACAGCTACCTGTGACCATGTTCCATGACAATACAATGAGAAAGAGCAGAAAAGGGAGCGATCTCTTAACTGCTGTGCTGTAGATGAACAAAAAAATACTGACTTCGGAGAGCTTTTAAGTTATCATATTCAATTCACAAGACAACTGTGCTGTGTCCCATATTTAAGCACATGGAACATTTGAAAAGTATGTTATAAAGTTCCAAATCTTTAAGGTGAAGTTCACCAACTAAGTTTAAATCAAGCTTAAAAACTTTGGAGATCCTTTAATGTGTACAAATTTCTCCCAATGATGCTCATTAAGAAAGAAATTATACACACTTTAAAAAGTTTGTGACGTTAACAATTTTGTAGTTAAAAAAATGGCATGCTTGTTTTCTTATTTATATTCTCATCTGGCCAGAATGCATCCTTCCATTAATCTGTTTAATATCCATGGTCTCAAATACAGAGGTCTAAGGAATTAGAAACCTAGATACAAAGCAGCAAGAAGTCCTGGACAGGAGTTAATCTATAAGTAGGAAGACTAACATATACTTAACCTAATAGGCACATCTTCACAAGGAAACAAGTCTTCTTGGAGAAAAATGCATGAAAACTCCACACAGATGATGATCAGGCCTGGAATTGTGGGGCTGCGAGGGAACAGTACTAAGCCCATCCCAAAAACATGTCACCCTCTCGCTAGAAACATTATCAGCCTGATGAAGACAACCAGTCTTATGCACCAAATGTCTCTTAAATAACATAAAATTTGAAGGTCCTTAAAGTCTTACTTTCTACCACACAATTTGGTGAAGCATTCCATGTATTTATACTTCTCTGTGTGAAGAAAAACTGTGTAATATTTGTCCGACATTCACCCTTAACATTGTCTCCATGCCTAAGGGATGGAAATGTGTAGGAAAAAAATCCCTAGGCATTTCCTTCGACAGGATTTCTGTTTTATTTTTTGTTTTCATCATGTGTATTTCTCTTTTCATTTTGTCATCTTGTTTTTGTACTTAGTACTCTAAGTGCATTATACAACCTTATTAAATATTCTGAATTACTCACCACTAAATTTGGTGTGGTGCCTATTTACTCTCAGAGTCTACAACTTTTAAAGAAAATGTTTAAGAAATATAGGATATTAGTACTTTGCAACTGAATTCACTTTTAAAAGTTCAATGCCATTTTCAGTTTCTCATGGTCAGTACCCTTTTATAAAATTTTCTTGAAAAAGCCATCAAATTGAATACCAAAGTGATAATCACATATAGTATTTCTGTAGAGAATTGCAAAGAATTAAATACTGGCAAAAAAAAAAAAAACTATAGTAACACAGGAAGAGTGAGATAACTCGATAAAGACAAGAATAAGGCCAGGGTTTTATTTAACACAGCAATTAATGGGGAAACTCAAAGGAAAAGAAATTTACATTACAATAATGAATCCGTACAACGACAAGAAGGGAAATAAAATCTAGCGCATCTAGTGGAATGCAGCTGTGATGTGGCATGAAGAAAAAGGAAATAAGAAAGTACAGATGAAGCTGAGAAATTGACACTAAATGATCAGTAGCACTAATTCTGCACATTTGCTCACTTTCTGAATCTGTTTAGACCAGAACAGATGTTTAGAGAGTCAGAGCTGATTCAACTTAGTACAGCATTCCAGCGCAAAAGTGCAAACACTCTGGTCATGATGCCAGTTCATCCCAGGGCACACTCCTGTTTAGTCAACCTAATACACATTTGATTGAGTGCTCTTTTTTCCCTCGGTAATTCCAAAGACGGGCGAATGTCCACACTGCACTGAGGATTCGGGATCCATGAGGCTACTGCTGTAACCATTTAACCAGGTCACTTTATTCTTCATTAGAATGTTAGAAATGATAGAGACTACGAAAAGTTAAGAAATGTGAAACGCACAAATCCACATGGGGTCACGACGTATACTGTAATCAAGTGGGTACAGACTGTGCAAAGTGCCATACGATGGAGCTAAATAAAAGAAAACGATACGTGCGACTAATTTCCAATGTCCAATGACATACCATCTGGCTTTAAAAAGTGGCTCCAGACTTAATGTTAACATGTATTTTTTTTTTTTTTTCATGTTTGATACTTTATGTCATTGCTCCAAAAACGGAAAGCATTTCCCCAACTCTAAAAAAAATGAAGGCATAAGAGGTATAAGACTTGTCAATGTTATGATCAGCTGTATCGGCACACCAAACTATATTTACTTCTGTAAATGAACAATCAGTTAAAAAAATGCAGTGCGGTGTTCACGAAGCCCCCATCTGCATTCCAAAAGAAGTCAATGAAATGACAGGATGAGTCCAGACACCGAAACATATAATGTACTTGGAGAAATAGAACTCAGGCGTAATACGTATATGTGACTGATATATTATTAAAATAATATTAAATAGATACCTTGAGCGCACTGAAATAACCGCTTCATACCTACTTCCTTCCATCCGTAATCACCAGTCAGCGTTGTGCAACTTTCCACGCCGTATCAGTAGGATATTAACAAACAAGGCCAGAACGGACATCCTCATAAGCCAATCACAATAGTATTATTCATTACGCAATACACCACTGTCCAATCGAATTGAACGGAAAGGTTTCTTGAGGTGGAGCCGACTGCGGTGGCTCTCACGCGGCATTTTCACGCGCCGCTCTTGGTTGAGTGGAGGTTGACGTCATATGGAGTGGATTTTATGTTTTATTTAAAAGTGAGTTGCGTGATATCTCGCTGCAAGATGCCGAACACAAGCACTTAATTGTGCACAGTCAGGTACATACAGATTGGCATACATTTTCAAATTTAGAACAGTTGGAAATACCGGATAATATCTTTAATAATGTTATTTTATTACGTTTACAGTCCTATTAAGTGTTAACTAATGATAAAATCGAGTGGCAGAGAAAAAAACACATCAGTGTGTGTTCAGAGTCGGAATGTGGGTCAGCACCTGCCTCTGTTTACGAACGTATTTTAATTTGTATATGTTGGTTTCGTTCAATAGTCAGTTAACTGCATCGATAAATACTATTGTAGTAAAAACACAAGTTTGATTCCTTGCCACACTATTGTCAGCTGACCTATGTCAGTTAGTATTGATCTATTTGGGATTGTGTCTTGCAGTGTACTGGTGTCCCATCCAGGGTGGGTTCCCCCAAGCACCTGATGCCCCCAGAGAAGTGGGTTAAATACGTAGATAACAACAACAGCAATATTTATTTATATAGCACAAATTTAATGCAAAAAAAATGTAGCTCAAAGTGCTTTACATAATAAAGAATAGAATAGAATAAAAGACACAGTAAGAAAATAAAATAAGTCAACATTAATTAACATAGAATAAGAGAGTCCAATGGCCAGGGTGGACAGAAAAAACAAACAAAAAAAAAAAACTCCAGACGGCTGGTGAAAAAAATAAAATCTGTAGGGATTCCAGACCATGAGACCGCCCAGTACCCTCTGGGCATTCTACCTAACATAAATGAAACAGAAGGACTTGATGATGAGATACATCTCTCAGTACTCCTGAGCACATCATCAGTCATGTTACTTGGAATCATTGGGTGTTTCAAGTCTTTCAACATCACCTTTGCCCACACGAGCCAGCTATGGTTGATTAGATTATGGATTGTGCTTGGGTGGCACTTCCTTCTCCCCATGGGCCTCCTCTCCTGATCCAGAGCCATCTCGAGACTCTTTCTGCTGCCTCTGTGTTGTTCTTGAAGGCTCTTCTCCACCTCTGACCTGTGATGGCAAGTGTACTGAAGGCTCTAAGGGCACAGGTGTCAAACGCCAGGCCTGGAGGGCTGCAGTGGGTGCAGATTTTCTTTCAAATCCTTTTCCTAATCAGTGCCCGGTTTTCGCTGCTAATTAACTTTTTTCCCTCTATTTTAATTGCTCTGTTTTTAAGGATTAAGTCCTCTGAATTGATTCTTTCCTTCATTAAATGACAGCCAAACAGAAATGAGACATGAAACGAGCCAACAGATGACCAGCTAAATTGGGGCTTCAAACTCCAACCAGTTACTTAATGAGAAGCTGACTCTTGCTGTTAATTAAACCCGTTAGTCAATTCCATGGCTTATTGCTGCTCTCTTTTTGCCACAGCAGACATTTCCAAAACTGTTGATATTCTGTTTTTTTCCAAGAACTCCTAAAATGTTTTGGTAACCTAAGGGATCGACCTTACTGAGACCTTCATCTTTATTTTCAGATTTTGTTTGATGGATACGGGTGAGCTGGTCGTGTCCTGCTTGTTTTATGTCTCATTACTGTCCGGCTGCTAATTAAGGAAAAAACAACTAAGGGGTCTGAGTCAAGCTAATTAAAGCTAAGGCTAAAGAAGTTAATTAGCATCAAAAACTGGTCACTAAATAAGAAGATGGTTAGAATGAAAACCTGCAGCCACTGTGGCCCTCCAGGACTGGAGTTTGACACCCCTGCAGAGTGATTGCCTGCAAAGCTTCTGCCACTAATCTCAATGGGCATTCACCTTGCCCTAGCTAGATTATTTCATCGAGCTTGGGGTGGGGTGGGTACCCCTTTGATCATTCTATCTTGTGCATAATAGATTGCTTCTTTTATCATTCTGAATGGGGGTATTGGTGAAAAGGCCCATTACTGTCACACCCAGAATACCCGGATGGTAGATCTGCACCTGACCTTGCCCTACAGCTCTGTTTACAGCAATCCAGCACAATTTCCTTGGCCACTTGACCAACTTCCTCACTGCTCCAAAAGATCAATACTCTTCATTGCTTCTTAGATTGTTTGGCCTCAAGGAAGTTGAGGTGTTATGCTGTGGGAATTTCAGCAACTTCTCCAAATACACAATTGCCAGGATTGCAATAAAGCAATTGCCAAGACTCCCTCTGTCTTCTTATTTCCAGTTCATGGCTGCTCTTCATGCTTCACAAGTTTGCAGTTATTTGAGAGATCTGAATTGCCCTTCGTCTGTTCTTAATTCCCATGCAGTTAGCTTCTGCAATGTGCAGCACCTGCTTATGATGCCAGGTATACTGACCTTTACCTACAGTTTTTGTGGAGCAGCTCAGGATGTGCTCCAATGTACCTGCTGAGGACAAACTGGAGATTCCTCTTTGCCCCAGATAATGAGGTTAGATGGACTGCAAAAGAGGTCATACACTGCCCACACCCAAGGCTGGCACCACCTTTAAGACGAATTAGGCATTCGCCTAGGGTGCAGATCATATGGACCAGCCACACAGGTTGGCTGTTGAACTGTTGGTTTGCGCACTCATAAGCTTGGCCTACGGTGCAGAGTAACCTAGCACATGCACTGACTACACCAGGCACTTAGTGTGCTCAGGCTGTACCTTTCATAAGTGTCACCTTTCTGTCTACAACCTGCTCCTGCTTTCTCCAGGCCCCTTGTCTTCTTTTATTGACAGCTCTGCTGTACCCTCTCTTCCTCTGATGTAGTGCTTAACTTCTTTCTGGACCATTGTATTCTTCACTTTTTACTGATTAGCTCTTCCATGTGTCATTGATCCCACCAGGACACTTTGATGTAGCCGATGTTTGAAAGACAAGTTTGTATTCATTGCCACACTGTTATGGCTTTGTGTCAGTTAGCCTTGAGCCCCTTACCAATGAAGGTTCTTACCAAACATCCGATGTTCCTGGAAAAGTAGGTTAAAAATTGAATCATGAAAAGGGAAAGATAGCATGACAGATGCAAATATATTATGAGGGGTGATGATTATCATATGATTGTCTAATTATAGTATGTGCATATTAATTTTATCCCCTGCTACCCAACTATGGGCCTCTCAGTTTTGTGTGATTAAGAGATCTGTTTCCCAGTGTCCTCTTGGATCTTTGAAAGAGAGGGATTGTAAAATAATTTTATAGGCCTCAATATCCATTATTAACGACAAACTTGAAAAACACACTTGAACTCAACAGTGGCTCACAAATGACTGACGGTATCAAACAACTTGAAACTGGTCACAAACTCGGCACTAAGATGGACCTGTCAGAACCTGCATTGAATTGTTTTGTGTTGCTCTTGGATGGTGCTCTGCATCAACATTCACCATACTTTTTGATCACACCTCGTAAAGAAGCCCCACAGTAAAATGTAAAGAATTATTATTATTACTAGACATTAAGCCTGTTACAATAACGGGCGCTAGAACAGTAATGCATAAACATTAGTAGGAACAGTCTATATTAAATGGCATGGGACCTTGTATGTGGCTGTAATATGTGTCACTGTATTGTGTCCCTTTAATTTTCTCTCTCAGTAATACGGGTTTGTATTTCGTAAAATGCCTGTAATTTTGTCGGACAGTAATACAGTGGAACCTCAGTGGAACTGAAGTAATTTCCCCCAGTAGGATTGTATGTAAATACAATTAATCCGTTCCAGACCGTATGAACTGTATGTAAATATGTATTTTTTTAAGATGTTAAGCACAAATATAGTTAACTATATCATTGAATTCACAGCGTAATAGTAAACTAAATGTAAAAACATTGAATGACACTAAGAAAACCTTGAACAACAGAGAAAACTAACATTGCAAGAGTTCGCGCTACAGCCTTACGACCAGCTCACTAAAAACACCTTTTTTAATGAGTTTTAAGCACAGGGAAAAAAATGAACATTTGAAAAATCCGTAATCTAATAAACAACCAAGAAAAGTAACATTGCAACAATGAACGCGTGCGCCTGTGTGTGTGTGTGTCTGTCTCTGTCGCAGGCCTGCGTATGTGTGTGTGTGCGTGCGGGAGTGCGTGTCTGTCTCTGTCGCGGGCCTGCGTGTGTGTGTGCGTGCGTGTCTAGCCCCCATACGGGCTTGCCTGTGTGTGTGTGTGTCTGTCTCTCGCGCGGGCCTGCGTGCGTGCATGTCTGTGTGTCTGTCTCTCACGCGTGCGTGTGTGTGTGTGTGCGCATACGTGACTGTCTCTCGCGCGGGCCTGCCTGCGTGTGCGTGTGTGTGTGCTTGCGTGTCTTGTCTCTCGCGCGGGCCTGCCTGCCTGCGTGTGTACATGCGTGCGTACATGCGTGTCTCTCACGCGGGTGTGCGTGTCTCTCGCGCGGGCGTGCATGCGTGCGTGTCTGTCTGTCTGTCTGTCTCTCGCACGCACGCACCTGTGTGTGTCTGTCTCTCTCTCTCTGCACACACAGGGAATGCACAGGAAGAGACTGAACACGTGCCGTGTGGCCCCGTGCATGCGCACTTCACCAGAAGATACACACACACGGACACCTGGACGCACACAGGGGTTTTATTAAAGAGGATTATTATTACTACAGTAGCACTTCTTGACTCGCTTCTGCTGAACAATTGTTCCCTGAAAGTACTTAATGCCTGCGTGTCAGTGAGAGGATGTGCAGCTTTGGTTAAAATGGCCTTCAGTTTTCTCTTCATCCTCTCCTTCACTACTCCCTCCAGCAGACCCGAGCTTGCATCGCATAACTGAGCATGCCTTTTTAATTATCTTATTGATGTGGTGGACCTCCTTTGAAGTGATGTTTTTGGCCCAGCACACCACAGAGTAGAAAATGACACTGGCCATACAGGCTTTAGGAACTTAAGGGCTCACTGCATCTGGCCCAACAGCTTTTCCTTTGTGTAAGCTCCTCAGCTATCTCCTCACTTGGTCACCAGTTATGGACAGCCATTACTGATGGTCAGAGGTAGGAGTAATTGACGCAGCATAGATGGTGTGGGGGAATCGGTCATAAGATCATAGTGGTGGTGTAAGGAGGTAAAAAAAAAATTGGTTCATTGTGTTAGCCTCGTCCACCTTTCTTTCTCCTCACATGAGTCCTGAATTATTTCAGTTTGGTAATTATGCCCAATTACTTAAATAGCAATTGTTACAGTTGATGACCCAAATGATATTGGGTTTTATTCCTGCTTTATTTCATGGTTAGTTTTAGATAGATAGATAGATAGATAGATAGATAGATAGATAGATAGATAGATAGATAGATAGATAGATAGATAGATAGATAGATACTTTATTAATCCCAAGGGGAAATTCACATAATCCAGCAGCAGTATACTGATACAAAGAAACAATATTAAATTAAATAGTAATAAAAATGAAAAAAAAAACAACATTTTAATACAACATGTGGGCTTTGCCCCCTGCTCACTTCGCTCACCAACCCGCTAGGGTGGAGAAAAGAACAGCTGCTCTGGAAGCAGCAAGCACATCAACCTCTAAGCCAGTGCTTCTCAAATAGTGGGGCGTCAAGGGGGGCGCGTTTGACCTCGGGGAACATGCTTTTTTATTTTTCTTTAAAATTTTTTTTTTAATTTAGAATGCACTTTAAATCTTTTCTGTTACATTTAATAAAGCTATTCTTTGTTGTAAATTGGTCCATATTTCTTTCTTTTTTTATTCTCTTATACGTTAATAAGGATACAGTGTTATGCAGAGGTGTACTTATAACAATTTTATAGACAAATGATACTATTTATAGTCGCGCGGGGGGCGCGAGATGTTTTCTTCTTCCTAGGGGGGGCATGACAGAAAATAATTGAGAAGCACTGCTCTAAGCAAACGAATGCCAAACTACAGAGAAAGAGGATGAAAACTAGGAATGCTCAAATCAAGTGTGTTCACTGCACGTTATCATGCAGTGCACCATTACTGGTTGGATAATAATGTAACATAAGCAGATGGGATTAATCAAAGTGACTGAACTCAAAGTGGCAAATACATATCCATGTTCTCCAGTCAGGGAGACTAACCCATTTCAGAAAATACTACAATAAACCAAAATTAGTTTCCTCTTTCAAACACTTATTTTTCTCCTCTGCCTTGTATAGCTTCATGTCACTTTCATATTTTCCGTCACTCACATCAAGGCTTTGTGGTCAAGAAATTCCCTGCATAATCCCCTGCTTCTCATTTGAAAGGTATCTATTCAGCATATTTAAGTACTCGTATCCTAGTGTAACACCAGTGAAGATATAGCCAAGTCATTTGCTGCTATTGGCTGAGAATTATCCTGGCCCAGTTTCTGTAATAAATCATTCTAATTCACTTCCTTTCTGACGATAGCATTAAGGTAAATGGATTACACAACAAGATTACAGTCTAATATGACCTTTGGTTTGCCTTCTTATTTTGTGACATTTTCATGGATTTATTTCATGTGTTATTTTATGCTTATTCTCGGTTTCCTCGTGATTAGTTCATGTTGTTGTCAGCTGCTAGTTAATGTTTTTGCTGTTACTTCTAAGTACCGATTTCCTTGCTGATTATTCTTCTTTTTGGTACCTTTTTCTTAGATTTCATCCTCACTCACCTAAGCACCAGTGAAGGTTAGCTTATCCAATGCCCAGACGTGTCCTCAACCCATGAGTGGACTCCCATATCTGTAAGTTCATGGCTTGTATTCGGAGTGTCTTTAGGGGTAGAAGCATTGATAATAGGCAGGAACAGCGTTTTCAGGAACCAATAACTTCCTATATGATGTAAGCCCGTGTCCGTTTCCGTGTATTGCATTCCCACTGCACAATGGGTACTGTAACCTTTATGCAAAGTGTGTGACATGCAAAGAAGAGTGATGTGTTGCAATGTGAGGGTTCATTCAAGAGTTCTCAATGGGGAGTTTCCTGGCCATGGACCCAAAATTTCAATGTTTTGTTCCCCAATCCACTTAGTTATCACTTTTGCTTTATGGCCCGGTGCTCCATCATGCTGGAATAGGCATTGCTGGTCACCAAACTGTTCTTGGATGGTTGGGAGAAGTTGCTGTTGGAGGATGTTTTGATCCCATTCGTTATTCCTGGCTGTGTTCTTAGGCAAGATTGTGAGTGAGCCCAGTGCCTTGGCTGAGAAGCAACCCCACACATGAATGGTCTCAGGATGCTTTACTGTTGGCCTGACACAGAATCGTTGGTAGCGCCTCTCACCTTTTCTTTGCCTCAAAAAATCGGAAAGGGGATTCATCAGAGAAAATGACTTGACCCCAGCAGTCCTCAGCAGTCCAATCCCAGAATATCAGTCTGTTGTTTTTCTTGGAGAGAAGTGGCTTCTTTGCTGCCCTTCTTGACACCAGGCCATCCTCCAAGTCTTTGCCTCACTGTGCGTGTAGGTGCCCTCACACCTGCCTGCTGACATTCCTGAGCAAGCTCTGCACTGGTGGTGCCCCCCGATGTCAAGCCATGAATAAAGAATGGGACCAACACATCCTCTGAGAGCAACTTCTCCCCACCATCCAAGGACCTTACTTTTATTCTATGTTAATTAGTGTTCCCTAATTCTATTTTCTTATTTATTTTGTCTTTTTTCTCTTTCTTCATTATGTAAAGAACTTTGAGCTACATCATTTGTATGACAATGTGCTATAGAAATTAATGTTGTTGTTGGTGGTGGTGACCAACAATGCCTTTTTCAGCATGTTGGACCACCGGGCCATAAGGCAAAAGTGAGAACTAAGTGGCTTGGGGAACAAAACATCAACATTTGGAGTCCATGGCCAGGAAACTCCCCAGACCTTAATTCCATTGACAACTTGTGGTCAATCGTTAAAAGGCAGGTGGACAAACAAAAAACCCACCACTTATGAAAAACTCCAAGCATTAATTATGCAAGTATGGGCTGCCATCAGTCAGGATTTGGCCCAGAAGTTGATGGACATCATGCCAGGGAGAATTGCAGAGGTCTTGAAAAAGAAAGAAGGGCCAACACTGCAAATGTTGACTATTTGCATAAACTTAATTTAATTGTTAATAAAAGCCTTTGAACTTTATGAAATGTTTGGAATTCTACTTCAGTGTACCATAGAAACTTCTGACAAAAAGATCTAAAAGCACTGAAGCAGCAAACTGTGAAAACCAACACTTGTGTCATTCTCCAAAGATTTGGCCACGACTTGGCATAAAGTTATTTAGGGGAAATCAAATGCGGGATTTTTATAAATATTTTGACATAGGACCCCTAGTGTGTGATGTTACATAACATACTGAATTTATTTTCTTAACTTTTATTGAGCTTAATCCAAAAAAAGTTTAATTACTCATGAGTACAGACTCAAAGGCTAATGCTTAGATTCTTACATGCATATGAATGGCATTCCTAGTTGCACTGGCACTCATGTAACCAATCAACTTTCTTTAAACAACTTTTTAATAAACACCACTTGGGTATGTCAGTAATTTGGGCGTTCAATGTGGAAAATAAGCCTTTGAGGGCTTAATCTAAATGCCATTTTTATTAAGGTTTTATGAGATGAGAATAAAGACTTAACACCTAAGGTTTGGACTGAGTGAAGGTTCCATTCCAGTCAGTATTTTTAATACAAACTACATAATTACTTCATCTTCAAATGATATTTGACATCCTTTTTAGCATCTCACACTTGCTATTTACTGAACTTGCTTAATCCAGTTGTCCCTGAACGGGATGCTTCTTCTTTGTAGGGCTTGCACAATTTAAATATAGCGCTTTCAGAAAGTATTCAGACCCCTTCAGTTGTAACGGTCGTCTGGAGCATGTTTGCATCACTGTGAGTTTGTACCTCTTCCCATTCCTGTTATTAGTGTATTGGCTTAATTTGTATGGCTGGCCAATTGTAAAGGGGGAGGGGAGCACCTGGCTTGGAGGGCCCAACAGACTGAATGGGGAGGAGCCAACAGTATGTAGATGGGTGGCGGGAAAAAGGAGAGGAGAAGCGCAGAGCCAAGAGAGAAGTGGACGCCATCACTGGAAAAGGCAAGAGGGAAAGGATTGACACCGCATGGAAACATCAGGTGAGCCTGGGATCATTTCAAGACAAATTATTTATACTTTCTGGTGAAAGGTATTCGGGAGAGGACCTGACGGACCAGCATTGGAACTGTTGATCTGTACCTTTCCCGGAACGGGAGGTATGGTCAGCGCCTCATTCCCCACCGCAGACTCGGCTCTACAGATAATATTTTAAGGACTACGAATACATTATTATTTTTTCTCTTTCTCAAATTTCTGTATTAGTAGCTAAAGTGTTTTTAAGTGTTTCATGCTGTGATTTGTGTTGGGTAGGAAGCACTGCAGCACGATATTCTGTATACAGTAATCCCTCCTTGATCGCGGGGGTTGCGTTCCAGAACCCCGCAATAGGTGAAAATCTGCAAAGTAGAAACCATATGTTGTTATTTTTATATATTTTAAGCCCTTAGAAACTCTCCCACACTGTTTATAAATATTCTCCGCACAGTTATACAGTAAACCCTCGTTTATTGCAGTTAATCCGTTCCAGACTCTACCGCGATAAATGAATTTCCACGAAGTAGATTTATAAATCTAATATTTTCACAGTTAGAGAATAGAAAACCTGTTTACAACCTTCTAAATAAGTTTTTTAACATTATTAGAGCCCTCAAGACATGAACAAGAGACAAGACAGAGATGACAGTTCTTTCTCACAATTAAAAGAATGCAAACATATCGTCCTCTTCAAAGGAGCGCCGTTAGGAGCGGAGAATGTCAGAGAGAGAGAGAGAAACAAACAATCAAAAATCAATAGGGCTGTTGGCCTTTTAAGCATGCGAAGCACCGCGATAAAGCAGCCGCAATGAAGGGATCAACGTGAAGGTAGCCTTTCAGCATTTTTTAAAGGAGTGTCCGTATCTTCTAAGCAAACAGCCCCTCTGCTCACACCCCCTCCGTCAGGAGTAGAGAATGTCAGAGATAGTGAGAGACAGAGAAAGGCAAACAATCAAAAATCAATACGGGCTGTTAGAGCTTTGAAGTGTGCGAAGCACCACGCGGGAAGTATATCGTATATCATTGAGGAGTTTTATTTAATACGTAATACGTGCTCTGATTGGGTAGCTTCTAAGCCTTCCGCCAATTGCGTCCCTTGTATGAAATCAACTGGGCAAACCAACTGAGGAAGCGTGTACCATAAATTAAAAGACCCACTGTCAGCAGAAATCCACGAACCAGCGAAAAATCTGTGATATATATTTAAATATGCTTACATTTAAAATCCGCGATGGAGTGAAGCTGCGAAAGTCGAAGCGCGATATAGCGAGGGATCACTGATATAGGGTTTTTTTGTTACAGTAAGTGTGTGTATTGACTTCTGATAATCATTTTTTACTTAACCCTGCTTTCACTGGTGTGTCAAGAAAAAAAAAACAAGATTTAAAAATTACTTTTACAAGTTTATTAAAAATAATAAAAAAAGAACTCTCACAATGCTACAAGTATTCAGATCCTTTTCTCAGTACTTCGCTGAAGCCCCTTTGGCAGCCGTTCCAGCCCGGAGTCGTCTTGAGTCTGTTCTGCCGTTCTTCTCTGCAGATTCTCTCAAGCTCTCTCAGGTTTGGATCGAGACCATCGGTGGACAGCTATTTGCAGGTCTCTCCAGAGATGTTTGAATGGGTTCATGTCCAGGACTATTTAAGAACATTCACAGAGTTGTCCCTGTAAAAAGCCCAAACCTCCCCCTGGGGACAAATAGAGTTCTGTCTATTTCATTACTACAAATGTTTGTGGTGCGCCATCCAGTGGCGGTTTTAGGCATGGGCGAACGGGGCAGCCGCCCGGGGCGCATTTTTCATGACACGTGGGGGGCGGCACACAAACTTGGAGGAAAAAAAAAATCATCTGTGCCGCTAAGCGGTTTTCTGTTATCTATGATACCTGCGCCGCCCCTGCTGCTGAAGGAGCCGCACAGAAGCTGAGCGAGCGGAGAGGAGACGGGATGAGGGGCGGTTGGCGGGGAGGAGATACAGAGTACAGTTCACCTCTCCCAAATGAAGCGGACAAGGAGGGGGGCTAAACTATGTCAGTGACACCTGACTTTCTTACAAATAACGCACATTTCATTCAAAATATTTTAAATACAGACCAATAATTTGCACATTTTTATTTATTTATTTAATTGTGTGAAATGGCTAATAAAAATAGGTAAAAAAAAAAACGATTATGATGTGGAGGTGAATTGGTTTAGTCTTGACTTCTGGTCGTGAGTGACAGCGTTGGGGGATGATGGGAAATCTGTTGATTGCCGATTACTTAGTAAACACAGCGATGGAGAGAAAAAGGCCAAAGCTGTCAGGTGCCCAATTTAGGAAAAAAAGAAAAGATGATGAGGAGAAACGGGCAAAAGATAAAGGTATGCAACAATATTCTCTCTGTATGATTAAGGTATTCATGTCATTGTGTTAATTAGTGGTATAACGTTAACTCTTACTTTGTTAGCCTTCTTGCTTATGATGCATGCTATGCTTACCTTGCTAAAAAAAAAACACAGTAAAAGCCTAATATACAAACCATCACAGAAATTCTAATGGTTTCTATTAAATACCATTGTGAACTAGTCACTTTTTTCCAGTGAAACCATTACAAAATTCCTTATTGTAGTGTGTTTTGGGCACTTTTCCAATAGGATTTACCATCCCACCCACCAATAGAATCCATCATATACCAGCAGACACTGTTATACTTACCATTAAAACCAATACAATTCCCAATTATAACCATTAAATCCATTACATTTTCTGTTATTTTTGGGCAGGGTTCTATTGTTTTTTCAGCAGTGTATACAACACGAGATCTAATTAAATTTAACCACAAAATTATGCTTTGCAACAAAACTGTTGCAAGTACAGTTATTATTTATTTCCATTGTTTGTGTTGGCTACTGTAAATAGCCAGTGTAATTTACATATGTGTAGATAGTGTAAAAGACAAACATTTTCCATTTGCTATAACTCTGTTACGTGACAAAGCATATAATTTGAGGCAGTAAATTAACCAAGGAGCTAATTGTTCCTCCCTTAGATTAGATTATATTGTATACATGTTAGGGCATGTTTATTTAAATTTGCAATTTTAAGAGTAATATTGTAGCCAACAATCTTTTGATGTCAATTTCAACTGTGTCCTGTTTTAGGGGCACTTCTAAAATATTTTGGAGCATCCTCTGCCACTTGTCAGGATGAGCCACCTACTAATGAATGTGGAAGCTGTTTTGAAACAAAAAAGGCTGAGGTCCACAAAGCGCCACTTCTCATATGAATCACATGATGAGCCTTTCAGTGATGCCCTTAGGAAGTTGGAGATTGGATTCTTCAGTGTTGTTCTTGATGCAGCCCTGTCAGCCATCGCGGAGAGATTTACCACATTGGAAAATGTGGAAAACAAATTTGGGGTTTTGACAAATTTCCCTAGTCTTGCAGATGAGGAGCTGGCAGAGCAGTGCAATGCATTAGGTACCACACTGCACTTCGAAGGGCATTCTGATTTGGACAGTAGAGAGATTTTGCTGGAAATCAAGAACTTCCCTCACCTGCCATCAAAAACCATGAGCCTCCTTGAGCTTATCACTTTCATGCACGATAAGGATCTATCTGAGATCTACCCCAACTTTTGGACTGCTCTCAGGATTGCACTTACCCTGCCAGTGACTGTGGCTCAAGCAGAGAGGAGCTTTTCCAAACTGAAGTTAATCAAGACATACCTGAGGTCAAACATGTCTCAGGAACGGCTCACTGGCCTTGCTGTCATAAGCATTAATCATTCAGTAGGGGAGCATATCTCATATGATGCCATTATTGATGACTTTGCATCTAGAAAGGCCAGAAATGTCAGATTTTAGTTTCAGTTTGTGTTTTCTGTTCTGCAGTGAAATAATTAATTTTCTTTAGTGTGGTTTATTCTATATTTTATTTGTATATTATTCTTAATAATTTAAAATATTTTTTCTTAAATAATATTGGTTTGTACAGAGTATAATTAAGTTAGGGCGGCACGGTGGCGCAGTGATAGTGCTGCTGCCTCGCAGTTAGGAGACCCGGGTTCGCTTCCCGGGTCCTCCCTGCGTGGAGTTTGCATGTTCTCCCGTGTCGCGTGGGTTTCCTCCGGCGCTCCGGTTTCCTCCCACAATCCAAAGACATGCAGGTTAGGTGGATTGGTTATTCTAAATTGGCCCTAGTGTGTGCTTGGTGTTTGTGTGTGTCCTGCGGTGGGTTGGCACCCTGCCCAGGATTGGTTCCTGCCTTGTGCCCTGTGTTGGCTGGGATTGGCTCCAGCAGACCCCCGTGACCCTGTATTCGGATTCAGCGGGTTGGAAAATGGATGGATGGATAATTAAGTTATGAGCAGTTTATTTATTTTATTTTTTTTTGCAAAAATTGGTCTGTTACGGAATGACGGAATTACTACAATAAAACATGTGGTGTGTACAAAATGTGTAGTTTTGTCATATTATTTTTGGGGCGCGGGAGGGAGTCTCACCCGGGGAGCAATTTAATGTAGAACCGCCACTGGCGCCATCAGTTGGAATGACAGAGGCATAAGAGCCAGATGCACCCAAAGATACACAGACACTCAATAATCCATCTATCCATCCATCCATTTTCCAACCCGCTGAATCCAAACACAGGGTCACAGGGGATCTGCTGGAGCCACTCAATAATAATAATAATAATATAATACATTTTATTTATATAGTGCCTTTCCCATGCTCAATGCTCTTATTCTTTTACTAAGGTGGATAGATATTTTATGTACAGTATATTGAAGACCTTTCCTGCCATCACAGTTCACTCTGCTGAGCTTTTCTTGGTTTCCAATGCATGCAGCCGTGGATTTTTTCCAACTTTGATGCGGATCACAGTTTGCTGCTGTATGTTTCATATGTACATTATTTGTAATTATTGGAAGTTTCAGGATGGTGGCCTGCTTTATCTGTCATCACACGCTGTACTACTGTAGTACTGCACTGCCATGACAAACAGTAAAAGTCCTCATCAGTCACTCATACACCACCTCGGTCTGGCTGTGCCAGTCTGTGTGCGTATCGTGCCGTGTTTTTATTTTTAAACTCTGTGGCCCCCTCCTCATCGGTTTGTCCCGCAGTCACAGTCGAGTATTTAGCCTTGGGGGGGGGTCAGTGGCCTCAATCGTCTTCACTGTAATGGGAATGGCAGAGGTCTCCAGGCCCCGCTTTCAAACTGCAGCAGTTTTGAGTGTTCAGCTCGACGTTTTATAATTTGAACTCCTCCGTGTGAGCCTCGTGTTAAAACACAGAGCTCTCCTTAACAGACACGGACCTTTTCTTTCACGGTTCTCTACTTGTTTTTTTTTTCTCTTTTTGGACAAACACCAGTGTGATGTGATATGATCTTTGTGGTGTTCCCTAAGATTACTTCACAGTAGCTTGTGATTGTTATTCACAGACGACTTCTTGTTTCGTAGTTGATTATCATTTCTTGGACATTCACATTTGCATGTCCTTGAACTGTAAAGAAAAAAACAGAAAAACATATTCATTCTTAGAAGTGTTTGTTGTGTCTGTTTAAATTATAACTTTGCAGATCCACAGTAGAAAACACTGGCTAAGCAATCCATGTGGCCTTGTGAAAGTAACGCTTGTCTGTGAGTCATAATGGAGCCTTTGGTAGCTCTGACTAGACGGGCACATGCTGTGCCACAAGCACTTTCTCTGTTCACTCATCGGTTTGATTGCCTTGAGCAACAGAAGATGAAAGATAAAATGAAGAGCAGAGCAGAAGCGTTAAAAGCCTGCATTAGCGGGTTTTATCATTTCAGACGAGGACACCCTGTCCTCAGATACACTCACCGGCCACTTTATTAGGTACACCTGTTTATTATTATTATTATTATTATTATTATTTATTAGGTACCTCCGTTGCCCTCCCCTGGGGGGTACCACAGGGCTCCATCCTGGGACCTCTTCTGTTCTCCTTGTACTTGCTGCCACTCGGCGCTATTTTCTTTCATCTTTATGCAGATGACTGTCAGGCTTATTTCCCTCTGAAGCACCCTGGTCCGTGTTCTGTCCAGCCCCTGCTTGATTGCCTTATTGACATAAGGAGTTGGATGACATTACATTTTCAAAATTTTAATGTGAACAAGACAGAAGTCATGCTATTTAGACCCAATAGCACCAGCGGGACCCCCTGCATCGACCTTTCCACTGCGGCTCAATTTCAGAAATCCATGATCACAAATTTAGGTGTGAAAATGGATTCCACTTTAAAACTTGATAGCCATGTGAACGCAGTGGTAAAATCTCGCTTTTTCCAGTTGAGGCGGCTGTCAGAAATCAAGCTTGTTTTGTCTAAGCGCCACCTTGAAACAGGGATACCTACTTTTATAACATCTCATCTAGATTATTGCAATGTGCTTCTTTTTGGAATTAGCCAGGCCTCCATTGCTCGCCTACAGCGGGTGCAAAATGCCACTGCTCGATGTTTAACTGGCACAAGCAACTATGAGCACGTTACCCTAATTTTGGCTCCACTTCACTGGCTTCCAGTTCGTTTTCGAATCCATTTTAAGATCCTTGTATTTGTTTTTAAATCATTTTAATTGTTGTGCCCCATTTTATTTGCCAGAAGTACTGCACCCTTACGTACGTCTCTCTCTCTCAGGTCAGCAGACCAGATGCTTTTACATGTTCCTAAGACACTATGCAAACTCCGAGATGATCGGGCTTTTTCAGTTGCAGCTCCATAACTTGGGAATGATTTGCCGTTGCACGTTAGGCAGGCTCTTTCACTCGCTGTCTTTAAATCTTATTTTAAAACACACGTTTACTCCCTGGCCTTTAAAGCCTTTTACACTGGTACTGTGAGTTCTGTGCAGAGTGGAGGCAGGACCTCTGTGTTTGTCCCAGTTGATTCTGGGGTTCATCAGGGCTCTGTTCTGCTCCTACTCTGTTCAGTGCTTGCATGGACTGGGTGTTGGTCAGGATCTTGGGGTCCAGCGGCTGTGGGGCATCTGTTGATGAAGAAAGATTCACGGATCTTGTCCTTGCTGACGATGCTGTGATCTTCAAGGAGTCAATAGAGGCTCTGATCGGGAGTCTTGAGAGACTGAGCGAGGAGTCTGAGTGTCTGGGCTTGCAAGGGTCCGATAAAAACCAAAGATCAGGCCTTTATTAATCCTTGGGATTAATAAAGTATCTATCTATCTATCTATCTATCTATCTATCTATCTATCTATCTATCTATCTATCTATCTATCTATCTATCTATATACAGTGCATCCGGAAAGTATTCACAGCGCATCACTTTTTCCACATTTTGTTATGTCACAGCCTTATTCCAAAATGGATTAAATTCATTTTTTTCCTCAGAATTCTACACTCAACAACCCATAATGACAACATGAAAAAAGTTTACTTGAGGTTTTTGCAAATTTATTAAAAATAAAAAAATTGAGAAAGCACATGTACATAAGTATTCACAGCCTTTGGCATGAAGCTCAAAATTGAGTTCAGGTGCATCCTGTTTCCTCTGATCATCCTTGAGATGTTTCTGCAGCTTCAATGGAGTCCACCTGTGGTACAAACCTGTCTATAGAAGGTCCCACAGTTGACAGTTCATGTCAGAGCACAAACCAAGCATGAAGTCAAAGGAATTGTCTGTAGACCTCTGAGACAGGATTGTCTCGAGGCACAAATCTGGGGAAGGTTACAGAAACATTTCTGCTGCTTTGAAGGTCCCAATGAGCACAGTGGCCTCCATCATCCGTAAGTGGAAGAAGTTCGAAACCACCAGGACTCTTCCTAGAGCTGGGCGGCCATCTAAACTGAGTGATCAGGGGAGAAGGGCCTTAGTCAGGGAGGTGACCAAGAACCCGATGGTCACTCTGTCAGAGCTCCAGAGGTCCTCTGTGGAGAGAGGAGAACCTTCCAAAAGGACAACCATCTCTGCAGAAATCCACCAATCAGGCCTGTATGGTAGAGTGGCCAGACAGAAGCCACTCCTTAGTAAAAGGCAAATGGCAGCCCACCTGGAGTTTGCTAAAAGGCACCTGAAGGACTCTCAGACCATGAGAAACAAAATTCTCTGGTCTGATGAGACAAAGATTGAACTCTTTGGTGTGAATGCCAGGCGTCACGTTTGGAAGAAACCAGGCACCGCTCATCACCTGGCCAATACCATCCCTACAGTGAAGCATGGTGGTGGCAGCATCATGCTGTGGGGATGTTTTTCAGTGGCAGGAACTGGGAGACTAGTCAGGATAAAGGGAAAGATGACTTCAGCAATGTACAGAGACATCCTGGATGAAAACCTGCTCCAGAGCGCTCTTGACCTCACACTGGGGCGACGGTTCATCTTTCAGCAGGACAACGACCCTAAGCACACAGCCAAGATATCAAAGGAGTGGCTTCAGGACAACTCTGTGAATGTCCTTGAGTGGCCCAGACTTGAATCCGATTGAACATCTCTGGAGAGATCTTAAAATGGCTGTGCACCGATGCATCCCATCCAACCTGATGGAGCTTGAGAGGTGCTACAAAGAGGAATGGGGGAAACTGGCCAAGGATAGGTGTGCCAAGCTTGTGGCATCATATTCAAAAAGACTTGAGGCTGGAATTGCTGCCAAAGGTGCATCGACAAAGTATTGAGCAAAGGCTGTGAATATTTATGTACATTTGATTTCTCAGTTTTTTTATCTATACTAATAAAAGGCAAAGCCCTCACTCACTCACTCACTCACTGACTCATCACTAATTCTCCAACTTCCCGTGTGGGTGGAAGGCTGAAATTTGGCAGGTTCATTCCTTACAGCTTCCTTACAAAAGTTGGGCAGGTTTTATATCGAAATTCTACGCGTAATGGTCATAACTGGAAGCAGTTTTTCTCCATTTACTGTAATGGAGATGAGCTTCAACGCCGGGCGGAGTTTCGTGTGACATCATCACGCCTCCCACATAATCACGCAGTACATAGAAAACCAGGAAGACCTCAAAAAGCTGAAGAAAATATGCATTATATAATTGAGAATGCAGCGAAACAATAAGAAGCGAGCGAGTGACATATACAACCATATTGATGAGTTCTGCTACTTCGGAAACGAAGCACGATGTAAACCTACACTTTAAATTAAGTTCATAGACAGGCTGCTGCTGGTGTTTGTAATTTAGTGCCTGCCCATATAAGGCCGTCCGTCAGCGGCAATCCAATAGCAAACTGCCACGGGTAAATATTCACGGGTGAAGGACTGTGTTTATGGAGAGGAAGATGAGATGGTCAGGGTGGTGTTTGACACAAACTCAGCGAAACTGTGAGAGAAAGTTTTAAGTGCCAGGACTAAGGTAACATTAAATACAGCCATGGACATAGCACGAGATGGCACCAGCACAGCTGGGAACCTTCGATGCAAGTACACCGAGTGGCTCACGTGAACTGACGCAGTGCACAGATAAAAGCAACAGTTCCAAAGAGCGCTGAACAAAAACCGAATTACACAATTGAAAAGGCAGCAAAAATATGAAGCGTCTGATAAGCATATTCATAAATGCAGCTACTGTGGAAACAAAGCACACGGTGGAAAAAGTCAATGTCCCGCTAAAGGAAGACAGTGTAAAAAACCCGTGCATGCAGTGTGTCAGGTCTCAGATAAAGAAGAAGACGAGCTGTTTATTGATGCAGTAAGAAACGAATCGATGAATGAAACCTGTCATCTTTACAACGATTGACAAACACGGAATGTAACTTGAACACAACACATCCTACAAATACGAACCTGATTGAAAGAAATAATGAGAATCAAATCCTTGATGACAGCAACACCCAGTAACACTCACAAAACAAATACTGTATATTGACAGTCATGTTACGTTATTTTTAAAATGTTCCCTTTTCTTTTCATAGCTTTTTTTAACACACTACTTCTCCTGCGATACGCGGTATATATATATATATATATATATATATGCCGATCTACATACTCGAATAATGGATACTTTATTCGCCATCAATGATTGTTTTGGTAAAGCCATACTCAGTGTATTCATTAGATGAACGGTAAAAAGTAACAGCGAGGGAGGATGACTTATTGAGGCATGCAGGCTGTAGTCTTGCGTCAACTCTATCTGAATTGCGCGATCACATTTGAAAAATATATCTTTTCAAGTTCTATTTAGTCCATATGTCAAACTCAAGGGCGGGCCACATCCGCCCGTGTGTAATTATATCCGCCCGAGATCATTTTATATACTGTATTATTGTTATTAAAGCCGGGTATATGAAGCGCTGGTAACACAATAAACTACAGATCCCATAATGCAGCGCTTCAGCTGCCTTCCCGATCACTTACCGCTTACTAGAGTTATTGCGCACTGAGTTTGCACGGCGCTTTGGTGACTTTGAAGAACAAAAAAAGTCCGTCTACATGCGGCTCGAACCTTGTGCATGTTTGGTAGCACATATCTGTGTGAGAAGCTCTTCTCAGTGATAAAGACGAACAAAACAGCACACAGGAGTCGCCTCACTGATGAGCACCTGCAATCCATCCTGAGAATCTCCACAACACAGAACTTCACACCAAACAGAAACGAACTTGTGGCCAAAAAGATGCCAGGCGTCCAGCTCTAAAATGACATCTGAGCAAAGACAACTGAATGATTTGATTTGTTATTGCACGTAAGAGCGGAGTCAACCGTTTTAACAAACAGCGTATTGCACTGATCTGAAATAGCTGTGTGTGTATATATGTAGATATGTATGTATATGTATATATATGTTTATATATGTGTGTGTGTATGTATGTATATATATATATGTATGTATTTGTGTGTATATGTATAGATATGTATATATATATATGTTTATGTGTGTGTGTGTAAATATATATATATATATATATATGACAACAACACTCATCACTCACAACAGTGACAAAACAATTACATTGACAATCAGGTTACGTTATTTTCAAAAGCGTTTCCTTTTCTTTTCATTGCTTCTTTAACACACTACTTCTCGCCTAAGCGGGTATTTTGCTAGTTTTTAATAAATTTGCAAAAACCTCTGTCTGTCTGTCTATAATGACATCTTGGGCACGGCCATCAGCAGTGTGTCCATCTGCAGAGAGAGTGTCGACCTCGTCATTGAGAGGTTTACTTACCTTGGCAGTGACATTCATGTCTCTGGTGACTCTTCCTATAAAATCAGTAGACGGATTGGGAGAGCATGAGGGGGTCATGAGGTCACTGGAAAGGGGTGTGTGCCATTCCCGATATCTGCAAAAGGACGAAGGTCCAAGTCTTTAGAGTCCTGGTGCTTCCTGTCTTGCTATAAGGTTGTGAGACATGGACGCTATCCAGTGACCTGAGATGAAGACTGGACTTCTTCAGTACTGTGTCTCTTCGGAGGATCCTTGTGTACCGCTGGTTTGACTTTGTGTTGCTTACAGAGTCCCGAATGAGGCACATTACCTGCATGCTGAGGGAGCGTCACTTTGGCTTGTTGACTTCACATCATTAGTATAACATGGTAAAAGTTTCTACTTTAGTTACGTGTTCAGCATTTCTTGCCTCGCATTAATTTCCTTTCATCCTACACTTTCCCAGATCTTTGTAGACCCGGAATACAAATGAAATGCATAAATGTATTATTTATGTACCCTCTACAATTCCAGGCACCTCACTTCACCGCACATGCAGCCTTGGCTTGGGCTGGGAGAATTGAGCTTCGTCAAGGCGTTGGTGGGACAGCAGGCTGCTTGTGCTGCTCGACACATTTACAACACAAAAGACACTGATGGAGAGGTGTGAAGGGATTGAAGGTGAGTCAGGATTACGAGTTTTTTCTGTAGCTGTAACAGGTGTATTAAATAAAGTACAGGTAAAATTCTGTTACAACAAATATCTTTACAACGAAATTTTCATTACAAGTATTTTTATGGTCCCGAAAGTTTCCCCATATGACAAAAATCTATAGAAATCTCGTTACTACGAAGTACATTCAGCAGATACTTTCATTACAACGAAGTGACCTTGAAATGCCTGAATGACTCATCCGCAGAGCAGTCAGTTCTGTGGTCACAGCTTAGTTGTGCACAACAATCCCCACACAGAAACACTGTAAAAAAATGTCTTTCTTCGAACTTTCCTCGTACTGTTTTTTTTTTTGTTGTTTTTGTTTTCGGTGGTTTTCAGTGATGCCTTTTGCTTGTTTTTTGTCAACATTCACCCTCCTATATAAACGGCAGACATGAAAAAACGAAAACAGTTCATATTAGGGAAAAAAAAACTTACAATTTTTGCAGCTCTTGATTGGGGCAAAAAGAAAAAAAGACGTTGTTAGTAAATTCGGAATTTCGCCATCGACACTGCCAACTTTCTTGAAA
The DNA here is from genome assembly GCF_016835505.1 of Polypterus senegalus. NCBI lineage: Eukaryota > Metazoa > Chordata > Cladistia > Polypteriformes > Polypteridae > Polypterus > Polypterus senegalus. The sequence continues at coordinate 180,479,434 of NC_053159.1, forward strand.
GACCGAGCAAAAAAAGAAGAAAATCTCAGGTTGCAAACGTATGTAAACTGCTGCATTTGAAGATGTCGAAAAAGCCGTTTTTATGTGGTTCATTGAGTCTCGTTCAAAAAACATTCCTATACCGAAAGAATTCAGAAACCTCACAATATGAAGAAGAAGAAAAGGATGATTCGGCTTCTGATTGATAACTGTGCTGCCCACCGGGTGTGGCAGAAGTGCTGAGGGCCAGAGCTCCTCAGGCATCGGGGCGCCCCCTGGTGGTGACCACGGGCCCCTATAGGGTTGAGCTTCCAAACTCCTTTTCCGTGGTCCCCAAAGCCACCAGGATGGCGTAATCCCTCCTCTGGTCCTTCAGGGCATCTTGGCTGGGTACTGCTGCCAGCCGCTCGCCACACCAGACAAAGAAATCTTAAAGAATAAGTCAAATTAAATGAATGGAAAATGAGTTAATTAGCACCACAAACTGGTCACCAATTAAGAAAAGGGTCAGAATGAAAACCTGCAGCCACTGCGGCCCTCCAGGACCGGAGTTTGAGACCCCTGCTCTTGCACGTCCTTTTTGCCATCCACTACCTGCCCGCCTTTTCCAGTATCTGCCGAGCCTCACAGTACCTGCAGCAGGTGCTCGACGAGGAGCCAAATTACTGCCGGTGGTCTTTCATGAAATGCCGCTCTTTTCCTTTCTTTGCCTCTAAGGTTCTCTTTATTTGGCCAGGGATGTCTAAATGTCTGCATGGCATCGTAGCCCTTGAGCAGATCAATCGACCACTCGGTAGTTTGGCACTCGTGTTGCAGTTCTGATGAATGCTGGATCTGTGAGGCACCCATGATGCCCACCCATTCCAGTCAACACTTAGTACTGAGCGGCTGAAATAACTTCTTTTGTGAAAGTTTTATATAGAAAAATACAAACAGGATGTGTGAAATTATAAGATAACAACCCCCAGCTGTGCCCACCACAACCCAGTGAGGAACAATAACAAACATAGTGGAGCCTGTGTGTCTGGTCAAAAAAGGGCAGCAGTCCACAGCCAGCCTGCAAAAGAAAGGCGACATGGAGGATGAGGTCACTGGGTAGCCAGTCGCTCCCTGACGATTGGGCCAGATGTCTGCTAGTCTTCGATGCTGAGGGCCCAAGAAGAGTCGGGGTCTGGGAAGATGATTTACGGGGGTCAGCAGAAGCAGACGTGGGTCTCAGGGCCTGGGAGACATCTTCACCACCTTGGATGTTTGCACATTTTCTTGTTATACCACGGTGAATCCCAGTGGATGTCATTTGGCCTTTTTGGATGCTGATGAACAGACAAAGACTCTTTAATGTCAAAGTGAAAACAGATCTCTGCAAAGTGGTCTGAATTAATGACAAATATAAAACACCAAATCACCAATCTCGTAAATATTCATTGTGACACCACTAACTCAACACTGGTGTAGCCAACTGCTTTCAGAATTAATCCATGGAGGTCACCCGTCTGGGGTTTCCCTTTAATTGTAATCTAAATGTGGAAAGGGCCAGCTTGTGGTCAGTACGGTGGGCTAACCAGCACCACAGCGGCAAAAGAACACACCGAGGAACTTAATGAAAATCACAAGTCAGGGGACCGAGACAAGAAAACGCCCAAGTTACGTGACGTGAGTCAAGAAGAGATGGAAAGAGTGCATCAGGGCCGTGAATCTGCTAGAGCGGGAGAGGGTGACAAGCTACAGCTACTCTCATTGGAGGAACAACAACTGTGCCCCCGGGGGGCTTCACCAGTCACAGCTGTATGAGAGAGACTCTGATGTCGGCTGGGAGAAGATTAACTGGTCAGGAGTGGTCTCCCCTCGACTTTACTCAGATATGGGGATGAATATTTGAGGAGTAAACCACAAGGCCATGATTATATTTTTATATTACTAGGGGGCTTCGCTACAGTATTTTCAATCTCTTTTCGCTGCTCCGTTATTTCACCGAGTAATCATTTCCGTTTGCTTGCGGTAATGCGATCTTTACTATCCTGTTTTTGAGACTTTTGAATTTTCGTACTTTCATTATCTCTAACCTCCTGTGCATGTGTATCACACCAACATTTTTGAATTCTTTATGACATTCTACTTTGTCATCTACTCTTTGTATTTTATTTCCGGTCCTGGGCCTGGTTAAATCTCTTGGCACAAAGTCTCGTCTCGCGGGACGTTAAAGTGTCTCTCTGAATAAAGTCACGTCTCGTCTCCTTCCAACCTTCCAAGATTTTTTTTTATAATGGAGAGATGTACACTAAAGAACCATCAACAACAAATCAAATTAATGATATATTGAACAATTATTATAAAAGTAATGTTGAATAAATCAGACTCTGCCGCTGCATGAATAAATGGTAAAGTACCACTTCCAGTTAGCGGAAAGATCTACGTAATACTTGTATGCAAAATTTGGTTGACCGAAGTGAAAGCGTACTCAAGGTATTATATTTACAGACAGACCTACAGACATAATTCCAACTTTCGGACTCAGGGAGGTGTAAAATGTCAAGATTCATCAAAATCCATCCATCCATCCGTTTTCCAACCCGCTGAATCCAAACACAGGGTCACGGGGGTCTGCCGGAGCCAACCCCAGCCAACACAGGGCACAAGGCAGGAACCAATCCCGGGTAGGGTGCCAACCCACCACAGGACACACACAAACATATCAAGCACCAATTTAGAATTGCCAATCCACCTAACCTGCATGTCTTTGGACTGCGGGAGGAAACCGGAGCGCCCGGAGAAAACCCACGCAGACATGGGGAGAACATGCAAACTCCACGCAGGGAGGACCCGGGAAGTGAACCCGGATCTCCTAACTGCGAGGCAGCAGAACTACCACTGCGCCTCATCAAAATCTCGACATTGGATTTTTGGACGATTCCAAAACTTTCCCTAAACTTCATATACGAGAAAGTAAAAACACACCATGGCCACCATGAGGATTGGTGGTGGCAGCATCAGGCTGTGGAGGAGCTTCTCTGCAGCAGGCCTTGCAAGGCTTATGAGGGGAAAATGGATGCAACAAAATATGGGGAACTCTTTAAGGACAACCTTCTGCAGTCTGCAAGAATCCTGCACCTTGAGAGAGCTTTAGCTTTCCAACAAGAAACCGAGCTCAAGCATAAAGCCAAAACCTGAGGATTGGCTTCAAATTAACAATATGAATGTGCTGGAGTGGCTGAGTCGGAGCTCAATCCAAAGGAGAATCTGTGGCTAAACTTAAAAATGGCTCTTCACTCACGATCTCCATGACACGTGACAGAGCTGAGCAGTTTAGCAAAGAAGAAGAGTCGAGTCAGGTCAGGTTGAGGAGCCTGCACCGGCACAGCACGTTGCCATTCCCACCACATGATGAAACGGCTCAGGATCCTGGTTGGCAACCCCCCCCCCAGGCAGACATGTGGTCCAGTCTCAAGTCCCAGACCTTCTATCTGCCTCAGCCTGGTGTTACGTGGGCGTCCCCTTGGTCTGGACCAGCTGCTTGGGTCCTCAATCATTAGGATCACCCTTGGGTAATCGTGCCACATTGCCGTAGTGCCGTAACTGACGCTCCCTCACAATGCAGGTCATGTGGCTCATTCGGATCTCCATGAGCAACACAAAGTCAAACCAGCGGGACCCAAGGATTCTCAGAAGAGACACAGCACTGAAGGAGTCCAGAAGAAGAAGAATGAGAAGATAAAAACATGGCAGAGCCGAGAGAAACGTGAGCACACTACACTGGCTCAAGGCTGTCATGTCTGTCAAAGGGGCTGAATGCTTATGTGATGAAAGATTTGCTGTTTAATATTTGTCATTAATTTGGACCACTTGGCAGAGATCTGTTTCCACCTTGACATTAAAGAGTCTTTCTCTGTTGATCAGCGTCAAAGAAGCCAAAATGAAATTCACTGGGGTTCAATGTTGTAAACTAAAAGTAGCCATGGTACCTGTCGAGGGCAGGTGATAGAATAATTCAAAAATATTTTAGATCTGTTGCCCGTCTCGTGTACCTTTAGTGGCTTTCCTCGGGATCCTCGTGTGTCAGAAGGTTTCTTGACCAGCGCTTCTTTCTCTTGAGTTTATACCCCTAAACCTGATCGTCAGACTCTCATGTTTTTCAAGGCGTCTTTCTCACCTTCTGTCCAGTTTTGTACTTTTCCTCTTGGGAGGCGGCTCTGTTAGTGTGCCTCATACGCCTTTACTAACCTCTCTTCACCGGCGCTCCCTCTCTCGAGTGCGTTCCAGTAAAGCCTGCTTCTCAGACCCTGTCATTATTTCTGAGACCCTTTCTTACCTCCTGTCTGGTTTTATACTTTCCATTGTTAAAGACAACTCTATCAGCGTGCGCCTTTACCCCTCCTTGGGCGTCACTCACTGGCACTTCCTCTTTCAATCGCGTTACCAAAGCCAAACTGACCAGTCAGACTGCCGAGAGGGACTGAGCATGGAAATCATATAGCAGATGTGAAAACCTCAAGGCACTATATACTACTATATAGTAACATGAAAGGATTTTGCTGGATAGAAAAGAAACTATATAATAGATAGATAGATGTGAAAGGCACTATATAATATATAGATAGATAGAAAGGCACTATATAATAGATAGATAGATAGATAGATAGATAGATGTGAAAGGCACTATATAATATATAGATAGATAGAAAGGCACTATATAATAGATAGATAGATAGATAGATGTGAAAGGCACTATATAATATATAGATAGATAGAAAGGCACTATATAATAGATGGATAGATAGATGTGAAAGGCACTATATAATATATAGATAGATAGATAGAAAGGCACTGATAGATAGATGTGAAAGGCACTATATAATATATAGATAGATAGATAGATAGATAGAAAGGCACTATATAATAGATGGATAGATAGATAGATAGATAGATAGATAGATAGATGTGAAAGGCACTATATAATAGATAGATGTGAAAGGCACTATATAGATAGATAGATGTGAAAGGCACTATATAATAGATAGATGTGAAAGGCACTATATAATACAGGGTGTTTGAGATCTAATTATGCAGATCCAGATCATCTGGATGAGTTTGATTTATGCAGGAACGATTCCAGTTCAGCGTGAAGATGTTCACACACTTCTCGTTGGTCCAGAATTTTTCGGGTGATTTTCTATGTAATAAACTTAATAAGTTATAGCATAATGAAAATTGCATAATTAGATCTGGACCACCCTATAGATAGATAGATAGATAGATATGAAAGGCACTATATAATAGATAGATAGATAGAAAAAAAGAAAGAAAGAAAGAATGGGCACTATATAAGAGATATAAAAGGAACTATACAGGAACATTAAATAAGTTTGATCAATAGAATGAAAGGCCTTTGTAATGGACAGATGGGTAGGAAAGGCAACTTCTATCAGTCTATTATATAGTGCCTTTCACATCTATCTATCTATCTATCTATCTATCTATCTATCTATCTATCTATCTATCTATCTATCTATCTTATATAGTGCCTTTCATCTATCTATCTATCTATCTATCTATCTATCTATCTATCTATCTATCTATCTATCTATCTATCTATCTATCTTATATAGTGCCTTTCACATCTCTCTATCTATGTATGGCAGACCAAACCAGCGACTTGACGAGTTCTCAGCCCTTATAACCTCAAGGGTGCCCAGACTTTTGCACACACTGCATTTCCAGTTGTATTTTTTCAGTTGTGATTCTACTTTAACATTTCATAAAACTTTTGTTTTAGTTTATTTGAAAAAAGTGTTCCCAAGGGGGTGAAGTCCATTTCTGCCATCAGTTGTTTTGTGTTTTACGTTTGTGACCCCCTGTGCAGAGATCTGTTCTCGTGTTGATATTGGAGGGTCTTTTTCGGTTGTTCAGCATTTAAAAAGTCGTATTAAATCCACTGGGATTCCATGTGGTATGACATACATACCCTTAGGGGTGAGGATGGTCCTCTCATGCTGTATTTCCAGTGACATGACTGTGCCAGTCTGACATCACTGACATCCACAGAGAGAACATGCCCTGCAGGATTGGATGAAGAGAGAAAGTGGGGAAAGTTCAGAGAAATGTGCAAGAAGGAGGAGTCTGGACAGAGAAGTCCGAAAAGAGGGAACTGAAAATGGCAAAGCAGTGAGGAATGACGGCAGCTCATTCTGGGAGATGTTCTTCAGTTTTTGTTTCATTCGTTGTTGTAACTGGAGGTAAATGAGATTAAATTAGCCGCCTCTTTGGATCTCCGAGTTATTTACTGTTTGTTCAGTTAATTTCCCTGTCGTTCAGACGTGACAGAGTACTCCTAAAGCCCAGGTTGCGTACTGTTATTTAGGGAATTACAGGTTGGTAATGTTGCGGCCGCTTGGTAATTGTGTGGGTGGCTGCCAGCAAACAGGACAAGCTGAGATGTGTAACGGCACTGCAGAGTGAGAGTGACACCTCCGTCACACCCATCCAGCCGTCTACTAAGCCCACTTACCATTTCAAACTAAGCTAATGTCTCATCACACGACTCCCAGTCAGAGGGGACGTCTGACTTGATGACTGGGTGGTCTTGTCCCCAGAGCATGTCACAAAACACGACCAGAAATTCGAGGACATTCCAGCACAGCGTCACTTTTCCAGGGTACCACTCACTTCTCCAGGTGGACGATGGCCATGCAGGTTTGCAGGTACGGTGAGTTGAGCTACAGCCTCTTGGTCCTTTTCTTGTTTTGAATCCATTCTATGGTGGCACATAAAACACACAACATCAGACCAATGAACCCCTTTTCTATTTGCAGGGTCCAAATTCCCCCATAAAGGCGCTGCATTTGTATGCATTATACCTCTGGATAAGCTTTCATTGGTTATCGGCTCTCGTGAACACGCAGCCCACCCTTATGGCTTAAGTTTCTGCAGGGGCGAGACACACACTGCGACTGGTGATCACGGGAGTGTGCCACGTCTACCACTGACTCAGCAATATCCTGAAGTCTACGACCGAAAATTGGTTGGAAAAGCCGTATTGTGTGCTGGCCTTTAAGAGAAGTGTAGTGTGGTCTCAAAGATGGCAGCAAGCACTCTCGTGATCCATCCATTTTGTAAACCTGCTTATCCAGGGCAGGTAAGCTGGGGCCTATTGCAGAAAACATCAGGCAGGGAGTGTGGCGGACAGCCGGGACACCTCTTCTGTATATGGTCCGGAGGAAGAGGCATGGACTGATCAGAACCTCCGTCGGGACGCTAGATGGCAGCCCCCCTGGGTGGCAGTGGTGCCTCAGATTCCCGCAGGGCTCCATGGGAGATGGAGTTCTCTACGACCCTGTTGGGATCCGGAGGGTGCCACCAGGGAGAGCTGCAGTGGCTCCTGAGCCCATGTGAGCGGCTCTTACACCACACACGAGACTGCAGCTGGGTGGGTTATAAAAGGAGACAGCAGGCACCACTTCAGGAGCGAGAGCCGGAGTCAGGAGGAGGAAGACAAAGAAGGGAAAAGAATGGGGAAGGCGTTGCCCACAAACGAAGAAAAAGAAATAAAACGTTTATTTGTTTTATCAGTGCACCTCCCATGTCTGTCCGTGTCGGGTCAGGCGTTGATATAGCGCCTTTGTCACAGTAGGAAGAAGCTTTGGGTAGGGCACCAGCCAACCAACCCCCCAAACAAACATGGACACACGCGGACACCAGTTGACACCTGACCTGAATGTCTTTGGATTGTGGGAGGAAACCCAGGACATGAACCCCCGGACCTGCTCCCACTGTGCCACCGTGCCACCCCACTCTCTCTGTTAAAAGCTAATTTGACCTTTTCTGCTAAGACGCCGTACGTCTGTTTTGAAGATTGCGAGTTCATTTTGGTTGTAGAGGTTAGCAGAGCGATGGTTTGCTTCTTGGTTAAGGAGAGCACAGCCTTTCTCTGACTTGTGTCAGAATGTAAAGATGAGGGAAATGATAAAGATTTGGGACACCCGTAGGCAAACAAAAAAAAAAAAGTTCATTTATTGGCGAAAACGTCTTTCCAGACACAAGTCCCAGTGTGGACTGAAATCAAGCTGGCGGTGGAAGAGGAGGCTGAGGCAGGAGGGCCGGGATCAAGAGACTGGAGCCTAGAAACTGATGGCAGGTCTACCAGAGAGAAAGGAGGAGAAGCTTTAGGCAAGAGTGCCAGCCAACAACTTGGGGTGGAATTGCTGTTAGATGAGTCCTGAATTGCATGTTTGTGATATATATAGCTATTAAATGGTAGCCCACTCACCAGGGGTTTGATTCAATTCTCATAGGAACACAAGACATTTGACAAACGTGAAGAGCCCATGTAGTCCATCAAGCCTTGCTGGTTTAGCTAATAGCTACGCTGTCCCGATATCTCATCCAGATGCTTCTTAGAAGTTGTCAAGGCTTCTGCTTCAATTCCGTGTCTCGGGAGTTTCTTCCCGAGTCCCACAACTCTTTACCTAAAAAAGTGCTTCCTGGTTGTTGGTCTTCAGTGCGCTTTGTCTTAATGTTGTTATGTCTAAAAAAAAGACGGAGGTCAAAAAATGAAAATGTCCAGAAGATCCGAAAACCAAAATATGGGCCGAAGTCAAAACTGGCAACCAGAAAGCACATTTTGTCAGAGTCCACAACGCAATCAGAATACAAAGCCAAAAAAGCGAATGGAGAGCCAAGATCAGGTTTAGGTTTGTCACAATCTAAAGGGCTGCTCTCCTTCAAGTTTTATACCGTCATGTGTTTGATGTTGCTAACGAGAGCGTCCTAGACAATTCTGAGACTGGTTTCCATGTCAATAACCAGCGTATAATTTTCTTAGAAAAGCGGTGCCCGCGGTGAAAACAAAAGTACGTGACAGTAGAACGTTAAGAAAAATTCAAGTTTGTCAGGAACAGGGCTGTGGAGTTGGAACACAAAACCTCTGACTCCAGCTCCCCAATTTATGGTAACAATGACACTAAATGTGACTCCTCAATTTATGGTACCACTGACTCCACCACTTCAGTTTATAATACCAGCATCTCTGACTCCACAATTTACAGTATCAGCTACTTGCTACTCTAACTCTTCAATTTATGGTACCACCAACTCTGACTTCTCAATTTCTAGTACCATCGACTCCAATTCCCCAATTCACGGTAGCACTAACTCTGACTTCTCAAGTTATGGTACCACTGACTCCCAACACCTCAGGTTATAGTACCAGTGTCTCTGAGTCCAACTCCTCAATTTACGGTACCACCGACTCCCACTTCTAAAATTACAGTACCAGGGACTCCGTTTCCCCAATTTATGGTACCACCAACTCAACTCCTCAATTTATGGTACTACAGGCTCCAACACCTCAATTTCCAGTACCAGCATATCTGACTCCAACTTCCCAATTTATAATACCACTGATTCCCACTCCTAAAATTATAGTACCAGTGACTCTGTCTCCCCAATTTACTGTGCCACCAACTCCGGCTCCTCAATTTATGATACCACCGACTCCAACACCTTAATTTATAATACCACCGACTTTGACTCCAACTCTGACGTTTATGGTACCATTGACTCCTTCACTTCAATTTACAGTGGCAACAACTCTGAATCTGACTCCTGAATTTATGGTACCACCATCTTCGACTTCTCAATTTCTAGTACCATTGATTCCAATTCCTCAAGTCACAGTACCACCAACTCCGACTCCTTAATATATAGGACCAGCATCTCCAACTCCAACTTCTCAATTCATATTACCACTGACTCCTACTCCTAAAATTAAAGTATCAGCAACTCCATCTCCCCAATTTATGGTACCACCAACTATGACTTCTCAATTTCTAGTCGCGTCGACTCCAATTCTGCAATTTATGGTGCCACAAACTCTGACTTCTCATTTTCTAGTACCATTGATTCCAATTCCCCAATTCACTGTACCACCAACTCCGACTCCTCAGTTTACAGTACCAGCATATCTGACTCCAACTTCCAAATTTATAGTACCACTGATTCCCACTCCTAAAATTATTACCAGTGACTCCGTCTCCCCAGTTTATTGTGCCACCAACTCTGACTCCTCAATTTATAGTGCCATCAACTCTGACTTCTCAATTTCTAGTGCCATCGATTCCAATTCCCAAATTCACGGTACCACCAACTCCAGCACCTCAATTTCTAGCAGCAGCATCTCTGACTCCACCTCCCCAATTTACGGTGCCGCAGACTCCGACTCTTCAATTTATGCTGTGGTGTGATTGCTTGGCTGTAATTGACAGGTCAGCGATGTGGCACATTGCGTGGTGTTTGCCTTTCTTCTCAATAATTTTGTGGCTGGGGGGGATTGGCACGGTTTGGGTGGCATGCTTACCTCATTACAGCCTTAAATTACCAAGTAGATATTTCTGCAGCCTGGCCGGCGTGGGCTGCACCTTCTATTCATGATCATGACAGACCAGTGTTGTGATTGTTCGGTCATAGTTGTCGTGTCAGCTATGTGGAAAGGCACATGGTGCTGGTCTTCCATGGCAGTGGTACCCATGACTGTGTTTAACTCATGGGTCGAGCTGTGCGTACCACGGCACAAACTGTCAAGTGAGAGTGTTATCGTGCCGCACATACAACGTGATTGGGCGGCCGTAGTTATTGTGTCAGGTATGTTGCATGTGAGCAGGGTGCATGGCTGTGCATAGGGTTATCAGGCCAGGTGTGGAGAAATGTGCTACCACGTCTCTGCTGGCCATGTGAGGGTCCCGCAATGTCCTGAACAGGCTGTGCTGCATGTATCACAGTATAAGCTGTCTACTGAGATGAAGATCGAGCTTCAAAGGCCATGGATGCACAAGTTTTTGGATACGATCAAAGTGGAGCAGATGATGTTATTGATCTGGACTTTCAGAAAGCATTTGATAAGGTGCCACATGAGAGGTTGGGCATCAAATTAAAAGAAGTGGCAGTTCAGGGTGTGGCATGTAGATGGGTGCAGAATTGGCTCAGACACAGAAAACAGAGAGTGATGGTGAGAGGAACCTCATCAGAATTGGGTGATGTTAAGAGTGGTGACCCGCAGGGGGCAGTGCTGGGGCCGCTGATATGTTTAATAAATATAAATGATTTAGATAGGAATATAAGGAACAAGCTGGTTAAGTTTGGAGATGACACCAAGATAGGGGGATTAGCATATAATTTGGAATCCAATTTCATCACCACAGAAGGACTTGGATAGCATACAGGCTTGAGCAGATTTGTGGCAGATGAAATTTAATGTCTGTAAATATGAAGAATTACACATAGGAAGTAAAAACGTGAGGTTTGAGTACAGAATGGGAGGTCAGAAAATCGAGAGTACACCTTATGAGGAGGATTTAGGAGTCGTAGTGGACTGTAAGTTACCGACTTCCCGACAGTGTTCAGAAGCCATTAAGAAGGCTAACAGAATGTCAGGTTATATAGCGCCTTGATGTGTGCAGTACAAGTCACAGGAGGTTCTGCTCCAGCTTTATAATACACACTGGTGAGGCCTCATCTGGAGTCCTGTGTGCAGTTTGGGTCTCCAGGCTACAAAAAGGACATAACAGCACAAGAAAAGGTCCAGAGAAGACGACTCGGCTGATTCAGGGCTACAGGGGATGAGTTAGGAGGAAAGATTAAAAGAGCTGAGCCTTAAGGAGATGAAGAGGAGACCTGAGTGAAGTGTTTAAAATTATGAAGGGAATTAGTCCAGTGGATCAAGACGGTGACTTAAAATGAGTTCATCAAGAACACGAGGACACAGTTGGAAACTTGTTAAGGGGAAACTTCGCACAAACATTAAAAAAGTTTTTCTTTACACAAAGAACGATAGACACTTGGAATAAGCGACCAAGTAGTGTGGTAGACAGCAGGACTTTAGGGATTTTCAGAACTCAACTTGATGTTTTTTTGGAAGAAATAAGTGGATAGGACTGGCAAGCTTTGTTGGGTTGAATGGCCTGTTCTCGTCTAGAAGGTTCTAATGTTCTAAAGTTTTTTACGTGACAGGCAGGCAGCCCTTACAATTTTATATTTACAGATGATAATAAAAATCAACCTTTAAAATACCAACCCGATTGAGAAACTGACTGTAGAAATGGAAAGCTCACGAATGAAACCCCCAAATTAGCAGAAACATGCAGTAAGTAAAGCTAACGCTTATGTTACACTTTCCAAAGTCTGATGGCGGCTGGCTAATAGAAGAGCTCCACCTTACTGCACCCCCCGGACCACTGTGGTAGAATCAGCTTTGTTAGTGAGGGTCCCTGCCTGAGCAGGTTGACCGTGCAGAGGCTGTGAGCCATTGTTCAGTCATCAGTACCCAGCACAGTGCCAGCCTCCCCAATTGACGTCTTCAACCTGTTGGCCTCTTCTGCCCAAACATCTCGTCACACGAAGCAGCACACGTCCCACCAGGGACTGACAGACCACAAGCAGAAAGGCCTGAGGCTGTGCAGACGTTCACTTGATTTCAGATTTCTGCTCTGCTCCTCCGACGCTCGCTGCTGGAGGTCCTTATTAATGTGTTAAACACTAATAGTAGCATTTGCCTGATCAGATATTTCAAAGTTGAATATATTTTGAACTTCAGAGTTTATACGTTACAGCGTACACCAAAGAGCGAAACCATCTGAGCCGATTACCTCGTAGCAGCGGCGCATGTCATGGTCAGGAGTATGTCAGATGGTGAGCTGCCAGCTGGCCTGAAGGACTGTGACAATGATAAATCGTCACGGCCCGACATGCTGAAATGGCGAGGCTGGTGGGGAGGGTGCTCATGGTCAGCCATGGTGAGCACCCACCTACAAGGGTCAGGTGAGAGAAACACAACAAACTGTCAACAAGATGGCCGAGTCTCACTAAGAGGTCAACCAAGGCTATCCCGTCAGCTTCAGACCAACAGAAGGGCTTCCATGGCCCAAATCCAAGCTAAACACGGTATGTAACATCGCAAAGGGCTACAGTGCGGGTCGGGACTGGACCTTGGGTCCATGGAAGAAGGCGGCCTGGTCCAAGGAATTCCATTTTCTTGTCTTGGGGACGAGTGTGTTGTTTACCTGGGGAAGACATGGCAACAAGATGCACTATGGGAAGAAGACAAGCTGCTGGAGTGTGTGTGACGCATTGAAACCCTGGATCCTGGCACTCATATGAATGTTAATTTCATACGTTTTTACTGCCAGCCTAAACGTAGGTGCAGACCAGGTGCCCCCCCTCATGGCAACAATGGAAGTGGGATCTGTCAGCAGTGGAATGCGCTCAGCCATACGGCACAGATTGTTCGGGAATGGTTTGAGGAGCATGTCAAGGTGTTGAGTCGGCCTCCAAATCCGCCAGATCTCAATGTGATCGAACAACACGTCTGATCTGCCGCGGCTCCACCTTGCAACTTACAGGACTTGGAGGATCTGCTGCTAACATCCTGGTGCCAGGCACCACAGGACACCTTCAGAGAGTCTTGGAGTCCGTACCTCGGTGTGTCGGCACATATTAGGCAGATGGTCGTAATATTTCGGCTTATCAACCTTAATATAAGAATATGTGTCTGTCGGTGTCTACCTCCGGTTGCCATATCCCTGTCATTCCAAAAGCTGTTGCATCACAAACATTTTTAGCTACAATAGGCATTGTATTTGTCATTCCAACAGCTGGTGAGTCACAAATGTTGACACTCCTTTTACAAATCCCATACCAAATGGCATATAAGAAACATATATGCATTGTCTTCTTCATTCCAACAGACGGTGGGTGCATCACACACATTTGTAGCAATGAAGTTTATAACTACAAAAGTTTGCATTTGCCACTCCAACAGCTGGTGCATCACAAACCTCTGTAGTAATACATTTTATTACTGCAAATGTTTGCATTTGTCATTCCTACAGATGATGTTCACAAACAGTAACACAGCTTTTATGAATCCCATAGCAAACAGCATACAATGGAGACGTATGTATTGATCATGGTGCACTGCAAACGTTAATGCTGAGGTCTGTGTTTATTACTTAGATTTCAACCCATCTTAGACAGGTAGCACAGCTAGATAATAATACAAGGATAAGTGTGTGTGTGTGTGTGTGTGTGTGTGTGAAGGAATGTTTGTCATTCCAACAGATGGCACATCACAAACATTTGTAGTAATGAAACACATTGCATTTGCCATTTGTCATTCGGTGGTGCATCACAAAGTTAACACTGCTTTTATGAATCCCATTCCAAATGGCATATAACAGAGACATACGCATTACATGGTGCACTACAAACGTTAATGCTGAGGCCTACATTGATTACTGAGATTTCAGCCCGTCTTAGACAGGTAGCACAGCTAGATAATAATACAAGGATAAGTGTGTGTGTGTGTGTGAAGGAATGTTTGTCATTCCAACAGATGGCACATCACAAACATTTGTAGTAATGAAACACATTGCATTTGCCATTTGTCATTCGGTGGTGCATCACAAAGTTAACACTGCTTTTATGAATCCCATACCAAATGGCATATAATAGAGACATACGCATTGTGTTTGTCATTCCAACAGATGACGCATCACAAACATTAACATTGCTTAAATGTCATATACTGTAACTGAGACCTAACACATTGCATAGTGTGCTGCAAACATTAATGCTGAGGTCTACTCTGATTACTGAGATTTCAGTTCATCTTAGATGGGGAACACAGCCCGTTCTAAATAATAAAGGGATATGTGTCTCTGTGTCCGTCTGTGTGTCCATCCAGTTGCTATGTCTCTGTGTCATTCCAACATATGGCGCAACACAAGCATTAACACTGCTTTTACAAATTCCATACGAAATGGCACTTGACAGAGACATGCATTGCATTTGACATTCCAACAGATGGCGCATCACAAGTATTTTTAGTAATGAAACGCACTGCATTTGTCATTCCAACTGATGGAGCATCACAAACATTAACACTGCTTTAAGAATCCCATACCAAATGGCATATAACAGAGACATACTCATTGCAGGGTGCACTACAAACGTTAATGCTGAGGCCTACATTGATTACTGAGATTTCAGCCCGTCTTAGACAGGTAGCACAGCTTAACCCTTCAACTGTTAACACATGAAGCAGAATATCATTTGCAACTCACCGGTTTCAGACATATATGGCAATGCGATGAGTTACAGGGGGCTTCTGGAACCTTTGAAAATACCAATCAATGTCTTATACTGTATATTTTTTTAACAAAGTATTTGTATCATAATACTACATACAAATGCAATGCCAGAGTAAAATCGCCATCACCACTTTAAAAATAATGCAAAACCAGATTGGATTTCTAAAATAATTTTAATAAAAAAAGATCCTATTCTAACATAGCAATGTAAAATACAAATTATTATTATAATTTTATTTTTTTAAAAAAGCCATCTTAAATTTCATTTACAAGAGTTACCTTCTGAAAAAAAAGGGTCCTTTGGTCTGTAAAGCATAATTAGTTTTGTAAGGCACCGTTATACTTGACAGGC
This sequence comes from Polypterus senegalus, assembly GCF_016835505.1. NCBI lineage: Eukaryota > Metazoa > Chordata > Cladistia > Polypteriformes > Polypteridae > Polypterus > Polypterus senegalus. The sequence continues at coordinate 180,494,899 of NC_053159.1, forward strand.
AGCAGTGATTAAATTAACAAAAGAGATTAAAGATGGCTCACTGCAGCCAGAATGTGGCAGAAACGTCACCCCCCCGTTCACCTTACCAACAGTGGATACTGAAGAGGGCGAGTTAAAAGCAAAAACAAGAATAATTAAGATTGGCCTCCAGAGAAGAAGGGTCATCCGGAAAGACTTGCCAATTCACCTTGGTATAGGTGGGAGTGGTGGGGCCCCTCGCTCCTTTCGTCCTGAGGCTGTAAGACATAAATGAAAAAGAGAGGGTGACATTCTGTGACAAAAGCCTTCTGTCGCATTTCAAAAAGAGCCATCATTTGTTCAGAAATGTATAGTCCTGCTTTTGTTGTATTGGCCAAAGCGGCTACAATGTCAGCTCAGTTTAAATGACCGAGTAACCCTAAAAATCACCAGAAACTGGACACCTACTTTACTCTGGGAAAATATCGTTCTTTCTGTTTGTTAGTTTCTTTGAAGTAATACTCCGCCAAAGTGATATTTTTATCTGTTACATTCGAAAAAATGGATGTTTCCACAGAGGACTTTCAATGCAAAAGCTCTTTCTTGTCTGAGCAAGTTTCCGCTGGTGCACTGCACTGATGTTCTGGAAGTATTTATTTAACAATATTTTAGGAAATAAATGTGCATGTTTTGCCCATTGTGTGCTTATGTGGATTATGAGGCACAAGTAAAATGAGACGGCACAAGTAACTTGGACAGCAAACAGCCTTGGACAGATCTGTGGATAATGAAATTTAATGTAAGTAGTAAAATGTGACACGTAGGAAGTAAAAATGTGAAGTCTGAATACACAAAGGGAGGTCTGAAACTTGAAAGGGCACCTCATGAGGAGGATTTAGGAGTCGTAGTGGACTCGATCAACTGCCAGACAAAGCCATTAAGAAGGCTAACAGAATGTCAGGTTATATAGCGCCTTGATGTGTGGAGTACAAGTCACAGGAGGTGCTGCTCAAGCTTTATAACACACTGGTGAGGCCTCATCTGGAGTCCTGTGGGCAGTTTGGGTCTCCAGGCTACAAAAAGGACATAACAGCACAAGAGAAGGTCCAGAGAAGAGCAACAAGGCTGATTCAGGGCTACAGGGGATGAGTTATGAGGAAAGATTAAAAGAGCTGAGCCTTTACAGTTTAAACAAAAGAAGAAAATCTAATTAAATTAAATGTAAAGTATTATACATAGGAGGTAAAAATGTTAGGTTTGAATACACAATAGGAGGTCTGAAAATCAAAAGTCCCCCTTATAAGAAGAATTTAGGAGTTGTAGTGGACTCGACGCTATCAACTGCCGGACCGTATTCAGAAGCCATGAAGAAGGCTAACAGAATGCCAGGTTATATAGCGCCTTGATGTGTGGAGTACAAGTCACAGGAGGTGCTGCTCAAGCTTTATAACACACTGGTGAGGCCTCATCTGGAGTCCTGTGTGCAGTTTGGGTCTTCAGGCTACAAAAAGGACATAACAGCACAAGAGAAGGTCCAGAGAAGAGCGACTAGGCTGACTCAGGGCTACAGGGGATGAGTTAAACTTAAGCTAAACTTAAAGAAGTGTTAAGGCGGCCCTCTGCTGTTATGCACCTAAAATCTGGAATAGCTTACTGATAGAAATTTGCCAGGCTAATATGATTAAAAAAAAAATGTGTATTCAAATCTAACATTTTTACTTCCTACATGCAGTCATTTACATGTAACTGTATTAACAACAATTCAGGGTCGCCTGAGGTGGAGTGGTGGCTCTGAGGCTAAGGATCTGCACTGGCAATCGGAAGGCTGCCGGTTCGAATCCCGTAAATGCCAAAAGGGACTCTGCTCTGTTGGGCCTTTAACAACAACATTTATTTATATAGCACATTTTCATACAAACAGTAGCTCAAAGTGCTTTACATATTAAAGAATAGAAAAATGAAAGACATAATTATAAAACAAAATAAATCAACATTAACATCGAATAAGAGTAAGGTTCGATGGCCAGGGGGGACAGAAAAAACAAAAAAAATAAAAAAATAAAATCTGTAGGGATTCCAGACCATGAGACCGCCCAGTCCCCTCTGGGCATTCTACCTAACATAAATGAAACAGTCCTCTTTGGATTTAGGATTCTCATGGAAGGGCTTGATGAAGGCCCTTAACCTGCAATTGCTGAGTGCTTTGAGTAGTGAGAAAAGCGCTATATAAATGCAAAGAATTATTATTATTATTACCTGCCCATGCATGTATGCTGTCCCCCTGTAACGGTTTAGTTGATTCTACATTATCTGCCCTTCTGAATTTTGTGCTTGTCCCTCCATTCAGAAAACAACAAAAAAAAAACTTTATTAAAATAAAAATGTAAATTCGCCTTTACTCACATTGGTTTTCACTTCGTGAAATTTTGCTGGGATAAGTCTTCTGAGATGGGATGTATGGCTCTGGAGGTGGCAAGTCAGAAAGGGGATGAAAAGAAAATCTCCCTTCCCACTCATCTGCATAAATAAAACAAAGATTTATATTGATTTTACTGAATCAAATACAATATAATACCATACAATACAATACAATTTATTTTTATGTATCCCAACATCACACAAGGAGTGCCGCAATGGGCTTTAACAGGCCCTGCCTTTTGACAGCCCCCCAGCCTTGACTCTCTAAGAAGACAAGAAAAAAGTGGAAGAAACCTCAGGAAAGGCAGTTCAGACAGAGACCCCTTTACTGGTAGGTTGGATGTGCAGTGGGTGTCAAAAAGAAAAAGGGGGTCAATACAACACAATAGACAGAACAGAATACAAGTACAGTGGAACCTCGGTTCACGACCGTAATTCGTTCCAAAACTCTGGTCGTAAACCGATTTGGTCGTGAACCAAAGCAACTTCCCCCATAGGACTGTATGTAAATACAATGAATCCGTTCCTGACCATACGAACTGTATGTAAATATATATTTTTTTAAGCTTTTAAGCACAAATATAGTTAAGTAAACCATAGAATGGACAGCATAAATTAATAACACTGAGAAAACCTTGAACAACAGAGAAAACTAACACTGCAATACTTCGCACTATAGCGCTACCAACCGCAGGCTAAAAGCACTTTTTAAATGAGTTTTAAGCACAGGGAAAAAAACGAACATTTGAAAAAATCCGTAATTTAATAAACCACCAAGAAAAATAACATTGCAACAATACACGCTACGAACCGATCGCTGGACACAGAAGTGAAAACAAAATCAAGCCCAGTGCTTTCTTTAACTGCCCTCCTACCTTAATGCGTCCAGTGCTCTCTCTCGCTGCCTGTGTGTCTGTGCGCTGCCTCTGTGTGTGTGTGTGTGTCGCGCTCTCTCTCGCTGCCTGTGTGTGTGTGTGTGTGTGTGTGTGTCACGTGCTCTCTCGCTCGCGCTGCACAGGAAATGCAGAGGGAGAGACTGAACATGAACAAACCGAAAGGGAAACTGGCTTGGTCGTATACTGAGTGTGTGGTCGTGAACCGAGGCAAAAGTTTGGCGAACTTTTTGGTCGTAAACCGAGTTGTACGTGTACTGAGACGTTCGTGAACCGAGGTCCCACTGTAATCCTCAATACAATATAATAGTGCAATAGAAATATTACAAGTACAGAGCAGAATTTAACAGTAGATGATATCACAGAATATGATTTGGATTTGTTTATTTCTAGAGACCTCGGCCATCAAGCTGCCTCCCCCTATTGGCCTTTCCATAGCTGAGTCAGCGCTGGGCCAGCCAATCCGATGAAAGGACCCCCCTACTCAACGATTTCTGCGATCCTACATCAGAGCTGACTTTACTTTAGGCAGGCAGAACAACTTGGCAGGTGGGCAGTGGCACCAAGTGCCACAGCTGAGTACCGAGAAGAGAAAGAGAACAACAACAACAAATGTACTTTCTCTATATATACAATCCTAAGCCTAAAAGTGCAACAATTTTGTGCAACGATTTTCTGTGACGTTTTTATGTGACTTTTTTGTCACACTTTAAATCAGGCTTATTTTAAAACCTACATATATATGTTTGGTATCATTCTTTTCAGAATTTTAATGTGATGTTGTTAGATTTTTCAGATTCTTATTCCATTTTTAAATTATAAACTAACATATCAAGAAAGTTGTTTGTATTTAGGTGATTTAGTTTTCACGTGATTTTTCCTGTTATTTAAATGAGTCATTTTTCCAAAGAAGTTTTTTTTTATCTATACGAATTTCAGTTAAAACAAATGGATCGATTATTTAGTCTCTTATAAATACTCATCGAGCATTGTGGACCTCAGTTTAACGAGAATACTCCAGCCGGTAAGAAAGTTAATATTTTATTCTCATTTCATGATTTTTACAAAATTTTTTGTTAAATAATAATTAATTTTTATTTTACATATTTATAGAATTTTGTGATTTAAGCCGTAAGTGGGACGGTCTACCAGGGGCAACTGGGGGTTGGATGCCGGCCCCTCTAGTGATATTATAAACACGGAACACCACTATAAGGGTACAACAACTCAACACAGATTAACATCGTTTGAAAAAGTCAGTGGAAAAGCGCAAATGCAGAAACTATATATATAAACTATCTATCTATCTATTATATAGCACCTTCTATCTATCTATCTATCTATCTATCTATCTATTATATAGTGCCTTTCATATCTATCTATCTATTATATAGTGCCTTTCACATCTATCTATCTATCTATTATATAGTGCCTTTCCTATCTATCTATCTATCTATCTATTATATAGTGCCTTTCATATCTATCTATCTATCTATCTATCTAACGCCTCTAGCACTGACGCCTGAGGTTCGATTCCCTGAGAGGTGGTGCAGTGAGTGTGTACGCCTGATGAGCCCACAATTAGGGCGAAACACGTGTCGTGTACTCTTTGCATTATTTGACAGTAAAACTATTCAACCATTCTATGATCTGCTTCTCGCAACTGAAAGAGGGCACCGTGGTGGATCTTAGCCGACTTGCTGACCAACCACAAGCGTTACCTGGTAGGTAACCACCCACACAATCAGATTGTATATATATATATATATATAGAGAGAGAGAGAGTATATTATAAAATGCTAAGGTCTATCCCTCAGAGCAATCTGATTGGTCAATTTCGCTTTGATGTGATTGGTCAGTTTGGCTTTGGCGATGCAATCAAAAGAGAGATCGCCAGTAAAGAGACGTTAGACATAAGATGCTAGCTGATAGAGTCGCCTTCAAAGACTGAAAGTATAAAACTGGACAGAAGGCACGAAAGGCACCTCAAAAATAATGAGAGTCTGAGAAGTAGGCTTTATGGGAACGCACTTGAGAGACTGAGCGTCAGTGAAGAGACATTAGTAACAATGTAAGATACGCACTTGGAGCATCACCTTCAAAGACAGCGAGTATAAAACGGGACAGGAGGTGAGAAAGGCATCTTGAAAATAATGACAGAGTTTGAGGAGCAGGTTGTATGGGAACGCAACCAAGAGATGAAGCGCAGGTGAAGAGACAATCAGAGACCCATGAATACACTGGAAAGGCACTGAAGGCACGTGTAAGGCCAGAGATCTCAAGTCTTCAACAGGCTGCTCTCACGGTGCTCAAACCCACAGGAACAAGAAGGAAACAAAATATAAGGAAAAGAACGGGTTTATTACAACTCTCCCCTTCAGAACTGTGATGGAGTGACATTTTGTATATAATTTGATTCATATTTTGTATTTCTTTATTTGTAAGCTAGACATACCAATTGTAATATTAGTGTCAGTATCTTTTTTTAAATTAATATTTTATTTTATTAAAATCAAAAAACATTCCATACATGCAAGTCAAGTTTAACAAAACTGGTTTGAAACAAATCGACCCCCACCCATTAGAAAGAGAGCCAGGCCAGCAGAGTAGCACTTTAATAATAGTAAAAATATGTAAATAAATGAATAAATAAAAATAGACAGAATAGAAAAAGAGGGGAGATGATTCACTTCCAATGCTTATTCTAAAATGTTATTTATCAGATCCTGTCAGGTTTTGAAAACGTTTTGTACAGATACTCTGAGTGAGAATTAGATTTTTTCTAATTTTAGATAATATATAACATCAGTTACCCACTCACTTAAAAGATGTGAGTTAGGATTCCTCCAGCTGAGTGACACACACAAGTCTACGTGTTAATAGTGAAGTGAAGGCCATTACAGTTTGTTTGTCCTTCTCCAGTGTTTCATTACGCTTGTCGTATTTTCAAGTCTAACTAACCAATCCCCGAGTCTTTAAGACTGACTTAGGATGTGAATTTTATTTCACAGTTTGGCAAAGGTGATTCTGTGCAGGACATTCGAAAAGCCAACAACCCCAAGCTTCAGCTAAACAAATGGCATCCACTACTTGAGGCCAGGCATGAAAAGGCAGCGTGTGCACTCAATGGTCTGAAGTAGGGCTGTTTGGGATTGATGTGGAATCAGAGGCCATTCTATACCACGACACCCTACCAGTCTAAGGATATGGACAAGAATGTATAACGTTGGTCATTTTACTGCCCCCCAAACCCCCCCATCTCTCACACACACCATGGCTAATGAGGCACACAACTCAGCAGCCATATTGAGAAAGGCATGCAGTGTGTCCTGGAGAAAGCAGATTAGAAATGATTTGACATTTGAGTAACGACAAGTCTGTGTGCCGCCCTAAACTACACATTTAGCATTTATCAGGTTGCATGATTATGGTTTGCCATTTAATGAATATTACCTAAAATAATACATTATTTAAAATATGCAACTTACCTCTTGTGTGTTTTTTTACTCTACCTAATTGCCTGAAGTTATAGATGAGAGCTAATAAAGAGTACAAAAGGGGGAAGTAGAATCACAGAGGACTCTACCAAGAGAAGATAAATAGAAAGATATGAAAGGCACTATATAATAGATAGATAGATAAATAGATAGATATGAAAGGCACTATATAATAGATAGATAGATATGAAAGGCACTATATAATAGAAAGATAGATAGATAGATAGATATGAAAGGCGCTATATGATAGATAGATAGATGTGACAGGCGCTATATGATAGATAGATAGATAGATATGAAAGGTGCTGTATAATAGATAGAAAGATAGATATGAAAGGCACTATATAACAGATAAATAGATAAGAAAGGCGCTATATAATAGATAGATAGAAATGAAAGGCGCTATATAATAAATAGATAGATAGATATGAAAGGCGCTATATAATAGATAGATAGATATGAAAGGCACTATATAATAGATAGATAGAATTCTATTAATTGTTGTCAGGGGATGATTTAGCTTTTTACAAAAGCTCTTTAAATAAATAAATACATAAATAGATAGATAAGTAAATATATAAACACAGGTTGTAGTCTGAACACACACCAGAATCACTGAAAAGGAAGAAAAATGAAAAAAGAAAGAAAACTTGAGACTTGGCAGTCCGAGTTGCGGTGAGGTGCTATACAGGCGTATTGCTGTTGTTCTAAAGGAGCCAACCCATCGTGTTTCTTGACACACTTCTGCTGAATAACTCATTGTCTGAACGTCCTCAGTGTTGGTGTGTCAGACAGAGGATGTGCAGCATTGTTCATAACGGCACTCAGAGAGAGTTTGGGATGATGTCTGTTACAGTGAGTTAATGCACTCAGTTTTATAGAAGCAGAGGACTCTACCAAGACAAAACAGCACCTCTCCCTGACTACTCCTAACTTTCTTCCTTCTTGCTCTTCTCTTCTTCTTCCTCCTGCCACCTGAACTCGAAGTTCACTGGAGTAAAGTCTGATCCCTTCAGTTCTTCTCTTCTGAACCTCTTTCAGGGTTAGATAGTCGTACAAAACTCCTGTGGTCATCTGCCCAGAACTCCCTGCCAGACTCTTGGCCTATTCTTATCAAAACGACTGTGGGAGGAAACCGATGTGGACATGAGGAGAACATACAGAGTTTCTCATCTCTTTTTTTTTGCCTCAAGAAATATTTAAAACGGTGAATTTTAATAACATCTTATTGGAACACCATTTTGGTTATGAGTAGGGCATCGGTATTTCTTAGTGATCTTGTCGACTGTTGCTTCGGCGATCCTTTCCAGAATCTCTCGGTGGTATGTGACGTGTGACGTCATTCAGGGTGCCAGCAAAAAGGTTGGCACATTCTACTCCACAGCATCGGATATCAGGACTGCTGTGTGTTATTTTATATTGTTCTCTCTATTCCTAGTTATGAACATATTTTATTCTGGTTTTGTAGATGCTGATTTTTAACTTGCATTTTAAACTTGACGTCTGGTCATCTACCTTTTCGGGTTACAACCCTTCCCTGTTTTATTGTTTTGTGTTTTGACCTGTTTCTAACCTTTTAAAATATCTATGGTTTCATGCTGAGTCACTACAACTTCATTGGCAGAATGAGTTATTGAACTTTCTTTATCCGAGATTACGGATACTCAAAAAACAGCTTTCTTGGACTCCCTAATTTTAATATTTAGATTTCCTGGATCTTGCTTTGTGTTTCTTGATTTATGATTTACACGAAAGACAGAACTGCTTCTCTGGTTTTGAATTTCCACTCATTTTATGTTTCCTCCCCTGGTCATCTCTTTAAACCCTGGTAGCCTGCTCTAGAAAGTTGAACAGTTGTTTTTCATTGTTTCTTGTTTTACATATTGTAGGAACAAAAAATATAAGCTTGCAAACACACCAGGCCTTAGAGGTATAACAACTTCTTTCAAAGCGGTCTCACAACCAGCCTTATGATTTGCTATTTAGTTCACTTCAGTTTATTTTGTTATACTGCTGCTCTCATTTTGTACAACCTCAGAGTGCTGACATATATTTGACTCTATAAGACACCAACAATAAATGATTAAACCATACAACATCTACATACTTAAAACACATTATATTATATTAAACACACAGTTGAAAACCATAGACGTTAATGATTAACATAGACTGAGATAAGGCCAGCTGATGACAGAAAAGAGGAAGCTGTTCTTGTAGTGTTTGTCATTAGATCACTAAAGCAATGGCTCCATCTAACCCATGGCCACGAGACTCATTCCAGTACAGTGGAACCTCGGGTCACGAACGTCTCAGAACAAATCGGGTTACGAAAAGTTCACCAAACTTTTGCATCTGTTCACGACCACACACTCAGGTGATGAACAAGTCAGTTTCCCTTCCGGTTTGTACGCGCCGATGATTTCCGCACGAGTTCAGTCTCTCCCTGTACACTGTTCTCGGTCAGACGTGCGTACATTCACTGTGAACTCTTTGTGCTCTATTTCGTGTGCTTTTTGCATTAATTTTGCAATTAACCATGGCCTCTAAGCAAGTGAAGAGTGGTAGTGTTGGTGAGGAGAAAGGTTCGAAGAAAATTGAAATCGAATTAAAGAAAGAACTTATTGAAAAATATGAGCGTGGCGTTCGTGTTACTGATCTTGATGTCGAGTACAAGAAGTCAAAATCTACGACTTCGACTATTCTAAAGCAGAAAGAGGCCATTAAAGCAGCTGATGTTGCAAAAGAAGTTACAGTGTTAACCAGGCAGAGGCCTCAAGTGCTGGAAGAGGTGGAAAAACTGTTGCTAGTGTGGCTGAAGGAGAAGCAACTTGCAGGGGACAGCGTAAGTGAGGCGATGTTATGCGAGAAAGCCAGGAAGATTCGTGGCGATTTGCTACAAAACTATCCTTCTACGAGTGGCTAGTTCTTCCTAGTCACTTCCTTCATGCCAGAACTCGACTCCTGTAAGGTTAGTTTTCTTGGTTGTTTATGGTTAGTTTTTGTATAAATTACGGATTTTTCAAATTTTCATTTTATTCCCTGTGCTTAAAACTCATTAAAAAAAGCGAGTGGTTTATAAGGCTGTAGCGTGAACTCTTGCAATGTTAGTTTTCTCTGTTGTTCAAGTTTTTCTCAGTGTTATTCAATGTTTTTACATTTAGTTTACTATTACGCTGTGCATTCTGTCGTATAATTAGCTATTTTTGTGCTTAAAAATCTTAAAAAAAATATATTTACATACAGTTTGTACGGTCTGGAATGGATTAGTTGTATTTACATACAATCCTATGAGGGAAATTAGTTCGGGTCACGAACAAATCGGGTTGCGAACAGAGTTTTGGAATGAATTACGGTCGTGACCCGAGGTTCCACTGTATAACAGACTCAACAAGCAACATAATCCTATTATTGAATATCAAGTTCTAGGTTTCACTACCTTCACTTGGGGGATTCAGTTACTCACACCGCATAGTGCAGGGGTCTCCAACTCCAGCCCTGGAGAGCTACTGTGGCTGCAGGTTTTCATTCTAACCCTTTTCTTCATTAGTGACCAGATTTTGCTGCTTATTAATGCTTTGCCTTCATTTTAATTGATGCACAACTTAAGGCTCAGGTCACTTAATTATTTCTTTTTTCCTTAATTAGCAACCGAACAATATTAAGGTACAAAATGTACCAACACATAAACAACACCCTGCGTCCATCACACAATAACTGAAAATAAAGAAAGGTGAAGGCCTCAGAAATGTTGATCTGCTCAGGTCCTCTAAACATTCTTAAAAAAGAAAATCAATAGTTTTGTAAATGTCTGCCATGGCAGATTGAGCACCATGGAATGAAATAACGGGTTTAATTAGCAACGAGATTTGGCTTCAAGTTAAGAAACTGAATGAAGGTTGGAGTTTGAGGCCCCAACTTAAGTTGGTCATCTGTTGGCTCAGTTCACATCAAATTTATGTTTAGGTGCCGTTTAAGGAAAAAAGAATCAATTAAATAAAGTGAAATAGTTAATTAGCAGCAAAATCTGGTCACTAATGAAGAAAAGAGTTAGAATGAAATTCTGCAGCCACAGTAGCTCTCCAGGACTGGAGTTGGAGACCCCTGGCATCAGGAGATGATCAGCATAAGGAAACAACAAACTGATTAAAATGAACTCCAGCTACCACAATTTAAGGTCCCCTTCATCTCCTCTTGAATTCTTATGATGTGCCATCCTTTGCCCTTTTGTTACATAAACAGTGCCCCTCACTGTCCAGTGCGTGGATGGAGGTGGCAGGGGGGTATGGGATTGGAAAGGTCCAAAGCGCCTACCACCTGAGTTACATAAATGGCACCCCTTGGTGTTAATAATGGGCTTTCAGTATTATTAGACTTTTAGGAGCTTGGGTGGTATGTCTCCCTCGGTGTCGTGCCCTCAGGTGTGCATGGTTGGCTTGCTGTGGTGTCCACTGGGTTGCTGCAATGAATGTGGATCCCAGTGCCCCAGTGTAGTGATGGGGATACTGTGCTGTAAAAATGGCGCCGTCCACTGGATGAGACGTAAAACCAAGGTCCTGACTCTCTGTGGTCAATAAAGACCCCCTGGTCGTCTTTTGTGATGCCCCCTAATCATCCCCTGTCTCTAATTATCACTCTCTCACCCCTTCACCACCTAACAGCTCATGTGTGGTGAGCATACTGCTGTCGAATCTTCCAGGTGGGTGCTGCACATTGGTGGTGGTTCAATTAGCCCCCCACTTACTCTGAGTACCTTGAAAAGCGCTATATAAATGTAATGAATTATTATTGTTATTATTATCACATGGGCGGCACAGTGGCGCAGTGGGTAGGAGACCTGGTTAGGAGTTAGGAGACCTGGGTTCGCTTCCCGGATCCTCCCTGCGTGGAGTCTGCATGTTCTCCCCGTGTCTGCGTGGGTTTCCTCCCACAGTGCAAAGACATGCATTGGTGATCCTAAATTGTCCCTAGTGTGCCCTGTGGTAGGCTGGCGCCCTGCCCGGGGTTTGTTCCTGCCTTGCGCCTTGTGTTGGCTGGGATTGGCTGCAGCAGACCCCCGTGACCCTGTAGTTAGGATATAGCAGGTTGGATGATGGATGGATGGATGTATTATGTGGGGTTAGGTAGCATGTCGAGGAGTTGTCATCAGCACCTGAACTGACCAGGAGATGGCAGTGTAAGGCAAAAGTCAAAGATTCGAAGAGCCAAAGAGCCAAAGCTGGGTCAGAGCCAGAAAGACAAGGCAACCAAAATCAAAGTGTAAAATTAGGAGCAAAGACAAAAAAGAGTTCAACATTCGGAAATGATACCTGACGCCGAGACTAGTTTAAAGAAGAAACTAACTAACACTAAGAAGTTGTTTCCTCCATCCAGAGGGATAATTCACAAAGGACAAGCCACCGTATTTAAACTCCAGTTGCAGCGTACCCCAGGAACGTAAAGACGATGGTCACATGATGTGATACTAATATCATGTAAACAAAGAACAGAATGAAATGAAAATAAAAATAATCTTTGTCCAAATAATTCAACACATAGAAACCTTCACCCAGAATTCTCCTCTAACAAGAACCACAAAATAACTTAAAACACAGTAAGCAGGGCCCAAGCTAAAAACTTCTTCTTCTTCTTTCGGCTGCTCCTGTTAGGGGTCGCCACAGCAGATCATCTCCTTCCATATCTTTCTGTCCTCGTCATCTTGCTCTGTCACCCCCATCACCTGCATGTCCTCTCTCACCACATCCATAAACCTCCTCTTAGGTCTTCCTCTTCTCCTCTTACCTGGCAGCTCTATCCTTAGCATCTTTCTCCCAATATACCCCTCATCTCTCCTCTGCACATGTCCAATCCAACATAATCTCGCCTCTCTGACTTTGTCTCCTAACTTGAGCTGACCCTCTAATGACCTCATTTCTAATCCTGACCATCTTCATCACACCCAATGCCAATCTTAGCATCTTTAACTCGGCCACCTCCAGCTCTGTCTCCTGTTTTCTGGTCAGTGCCACCGTCTCCAGCCCATGTAACATAGCTGGTCTCACTACCGTCCTGTAGACCTTCCCTTTCACTCTTGCTGATACTCGTCTGTCACAAATCGCTCCTGACACTCTTCTCCACCCATTCCACCCTGCCTGCACTCTCTTCTTCACTTTTCTTCCACAATCCCCGTTACTCTGTACTGTTGATCCCAAGTATTTAAACTCATCCACCTTCACCAACTCTACTCCTTGCATCCTCTCCATTCCAGTTCTTTGTAAATTAGAGGGAGGTCAGTGGAAAGGAAAAGCTAAAAACTATTTTCTATCAGATGTTTAATGCTTGGTAAATTCTTTATTCTCCATTATTCTGTATATTTTTAAGTGTGGCAGAAGAGAGGTGAAGAAGAGCAGGGTGGACTGGGCGAAGGAGAATGGCAGAAGTGATTTGTGATAGACAGATATCAGCAGGAGTGAAAGGGAAGGCCAATGAGACGGTAGTGAGGCCAGCTGTGCTGTATGGTTTGGAGACGGTGGCACTCATGAGAAGACAGGAGGCAGAACTGGACGTGGCGGAGTTGAAGATGCTTAGATTTTCACTCAGACTAACAAGAGTATACAGGATTAGCAATGAGTGTATTAGAGGGGCAACACACGTAGGACAGTTTGGTGACCAAGTGAGAGAGGTTCCACTGAGATGGTTTCGACAAGTGCAGAGGAGAGATGAGGTGTACATTGGGAAAAGAATATGGAGCATGGAACCACCAGGCCAGAGGATAAGAGGAAGGGCAAAGAGGAGGTTTATGGATGTGGCGAGGGAGGACATGAAGGCAGTCAGTGTGGCGACTGAAATGGAGACAGATGATCCGCTATGGCAGGGGTGTCAAACTCCAGTCCTGGAGGGCCGAGGTGGCTGCAGGTTTTTATTTTAACCATCTTCTGCTGCAGATGGTTCGACATTTGAAGGCCTGAGTTTCTCCTGAGTTAAGCAGAACCAAAGTTCCAAGTCAGGTATACCTTCAGGTGGACTGCTAACATAAAAGCGCATTTTCCATTTTACATACTAAAGGAACAAAGATTTTATGGACTTCATTCACAAGATTGCTAGGAGCTTCAGTTTTTCTAAAATCTTTAATGATGAAGATACAAATGTGATATAATAGTAACCTACACAGGCGTTCAGACACTTAGTGACAAACACAAATGGCATCGAGTACCTTCATTCATCAGCTGCTGGTGTTCCTGAAAGCCGTTCCTCATGGGTGGTGGTGGTGGCGGCGGAGCTCCAACTCCTGGTCGGTCAGGAGGCAGAGGAGGTCTGGACCCTCCTCGGGGTGAATCAACTCCAGGCCTGTTAGGTGGTGGTGGTGGCGGTGGCCCTGAAGATGACTTCATGCTGCTCCCATTCCTACCACTGGGTGGCGGAGGAGGGAGAGGTCCTGGGTGCAAAGAAGAGAGGAGGCGAGATTACTGAACCACGCGTGAAGCTTTACAGACTGGCTGATTCCGGCTTTATACGTTAAACCTCTGCAAACCCCTGAATGCCTCAGAGGGATGAAGGGCACGTTATGGTAAGTAGCCCAGTTTATCATCTTTGTTGTCATGCAGATATGTAGTTTTTCAAGCCAAAAATGCAACCCATTTTACATGTCATGCAGGGTTATGGTGGACTGACCAGTATTAATCTCCATGTGGTGTGCAGAAGCCAATAAGATCCTTAGCATTACATTTTTGTCTCGAAAAACACATGTAAAATGGATTGCATTTTTGGCTTGAAAAATGACATATCTATTAAATCTGATCTTTCTACTGTAAAAGGTGCAAAACACTAAAAGCACAAAGTCAGAAGTGTAGAAAGTATAATAATTATACAAATAAAAATAATGCTAATACTGTATATACAGACAAAATGTTTCGTTTCTGTGGAATATCTTGAAGAACAGTGAAATACACAATCCAATGTCATAGTCAGGACAACAGTAGTGGGATTCCTTGCGGATTTTCTTTCCAGACGGATCAGCTTTTGAACAGCACACACTGCACATGTGCGATTGACACGAGCGTCGCTTTCAGATTCAGCAGAATCCCTTTTGGTTTCACTGTCTGTTTCAATGTCACTGCCTGAAGACAGAGTCACTTCGTCATCACTGACAAGAAAGTGCAACACCTGTGCTGCTGAAAAATGTTTCTTACGAGACGCCATTATGAGGCCAGAGGACTTGTGTGCACCGTTTCCCAGGTAACACTCGTGCCTGTCACTTACACAAGACACACCTACAGTATATCATTTCCAGTGCAATGCTCGGCTCTAACGCAGTTGGCACTTTTATAACCCAAGTAATCCTCGGGTCTAATGCTTACGCTAGCCATGTCTATAACTTTTGCCCGTGTGATGCTTGGTTCTAATGCTAAGGTGGTTAAGAAGGCTAACAGAATGCCAGGTTATATAGCGCCTTGATGTGTGAAGTACAAGTCACAGGAGGTTCTGCTCAAGCTTTATAACACACTGGTGAGGCCTCATCTGGAGTTCTGTGCGCAGTTTGGGTCTTCAGGCTACAAAAAGGACATAACAGCACAAGAAAGGCTGATTTGAGGACTTGGACAGCAGAAAGGCTTGGGCGCATTTGTGGCAGATGACAATTAATGTCAGCAAATGTAAAGCATTGCACATAGGAAGTAAAAATGTGAGGTTCACATACACAATGGGAGGTCTGAAAATTGAAGGATTTAGGAGTCGTAGTGGACTCTAAGCTATCGACTTCCCGACAGTGTTGAGAAGCCATTAAGAAGACTAACAGAGTGTCAGGTTATATAGCGCCTTGATGTGTGGAGTACAAGTCACAGGAGGTTCTGCTCAAGCTTTATAACACACTGGTGAGGCCTCATCTGGAGTCCTGTGTGCAGTTTGGGTCTTCAGGCTACAAAAAGGACATAACAGCGCAAGAGAAGGTCCAGAGAAGAACGACTAGGCTGAGTCCAGGAATGAGAGGTATGAGCTATAAGGAAAGAGTAAAGGAATTGCAACTTTCAATTTAAGGAACTAGAGATGAAGTGGCAACATACAGTGGATTTAGCCTGTTATCATAAAATGAGTTCAACAAGAACAAGGGGCACTTGTAACGTGTTAAGGGTAAATTACTAACCAACATTTTTTTGTTCCCCCACAGAGAATCATAGACACTATATGGTAGAGAGCAGGACTTCAGTCTTGCAGGGGGAACCTAATGCCCTCCAGCGCATGCTCCCTTACAAGGTGATTTACATGGTAAGTAATTCTGTCAGACTGGCTTTGCTTGTACTTTGTCCCAGTGAGAGGTCACCCTGTTCCTGGAGTGTCTACCTCTATGTGTTTAAATGTTTTCTCTCTTAATTATTCTGCCACACTTGACTTTGATTTCTCATTTAAAAGTTTTGCACTGTATGGCCCAGACTGTAATGTGGCCTGACTGCAGTTTTTGACCCTAGTCATTTACACTGCTTTAAATGGAATAGCTCACCAGATGAAGAAGTAAGCAATGCTCCACAATATAAAAATTCTTTTACCTGATTTGCCTGGTAGCTCTCTAGCAGGTGGTGGAGGCCTCTCGTTGGGTGGTGGTGGTGGAGGTAAAGGACCAGAACGTCCAGACAATGGCGGGGGTGTAGGAGCATGGTTGTTTAAGGACTGACTCCTCTGTGGGAGTCTCGGGATTTCTTCATCAGCACAAGGGTTGTTTGGGGGTGGTGCTGGCGGAGTGGATCTCCATGGTGGAGGCGGTGGGGGGGCAACAGAAGACATAGAAGGTCTTGGTGCAGATGGGACCTGATGCCTGCTGTTCATTGATGCTGGTGGTGGAGGGGGCAGCGGGCTGTCCCTTGTTAATGAAGGTCTTCCTCCAGCTGGTAGGGGTGGGGGTCTGTCTTCTGTGGGCCGGCCAGGTGCTGGAGGCAAAGGTGGTCTGTTTGAGCTGGGAGCTGAGACACTGCTGAAGGAAGGTTGCCTATTAAATGGGGAACTTCCTGGCAATGGTGGTCCTGGATTCCTATTTGGAAGAGATGGAGGAGTTGGTCCAGCACCTTGCGATTGTACCCTGCCTCCCCCTGGCACTGGTGGGGGACCACGAGGCTGCAAACCACCAGTGGAAGGGCGAGGCGTGCTGGGTACAGGTGGCGGACCACCAGCAGTGTCTGGTCTTGGTGGTGTCATTCTGCTTCTGGGTGGATCGTTGTTTCTGGAGGAATGAGAAGATGGTCCAGGAAATCTGGAAGGTGTTGGAGGGCCGCTTCCAAAGGGCTTTGCAGTGGTTGAACGTCCTCCCGGTGGAAGTACTGGGGGTCTCACTCCTCCAGAATCTAAAAGTAAAAGGAAAGAGGTTAGGATCAAATGAGGAAGAACACTGTAGCATGTTATTAGATTTATGGCTTTTTTTTGCTTAATTTATTTTTATCAGAAACTAGCAGGATTACCCGGCATTGCCCGGGAATCTATAACCGGTGAATTTCCCAAATGAAAGAAACAGAACATAGAAATAGAACAAACAGTTTTCTGATTGACATTTTATTGTAAGTTCCTCCACTCTGGATTGTGTCTGCTGTGGCGTTTCAGACGCCCTTGAAATAGACTTTCTTGTGGCATCTGAAGTGGACCTTCCAATTGTACGTCTTTTGTTCGGTGGCATGGGTATATTAGCAAAAAGGAGGACAATTATAATGTGTTACATGGTATTACGTACGGAATAAGCACCACAGTGAGATGAATTTACATTATTTACAATACGTCAGAAAGCGAACAAATAGCACCAGTCAGTCAGAGAGAGCAACACTGAAATTGTACTGTGAGTCGGAAAAGGGAGGAAATAGCACTACAAATACGGAAAGCCAGTGAGAAAGAGTAGCACTGAAACCGTACTGGGAAAAATGGCGGGGAGTGGTGCTCTGTTTCTAAAGAGCGTCTGTGTTGAACCGTGCTGCCATCTAATGGACATTGTCAATGGTAACTACAGAGAGAAGTGACATACAACCGCTGCTGCGTTTGGGGAAAATGGTGGGGGAAGGATGTTGTCTTTTTAAGGTGAGACTCTGTTCAAACGTGCTACCATATAACGGACGTTGGCGAATGAAATACAGCACTATAAGTGCATGTGGGAGTGTGACGTGCAGAAACCCGGGTGTGTTAGCCGGTCACGCGCACTGGGTCGTTCACGTTTTATATCCATATGGCAGTTCGCCTTCACCCGATCAAAGCAGTCGGTCTTCTCATACTTGAACACTTCCGCCATCTCTTGGCAATTTAAAGAAACATGGGTAAAGAGCGATGCACAGGGACCAAAGCTGCCGCTAGATGGCGCCGCCGTGGACGTCTGTTGCAACGAGTGTGCCGAACGTTGTGTCAGTGAGAAGGTGCCCTGCGATTCACCACAAACATTTTTCCCAACCAAACATACCCCATGACCTCCTCCTGGTCACAAAGGAGCCCCATCCCCAGTTTGGTGGCGATCGGACACCCGGTGCAGATTTGTATGGCGGACAAACAAACATACCTACATACACACACACCTACATAGATTTATATATTAGATTACAAATTATTATGTTTCCTGTTTTACTAAATATAAAAATAAATCCAGACATCAATATAACAGAATAACTAGTGGTTTACAAATTAAAAAATATCTAGAGACTTACAAGCATGTTTGATTCAGGGACATGCACTTAAAAATCACATGAAGCTTTAACAAGTTAATAAACATACTATATGAGCATACGTACATTAAAAGTGTGTTTCTAATCTTTATTTACACTATACACACAAAACAAGAACAATATGTAACAATGAATGTGTATGTAAAATGACATTGTAATATTCTCCAAATATTCTTGAGAAAGTGTCCGCAGTAAAATTGTCTGATGCTGTCTTCACTTGTACTGCTGCACATGCAGAGATTGGGAGCCCCGGACTGGAGTTCCCAGCATACACTGCATCAAGAAGAGGCTCATCTGCGGCCATCTGCAGAGTCGTGATATTACAGCCGGCCAACTTCACATGTTTATGTATCAGGCATTCCTAAAATACTTTGTGAAATATAAACATATGGTGAATGCCTACCTAACATGTCAACAAGTGCAAAAGGGATGCTGCAAATGAGTACATCTACATAAGAGCACTGCCAGTGTTACCAGTGATTGGGGGCCATTAAGTTCATCAATCTTTCTGGCTCAGTTAACAGCTAAGTTGTTTTATTATCTTTGCCAGACATGTTTTAAAGTCTTAAAGGTATCTGCTTCAGCTTGATTGCATAGTTTTTGTAGATGATAAACCTTTTTGTGAATACAGGCTTCTTGGTTTCCATCTTCAATGGTCAGAACAGGACGTGCTCTTTAATTAAAAGATGTTCTTGTTTACTCTGTTGTGTGTACTACAGATATGTTCTCAGTACTTCACTACACAGAGTTGGTGTATACATCGATGAGCCAAAACGTTATGATCATCTGCCTAATATGCTGTTGCCCAACCTGTGTGCCCCCATAAACAGCACCATCTTGGAAGACTTCTGAAGGTGTTCTGTGGCATCTGGCACCAGGACATTAGTAGCAGATCCTCTAACTCAAGTACTTGTTGTTCCAAAACGTTCCACAGATGCTTGATTGGATTCAGATCTGGGGAATTTAGAGGGCAGGGCAACACCCTGAACTCTTCATCTTGTTCCTCAAACCATTTTGCAGTACAGTGTGGCAGGGCACACTATTCTGCTGAAAAATGTCAGTTTCTCCAGGGATTACCATTACCATCAAGGGGTGTAGCTGCTCTGCAGTGATATTTAGGTAAGTGGTAAGCATCAGATAACATCTAAATGAAAGACTGGGCCCAGTGTTTCCTAGCATCACACTTTATCCACTGGCTTATCTTCTTCCCACAGTCCATCCCGGTGCCATCTCCTCCCCAGGCAAATGACACACATATACCCAGCCATTCACATAATGCAACAGAAAATGGGATTCGTCAGATCAGGCAACCTTCCTTTCATTGATCCTTCTTCTTCCTCTTCATCTTTTCCCACTTCTTTGTGGTCTCAATGTGCTTGATCAACCTTCTCTATACAGCTCGGCCCTGCACCTCCTCGCCAATCAGGCCAAAGCCCAGTTTTGTTGCTTGTATTTCTATTGTAGGCACTTTCAACAATGGACAGGGGTTAGCCTGGGCATTCCACCTGGCCTGTGGCAATCCAGTCCCATATGCAACAGGGTTCAATGCATTGTGTGTTGTGACACATTACTCTCGTAACCACCATTAAGCCCTTCTGTAGATTTGTACTAGGTGGGGCATCTTTCATTGACCTCACATATCAATGAGTCTAGCACCCTGATGGCAGTTTGTGGTTTTTCTCTCTTCATGCCACTGTTGGTAGGAATTGTTGGAGAGGTCTGAATAGAACAATTTGTCCCTTATCAATGTCACTCAGATCTTTAAACCTGCCCATATGTTCTGCATTCAACGCACCAAATACAAGTACAGTGGAACCTTGGTTCACGAACGTCTCTGAACACGTACAAATCGGGTTACGACCAAAAAGTTCGCCAAACTTTTGCATCTGTTCATGACCACACACTCGGTATACAAACAAGCCAGTTTCCCTTTCGGTTTGTGCGCGCCGATGATTTCCGCACATGTTCAGTCTCTCCCTGTGCAGAGAGAGAGAGCGAGAGCGAGAGAGAGAGAAAGAGAGACACACACACACACACGAGAGAGACGCGCGCGCACACACACACACACGTGCGAGCGAGAGAGAGACGGCTGGACGCATAAGGCTGAGAAGGCAGTTAAAGAATGCTCGAGGCTTGTTTTTAAAGAGACTGCTTCAAGCATTGTTTTAACCTCGTTGTATTTAATGAAGACTTTTTTCTATTGGATTTTAACCTCCACTTCTCTTCTGTTTACAGCGATCGGTTCGTAGCGTGTATTGTTGCAATGTTACTTTTCTTGGTTGTTTATTAAATTATGGATTTTTCAGATATTAAATTAAGGATTTTTCAAATTTTCATTTTATTCCCTGTGCTTAAAACTCATTAAAAAAAGCGAGCGGTTTGTAAGGCTGTAGCGTGAACTCTTGCAATGTTAGTTTTCTCAGTGTTATTCAATGTTTTTACATTTAGTCTACTATTACGCTGTGCATTCTATGGTATAATTAACTATATTTGTGCTTAAAAATCTTTAAAAATATATATTTACATACAGTTTGTACGATCTGGAACGGATTAATTGGATTTACATACAATCCTATGGGGGAAATTACTTCAGTTCATGACCAAATCGGTTTACGAACAGAGTTTTGGAACAAATTACAGTCGTGAACTGAGGTTCCACTGTACTTGATGTCAGCGTACCATCTAACATGTCACTAATGTTGACATATGATGTTATTAAATGTTTTGTCTCATCAGGGTATTGTCTCTTAATTTATATTATATTCAATCATTTTTAAGGTGTAATCCAACATTTTATTTGCCCTTTTAAATGAGTCACATTTAAAGAATAAGCCTGGTATTTTTCAAGTTGAAGTTCACAATCAAGGTGTATGTTAAATTACCAAATGAAATTGTGGTCTAAAGTGAATCATCTACTATATAATAAATCGCTAAGGTCCGTGTGTGTGTCCAGTCCCTCAAAGCAATCTGATCTGATCATGTGTATGTTAAAATGAAAAAGGTCCACCAGATGCTTCTCTTCCAGCTTTTATACATTGTCTACAATTGCAATCTGCGATTCCCAGAAGCCCCTCCACATCCGTACAAACCCTGCTTAAAGGCCACAGACCCCATAATTACCACTCAGGAAACTCTGCTGCCACTGTCTATCAGCTGTCTAACAAAACAGTAAGGTTTGTATGTCCAGTCCCTCTGAACGATTTGATTGGTCAGTTTGGCTTTGGTGTGTTTGCTCAGTTTGGCTTTGGTGATGCGAAGAAAGAGCAAGTGTGAGTGTGAAATACATGAGGAGGAGTAAAGGCACACGCTGAGAGTCATCTTCAAAGACCAGACGTATAAAGTGGACAAGGGGTGAGCAAGGCGCCTCAAAATGACGGTCTGAGAAGCAGGCTCTACAAGAACGCATTTGACAGAGGAGGAGTGCCGGTCAAGAGAGGCACTGAAAGTGCACATACAGCCAGA
This sequence comes from Polypterus senegalus, assembly GCF_016835505.1. Lineage (NCBI taxonomy): Eukaryota > Metazoa > Chordata > Cladistia > Polypteriformes > Polypteridae > Polypterus > Polypterus senegalus. The sequence continues at coordinate 180,516,784 of NC_053159.1, forward strand.
GATATCAAATATTTTTACATTTATTTTATTACTTGTAACATGGCAACTATTTCAGTCAGTCAGTCATCGTCCAACCTGCTATATCTTATCTACAGGGTCAAGAGGGTCTGCTGGAGCCAATCGCAGCCAGCACAGGGCGCAAGGCAGGAACAAATCCTGGGCAGGGTGCCAGCCCACTGCAGGGCACACACACACACGCACCCCAAGCACACACTAGGGACAACTTAGGATCACCAATGCACCTAACCTGCATGTCTTTTGACTGTGGGAGGAAACCGCAGCACCCTACTATTTCATAAATTTGAAAATATAACCAGCCCTTCCTTGTGTTTTAGAATGGAGTTTAAGGGAACTGATGTCCCACTTTGTTTCCCTTTCTTCATAAAATGACATATGGATACACGGTTTTGCAATACGGTGTAATCTCAAGATGCCAATACTCAATACCTTCGTTGGCTTGAACAGCGTAGGTAACTGGTAAATTTTAAGACTATTTGCAGAATGGGGTGCCAGTACCCATAAGCTCCATTATAAAATACAAGAGTAACCTAGTTATTTTTTAAATATATATAAACTATGATTCACTTAGAATGCAATTGCATGTGGAAAATTATTATATACCATGACTGTGAAGAAATAACAATTACTTGGAATTACTTGGAATACTTGGAATACCAAAATATTCCTTTAAAGAAGGAAGTTTTCCAGCAGCCAGACCTCCTGTGCTTCAGAACAGCTCATCCTCCTGGAGCTAAGCTTGTTCAGGCCTGGCTAGTATTTGGATGGGAGACCAACCAGAAAAAGCTTGGGGTGCTGCTGGAAGAGGTGTTGGTGAGGCCAGCAGGGGGTGCTTACCCTGTGGTCTGAATGTGGATCCCAATGCCCCAGTGCAGTTATGATGGACACTGTGCTGTAAAAATGGTGCCATACTTCAAATGGGACGTAAAACCGAGGTCCTAACTCTCTGTGGGCATCCTTCACGGAGAGCAGGGTGTATCGCAATGTCCTGGCTAAACTGGCCATCATAATCTAGTAATTGTAGCCCCCTAATCATCCCCTAACTGCAATTGGCTAACTATCTCTTACCCCTTCAACACCTAACAACTAATGTGTGGTGAGCACACTGGAGCCAAATGGCTGCCATCGCATCATCCAGGTGAATGCTACACATTAGTGGTGGGTGAAGTGGCTCCCCACACACTATGAAAAGCATGTTGAATAGTGAGAAAAGCACAATATAAATGTTAAGAATTATTATTAGAATGAACTTGTTTACAACTTCTGTACCTTAGTACTAGTCTACATGGTCAACTTCCATATATAGAAGGACGCGCTCCCATAAAAGATAAGACACTCGACTGGATAGACTTTGGGTTTATATTTATATGAAAAGAGACACATGGGGCGCATGTAATAAACATCTTGTATTTTTAAAGCATATCTAAAGTGAGACCCACATGAACGTTTTACTGAGTATTTAACAACCGTCTATGCAGTGTTCAAGGATCTTCTTATATAATACGCTACCGTGGCTGTTCGTTTGTCAGTCCAGGATTTTAAATCACCAGTAGCTCGCAAACCGTTTCACCGATTGACTTAAAATTTGGTACACATATACTACGTGACATCTACTATCCGCTTTAGGGGTGATGATTTTTATTACTCTTTTTATTTTAAATTTTATTTTATTGTAGAATCAACTCCCGGCAGCGCGCAGCAGGACGGCCGTGCGGCGCATGCGTACGGACGCCGTTCTCATTCCCTACCTCCTTCGCTAATCATTCTTCAGGCAGATTGAAGACTTAAGTGAAAAATTAAAGAAAACGTACTAAGCAATTCCAACACAAAAACTAACAATTAGTTTTAACGTGAAAAGATGTGGACGAAAGAAGAGAAGCAGCGGGCCGCTAGGTTGGAGAAAAGAAGAGCAGCTCAGGAAGCAGCAAGCGCATCAACCTTTGAGCAAACGAATGGTAAACGTAGAGAGAAAGAGGATGAAAACTAGAAATGCTCAAGTCAAGTGTATTCACTGCACGTTAGCGTGCAGTACGCCATTACTGGTCTTGTATAATTTGAATGAGTGACTCTTTGTCTGCTAGCCAGTCACTTGAAGGATACGTCTAATATTTTTCAAGTCAAAGTTATTTGCTCACAATCGTGGTATAGATTAATTTGCCATATGAAGTGTTCTAAAGTGAAGCATTTTTTATACATTTTTAAAAATACTATGATTGCTCTTGTCTTATAAAATTGAAGTCATGGGGCAGGGCTATAAACCCATCCATCCATTTTCTAACCTGCTGAATCCGAATACAGGGTCACGGGGGTCTGCTGGAGCCAATCCCAGCCAACACAGGGCACAAGGCAGGAACCAATCCAGGGCAGGGTGCCAACCCACCGCAGGACACACACAAACACACCCACACACCAAGCACACACTAGGGACAATTTAGAATCACCAATCCTGCACGTCTTTGGATTGTGGGAGGAAACCCACACAGACACGGGGAGAACATGCAAACTCCACGCAGGGAGGACCCGGGAAGCGAACCCGGGTCTCCTAACTGCGAGGCAGCAGCGCTACAACTGTACCACTGTGCCGCCCAGGGCTATAAACATGAAAACAAAAACTTAAAACTTAACAAATGCATCCATTTTTATTTTCTTGTATACATAGTATAGAGAAAGTATAGGATTCGTGAAAAAGAAACCTCGGGATTTTGACGAATCTTGACGTTTTAGACCTTCCTGAGCCCAAAAATGCCATTTTTGAAATTATGTCTGTCTGTATGTAAACATGATAACTCGAAAACACTTTAGACCTGTTAATGAGATTTTGTACACCTGCTTTATATCAAAATTAAGGAAATCTATCAACCTTTGGGCCACGTCCGCCAACCCGAAGTGGTACTTTAACTGAATAGTTTTGCGAATTTTCAAGTAACCTATGACTCCAATTTTGTATAGATATTTATCCATCCATCCATTATCCAACCCGCTATGTCCTTACAGGGTCACGAGGGTCTGCTGGAGCCAATCCCAGCCAACACAGGGCACAAGGCAGGAAACAAACCCTGGGCAGGGCGCCAACCCACTGCAGGGCACACACACACCAAGCACACATGAGGGACAATTTAGGATCGCCAATGCACCTAACCTGCCTGTCTTTGGACAGTGGGAGGAAACCCACGCAGACACGGGGAGAACAGGCAAACTCCACTCAGGGAGGACCCGGGAAGCGAATCAGGGGCTCCTTACTGCGAGGCAGCAGCGCTACCCGCTGCGCCACCGTGCCGCCTATAGATATTTATAATAATAAAAAGCAAACAGATATGAAATATGAGAAACATTACTCAACCGGAAGTAGTATTTTATTTAAAAAACCATCCAAAATTTTTGTATCATGGAAATATAAATCTGTACACGATATTAAAAACTGTATTCAATATAACGCGTATTCTTTCAACAACTATTATTAATTTTATTTCAATTTATATCAGTTTAACAATAACGTGTAAACATTGAACATGCCCTGTAAATATAAAGGTGTAACGGGAACAATAAGCTGCTACATCCCCGTTGTGTTACTTGTAAAACATTTCATTTTATATTCTTTTTTTAATTTCTGCCATTATTATCATAATTAAATGTAGCTAAATGCAGTTTTACCTAAAGCAATTCATTGTAACAAGTATTATATAATACTAACACTTTTTCTATGTTTTAGTCTTTTTACTTTGCACGTATTCTAGGTGATGCATATGTAATCGTGAAAAAAATGCCACCACCGTTTTCGACCTCCCTAAGTGTGAAAATATCATTTTAATATAAAGTTTGATTGTAAATAGAGATAAATGATTGTGTATCGATATTATTAATTAGTTATGATGAGAAACAAAGAGATATGATATTTGAGAAATATTGCACAACTGAAAGTGGTTCTGATGACCTTTTCCTCTATCTCAGTATAGGAGAAAGTCGAGGGGAGCGCACTCCCGATTTTTTAAATGTGTTACCAAGTATTATCTCCCACGAATTGCAAAACAGCAAAGCCACGTCGCTTTAGGAAAGAAAAAAAAACATTTTTGTGAGATTCAACCAATTTAAAAGGAGACCGGCTGTGCGCTTCACCTCATTGATCCTCTACTTCCATAACAGCCTTTCAGGCCCAAGAACGCTGTTTCACTTCACAAAGTCATCTCCAGGCACGCTAACTGACATTATTGAATGCTGATGTCCAGATGTGAATTGCTGTCTCTGTTTTGTAGACAACTAGTTAGTAATCGTGGAAAAAATGTCACACATATGATCACTCACAGTCGTTCTTGCCATATTATGTATGCACTTGACTAAATGTCTACCGCAAAGAAACAGTGAAACTTACTACTGATGTTTGCTTACTCAAAAACGTTGTCCTCGGTTCTTTTACTGCCTTATGCTCAGGATACGCCATAAAATTCAATATTTGGTTTGTGGCACATCAATCTGTTTCACTGTGGTTTGGCTGTATGACATAATGTGCCTTTTTCATTTTCTCAGTATTTTCTTTATTGTGCATGAACATGCCACACCACAGAGTGCATAATGCTGAGTGTTCATTGGCATCATCAACTTAGATTTTTAAAATCAAAAGAGCCGAGGCCATCTGCACATCGTTACTAAGGCTTTTATACAAAATGCTACGCAGTGTAATCAGTTCAGTTCAGATTTACTGTTATGTGTACAAAAGTACAATGATACTCTTAACATACATGCTTCAGCTTCAGACACCATGCAGCCTCTCAACATCACTCTGTAGACTATTTAAAGTAAGAACACGGAATGTAATGGACAAAAAGTAGGTGATGTTTAGGACAGATATATGGTTTGAGTGAAAATCTGTCAATATAATAATATGTCTGTACAGTATGTGATTCATTGCCTATAAAAAGGCTGATTTGAAACTTAGAACAGTCTAAATGAGAACAGGCCATTCAGCCCAACAAAGCTTGCAAGTCCAATCCACTTCGTTCTTCTAAAAAGAACACCAAGTCGAGTTCTGAAGGTCCCTAAAGTCCTCAAGTCCACCACACTACTTGGTCTCTTATTCCAAGTGTCTATCGTTCTTTGTGTAAAGACACACTTCCTAATGTTTGTGTGAAATTTCCCCTTAACAAGTTTCCAGCTGTGTCCCCGTGTTCTTGTTGAACTCATTTGAAAGTCACCGTCTCGATCCACTGGACTAATTCCCTTCATAATTTTAAACACATCAGTCAGGTCTCCTCTTAATCTTCTTTTGCTTAAACTGTAAAGGCTCAGCTCTTTTAATCTTTCCTCCTAACTCATCCCCTGCATCCCAGGAATCAGCCGACTCGCTCTTCTCTGGACTTTTTCTAATGCTGCTGTTATCTTTTTTGTAACATGGTAACCAAAACTGCACACAGTACTTGCAGATGAAGCTTCATCAGCGTGTTATAAAACTTGAAAGTTTTGGGTACACATGGCATGAGAAAAATAATAAGATCTGAGTATGCACGTACTGACAGTGGGGGCTTCTGAATCACAGCAGATGTTTACTCAAATCAGATGATTTCTGGACATACTGACAGGCCTGCCGCCATATCAGACACTCGGCATACTTTTGTGAAGAGCCTCATTTGTTACAAGCAATAGCAAAACATTACTGTTGAATAAACAGAACTGGAGAGACAAAAGTATGATAACATGTGGGCTGAAGCTACGTAAATTTGGCGAATTGGGGGTTCACGAGGGGTAAATGTCAAAATTCTACCCACAACAGCTGCTACGAGCAGGCAAGCGAACAGGAAACGTATCCTTACCTTGAGAAAACAGCAACAAGAATCTGTTATAAAATGTATTACTTCCAGTTTACTTTTGTGGTCACAATCAGGCCTCAGAACTGTGGAAGGCATGTTTTCATAAATCAAAACCTTTTCTTCTTCAAAGTAGACATATTTATCAAGTTTAAAGCCTTTGTCATGATTTATGCTGAAGATTGAGGTTTTGTAGCTTTTTCCTGTTAGGGAAGCCATTTTGGCTCCAAAATCCGTAGTAACCCCTACTCTCTCTTCTGTTCTTTTTCCGTTTTTTTGTGGTTGCGACCTGCGGCACCAACACCTAATCAAAGCATCGTGATGTTCCTACATTGATGGATTAAAGGCCAGAAGTCCATGTGACTGTCATCATCAAGTCCTTCCATGAGAACCCTGAATACAATGAGGACTCATCATTTATGTCAGGTTGAATGCCTAGAGAGGGCTGGCTGGACGGTCTCATGGTCTGGAACCCCTGCAGATTTTATTTTTTCTCCAGCTGTATGGAGTTTTTTGTTTTTTCTGTCCTCCCCGGCCATCGGACCTTACTCTTATTTTATGTTAATTAATGTTGTCTTATTCTAATTCTTTTTCTTTGTCTTTTATTTCTCTTTTCTTCATCATATAAAGAACTTTGGGCTCCATTATTTGTATGAAAATATGCTATAGAAATAAAGGTTATTGTTGTTGTTGTATACCGTTGTCAGAGTCGCATCCCGTGTTTCTAGGGGTGTGGTCTCTAGGGTCGTAACCTTGAATTAATCAGCAGACGGGATAAAGGGTCAGCCTTTGACTCTGAGTCTTATCTGATCTGCAGGTAAAAACCTTATCAACCATTTTGACTTCTCGTGTGATTACTTTTCAAGTCTTGCCTGGTATTTGACTGTATATTTTACCTCACATCTGGGTTTTGGTCACTTTGGTTTATTCTTACTTTTCTTTTGTTTTGACTTTTGCTCACATTTCTCGGTTTACTGTAGAAACTAGTTATCTGTTTTTCCTGTCAAGACAGGACAACCTTTTGCTTTCATGTTTAGACTACTGCCCCATAACTTCCATTTTAAAGCGCAACAATAATTACTGTATTTTGTAAAATCAAAAAGAAAAAACTTCAACTTGAAAAATGCCAAATCTGTCCTTTAAGCTGACTTTAGACAAAGATGTCAGATACACGTACTATAAGGTAAAATGCTAAGGTCTGTGTGTCGAGTCCTCAGAACAATCTGATTGGTCAGTTTAGCTTTGGTGTGATTGGTCAGCTGAGTTTTGGTGATGCAACGAATGAGGGAGTGTGAGACACACATAGAAGAGTAAAAGCACAGGCATAGAATAACTAGACGCCTCATGACCAGCAGAATCGTACGTCAATGTCGCCGCCATATTGCGAGTGGCACTGCTGTGGAGAGAAGTAATGAATAAGATGCCTCACACATGTTTTTCTTGGGATTTTATAAACTGCTATACGCTCCAAACCAGATCCCGGGGGATTACATTTCATAGGTAAGGCTGAACAATTGTTTTGGTTATATTTGGCCATTAGAAAATCCCGTTTTATAATCTTTACTTTAGCTACACCAGGCTAAGCTAGCAAAGCTATGTATTTATGTGCTCAAGTGAGTCTCCAAACAACGTTTTGGCTAAACGTATTTAGCCACTAACTATGTAGATTGTTGTTAGCTGTTAACATTTCTCAAACTTGATGATGTGTTTTTTCTCAAGGAGCACATCGAGGAAACACAGTTTGAAATTGACAACCATCATTTCATGCTCATGTCTTTAGTTGTGTCTCTCTTCCACAAACTAAGGCTGCACCGTATTGCCAGACTGAATACTCTCAAATTACAGGATCTGAGTGAGCGAGAGGAGTGCCAGTCTGTAGGAGATCAGCGAGGTTGTGTGGAGCCTTAAATGTTCAGGGCGGTATTTAGTTTTGTATTTAAATGTTCAGGGCGGTATTTAGTATTGTATTTAAATGTTCAGAGCGGTGTTTAGTATTGTATTTAAATGTTCAGGGCGGTATTTAGTATTGTATTTAAATGTTCAGAGCGGTGTTTAGTATTGTATTTAAATGTTCAGAGCGGTGTTTAGTATTGTATTCTGTAGTGAACAGGGAGCCAGTGAAGTTGAGAGAGAATCGGTGTGATATGTTCAGTGGATTTAGAACAGCAGGTTATTATCCTGGCAGGAGAATTTTGAAGAAGGTGTAAGCGATGGATACGTTTTTGTGGGATGCCAAATAGAATAGCGTTACAGTAATCTATACGTGAGGTGACTCGGGCATTAACCGATACTTCAGTACTGTGTTGTGTAAGAACAGGACAAAGTCTAGAAATGTTTCAGAGATGGAAGAAGACAGCCCGAGAAATGTTACTTATAGGGAGGAATTATTTAATAATAATAATAATGATAATTATTATTATTTAATAATTGCCATTATTAGTGTATAAATGGATATAGATAATTGCATGTAAACGATTCACCAAAATCTGTTGTATGTACACGATACTGTTTTAAACGTTATTGTTTTTTCATCAGAAAATCCGGTTTTCACGTCTACCTGTATTAGTTTAAATGGCACTTTTGCCACTCGCAATAAGGCTGACGCACTGACATATCGTGTCATCGTGTCGACTGGACAACACAGTGAATGCGCCGTCTACCTATATATGTCTATGAGTAAAAGCGTATGAGCCACGCTGAGAGAGTCGCCTTCAAAGACAGCAAGTAGAAAATCAGACAGGAGATGAGAAAAGTGCCTCGCAAATAGTGAAAGAGTATGAGACACGGGCTTTAGAGAAACGCGTTCAAGAGAGGGAGCGCCAGTGAATACAGAGGAAGGGCGCCGAAGGTACACTTAGGGCAAGAGATAGAAAATATTTTTTAATTATTTGATTACTTCCCTGCAACAGATACCATGGCTAGTAAATAAATAAATCTCTTACTATAGGCTGTAATAGAAAATGGAGACAATGTTTAGGTCAGCTAGCATAACTTGCACAATTATAGTCCTGAGAATGAATAAACATAAAATGAATGTCTCAAAAAGCTTGAAGGATGAGGCTTAATTCTTACCAGCGTTGTCTCTGTTGCCTGATGATCTTAACTTTGGCATCCCTCCCTGGAATAGACCCCCAAGCCCTCCTGGAGCTCCTCCTCCAAATCCTCCTCCACCTCCTCCTCCTCCGCCTCCTCCTCCGCCTCCTCCTCCTCCACCTCCACCTCCACCTCCTGACCCTTTGGGTTCTGCAAAAAGAAGAAAGCAACAAACATTTCATTATTTACTGGCAGGAAAACCTTAAAAGGGATAAGAAGTCATCATCCCTCCATTAATGATCGGTGCTTTCACAGGCACACATGTAATTGGGTTAACCTGATTTCTCAATAATCTGCAGTCTTCTGGAGTTTTGCTTTGTCAAAATGTTCCAGCGTCAGTAACTGAGTTAAAGAGCATCACTGACCACCATGAATCAGAAAATATGCACGATGTCTGTGATAACCATCTTGCGTTTTATAAATATGTTTAGTCAAACTGGCGCTTCATTTATAGTTTCAGTTACTGGATTGCATGCAGCTCACTTTTTTCTGCTTAGCTGTGTGACTGAGCCCTGTGAAGGACCTCGATACCAATATGTGTGCCGCTTGCCTTACACCCAGTGCTGCTGGGAACATAATAGCGCAGGTATTTTTACTTCAATATTGTACGGTGCCGCAGTGGTAGCGCTGCTTCCTCGCAGTAAGGAGACCTGAGTTTGCTTCCCGGGTCCTCGCTGCGTGAAGTTTGCATGTTCTCCCCGGTTTCCTCCCACAGTCCAAAGACAAGCAGGTAAAGGTGCATTGGCGATCCTAAATTGTCCCTAGTGTGGGTGTGTGTGTCCTGCGGTGGGCTGGTGCCCTGCCCGGGGATTTGTTCCTGCCTTGCGGCCTGTGCTGGCTGGGATTGGCTCCAGCAGACCCCCATGAACCAGGAGGTAGGATATAGCAGGTTGGATAATGGATGGATGGATAATAGATATGTTATGAATTGAATTGTGCATTGCCATGATCTCATAGGTTACCTTGGGCAAAGATGTCAGCTAAATATACAATAATGATATCTACTATATAATAAAACACAGGTGTGTGTGTTCTGCGGTGGGCTGGTGCCCTGCCCGGGGATTTGTTCCTGCCTTGCGGCCTGTGCTGGCTGGGATTGGCTCCAGCAGACCCCCATGACCCTGTAGTTAGGATATAGCGGGTTGGATAATGACTGACTGACTAAGTATTGTGTTATGTTACTCGTCACTTCAAAAATTCATCAGACTACTTAACGCATGTTGCTTTACCCTACCAATCTCGAGATTGTGTTGCACTTTATGTTCAGTTCATCAACACAAATTTAGCAGTTCCTGGAGTACTGAGACAGGTTGCTTCAACCAGGATAAGAAATAATGTAAGTTTTATGATGTATCCCATTTGCTTTTTTTCTATTTAGAAAGTAAAGAACAGATGACAACAGCAGCAGTGGCTACAACCTCGTTGTTCTCCATGTTGTCTGTTTACTCTCACATGGTGCCCCAGTTGCCATTCTGGTGTAATCCACATTGATTAGCTTGGCAAAATTATGTCAACTTTGTGATTTTTTTTATGCTGCAACAGAAAATGTGAAACTATACTGAGATATCATAATGGAGTCCTCTCGTAATTCCTAGTCATATAAGCTGACCGCCTCAAAGCAATGAGATCCAGCAGCTGCGGCTGACCAAGTGTGACGAGCTCTTCTCCTGGAAGTTGTGTAGTGTGACACCAGATGTCCATGGTGAAGTGCGATTTGACTAAATATTCAGGGGTCCTGCACCGTGCACACGGACTGCTCCGAGGTTGACTGGGGTGCTTGTCTGATTGAGTATTCACGTACAGATGTGAGCGGGTCAGTCAAGTGCTTCATTCACACCTCTGAGCATGACGAGGAGAGCATCTGCACCCAACTGCTGTTATAAAGTAAGCCCGCATGGTGGCGAGGGGGAGAAGGAGAAAATTAACAAAGGAAGAACAGACGGAACTATGGAGAGTGCAGCTGACCCGGGCTGTCACACAGGCTTGCAAATCAAAGGCAATATTCTGGATATCAAGCAGCTAACAAAAAGGAGAAACAAATTGCACTGACCCTTCTATTTACTCCAAATCTCCACGTGGCCCTCTTGAAAACAAAACCGATTTGTTGTTAACCTCCATTCTTAGTCATGTCATGTCATTTTTTAACTCGCTGGAAGTCACAATGGATTAAGTTTAAAAATGCATTCAGCTCACGTTAGTAAACTACTTCCTTGTGTGAGTTTGTTAGGTAAGCTAAACAGAAACTGCAGTCCGCGGTCAACTTGTAAATAAGTAGAAAACCTTGTGTTGTGGTTAGTGAAATCCATCCTGAACAGGACGCCGGGCCCACACATTCATACTTGCAGACAATTTCAAGTCACCGTTCGCTTAAGATGCGTGTTTTCAAAGTGTGAGAGCAAACCACTGTAGCATGCAAAGCAATTTAATTGTGTAAATGTTAAGTTCCTTTTGTGCATCACTTACTGTCAAAAACTGGAGCACTTCGGTCATTTGTGACAGCTTTCTTTAGTTTCCTCCCTTTAGAGATATCAGACAAAAGCGCATTTCTTCCTTGTTGTTCAGATCTGCTCAGAGATGGCTTTTCTGTGTTGGCCTAGCAAGAGATGTTAAAAAGAACATTGTCAGGAAAGAAATGTTACGTAACAGACAATTGATTACGATGACATTTATCAATCCATTTTCCAAACTAGCTGTCTCACTTTTCAGAGTCAAAGGCAGCCCAACTCTGTCCAGATAACACTGCGTGGAAGGCTGAAACCAAACCTAACACACTAACATAATATTCAGACACGCTGGTGAATTTTATAAAGTCATGAGTCGACAAAACATACACGTCTTTAGGATGTGTGGGAAGCTGGAGCAGCTGGGAAACCGAGAGAATGTGTAAACACCACATAAACAGAGACACTGACAAATTTTCCAACGGATAGACAAGTATCACACACTTTCCTTGGACTTAGTTTAACCATCTTACCATAAATGTGACATGACCTAAATATTATTTGATGACCTTTACAGATATCGAGGCTATGGTGTTTCTCAAGAACTTCCTCATTGGGCTGGCTGTACTTAATAGAGAAGCAGAATAACAGACATCAAAATAATATTAATACAGCAAATATACATATGAGCAGCAATGACTGGTCACCACGTCCTCACAATTACCACAACACCAAGTGCACACGGTAACTCAGAGAGACAATCTGAAAATGCGAGGAGTTACGTATACGTATGTCAGGGCTCGTCTGACACAAATTTGAAAGATTATGCTGCATAAAGAAAAATAAAATTTGCATGGTATGAGTCTCTACAAAATGTATTCTGAATTGAAACATAAGTCATCTAAGAAAGATAAATCTATCTATCTATCTATCTATCTATCTATCTATCTATTTATTATATAGTGCCTTTCACATCTATCTATCTATCTATCTATCTATCTATCTATCTATCTATCTATCTATCTATCTATTTATTTATTATATAGTGCCTTTCACATCTATCTATCTATCTATCTATCTATCTATCTATCTATTTATTTATTATATAGTGCCTTTCACATCTATCTATCTATCTATCTATCTATCTATCTATTTATTATATAGTGACTTTCACATCTATCTATCTATCTATCTATCTATCTATCTATCTATCTATCTATCTATCTATCTATCTATCTATCTATCTATCTATCTGTCTGTTATATAGTGCCTTTCACATCTATCTATCTATCTATCTATCTATCTATCTATCTATCTATCTATCTATCTATCTATCTATCTATGGCAGATATCCCAGCTGGGATTGGTCACAGTTTCTTAGCTGGCCAGGAGACCAGTACAATGTGGAGATTAGGGCTGACTCCATTTCAAGGCTGTATGCTCCCACCACCCACTATATGGCAGCATCGCTGGGCTTGGTACCCATTCAGACACCTGCAGTCCAGTAGCGCCACCCTGTTGGGGTCCATGGGTGCTGCCACAGGTGCTGCAGGGAGTTACACTCTCTACATTGTGGGACTTTGGCATGACCCAGAAGTACTTCCAACAGGCAATGGCCTAGCAGTGGAAGTACTCCCAGGTCTGCAATAAAAAGAAGCACCCTGCCTTGTCCAGGCGAGTCAGAGCCAAGAGAAGAGATGGGCAATACTAGTCTGGGAGGAGCAGCAGAGAGAAGAGAGAAAAAGAGTGCTTATAAATGCAGTGCAGAGGTATTTCTTTAAAATCAAAACCTTTGTTTTGAACCCAGGGCTTGTCTGTTTTGGGCTTTGTAGTCCCCCAGTTGATCACACTATATAAATATATACAAAACCCCGGTCACTGTATATTTCTTTGTCTGATGGTATTACTGCAGATCACCAGCAGAGGATATTTATAAGACTTTGCCACACAATACAGTGTCTAGAAAGTGAAGAGGCCTGAATACTTTCTGAGTCTACTATGCTGTAAACATACATACAGTATATGTACATAGTGGCCGAACACCGAGAAGATACAGTTTAATGTAGAAAAGTGCAAAGTGCTATATGTGGACAAAAGGAGCATCAATTATAAATATAAGATGGGAGACACTGAGATACAGGTGGAAACTTCTGAAAAGGATTAGGGGTTTATGTTGATAAGCTTTCATTGACTAAGCAATGTGCAGAATCTATTAAACAGGCAAATAAAATGTTATATCATAAAAGCTGTTGAGTTTAAATTGGGGGAGTTATGCTTACACTAATTTAATATTGTTTCTTTGTATCAGTATACTGCTGCTGAAGTATGTGAATTTCCCCTTGGGATTAATAAAGTATCTATCTATCTATCTATCTATCTATCTATCTATCTATCTATCTATCTATCTATCTATCTATCTATCTGTTATATAGTGCCTTTCACATCTATCTATCTATCTATCTATCTATCTATCTATCTATCTATCTATCTATCTATCTATCTATCGCACTAGTGAGACCACGTGTGGAGTGCTCTGTGCAGTTCTGGTCACCCTGCTAAAAAGAAAGACACAGCAGCACTAGAAGCTGTGCAGAGGAGAACAACCACGTGCATCTGTGGACTTGAGGATAGACGCAGAGAATTACTGTTTAGTCTCGAGTAGAGGAGACCACATGGGGACTTAATTCAGGTCTTCAAAATCCTCAAAGGAACTGATAAAGTAGATCCTGTAGAATCCTTTCTGCTTAAGGGTGAATCACATATTGGAGGACAGACACCAGGAGCTAAAAAGGAGAAGGGCTTCAAACTACAGTATATGTGTCAAGCACAATTACAAAGGTAAGATCCAGACATATTAAAACATGTCTGATATGAACTTACATGGGACATATATGTGATTACATATGGCTTCTTTAAAAAACAGAATTTCTATTATTCAGGTAAAATATTAATAAACTAACAAATACACAAATAGGTCTATAGGGCTTGAAATGATTAACAGATATGTTTGGTGCTTTCAAGTTGAAGTTATTTCTTCACAAACATATTAAATATGCATTGTGGCACATTCCCGGAGTCATTACCTGGCCGGGATGCCTGGAGGGACCGGAAAAGGACAATAATAGCTTCCGGGTCACGAGAGAGCAACCGCCCTGGACTAGGAGAGGACCACGGGAAAGGAGAAAAAGGGTTCTGGCCTGTTTGGACCTGGAGAATTGTCACTTTCGTCACACCAGGCAAGATGGCGGATGAACCTGCCAGGGACGCCCGGAGTGCTGCCGTTGCAAAGGGCAGCACTTCCACCACAACAGGAAGTGCTGCCGGAAGTGCGTCAACAGCCACCTGGAGCACATCCGGGGGGGAATAAAAGGCGCCGCCTCCTAACAGTCTGGGAGCTAGAGTCGGGAGCGGGAGCTGGACGAAGCTCCCAGGAGAAGAGTAGAGGCGGCTAAAGACTGTGAGAAGAAGGTTTATTGGGGAGATTTATTGCTGAGTGCATTGTGTGGTGTTTTGGACTGTATTCTTGTGATAAATAAACATGTGCCTTTTATAAAGATGTGGTTTCTGACTGGTGGTGTCCGGGCAAGTCTCACAATGGCGCCCGAACAGGGACTTCCTGTCTGTTCCAAGACGGGGAACCCTTCAAATAAATTTTTTGTGACCTGCCCGGGACCTCAGTCGGCCACACACACACACCACAGGGAGACGGTCAACACCTGCACCACGGATGCCCCGCGAATCACCCTGAGGCTGCAGAACTTCTCCAAAGTGCCATCTTCCACCCGAGGGGGGTGAGGAATGCCAGCCAAGGCAGTGGAGAGGGGAATTCCCCAGCGTTTGTCATTGCCGGAGGGACTGCGGTAGGCACAGATACAGACATGTCCAGAGGAGACTACCTGGGATGTGCAAATCCTAACCATGAAGCCGGGACAGCGTCGCTAGAGGAGGGGGAGGATCCGCCACGTCTCCAGCAGCCGAGGCAGAGGGACGGCAGCGAGTCTCGCAGTCCCCTCGGGAGGAGAAGCAAGATGGCCGCGGACCGGAAGTTCCTCCCCGTGACAGGCAAAGGATTGGACGGTGTGTGCCGTGCTCCTGTTGGTGATTGGTTGACGACGGGGCAGGCGAACGTCCATCTCGAGCAAGGGGAGGGTCCGGTGAATCCCGGAAGAAAGCTCCAGGAGGCAAAGCCGGTGAGTAGGACCAATTATAAGGTAAGTCCTCCACTGGCTAAAGCTCTATTTTTACCTGCAGATCGAGAAGAATTGGAGAGGATGCTTCGATTAATGCAGAGAATCGAGCAGGTAGAACACGACCTCTGAGTCTGTATGGACAAGCTGAAGGGTAAGGCGGTCGTGCCACGTCAGACGGGGCGTCACAGGGCGGAAGGGCGCGACGTTGGAAGCTTTAGTCGGGGGTTTGTGGCGGTAGAGGTGAGTAAAACCAATACCTTAAAGCAAAGAGGAGAAGCGAGCGAATGTGTCCCGGTATCGCGCAGTTCCGGAGAACGAATAGCCACGTCTCCGACAGTGGAAGTGACACGAAGAGCTGATCGCTTGGAAGGGGTGGAGCCAAGACGCCGGCTGACGAGTGCCGTGGGTCCTAGTGCTCCACCGCCGGAGCCAGCATCAGTCTCGCGTCATTCTGCAGGGGCACAGACGGCAAGGGGTCTTTTCCTTTCCCGTAGGAAGACCCAAGCTGTCAGAAGGGCCCAGAGAAATAGGAAGAATCGTTGGAGGAAAGCCGGTTCTTCCTACAAAGAGAGACATGAGCCCGTGAGCTAACGTAAAGTGATGAGACGCCCGCTGCAAGTGCAGAGGGAAGCCCCAAAGTCAGCGGAGGTGTTTCAGAAAAGGGCGATCTCTATAGTTAACCTAAAGGTGGGGGCCCGAGAGGCACGGAGCGGGTGCCAAGGTTTCGGTGACCAGGGTGCTGGTCAAAGAGGGGAGCGTTGGCCCTACTCTAATGACAGAAAAGCCAAACATTGGAGTCAGGGCAACGTCTCCGCCTCTGTGTCTCTTTTCTTTTTTATAGGATCAGGCCCTGGGAGACGACAAATTACGCCCGCTTCGGGCAAAGTATACCCTCGCAGGACAGGCCACTGCGACCGACAAGTCTTCGCTGGTGGAGGGGCAGTGTGGCAGATTGCCGGGGTCATTACCTGGCAGGGGTGCCTGGAGGGACCGGAAAAGGACGCTAATAGCTTCCGGGTCACGAGAGAGCAACCGCCCTGGACTAGGAGAGGACCATGGGAAAGGAGAAAAAGGATTCTGGCCTGTTTGGACCCGTGGCCACCGCCAGGGGGCGCCTCCAGCCTCGTAGGACCTGGAGAATTGTCACTTCCGCCACACCAGACAAGATGGCGGATGAACCTGCCAGGGACGCCCGGAGTGCTTCCGGTGCAAAGGGCAACACTTCCGCCACTCCAGGAAGTGTTGCCGGAAATGCGTCATCAGCCACCTGGAGCACATCCGGGCAGGAATAAAAGGCGCTGCCTCCTAACAATTTGGGAGCTAGAGTCGGGAGTGGGAGCTGAATGAAACTCCCAGGAGAAGAGTAGAGGCGGCTAAAGACTGTGAGAAGAAGGTTTATTGGGGAGATTTATTGCTGAGTGCATTGTGTGGTGTTTTGGACTGTATTCTTGTGATAAATTAACGTGTGCCTTTTATAAAGATGTGGTTTCCGACTGGTGGTGTCCGGGCAAGTCTCACAGCATATATATGTATTTGCCATAAATTAAAAAAAAAACATCTTGCCGCACTGGGCTATACATTGCAGTCTATGGGGCTCAGAGGAAAGGCTTAAAAACTTACCAAATTAACTCCATTTTTAAGCCACGACAGTTGTTGAGCATTGAACCACATCTTGCGATTACACACACGTTATAAAAAGGTTTACATATGTCATTTTTGAACCAAATAAAACACCAAAAATATGAGATTCAGCCATTTTAAAAGAAGTGCAGCCGTGCGTGACACCTCAGCACTTAGCCTTCCTGCACAATAACCTTTCATACCCCTGGGGTGTGTGGTTTCCTCTCACAAGACCAAATCACAGTAAACTTTTCGTGCCATGTGGTTGGTTTTGTTTTAATTTACTTCCAAATTTATGTATAAACTCACACAATCTAATAGAAAACGTATGCTTACCACAAGAAAAAAAGTACCAGCAATAAGAAATTATTTCCAGATCTATCTTGCTGGCACCATTAATAAAAACGTGTCCACTAAGCAGTGATGATCTGTCTTTATTACCACAAAGAGAGTTATTACTGAACAGAGGTTTACACTTGATTAATAGTGAACACTGCTATTCAGAAATGTTGAAACAGGCAACATAACTGGAACACAAGTGTTTCTGAGGGATAGATAGATAGATAGATAGATAGATAGATAGATAGATAGATAGATAGATAGATAGATAGATAGATAGATAGATAGATAGATAGGAAAGGCACTATATGATAGATAGATAGATAGATAGATAGATAGATAGATAGATAGATAGATAGATAGATAGATAGATAGATAGATAGATAGATATTGTGGTGGAGTGATATTTTGCATATAACTTGATAAATATTTTGTATGTCTTTATTTGTAAGCTAGACATACCAATTATAATATTAGTGTTTCATTAGTCTTGTTTTACTTTCGTGTCTAACAAACACCTCAGTCTTTAGGACTGACGCAGAATATAAAATTTACTGCACTGCCTCAAACCGGGTTGGCAAGGGGGGTTATGTGCAGGACATTCTATGAGACAGGAAGTCCATAAAACTACCCAGCTGGGAAGCTTCAGCTAAATAAATGGTATCCACTACTTGAGGGCAGGTGTGATAAGGCAGCGTGTGCACCCATTGGTCTGAAGTAGGGCTGTTTGGGATTGGTTTGGAATCAGAGGCCATTCTCTACCACAACACCCTATTGGCCTAAAGATAAGGTCAGGAATGTATAAGGTTGGTTGCTTTATCCCTCCCTCTATCTCTCTTACACACCATGGCCATGAAGAGAACAAAATCATTAAATGGCAGACATATTGAGACAGGTATGTGGTCTGTCCTGAAGAAAGCTGCTTAGAAATGATGACTTGGCCAGAGACATTTGAGTAACCACCTGAAACTATACATCTAGCATTTACTGTATCAGGTTGCATGGTTGCCAATATTCACATGTACTCTGCTTCATTATTATTATTTTATGAATATTACAAGTAAAACATTATTAGAATGACTAACACAACTCCTGTTTGTCCTTTTACACTATCTAATTACCTGAGGTTATATATGTAGAAGTGAAGGTGGGGAGAAGTTATAAAGTACAATACCATGTAAACAGTGATAAGTCTAGGGGATTTGAGGCCTTCTGATAAAGTCTACATAATGAAGATTACAAAACGGGAAAATCAGAGTCACATAGGATTCTAACAAGACAAAACAGATAGATAGATAGATAGATAGATAGATAGATAGATATGAAAGGCACTATATAATAGATAGATGTGAAAGGCACTATTTGATAGATAGATAGATAGATATGAAAGGTGCTATATAATAGATAGATAGATAGATAGATAGATAGATAGATAGATAGATAGATAGATAGATAGATATGAAAGGCGCTATATAATAGATAGATATGAAAGGTGCTATATAATAGATAGATAGATAGATAGATAGATAGATAAGGAACTATATAATAGATAGATAGATAGATAGATATGAAAGGCACTATATAATAGATAGATATGAAAGGTGCTTAGATAGATAGATAGATAGATAGATATGAAAGGCGCTATAAAATAGATAGATAGATAGATAGATATGAAAGGCGCTATAAAATAGATAGATAGATAGATAGATAGATAGATATGAAAGGCGCTATAAAATAGATAGATAGATAGATCTTTATTACTTGTCGTTAGAGGATGATTTGGCTTTTTACAGAAGCTCTTTAAATAAATAAATACATAACTAGTTAGATAGATAAATACATATATATACACAGATGGTAGTCTGAACACACACCAGAATGACTATAAAGGAAGAAAACTTTAAAAAGAAAGAAAACTTCTCACTTGGCAGTCCGAGTTGCGGTGAGGTGCTATACAGGGGTATTGCTGTTGTTATAAAGGAGCCCACCCATTGTGTTTCTTGACACACTTCTGCTGAATAATTCATTGTCTAAAAGTCCTCAGTGTTGGTGTGTCAGAGACAGGATGTGCAGAGTTGTTCATAACGGCACTCAGAGAGGGGTTGGGAGCATGTGTTGATCACAGAGAGTTAATGCACTCAGTTTTGTTTTATTTTTCTCCTTCACTGTGATCCCCGGGTGTCCAGTGTGTGCGTCCCTTAGCAGAGCCTGCCCTCTCAATTAGCTTGTTATTTCGGTGGGCCTCTCTTGAAGTGATGTTACCAGCCCAGCCCAGCCCATACACAGCAGGGTTGGGGGCTTGTTACATTTCTCTCATAACCTGGAACGTACAATTTTCAGATGAATTATACAGCATCCTGCACAGATTAAAGAAGCCTGTAGTCTATGGTTGATTTCTGTTCATTGTCTGAAAGTTTTTGTAAGTCCCTGTGCCATGAGCAATCTCAGATTACTTTGGTATGTTATTTTATAAAAGTACTGGTATAGTTTGGAGTTACTTCCTTTAGAAATATTAATACATTGTATTAACACCTTGGTTGTTGATAACTTAGAAGGTTATGAGAGCAATATATTGTTTTTAATAAAATCTCTGATTTTCATAAAATAGAGGAAATGTGTCTGATTTCAGTAATATTTAGAGGAGAAGATTTGTAAAGATGTACATTTTAATATGTAAGTCTCAAAAAGTCTTAATACCAGACTTTTACATTAACTTGATACTGGTGGTGGGGTGTATGGTCAGCATTTACAGACGCAACTGACGTTGATGCTTCTGACACCAAACTTCACCAGAGCTGACACTTGATCATTAATGACTGCTGAACTGTCCGGTTACTACTATATTAATGGAGAAATGTTCAGGTTTGCTGTGGCACGCTTCTTTCCAAAGTTTCAAAGTAAGAATACTGCCTTCCTGGTTAGGTTATATAGCGCCTTGATGTGTGGAGTACAAGTCACAGGAGGTTCTGCTCAACCTTTATAATGCACCGGTGAGGCCTCATCTTGAGTACTGTGTGCAGTTTTGGTCTCCAGGCTACAAAAAGGACATAGCAGCACTAGAAAAGGTCCAGAGAAGAGCGACTAGGCTGATTCCAGGTCTACAGGGGTTGAATTATGAGGAAAGATTAAAAGAGCTGAGCCTTTAAAGAAGATTAAGAGGTGACATGATTGAAGTGTTTAAAATTATGAAGGGAATTAGTCCAGTGGATCGAGACTTGTATTTTAAAATGAGCTCATCAAGAACACGGGGACACAGTTGGGAACTTGTTAAGGGGAAATTTCGCACAAACATTAGGAAGTTTTTCTTTACACAAAGAACGATAGACACTTGGAATAAGAGACCAGGTAGTGTGGTAGACAGTAGGACTTAGGGACTGTCAAAACTCGACTTGATGTTTTCTTGGAGGAAACAAGTGGATAGGACTGGCGAGCTTTGTTGGGCTGAATGGCCTGTTCTCGTCTAGAATGATCTAATGTTCTAATGTTCCTACAATAAGACACCCTCTGTTTTAGGTCTCTGAAGAGACAGTTTAATTAGACAAAACTTTTTGCCATTCCAAATGAATAATATATCACATATTTTAAGATGGATATATTTACAGTGCGACATGGTGGCACAGTAGTCACGCTGCTGCCACAGTTCATGCCCTGGGTCCTCCCTGCATGTTGTTTGCATGTTCTCCCCATGTCTGTGTGGGTTTCCTCCAAGTGCTCTGCTTTACTCCCACAGGCCAAAGTCATATAAGGTTAGGTGGACTGGTGATGCTAAATTGGTCCCAGTGTGGCAGGTATCTGTGCGTTTACTCTGTGACAGACTGGTATCCTGTCCAGAGATTGTTCCTGTCTTATGCCCTATGCATGACGGATAGGCTCCAGCATTCCCGTGACCCTTCTCAGGATTAAGCAGTTTTAGGGGATGCATAGATATTTTTGTATAAAGGAATGTGCTTGGAAGGGTCTAGAAAATGAGGTAGGGTGCCATATGATGATTCTCACAACTAGTGTCAGACATATGAAACCAGTCTGCAAGCTCTTAATGGATATGTTCCAGATGCCTACTGACAAAAGATTACAAATAGATCTTTAAAGTATTGTGTAATTATGAATATCAAGTATTTATAGTACTGTATGTTCTTGTGCTTTACAAGAAATGTATTTAGACTTTACAAATCATAAAGGAAACCATGTATAAAAAAACTAGATAGATAGATAGATAGATAGATAGATAGATAGATAGATGTAAAAGGCACTATATGATAGATAGATAGATAGATAGATAGATTTGAAAGGCACTATATAATAGATAGATAGATAGATAGATAGATAGATAGATAGATAGATAGATAGATAGATAGATGTGAAAGGCACTATATGATAGATAGATAGATAGATAGATAGATAGATAGATAGATAGATAGATAGATAGATAGATAGATAGATAGATATGAAGGCACTATATGATAGATAGATAGATAGATAGATAGATAGATAGATAGATAGATATGAAAGGCACTATATGATAGATAGATAGATAGATAGATAGATAGATAGATAGATAGATAGATAGATGTGAAAGGCACTATATGATAGATAGATAGATAGATAGATAGATAGATAGATAGATACTTTATTAATCCCAAGGGGAAATTCACATAATCCAGCAGCAGGTTACTGATACAAAGAAACAATATTAAATTAAATAGTAATAAAAATAAAAAAAAAATGAAAAAAATTAAAATAAAATTAATGTTAGCATTTACTCCCCCGGGTGGAATTGAAGAGTCGCATAGTGTGGGGTCTCCTCAGTCTGTCAGTGGAGCAGGATGGTGACTGCAGTCTGTCCCTGAAGCTGCTCCTCTGTCTGGAGATGATCCTGTTCAGTGGATGCAGTGGACTCTCCATGATAGACAGGAGTTTGCTTAATGCCCGTCGCTCTGCCACAGATGTCAAAATGTCCAACTTTACTCCTACAATAGAGCCTGCCTTCTTAACAAGTTTGTCCAGGCGTGAGGCGTCTTTCATCTTTATTCTTGTCATATAACTATGACAAGGAGAGGCCATTCAGCCCAGTGAGCTTGTCTATCTATCCATGAAAACCATCAAGTTGTGATTTGAGGGTCCCCAGCGTCCTCCTCTTCACTACACTACTAGATAATTGGTTCCATGTGTCTGTGGTTCTTTGTGTGAACATTTGCCCTTTACAAGTTTCCAGTTGCGTCCCCATGCTCTTGTTTAGCTCATTTTTAAGTACCAGCCTGGACCACTGCACTAATTCCCTTAACATAACTTTAAATACCCCAGTAATATCCCTACTTATCTAAATTTGCCCAAACTTCAGTCTCTCCTGATGGCTTATAGCTCTGGTTACTCTTCTCTGGACGTTCTCTAGCACTGCTATGTTATTTTTGTGACATGGAGACCAAAACTGAATACAGTAGTCCATGTGAGGCCTCACCAGTGCATTAAGCATAACCTCCCTTAACTTGTACTCGACACATCAGGGCGCTATATAACCGAATTTCCCATTAGCTTTCTTGATTGCTTGTGTTTACTGCCTTGACGCAGAGAGTGACGAGTTCACTTTGACTTGTTCTCATAAAGGGGTACTTTCAAGTTCCTGACGTCCCATTGTGTATTCAAATCTAACATTTTTACTCTCAAATGTAATACTTTACATTTATATACATGAATGAAATGTCATCATCCACAAATCTGACCAAGTCTCTATCCTATCAAAGTCCTTCTGTAAAAATGTAGCTGATTCTGCGTTCTCTGCCCTTCTGCCTAGCAGGGTGTCATCTACAAATGTAACCTGCCTATTGATTAGATTCTTGTCCGGATTGCTTATTTATGTTAAAAAGAGCTGGGGCTCCAGGTCTGACACCTTATGTCTTAGTCCTGTTCAGCTTGTAGAGGACGTTATACTGGAGTTACCAATCATCCTCAAAAAATAAGAACACACCAACTATACTGTTGTGCTTGAAAGTTTGTGAACCCTTTAGAATTTTCTATATTTCTGCATAAATATGACCTAAAACATCATCAGATTTTCACTCAAGTCCTAAAAGTAGATAAAGAGAAACCAGTTAAACAAATGAGACAAAAATATTATACTTGGTCATTTATTTATTGAGGAAAATGATCGAATATTACATATTTGTGAATGGCAGACGTATGTGAACCTCTAGGATTAGCAGTTAGTTTGAAGGTGAAATTCGAGTCCGGTATTTTCAGTCAATGGGATGCCAATCAGGTGTGAGTGGGCACCCTGTGTTATTTAAAGAACAGGATCTGTCAAAGTCTGCTCTTCACAACACGTTTGTGGAAGTGTATCATGGCACAAACAAAGGAGATTTCTGAGGACCTCACAAAAAGAGTTGTTGATGCTCCTCAGGCTGGAAAAGGTCACAAAACCATCTCTAAAGAGTTTGGACTCCACCAATCCACAGTCAGACAGATTGTGTACAAATGGAGGAAATTCAAGACCATTGTTACCCTCCCCAGGAGTGGTCGACCAACAAAGATCACTCCAAGAGCAAGGCGTGTAATAGTCGGCGAGGTCACAAAGGACCCCAGGGTAACTTCTAAGCAACTGAAGGCCTCTCTCACATTGGCTAATGTTCATGTTCATGAGTCCACCATCAGGAGAACACTGAACAACAATGGTGTGCATGGCAGGGTTACAAGGAGAAAGCCACTGCTCTCCAAAAAACATTGCTGCTCGTCTGCAGTTTGCTAAAGATCACGTGGACAAACCAGAAGGCTATTAGAAGAATGTTTTGTGGACGGATGAGACCAAAATAGAACTTTTTGGTTTAAATGAAAAGCGTTATGTGTGGAGAAAGGAAAACACTTCATTCCAGCATAAGAACCTCATCTCTTCTGTCAAACATGGTGGTGGTAGTATCGTGGTTTGGGCCGGTTCTGCTGCATCTGGGCCAGGACGGCTTGCCTTCATTGATGGAACAGTGAATTCTGAATTATATGAGAGAATTCTAAAGGAAAATGTCAGGACATCTGTCCATGAACTGAATCTCAAGAGAAGGTGGGTCATGCAGCAAGACAACGACCCTAAGCACACAAGTCGTTCTACCAAAGAATGGCTAAAGAAGAACAAAGTGAATGTTCTGAAATGGCCAAGTCAAAGTCCTGACCTTAATCCAATCGAAATGTTGTGGAAGGACCTGGAGAGAGCAGTTCATGTGAGGAAACCCACCAACATCCCAGAGTTGAAGCTGTTCTGTACAGAGGAATGGGCTCAAATTCCTCCAAGCCGTTGTGCAGGAATGATCAGAAGTTACCGGAAACGTTTAGGGGGGTCACACCAGATACTGAAAGAAAAAGGTTCACATACTTTTGTCACTCACCAATATGTAATATTCGATCATTTTCCTCGATAAATAAATGACCAAGTAGAATATTTTTGTCTCATTTGTTTAACTGGTTTCTCTTTATCTACTTTTCGGACTTGAGTGATAATCTGATGATGTTTTAGGTCATATTTATGCAGAAATATAGAAAATTCTAAAGGGTTCACAAACTTTCAAGCACAACTGTATTTAACAATTATTTCTCTTTATTTTTCCACCCAGTTCCTCATTAACTAACTGAACCATTGATATACAGGAGATTACCTGAACACCAGGCACTATTTTGGGTGCCATGTGATAAGTGGTCCGTGGTGTTGTGAAAGTTTTAAATAAATAATCAACACAGGTGTACAGTCTTGGAATTGGGTGCAGGTGTGTGCAAGTGCGCTCCACTCCGCTCCCGGGACAGCTGGGGTGCCTGGCTGATCGCACAAACACTGGAATGTGAGTGTCAGCCTTGTGTCTCATTTGTGCCTTGGTGGGAGCGACATGTTGTACCTGCACCCAAATACACAGGAGAGAAATAAGAGGAGCCTGCATAGCAGAAGAGAGGAAAATGAACTGAGTCCCGAATGAAGGAGAGACAGAAAACAAGAGGGAGCAATAAGGAGACGGAGGTTAAAAGAGGGAATGACGGGGATAGCAGGTGGTGTAAGCCAGCAGACAGAGGTTGGAGGCAGGCAACCGGGAGGAAGAGCCCCAGGAGAAACGCAGAACGGACACTCAAGGGGGACTGAAGAGGGTCGACTCGACTATATACAGTAGAGTGCTAGAGTGACCTGATCCTGACAGCGAGCTGCCACATACTGTAAGTCCAGGAAGAGGCAGGTAGACACAAATGGAGTGAAGCTCGGCTCGGATTGTGAGCCCAGCTGGGGTGGCCGCGCCTATCGGCAGGACGTCTCCTCAGGCTAATGGGTCCGCAGATGGTAAGCCGTGGTTTTTAACTCCATTTCCAAAGATACTGTATTCATTAGGGATTTGTTAATCTTTTGGGATTTGCTTCAGTTTTAAAGATTAATTATTTATGTAAGAAGATTTTAAATTGCACTATTTACTTGAACACCATTTGATTGTTGATTATTTTTAAAATAAAATCACTTGAATACTTTTGCATCTACCCCTAAGGCCAGGTTTATACTTCACGTGATGCAACACATACTGCAGCAGATGCTACTGCTACGCAAGTGTTTTACTGTTTATACCTGCGCGAATACTTTGCATTAATTCTAGAAGATTCCACCAGGTGGCAGTGCAAGATATCATCACGGTGAGAAAACGTTCGGCTTCGCTGTGTTGTGAATTGCCTGAAACATCCATTAAATTCCAAAGACACCTTGCCACAATATCTCTGAAAAGGATGCTTAATGATTACATCCATCATTCCGGGGATGTGCCCATTCCAGCAAGCATCGGGCGCAAGAAAGAGACAAAATCCATGGACGGGGCATCAGCTCATCACAAGGTGAACACACAAGTACACACATACCCTGGTGTCATTTTAGTGTCACCAAATCCCTAAAACTTCATGGCTTTGGAAGGAAACCTGAGCCCAATGTGGAAACCCACCAGGAAAACATGCAAACTTCTGGCAGGGACCACAAGAGACGTGACTCTGTAATGTGAGACAGCAGCACTGCCACTCTGCCACCGTGCCACCACAACATGTGTAATTATTAACAGTATTCATTATTTAAACAAAGTTAACGATTTATCTGTAAAATGTAACATACATACTTTAATGTGTTTCATCATTGTGAATTTCCCCCTGGGGATTGATAAAGTATCTATCTATCTATCTATTTTATATAGTGCCTTTCACTTCTATCTATCTATCTATCTATCTATCTATTGTATAGTGCCTTTCACTTCTATCTATCTATCTATCTATCTATCTATCTATCTATCTATTGTATAGTGCCTTTCATATCTATCTATCTATCTATTTTATATAGTGCCTTTCACTTCTATCTATCTATCTATCTATCTATCTATCTATCTATCTATCTATCTATCTATCTATCTATCTATCTATTTTATATAGTGCCTTTCACTTCTATCTATCTATCTATCTATCTATCTATCTATCTATCTATCTATCTATCATAAATGTGATATCAAGTATAAATCTACGGATTCTAAACATGCAGAGAGCTGGTATATCATACATTTAATGTGTTCTGTGTGCTTATCTATTGCTGCCTGTTGCTGTCAGCGCTGGAGGAAGCCCCAGGAGCAGGGAGCGATTAACAACTGGGTGGGTTTTAAGGTTACATTTATGACGTTCCGCTTTAATGATAAACTACGAGGTTAAAGTGGACATTTCGAAATTAAAGCCGAAATTTCCACTTTAATCACAAAATACACCTTTTCCCCACACCCTTACTTTTTTTCTCTGTGGCTCAAATACACTGCCATACATTCTACTGCTGCTGTGAAGGTGCAAAAAAAAAAAAAGAAGATGGCACAGAAGATGGTATGTGAGCCTTTTAAAATGTATCGTGTCATTACGTTGGGGAATATGCGACACTTGAATATAAAAGCACCACAAATGCATTTGTATGTCGGCATTTTGCTTCACCACATCAAACCAGTCCTCAAACATTGAAACAGGCATGTCGATCCCGTAGGATCCGCGTAGTGGCTTTCTGTCACATGTAGATAGTAAACATTGCGCCCCCGACTTTTTGCTGGTGCTGCAACTCGCGCATGCATTGCGTTAATTTCTGAGGACCTGCTCAGAGGACGCATCAAATGAACACTGGGAAGTATAAACGAGCCCTTACTGTGTGTGTGTGTGTGTGTCCTCATTTGCCCGGCTCATCTCGGTTATGACTACTGGCGGTTCAGACTCAAACAGCACCCGGATGTAACACAGCGTGGAGCTGACCCAGACCGTCACAAGCCATCACACACACAGAGTGCCCACATATGTTCAAGTACTCTATAAGATCTTAATATATATAAAGACTAAAATACAGCATCCAGTCAGCAAACTCATATTGCCCAAACAAAGGAAAGTTCTGTGTTTTGCTGACCCATCAGTTTTAATTAACATGGTGCGCCACTAGTAGAGTGGAATGAAGCCGTACATCAAAATTATGCTGTTGTTTTCCACAGCTATTATTGTGCCCCTTTACAAAATCTACGAAATACATCAACCATTAATCTTAACCAATGCCACCCTTAATGACTTTTAAAGAGACAAAGCACTTCAGCTATCACCCTGAATACAGTTTGGCAGATGAGACCACCTATTTTGTTTTTTATATAAACTGACTGTTCAGACCCTGAAAATGGAGGACATGGTGCCAGTTACAAAACCAAAGACTAATGCAGAGAGCTACTTCCTTACCTGGTTAAATGTTGGTGGAGGAGGCGGCCCTGGCGGTGGAGGTGGTCCTGGCGGTGGAGGCACAGGCATTTTCTCTTATTTAGGTTCACTCCTGGCAGAGACAAAAAGAAGACTGTTAGCAAAATATCAAGTTCATCTTGTGTTTATTCATATGACCTAAAAATGGAGCCCTTTGAGGACGCCAAGTATAATAGGAAAGGAAAATTGAAATATTTATCCATCTTCCCCAGTCCTACCATTGTACGGGCTTCTGGCCGGGTAAGGGTCGTTGTTTAATCCTGGCCAGGATGCCAGTCTCTGCACGTCACCCATCTATACTAATAAAAGGCAAAGCCCTCACTCACTCACTCACTGACTCACTGATCACTAATTCTCCAACTTCCCGTGTAAGTGGAAGGCTGAAATTTGGCAGGCTCATTCCTTACAGCTTACTTACAAAGGTTAGGCAGTTTTCATTTTGAAATTCTACGCGTAACGGTCGTAACTGGAACCTACTTTCGTTCATATACTGTAATAGCCTGCAGCTCGGTCGCCGTGTAAGAGGAGTTGCGTCTCGCATCATCACGCCTCCCATGTAATTGAGTGCCTGCCCATATAAGGTAAATATTTGCGGGTGAAGGACTGTGCTTAGCATATTCATAAGTGCAGCTACTGCAGAAACCCTCCCTCAGCGAATGTGCGAGGGAAACTTTTAAGTGCCGGGTCTGAGCTAAAATTAAATAAAACTGTGGACATCGCAAGATCGCACAAGATATTCGCGAAATACAAGTTTAATGAGAAGACGCAGTGTATAAAGTCTCAATGCTAAAGACCTGGCGAAGTCATGCCTTCTCTGCTGGCCTAAAAAAATATCTGAATCACAAACTGATGTTAATTATATTTTGTCCATGAATACTTATTAAATAATTCCAAATAGTCTGTCCGCTTCCTTTCATAGCTTTTCCGATGGTTGTGCTGCTTCCAGACATGTATTTTCGTATTAAAGCATTTAACCAATCACATTTCAGCCATCATTTGTTGCCAGGCAGAGAGGCCTTCACAATCCGTTGTGCAGGCCCTCTAACACAGAATAAATGTCGATTAAACTGTTGCTTCAACCAATCAGATTTTGAGTTGGTGTCAGTAGGGCCCTCTAGCAGGCGTAGGGCAACGTCACCGTATTCAGACCCATTGATTGGATAGAAGCTGATATGAGGAACTCTACGAGGCCACTGAACGCACCGCAGGCGCTCCGAGCGCTAGATCCTCACGCACACTACCGCCAACTTCATGGCAGGATTCTGGACAATATTATTTGCCAGACACAGACCAGATTTCAAGACCACGAAAACCTGATGTTTGTCACGCTCCTCGACCCCAGAAGTTTCGGGAATACAAGAAAAATTTCCCGCATGCAGCCTTCTCCAGTTTAACACAAGAGCCACAGCAGTTTTGATCTGTCTCGGCTAAAAACAGAACTGACTGTAATGTATGCCATGGATGATTTTGGAAAAAGATCTCCCACTGATCTCCTTGACTTCCTTCATCAGAAAAATCTGAATGAGAGCATGGGGCAGCTGTTCACATTGGTATATTTGGCGGTGACCATTCCCGTGTACACTGCTTCTGTTGAGCGGACATTTTCAGCCCTAAAGTGAATTAAAACTTATGCCAGAAATACGACAGGGCAGGTTCGACTTTCAGCATTAGCTTCGATGGCGATAGAAAGGGACTTTTTGATGGAACTGAAGTGCCGGATAATCCGTACGACAGAGTAATTGAACTGTTTGAGGAAAGAGAAGAGGATGGATTTTGTTTACAAATAATCTGAATTTTTGGTGAGTAAAATGTTGCGATTTTCCTAAATAATATTGCAAGTTTATGAGGAGTTATTGATGTTTTTTATGTGTGTCGTGGCTGTAGCTGCAGTAGAAAGGAACTTGTTCAGCCCTGGTTTGTCTATTCAATAAAGACATTTATTGTGGCAACAGGAGTTATCTATCTGCGATGCAGCGGCTCTTTTTACTGTATTTCTGCATATTAAGATGGTTTTTATAACCATAAATTAGTTTTTGAGGGGCGGGTTGATTCAGACGGAGCACTACTGAAGGCCTAGGTGTGAAATGCACAGTCCACCACTGGACCAGATGATACGTAAATTTGATGAACATTACAACTCGAAAATAAACAAACTGTAGAGAGGTTCAGATTATACTTCTCCCAGTGTGTCTCTCTAAATCCTCCGTGCGGGAACATTATCATAAGGCTTAACAATCTTATTGTTACACCTTCTATGTGCACCGAACCGTCCTTATTACGAAGTCTTCCTTGCTTTACCACTGGCTTCTTCTTTCCATTCACCTTCCTAGCTCTTTATTTGAACAGTTTTCCTTCTCACTTTTCTGCTCCTTCGCTGTCTTCTCCCTTTTCGTTCAAAATACGCGCCTCCTTGCCTTTTACAGTCAGCTCCCTTACGTCACACCATGGTGCGTTTAGCACAAGTTAATACCGGGAATGCCTGTTAAACATCTTACATTCACGAGTAGCAATTTGCGTAGTGAACACTTCGATGAATGAAACCTGTTATCTTTACAACGGTTGACAAACACGGAATGTAACTTCAAAACAACACGTCCTCCAAATACGAACCTGATTGAAAGAAATAATGATAATCAAATCCTTGATGACAGCAACACTCATAACAGTGACAAAACAATTACATTGACAATCAGGTTATGTTATTTTTAAAATGTTTCCTTTTCTTTTTCATAACTTCTTTAACACACTACTTCTCCGCTGCAAGAAGCGGGTATTTTGCTAGTTACAATATATATTTAAAAAATTAGATTAACTACCACAGTTTTATTAAAATAAAATATTGGTACAAAGAAATTGTATAGTTTCGGGCATGTGAGTAAATACAACATATAAACAGTACAATAAAGCACTTGGAGTGGGGGGGAATCCAAAGGCAGATTCAGGACTCCTCTGTAGTGATGGTGATGGTGATGGTGATGGTGACTGCTGTCAGGTATGAGTTGTGAGGAGGGAGTGAGCAATAGCTGATGTAAGGACTGCAGGTAACCAAACCCTGATGCTGGCCAGAGAAGTATGAAGGTCTGGTCAGGTCAGATTGGGGGAGCATGCACTGGTACAGCATATTGTCACAACCACTACGCAATGAAATACCTCGAGATCCCAGTTGGCATAGCCACACCCCCCCCAAGGTGGACACACAGTCCACTCCCACCCTCCAGAAATGACCCTCCATCTGCCACAGCCAGGTGTTATGTGGGAATCCCCTTGGAACTTAATTTAAACTTTAGGTTTACATCGTGCTTTGTTTCCGAAGTAGCACAACTCATGAATATGGTTGTATATGTCACTCGCTCGCTTCTTATTGTTTCGCTGCCTTCTCAATTATATAATGCATGTTTTCTTCAGCGCTTTTTGGAGCTCTTCCTTGTTTTCTACGCACTGCGTTGACTGTCAGTTCACGTGATTACGTGGGAGGCGTGATGATGTCACATGAAACTCCGCCCCCCACGGCTCGAGCCCCTCAAGCTCAACTCCATTACAGTAAATGGAGAAAAATAGGTTCCAGTTATGACCGTTACGTGTAGAATTTCGAAATGAAACGTGCCCAACTTTTGTAAGTAAGCTGTAAGGAATGAGCCTGCCAAATTTCAGCCTTCTACCTACACGGGAAGTTGGAGAATTAGTGATGAGTGAGTGAGTGAGTGAGTGAGTGAGGGCTTTGCCTTTTATTAGTATAGATTAACTATATTTGTGCTTAAAAATCATTAAAAAAATATATATTTGCATACAGTTTGTGCTGTCTGGAACAGATTAATTGTATTTACATACAATCTTATGAGTGAAACTACTTCGGTTCATGACCAAATCAGGTTACGACCAGAGTTTTGGAACAAATTATGGTCGTGAACCGAGGTTCCAGTGTATGGTATGTATCTAATATAACAGCAGGTCATGTGAAATGCAGAAATTCTCAGATTTTGGGGTGTATTGATAAAGGGGACGAGACAGAGGAGAGGAGTCATGGGGAGAACTTTGAGAATTGTCTGCAACTCAGCATCAGCAAAACCAAAAAACTGCTTATTGACTTTCACGGCACCGACGAGCCTCTGTGTCTGGTCACTACTCAGGGAGTTGATGTGGCGGAGGTGCATTGCTACAGGTACTTGGGGGTCCACATTAATGCCAAGTTGGACTGCTCTCATAACACGGAGGTACTGTATAAGAAAGGGCAGAGCTGGCTCTTTTTCCTTAGGAGACTGCGGCCCTTTAATGTGGGAAGTGACATCCTTCTCATCTTCTCCAACTCTGTAACGGTCAGTCTGGTGTTCTGGGCTGGTAACATCACTTCAAGGGAGGCCCACCGAATCAATAAACTAAGTAAGCGGCAGGATGAGTTATGGGACATACTCTGGACCCCCTGGACATAACATCAATGGAGTGAACTGAAGACAAAACTGAGTGCCATTATGAACACTACTGCACATCCTCTCCCTGACACAGCAACACTGAGGACTTTCAGCCAAAGAATCATTCAGCAGAAGTGTGTCAAGAGAAGCGGCAGGGGGCTCCATTATACCAACAGCACTACGCCTGCATAGCACCTCCCCGGGACTGCCAAGGCAGACGTTTTCTTTCGTTTCATTTTCAATTCTTCCTTTTTAGTCATTCTGGTGTGTGTTCCATTGAGTAGGTTTACACATGGCGGCACGGTGGCTCAGTGGTAGCGCTGCCTCCTCGCAGTTAGGAGACCTGGGTTCGCTTCCCGGGTCCTCCCTGTGTGGAGTTTGCATGTTCTCCCCGTGTCTGCATGGGTTTCCTCCCACAATCCAAAGACATGCAGGTTAGGTGGATTGGCGATTCTAAATTGGCCCTAGTGTGTGCTTGGTGTGTTTGTGTGTGTCCTGCGGTGGGTTGGCACCCTGCCCAGGATTGGTTCCTGCCTTGTGCCCTGTGTTGGCTGGGATTGGCTCCAGCAGACCCCCATGACCCTGTATTCGGATTCAGCGGGTTAGAAAATGGATGGATGGATGGAGGTTTACACATGTTAAAGGAAGGGGACGTTCTGAACTGCAGCCAGTTGATGTGTGACAGTGTAGTTATTTGTGGCATTCTGTTAACATCTATATAATAGGGAGTATAAAAGGGGAATAGGATCACCTAACGAACCTATCATGGCAAAACTGACCAACATCTACCATGACACCAATATAGATCTGGATAAACACAGAATAAAAAAAACTGTCACAATCACAAAATCTGTTCTAAATCAAGGCTGAAAGTGTGTCAAACTTGTAACTAAACTATTAGACTGTAAAGACCAGGGCTGTGAGAGACGCTTTATCTACTAGTGCACAAATTCTAGAAAGATGCAAACATCTGTGACACTGCGGTATATAAGCTGCTACGGACAAACAGATCAGCTAAAGAAATAAACCACAACAGAAAGGGATAAGCAGCAGACTACAACGCTCCTACAAATGCCAAGGCAAATGGAAAAATAAAAACATTTCCTGCCGCCGGCTCAGTTCTCAGAAGCTGAAGTCCTGCTGTTTGTACTCCGAGGGTACTTGTACTTTTTTCGCCCGTTTTACCAGCTCTTTTATATCCAGCAAGCATCTGGTGTGCACAGTAAAAAGGAAGTGAAGAGTCAGACGCCTGCTTCTGGTCACTGGTTTAATAACAAAACAAAAAAAAGTGTGAAGTTAAAGCAGTAGCTAATGAGCTGTTTCACAACTTCCTCTGTGAAGTTTAGTTTTTTTTTTTTGGTTATAATATATAAATTGTTCCGGCTTACAGGCTGATGCCCTTTTTTTTTAATTCAAGAAGTATCTCAGCTAGCGGGCCTGAAAGTGAAGGAGAAGCTGCTTCCTTTTTCTTAACTGTTTAAGTTGCCATTAGAAACTTCAGCAGGTTTTGTTTGGTAGACCCAAAGCGTCTTCTTTAATGCCACTAACTGCACGTCACCTCTAGAACATCTCCTTACTAAGTAATAGCAATCCCAGTTCAGCATAACTGGAACAGATTAAGAAAAACGCGGCCCTTATATTCCTATACTGTATCTCCGTGGCCAGGGCCGTCTTGACGTATGGGCATAATGGGCACTGGCTGAGACCCCCAGGAGCATAGGGGTCCATGATGTTTCTGAAGCCTGTGTATGTTTCAGTTTTGCTATCAAAATATGGGGGTCCTATGATGCTGGGACTTTGCTTGTAGTAATTCCGTGGTCTTTTCCTCTCTGCTCTTTATGTTGGCAGTAGAGTAAAAGGCCTAAATCAGCGGCAGCCATTTACTGTTTAGGCAGAGCTGCTTCATTATGTAGGTCGCTACTATCACACACTATCACATAAGGCTACTCTCTACAACAATGGTTTTCTAAGAACAGTGAGGCAAAATGACCCCTTATGTTGGCTAACTAAAAAGATTACAATATGCAAACTTTCAAGGCAACTCAGGCCCCTTCTTCAGGCGAGATGCCTTGAAAGCTTGCATATTGTAATCTTTTTAGTTAGCTGATAAAAGGGGTCATTTTGCTTGGGTTTTCTCCACATTCATAATGGCTATCACGGTACAACACCCTAAGTACTAAGAAATGCGAGAAAAAGAACTAAAGTGCCTTCTGCTACTAGATAGACAGCACCTTTGGCTGCCTAGTCACCTGTGGTCAGTAAGAATACAAATGATGGGGTCTATGGAAGAGGTGCAGGTTAGTACTGGACTCGGCCTCGCTGGCAGCACTGTGTTCTCACACCACACCATATAACGCCAGTTTACCCGTTACTCTCCTACACTGTATAGTGCAGCATACTGTATATCAAGTCCACCAGGCTGAATGACTTGTCCTTTGTCGGGTACAACTTCTCCTCTAATAGACAATAGGTGCCAGTTATTTGTAACAATGCTTGGTGACAACCTCAGCCCTGGACTAAAAGACATGCTGGGTTCAGCAGTTTGGAACTTGACTCAGTGTACCAGTGTGTCAGAGTGAAAGGTCGGGGTCGGTGCTGAGCTGAGGTAGAAGTGTATGAATAAAAAGTAGACGTAGATTAACTACATTATGGTTATGAAAGTCTGGTCAGAGATGCTTCAAATCTTAAATGTAAAAAAAAAGACCCGACGACTCTCATCAAGCGAGGATGGGCTCAGGGTACATTCGTCCCTACTCACGAAGTACTGATCGGCATGCTGGGTGAGAAGCTGTAGAGTTAAAAGGCTGGAATTGTACTAAACTGTAAGTGCGAGATTCTGGAATGACTGTTTATTCGCTACTTCTGTGTCACTAGTTAACTATCTGCAGCAATAATTTAGTTCTGTGACCAGCGGGGGCGCCCCAGAGCCCCAGACTCCAGACACAAGTGCGCGTACACAGATTAAAAAAAATAACCTTTTCAGGTTCTTTCTCCAAAACAAGTACTCACAAGCACAAATTATTCTCTACTCTCATCCAGGCAAGCCTTGCCCTCCACCTTCTGACTCCAACTCACCTGGATAAGAGCAAGTGGCGAGTTTTATGCCAGACCTGGGAGTGTGCCATACCCTGGAAGCACATACCAGTCAAGTGGAACCTCCTTAAAGTGTGTGAATCCTCTCTTCACAGCTCCCTCTGGTGGCTCCCATGTACCCTGACAGAGCTGTCCATCAGGACTACAATTCCCAAGATGCCAGCTGTACAAATGGGAGCTCTACTCAAAGGATGGTGCTGCCTGGCATACTAGGGGACAATATGGCTCCAAGAAACAGACTTTCCCTGTCCTTTCATTGTATCTTCCCGGCCAGGAAAGGAACCCACAATCAACCTGGCTGGGACACCTGTCCATCCCAAACCTTACCTTATGGCCTCCTGTCCAGTTAAGGGACCACCGTCCCTTCATTCTGGTTGGAATGCCAGTCCATCCAACCTTGATACAGACAATTCTGCCATTTGAGCAATTACCTTCCATCTACTAGATACGGTTAAACTGAGAGACGTCAACCACAGAAGATGAGCATATGGTTGGATTAAATAAGGCTGATCCAAAGAAATGTAAATACAACTTTAAGAAGCTAACCTGAAATTACAGTCAAGAAAACAAGCTCTGCGACAGGAAGAAATGGAGAGTCCTGAACAGCTTCAAGGATAAGCTACAACAGTGTCTCTCATCGCTAGATAGTTAGATAGATAGATATGAAAGGCACTATATGATAGATACATAGATATGAAAGGCACTATATGATAGATAGATAGATATGAAAGGCACTATATGATAGAGATAGATAGATAGATAGATAGATATGAAAGGCACTATATGATAGATAGATAGATAGATATGAAAGGCACTATAGATAGATAGATAGATAGATAGATATGAAAGGCACTATATAACAGATAGATAGATAGATAGATAGATAGATAGATAGATAGATAGATAGATAGATATGAAAGGCACTGTATAACAGAGATAGATAGATAGATTGATGTGAAAGGCACTATATAATAGATAGACAGATAGATAGATATGAAAGGCACTATATAACAGAGATAGACAGATAGATTGATGTGAAAGGCACTATATAATAGATAGACAGATAGATGGCACTCTCCAGATTTTCCTTTCATTTTCTGAAGGCCTTTGAATTATCCAACCTGCTATATCCTAACTACAGGTTCACAGGGGTCTGTTGGAGCCAATCCCAGTCAACATAGGGTGCAAGTCAGGAAATAAACCCCGGCCAGCTCACCGCAGCCTTTTGTATTATTTGATTCTATTTTGTTCAATAAATATTTGATCACAAATTTAAAAAAAAGACAAGGGGGTGATCTGTATGGCCGTTAACTCATCAGAAAGGTTGCAGGGAGGGCAAAGCATAATTGGCTATAACACAGATGATAATCAAACAAAAGCAATAATTAAAAATAAGAGTCACACTGAAGTAGCATAGAAGACCCACAATGCAGCCAACTAAAATTAAACCATCAAGGTGGCCAAAGGACTTCAACCCTGTGCCTTAAACGCACTGTTAAAGGTTGATTTAATTCAAAGTATAAGCATCTTTGAAACAGGCTTCCATCAAAGTTTCCATAACACCCCATAAATATCATCCTCTGCTGTTTACTACCCTATATGATTTGATCGATTATACTCTTCATGTACAGGAATTGTGGGTAAATGTTTAAAGATAATCATCATACTCCAGGGTCACTGGATTTGTGATGATATTAAGCTTGTCATTTCATTTCGGGACCTAAATTAAATGTACAGGTTTATGGTTTATGGTGCCAACTTTACAGAAATGTGTCTGGCATTAAATCTCAATCCAAACTCTTTTCATGTGTAGCCCCTTGCAGGTGGATTTTGCTGCCCACTGCTAATCAAACTGCTTATGACACGTTTGACGTCTCTCTTATTCTGTGAATTTCTGCCTAACTGAAAATGGCCTTGTTAGATTCTTGTAACTAAGGACGTGTAACGCATTGTATTTTGCTCTGAGCTCTTCACTCGTGATGATCGAGTTTGTAACGTTCTCCTCACCCCCGACTGATGCTTACTTGATTATTTTGGCCGCTTTTGTAGGTTACTTTGGATAAAAACGTCTGCTAAGCAAATACAGTTTATGTAATACATGTAAGTGTCATTTATATTGCTGTTCACACACGATGTTTCTTTTCACTCGCATGTCACAAATTCGATCTTTTTACAGTAATGTGAACTGTAAAAAAAAAAAAAAGCCTAATATAGCAAAGTCGCTATGTGTTTACTGAAATGTAACGCCTCAAGCACTTATTTTCCAAGATAGTCTTGCAGACTGAGGCTGTTATGAGTAATTAAATGCCCCCTTTGATATTCTCAGATTGTCCAATTTCTATTTTGTATCAAACCCCTCCACTTCTTGTTCTCTCGTGTCCACAGATCCGGCATAATTCCACGTAAAGCATCACAGAGCACTTGCCATTGTGAGCCGTCGAATCCACAGACGTCCTGCACTGTAACCAAGATGAAGTTAGTATTTCAGCAAGTCAACATGTCAACATGTCGCTGATATTATTGGTTGTCTATTAGGTTGCATCTGTCTGATGAATTAGTTTTTAATTAGTACACTGTCATATCTGATTTGAATCTCTTAAAATATTAATTAGAACGGTCAAACAAAACAAAAATCAGATATAAGTGACACATTGGAATTGAGTTCTTCTAACTGCAAGCTTAATGTAGCCTTAGTAGCCCATAACAACTCATAGACTCAAATGCAGTTGGCATGGATTTTTCAGCTCATTCATACATTGCTGTAGGACCCTTCAAGATAAGATGAGAAGCTCTGATATCCAGGAGAGGCTCGGAGTTGAGCTGCTGACCCTCCGCATCAAGAGGAGCCAATTGAGGTGGTTTGGGCATCTGATACCTGAAGGACGTCTCCCTGTGGACATTTTATGAACACAACCAGTTGGGAGGAGACCCTGGGGGAAGACCCAGGGCTCACTGGGAGGATTATATCTTCTAGATGGCCTGAAGTAGTGCTGGGCGATATGGAAAAATCATATATCACGATATGGATTATTTTATATCACAATAACGATATATATCACGATATACCACCCACAATAAAGTACGTTTCCAGTTATTCTCTGAAAAGTTTGACAAAAATATCATTGCATACTTTTTTTTGCAACTTTATTTTGAAGTGACATTTAACTGAACTGTCACAAAACCACAAGATGGAGTTTCTTTGCGAAAAAGTTCATTTTTATTCTTGATTATCACTTATATAAAGGGTAGAGTATGCATTGCATAGCGACAAGACATTATCATTCATTTGTCATAGCCTATTTAATGCAATATTTTCTTTAGTAATTGATAAAATTAGGTTAGAAACGATAGAAACGATAGAAGAGAAATAGGACGATAGACACTTTTCTATCGTCCCCACGATATATATTGTCATATCACCCAGCACCAGCCTGAAGTACTAGGGTGTTGTACCGTGTTGGCCATTATGAATGTAGTGAGAAGTCAACCAAAATGGCTCCTTTTATTGGCTAACTAAAAAGATTACAATATGCACGCTTTCAAGGCAACTCAGGCCCCTTCTTCAGGCGAGATGTAATCTTGTCCTAGTGTGTGTGTATATAAACACAGGGAACTCCAGTTTCTGTATTCCATCTTGCCTGAAGAAAGGGCCTGAGTTGTCATTTTGCTTGGCTTTTCTCTAGATGACCTGAGAAAACCTTGGCTAGTATGGCTGGGGAAACGGAACATAAGAAATTTGACAAATGAGAGGAGACCATTCAGTCCATGAAGCCCGTTTGTTTTACTAATAGCTAAGTTGTCCCAATGTCCCCTCCTGATTCTTCTTAAAGGTTGTCAATGTTTCTGGTTCGACTCCATGTCTAGGTAGTGTGGGGGATGGCCGGAGCCCTTGTCCGGTCGGGACGCCTCCACGCTGGGAGGTCCAGGGGAGCAAATGTGGTCAGAGGGTTGCCAGCAGTGCCTTGGATTCCTGCAGGGCTCCATGGGAGTTGGAGTTTGGTGCAGCCCTGTTGGGATCTGTGGGCACCGCCAGTTGCTGAGCCCTCATGGGCAGTTCTTCCACCACACCTGGAAGTCGGTCATCAAGCAACTGGAGCACTTATGGGTGCCTTATAAAAGGGACCAGCAACCACTCGTGCAGGAGCCAGAGTCGGGAGGAGGGAGACGAAGCTTGCCAGGAGGAGTGGAGGAGTAAAAAGAAAGAGGACGAGAAGAAGAGAATTGTGTTGTGATTGAGCTGGACTGTGTTTGACTTGCAGGAGACAGGGAAGACGTTTCCCACAAGAGAAAAACAAAAATAAAGCTTGTGCCTTCTGCGTCTGTTTGTGTCGGGTAGGGTGCCTGGCATGCCCCCTGTGGGTGCCATAGTGGTTTGTTGCACAGTCCCATAACTTTTTGCGTAAATACGTGTTTCCTGGCTTCAGTCCTAAATGCACATCCCCTTAATTTGATGTTCTCGAGGACGTGATTCACCCTTAGGCTGAGAGAATTCTGCTGGACCAACTTTATCACTCCCTTTGAGGATTTCAGACACCTGGATGAGGTCCCCACGCCGTCTCCTCTGCTCAGACTAAGCAGGTTTCATTCTCTGAGTCTGTCCAGTAGGACATGTCCTGGGATGCACCTGGTTGTTCTGCTTGAGAAGGTTTGGGCCTCACTGCTAAGACGGTTGCCCCCAGTGACCTGGTCTCTGATAAATGGTGGATAATGAAATAAAATGAATTGCTTCACACCCCCCTGCCTTTAGGATTACGGGAGCAGTTGCCTCTAAAACCCCCTCATAGATGCTGCCTATGGCGAACTCAAAGCAGTGACCACATTTTTTCTTGGGAGAGTCAATAGGTTTACTCCCACTAAAAATGACATCTCATATTTGCCACAAGATCACCTAAGGTAAGGATCCCACAAAAAAGAACTGGAATATGTTGCTAGGGAAACGAAAGTCCGGCTTGCCCAGCTCACCTTTTTCCCATTGGAACCTTTGCAACATAAGCTGTCCTAAAAGTGCAGTAGCCTGACTTCCAAAAGAGTAAACTTGGCTCTAAGGCTTGAGATTTACAAGAAAATGAAAATGAATCGTCTGTGAAATTCTATCCACGAATAAATGTTTTGGAACTCTGCGGTGCAGCACTAGTCTACCAATATTAATTCACCACCCATGTTTTTCAATGTGGTGTTAAAGGGAGCTGGGCATAATCTGGCAGGAACAGGAACTGAGCAAAAAAAACGACTCCAAAAATAACAAAGTTTAAAAAAGAAAAAAAAAAACAAATTCTCATTAACACAAGCACAAAAAGTAGAGATGAAGTAAGACGAAGCAAGCGGGGTAAGTATATAGAAGTGAGATGAAAACAGCAGCAGTTGTTTTAGGGTCAGTCACACTCTCAAGTCTGCCGATGCCACTTGGACACATGGACAATAACGAATACTCAGGCAAGGGAGCTCAGCAGAAATCTCACTACAGTATGTCACGACTTAGCCGCCTTGTTTGAGTTCTGCTCCCCTGACCTGGACAAGCAGCTTATAAAATGGATGGACGGATTACAAATCTGTTGGAGTTCAAACAACTCAAAGGAGACGCAGGACGTTTTTACCACACTACCGATGTGGTTTCTTGCTGACCCGGCCAACAGCTTATCCACTAAGACGGAGGTCTTTCCCCACTTCTGTGCCATCATGAGCCAGACTTGTGCAGTTGTCTCGTTATCTACTGTCACCTCAACCATCACTCGGCTGTAGGGAATCCATAATCGGGAGCCAGGGATTCCCGGACATTTTTCATTAATTTCAGCAGTTTCATTCCCGGGAAACCAGGAACAGCCAAGCTTGCATATATAGCATGTAAAAGTGTAAAAATCGTTGAGTTATAGTTGAAAATAAATACGTTTTTTTGGCCCACGGCGTAGTGTGTTGCCGATTGATTCAGTCAACAACAGACCAGCAGCAGTCGTCAGTCTCCCGGCTCCCACTAAGACCGAGTACAGTGGACTGGGAGGAGTCTGCACTCTGCAGCTCACGAATGCCGGGACGGGGCAGACTTCATTGACGTCTGTCAGACAACAGCTTTGAACAGCAACTTGAAATTGCAATGCGTCAGTCAGTCTGTTGCATCCGCATTATCTGTGCCAAGAAACTTAGCATCACAGAATGATGACAAGAAACTGGATGCATTAGTAAAAGCTGAAATGGCGGTGTTTCAGAGCAACAGCAAGTGTTTAGAGCAAGTGTATCAGTATCTGTTGACTGTGCCGCCTGCTTCAATGGAGGTAGAGCGTGCTCTCTCAGCGACTGGCGTACTCTGCATGAAGGTGTGTTCTCGCCTGGACGAGCGCACGCTGGAGATGTTGTGCTTTCTACGCTCTTATTACCGCCACTAACTAGATAGATAGATAGATAGATAGATACTTTATTAATCCCAAGGGGAAATTCACAGATACGTGTACTGATATGGCAGCATGAACTGCTTGTAGTTAAGGTTAGTCTTTCATTGGTGTCAACGTATTGCAGTAGTGTCGGGCGTTCTAAAACCGTTCACATGTGAGATGCCCGTGCACTGTGTCATCCCCAGGAGCCGAATGACATGTGAGATTCCCGAATTCTCGGGAATGGATAAACCCGTCTGAGAATGGATTCCCTACTCGGCAGCCTTCTCAGCCAAACCAGTTGTAGGTAGGGTGACATTTCTTACATGTTGTCTCATGCAAGAATCATTTACATTGGCCATTTTGTGGTCATCCATTACATTTGGAGCTTGCCTAAATATAATAACTGTGCCATTTCATATATTTGTCTTTATATTTTTTGTTTGAAAATGTCAAGAAACTGTCCAAATAGAGACTGTAATATCTCTATTAGCTTAATTCTTAGTCTGGGGTGCTATTATAACACACTGCCAAAAGAAACACAGGCAGGCTGTGTGGCACAGTGGTTAAGGCTTTAGACTTCAAACTCTGAAGTTGTGGGTTCAAATCCCACTACTGACACCACTATGTGACACTGAGCAAGTCACATCTCCTGCTTGTGTTCCAATTGGAAACATAACCAATTGTATCATCTTGAATGATGGCATGAGCCAAATACGTAAATGGCTCAGCTAGCTTCAGCCATCACATGTGCACTGTGGCACTTATTTTGGTCTCCTCCTGCAGTTACTTTCCGCTCAAACACATAAAATTTACATGAACCAAAATGCACATTTGTGACGTGGAATAAATAAGTGCACCCCTATGTCCCTGGCACAGTGCAGGCTTTTAAAGAATAATTGCGTCCCGAGAGCGTGCAGGCCCAGAACAGGAGTGGGTGTGCACATGATGGCACCACTCCAAGGTTTGATTGCCGTGCTTGGCTGATCACACACTCACGTGCAAATGCGAACAGATCAGTCAGGTGCTTCATTCACACCTCGGAGTGGGCAGAGGGTCACAACTGCACCTCCATTAGGCCATATAAAGTAGCCTGCATGGAAGACGGAAGGACAGAGAGAACAGAGAAAAAACAAAAAGGAGCGAACAGAGGTTAAAGAGGAAGAAAGAGCGAGAGGCAGGATCAGGAGAGGCCATGCTGGACAGGAATAGAGGCAAGTGGCCGGGAGCGGAGGGTGATGCCGAGGGGTAGGAGCGGCCTGTTATGCGGTTTGTCCCACAGACGCCAAAGCAACGGTGGCAGGAGATGTATGTGCAGCTCAGCATGGCACCCCATGGATGCTGGTAATAATAATAATAATAATAATAAATTTTATTTATATAGTGCCTTTCCCATGCTCAAGGCACTTACAGAGTATAAGAAAGAACAGCAGGGTATACAGTATATAGCATTGTACAAACCAAATAAATACATAAATGAGGCCAGTGCAATGCAAGTCCTGTTGGATGTTGGACTTTTTAGATGATGGTTTGGAAGAGCCAGTTGTCTATGAGGGCTACATCTGCAAGAGATGCCAGCTGATCCGAGCTCAGGGTCGCTGAACTGGAGGAGGAGTTGGCTGACCTGCGTTGTAATAGAGAATTGGCGGACTTGGCCCAGGTGTCCTTTAGAGAGATAGTGTGCACCCCTAAGGTGGCGGGAGGAGATTCCAGACCAGACAGGTAGGAATAGGTGGGTCACGGTGCAAGGCGTAAGGTAAAGGGTGCACACTGTCCTGGGGCATCAACCCCAGAATTAGAAGTGTCTAACCGTTATCATGTCCTGCCGGAGCTGGACGGTGACTCTGATAATTCTGAGGTGGTAGGCAGGGTTGAGGAGCCCCAACGGGCCACCTCAAAACCAGTTCCCAAAAAGAGAGGTAGTGATAGTTGGGGACTCAATCATTAGGGGGATTGAAGCGCA
This sequence comes from Polypterus senegalus, assembly GCF_016835505.1. NCBI lineage: Eukaryota > Metazoa > Chordata > Cladistia > Polypteriformes > Polypteridae > Polypterus > Polypterus senegalus. The sequence goes on from NC_053159.1 coordinate 180,560,847, forward strand.
GGTGTGCTCCAGAGAGAGAGTCTCGACGGTGTGTTGCCTTCCGGGAGCACAGGTGGGAGACCTCCCTGGAAGGGTGGATAGGCTCTTGGCCAGAGCGGGGGTGGATCCAGTTGTCATTGTCCACGTTGGAACAAATGACATACATAAGGGTAGTCTGTCAGTTCTGCGATCCAAATTCAAAGAGTTAGGTACCAAGCTGAGGAGCAGAACTGACAAGGTAGTCTTCTCCGAAGTTCTGCCTGTGCCACGCGCCAGTCCAGGTAAGATTGAGGAGATTAGAAGGCTTAACGCGTGGCTCAAATCTTGGTGCAGGGTAGAAGGGTATAGGTTTATGGGGCATTGGGACTCCTTTGGAACAGATGGGACCTGTTCCGCCGTGACGGGTTACATCTGAACCGGAGGGGCACCAATGTATTGGGGAGGCGTATGTGTAGGCTAGTCGAGGATTGTTTAAACTAGGGAATGGGGGCAGGGAGTTTAGGACAGGCCAGATTTAGATCTATACATGGAAGAACAAACAATGGTGTAGAAATAAAAATGCATAGTAATGTAAATTTTAAGCAAACACGTAAAGATAGAAGGATTAACACATTAAAAATAGCTTGCCTTAATGCTAGAAGTATCAAAAATAAGGTAAGTGAGTTGGAGTTGTATGTAGCAGAGCACAATTATGATATTATAGCAATAACGGAAACCTGGCTAAATAACAAAGATGGGGATGAGTGTAACATAGAGGGATACACATTTTTTAGGAAGGATAGACAGAACAGAAAAGGAGGTGGGGTTGCTGTTTATGCCAAACAGGATTTAAATGTAAGTCATCTTCAGTTGGATGATGAGCCCCATCTTAGTGAGGACATGTGGCTTCGCCTGGAAAATATTAGGGAAAAGGTCTTATTTTAGGAGTGTGTTATAGACCACCCAATTCAGACAGTAATTTCAACACACATCTTTTTAGTAATATCAAAAAGGCAAGTTTACAGGGGGATATTATAGTCATGGGGACTTTAATTATCCAAATATTAACTGGGATAACCTTACAGATGGAGGAGCACAAGAGCAGGAGTTTTAGAAGTAATCAGCGACTGTTTTTAACACAGCATGTTAAAGCACCAACAAGGGGTGAAGCCTGTCTGGATTTAGTATTCTGTAATAATCAGGATAGAATTGAGGGTGTAGAGGTGATTGAACCACTAGGGTCAAGTGACCATAATGTAATACAATTCTCAGTATTTTGTAAGAGTACAGATGCAAAGACTAAAATTGTTAAATTGAACTTTATTAGGGCTAATTTTGAGCAGATTTAGCGCGTATGAGAAAATGAGGGCAACCATTAAGAAGGATATCAGAGAGGCTAAAAGACAGTTGGAGAGGAATATAGCAGATAAGGCGAAAGAAGACCCCAAGAGATTCTTTCAGTATTTTAGTAGTAAAAGAACAGTTAAGGAGGAGGTCAAGTTCATCAGGAATAGTAAAGGGGAATTAAAAGATACAGACAGTGAAATAGCAGATGCCCTAAACTTACATTTTCTGAGGTGTTTACAAGTGAGCAAGTGGATAACCTCAGAGCAGTAACAACTACTAAGGAGGTACTGAGGATTTGGAAATTGTAGAGGGAGAAGTGCTGCTCAGATTAAATAAGATGAAATCAAACAAATCACCAGGACCAGATAATATTTATCCTCGTGTTCTTAAGGAGGCTAGTGAGTACATATATAAACCCTTGACACATATTTTTAGGAAGTCACTGTGCACTGGAGAGATTCCAAAGGACTGGAAAATGGCAAATATCATCCCATTATATAAAAAGGGTGACAGGGCAGATCCAAGCAACTATAGGCCAGTAAGCTTAACATGCATCACAGGAAAATTAATGGAAGGAATTATTAAGGATAAGATTGAGCAACACATGGCAAGGACAGGAGTTATTCTGAACAGTCAGCATGGGTTCAGAAGAGGGAGGTCGTGTTTTACTAACATGTTGGAATTCTATGAGGAGGCAACAAAAGGATACGATCAAAGTGGAGCTTATGATATTATTTATCTGGACTTTCAGAAAGCATTTGATAAGGTGCCACATGAGAGGTTGGGCATCAAGTTAAAAGAAGTGGAGTTCAGGGTGATGTTTTTAGATGGGTGCAGAATTGGCTCAGACACAGGAAGCAGAGGGTGATGGTGCGAGGAACCTCATCAGAACTGGCCGATGTTAAGAGTGGTGTTCCACAGGGGTCAGTGCTAGGGCGCTGCTATTTTTAATATATATAAATGATTTAGATAGGAATATAAGTAACAAGCTGGTTAAGTTTGCAGATGATACCAAGATAGGTGGATTAGCAGATAATTTGGAATCCGTTATATCATTACAGAAGGACTTGGATAGCATACAGGCTTGGGCAGATTTGTGGCAGATGAAATTTAATGTCAGTAAATGTAAAGTATTACACATAGGAAGTAAAAATATTAGGTTTGAATACACAATGGGCGGTCGAAAAATCGAGAGTACACCTTATGAGAAGGATTTAGGAGTCATAGTGGACTCCAAGCTATCAACTTCAAACAGTGTTCAGAAGCCATTAAGAAGGCTAACAGAATGTTAGGTTATATAGCACGATCTGTGGAGTACAAGTCCAAGGAGGTTATGCTCAACCTTTATAATGCACTGGTGAGGCCTCATCTTGAGTACTGTGTGCAGTTTTGGTCTCCAGGCTACAAAAAGGACATAGCAGCACTAGAAAAGGTCCAGAGAAGAGCGACTAGGCTGATTCCAGGTCTACAGGGGTTGAATTATGAGGAAAGATTAAAAGAGCTGAGCCTTTACAGTTTAAGCAAAAGAAGATTAAGAGGTGACATGATTGAAGTGTTTAAAATTATGAAGGGAATTAGTACAGTGGATCGAGACTTGTATTTTAAAATGAGCTCATCAAGAACACGGGACACAGTTGGGAAACTTGTTAAGGGTAAATTTCGCACAAACATTAGGAAGTTTTTCTTTACACAAAGAACGATAGACACTTGGAATAAGTTACCAAGTAGTGTGGTAGACAGTAAGACGTTAGGGACTTTCAAAACTCGACTTGATGTTTTCTTGGAGGAAGCAAGTGGATAGGACTGGCGAGCTTTGTTGGGCTGAATGGCCTGTTCTCGTCTAGATTGTTCTAATTCTAATTCTAATTCTAAAGAAGATTACGACAGTGAATTCAGAGTAATGGGGACCCAAGCCAGGTATTTAGGGTTGCACCTGTCAGAAAGACGTCTCCTCTCCTTAACCCACACGGGAGGAGACATCTTCCTGTTTTAGAAGGAAGAATTGGGGCTTAGGTACTTTTAAGGATCCTACTTGTGATTTTAACCTCAATTTCATGGCTTATTTACTGGACTTTTTAACTTCCACATTCACTTGTTTTGATCTGAATCACTGCACTGTTTGCACTTTCATTTTGTGTGGACGTTAATAAAAGCAATACAAGTCCCCTTAGTGAACGTGTGTGTCCTCATTTGCTCATCGGCTCCTCTCTGTTCATGACAATCCATGATTTTTTGAGTATGTGACAACAGAGAACGGAGCCAACCCGGAGTGTCACACACCACTTCAGACCTATAAGTTTAGAATCAGGTGTTCCAGATTATGTGCCGATGATCCGAACCTCCTGAGGGCGTATGCAGGTGGACCTTTCAATCACAGATATCTCTTGTAAGAGAGGGGCTTCAGGGAGCTCTGTAAAATGCGCTGATTCGCAAGGTTCAAGAGTCACGGTCACATAACTAAAGACGAGACACTGGTGAATTCCCATGTTTTGTCATTTATTTAAAATACAACAAACAATTTACAGCAATAAGCAAGTAAATCAGTAGGACAGTGTAAAGTAAACCAAGATGGTGGAACACAAAGCCTCTTGGGAGCAGAAAACCCCTTCTGGGGGTTCAGACATGACTTTACTAAGCTCTCTGACACCAAGGGTCTGGTGTTCTCTTTGCCATTGACGTGTGTGGTATCATCGTGCCAAGATCAGATCAGCTCTCTAAGACCCTCAGAAGGTAGGTTGTGTATGTCTAGTAGTCTGGCAAGGGATTTGAAATTATAGGAAATCAACCATTGCACTGTAAGGAGAATAAATCATCTACAAGTGGTGTAGATTTCAAAAGATGAGGAGTTAAAAGCAAATTCAGCCCAACAGCTGACCGTTTGATACTAAAAGAAGCCAAGAACCCAAAAACGTAATTGTAGGATCTGCAAAAGCGACAAAGTGCATGCATTTACAATCGGAGAGAGACTGCACGAATGTGACCTTCATACAAGGGGTGCCAAGAAAAAGCCTTTGCTGTCCAAAACGAACACTGGAGCAAGACTACAGCTTTCCCATGAACATCTCGGCAAAGACCAGACCTTCAAGAACAATGTGCTCTGGACGGAAGTCCTTGGTCATAATAAAAGTAGACAAAATTTGTGGCAAACTGAAGACAGCATTTCAGGAGAAAAACCTCACACCAACTGTGAAGCATGGCGGTGGAAACGTTCTGGTTTGGGGTTGGTTTGGCCTGGGCAGCCTATGCAGCCATCGAGTCAACTATGAATTCTGCGTCACATCAAAGTGTGCTTGAGGAGAATGTGAGGCTACTTGTCCAAAAGTTGAAGGTGAACCAGATATGGACCTTTCAACACATCAATGACCTGAACCACACAAAAGTAAATCCACCAAGGAATGGCTCAACATGAAGAAATGGAGAGTTGTGGCCTGGCTTAGTCAAAGCACCGATTTGAATCTCATTGAAATGTTGTGTAGGGATCTGATAACGGGCAAAACGTGCGAGCAAACCTCTTGTAACTGAAGGAATCGTGCATGGAGGAGAGGTCAAAAATGTCGGTGGCAGAGTGTGGTGGGCAGGTATGCAAAATGCCCACAAAAAGTCAATTCTGCCTAAGGGGAGGCCAAGGGTGTGCTTACTTTTGCCCAGTACATCGACTGATATTTTTGCTGAACATTTGCCACTTTTCCTCGTGTTTCTAGTCAAGTACATCCCCTTTATCTGTGGGCACGGTTTGCATGAAGATCAGCTGCTTGTCTGTTCAAATACGTGTGTTCACTTTTTGACACGAGTCTTGAGTGTACATATGCAGACTTAAAAAGAAAAAAAAAGGGCAGAAATACACTGTTAGAAAAGGAAGGAAGGGAAGGTCCTGCGGGAGTCATCATCAATGGCTAAACGGTCTGAGAGCTGCACTTTGGGTGTGGGAGTTGGGGGGATACTTTATATTCAGTTCTGTACAAAAGGGTAGCAGTGGTCAGCCACACACTCTGTGTGCCTCTTCTGCTGCTCTCTTCTAATGTCTGCAGCCGCAGTTTGTTACGTATCTTATATATTATAGTCTTACCAGTCCACTCTTTATCATTTGCATTTTCATCGAATTTGTCCACTGCAAGACATTTGTGTTGCATGCTGTGTCTTTAACAGAAACAAAGAAAGCCCTTCTTAAAAGCCATTTTGCATGAAAAAAGAAGCCCATCACAAGTCTGCTTTGACTTAGGCCTCCAACTTCCTGCAACACAGGAAGAATAATGAAACCACAGTCATCCTGCTTGTTCAGCACTTCTATTTTACAAGTCAACTTGCAAAGAATGTACAATAATAAAAGCAACTTGAAAGCTCTGGAGTGCAGTGGATCACCTAAATATGCACGCTGCAGGGTCGGTCACCGCTGAGCTGCTTTATATTTCAGCACGGCTTTCCTCATTTCGCCCACACCAGCCGGTTACTTTTCATAATACAGTACACTATTTACTTTTATTTATATTGTGAACCTGCTCTTTCAAAGGTTACAGAGCCAATCATGAACATAACTGGCCCCCTGGAGGGCACACCTACATAAAACAGAATTGAACATGGCAGCAATACTGATAATGCCACTATAACATCTTCTACTCAGGTCTTAACCCACAAACAACTCTCTGACAAAGGCTGCATTCTTTAATCCGCTGTCTAAGTCTCAACCGTTTTATATTCCATATCCCTTCTAAAAAAACACGGTGGTTAGAGTTATGCAGCTGGCACAGGCCTGTCTCCTTTCTCTTCACTCTGTTCACCTCCAATTATAAACTTAACAGCAGGTCATGTCACTTGCAGAACGTCTCAGATGATTCTGCACTTTTAGGAGATGAGACAGAGGAGAGGAGTCAAGTGGAGGACTTTGTTTCTTGGTGCAAAGGGAATTGTCTGCAACTGAACAAAACTAATGAACTGCTTATTGACTTTCACCACACCAAAGAGCCTCAGGGAGTGGGTGGCAGAGGTGGGGTACTCCTGTAAGTACTTTAGGGTCCACATCAGTGACAGGTTGGACTGGTCTTGGAACACAGAGGAACTACAGACAAAAGGACAGAGCAGACTCTTACTTCTTAGGAGGTTCATTTGGGAAGTGACATCTTTCACTACCCACATTACAACTGATAATCACTGCGATTGTTCTGGGCTGGTCACATTGCTTCAAGAGTGGCTCACCAAATCAACAGGATAATTAAAAGTGCCGGCGCAGTTATGGGACACACTGTGGACTCCCTGGAGGTCGTAGAGGAGGAGAGAATGAAAACAAAACTGAGTGCCATTATGAGCAGTGCTGCACATCCTCTATCTGGCACAGCAACATTGGGGACTTTCAGACATCCAATTATTAAGCAGAAGAACATCATGACAGGGGGGCTCCTTTATACCAACAGCAATATGTATGCATAATGTCTCACCATTTTCTTACATTTTTAAAGGTAAGGCTTCCTTCTGATGGCTCTTCCATGAAGGCCATGTCCATGTAATGTATGTAATGCTGCACAGTAGAGGAGCGCTCCATCACTCCATACTCAGAAGGCCCCATGGAGTCAGATGGGGGTTTGGCTTTACTCTATCTATCTATCTATCTATCTATCTATCTATCTATCTATCTATCTATCTATCTATCTATCTATCTATACTGCCTTTCATATCTATCTATCCATCTATCTATCTTGCCAACTACACTAAAAAAATCTATTATATAGTGCCTTTCATATCTATATATCTGTCAATCATATAGTGCCTTTCATATCTATCTATCTATCTATCTATTATAAAGTGCCTTTCATATCTATCTATCTATCTATCTATCTATCTATCTATCTATCTATCTATCTATCTATCTATTATATAGTGCCTTTCATATCTATCTATCTATCTATCTATCTATCTATCTATCTATCTATCTATCTATCTATCTATCTATCTATCTATCTATCTATCTATCTATCTATCTATCTATCTATCCTTTCAGAGTTTGGTTTCTGCCTTGAACCTGCTGATCCTGGCATAGGCTCCCTAAAATCAGACTAAGTGGGTTCAGTAACTGGATGGATTGATGAATGGATTATAAAGTAAGATTGCAGCAGATGTAGATAAATTACAAACCTCACAATTTGTGACTTGGAATTTTATTTTACTGTTGCACAAGACTGATAAAAAAATTTCCATTAATTTTGCATTTTTTATACCTTTGTGAGAAACACTCTTAAATCATTCTTTAAATAAATATCCTTTGCTTTAATGGGCCCTAATTTCCGTTCATGCAGCACACTGCATACAACTGTTAAGGTCAAGTAGCAGCCTTAAAGGTCCACTGTTTTATTATTTTACCTCATGTAGTTTATAGTGATGGATGAGGAAACGTTTTTAATCTCATGTTTGCAAGGAGGAAGGACAAAACATATTTTCTGACAGAAACGCTAGATAACAGCAAACAGTCCACACGTCAAGTCATCCAGTCGTATGCTGACAACATGCAAGACGCACTTATTTTGGTGCTACAATTGTAGGACAAGGTGGGCATTGCCCATTCTGCTAGCCTTTAGTGGCACACAAAGCAGATTTAACAGGGAAGCAGACATCCAGCTCCACTTTCCCTCAACTTACATTCCAAAGTGAGTGACTGAACTCTTCATGACAGGATCTGCCTGTACTTCATCTGCTAACTGAGGTGTAAGTCAGAGTTGAACTGACATCTTTGCATCTTTTGCAAGCTTCTTGAGCCAAAAGCCACAAAGTAAACGCCTGAGGACAAAGAGCTACACTTCAACGAAATGACAACCTTGACAAGACCAAATAACGCACCTATGAACAGACCTTGATTTTGTAACTGAAAGTGGCTTTAATCCAATCAGCAGAGGTTAGAATGCCCTCTTAAAAATGAGCTGCACCCACACCTGGGCACACTCACTGGACTCTCAAGGGAATTCTCAGGAACTCTGAGGAAACTCCCACCAGGACTCTGCTCTCTCACTCCAAAATGACCGGATATCTCTGAACAACCTCTCTCTGAAACCAGAAAGCTGATGAGCCGCTCCTCTTTGAGGAGATAAAAGCTGAGATCCAGTCTGCCAAGCCAACGCTGTGTGCCAGCAGTTTGAAAAGACTGAGAAGAAGCCATTACTTCAAGAAGGAGACTCTTGCGCCAGAAAGTTCGATGCTTTCTCCTAAGACGTTGCAGAAGGTGCAGCAGAAAGTAAGCTGAGAAAGCAGCCTGACAGAACGCCACAGACAAAAGATCATGAAGGAAAGAGAAGGAGTGAACTCCAGCGTTAGAAGAATCCTCCACTTGAACCCGGAGCAGCCTCAAAGCAACAACTCCATACGGCATTAGACGTCATCTTTAAAGACATGGAATTACAGTGCTGATTTGAATCCCACTGAAATATTATGGGGGGGATTGAAACAAGCAGGACGTGCAGGAACAAATCTACAAACATCTTTCAACTAAAGAAATTTTGCATGTAGGAGAGGTTAAAAAATATTTACCAGAATCCATTCGTGTTTTGATCAATTTACTTTCTCCAGTTTGGCCCCATATTGTAAAAAACAGGTTAAGAAAGCAGATGAGTGTCTAAAGTTAATTAGGCTTTTATATCTTGTGATATATGGCCGGCCGTTCATCCCGGCCAATACCCCCAGGCCGCCAGGTGGAGCCCTCCCTGCAGAATGGAGGTGCCCCGAATGCCAACAGGGAATTATGGACGTTGGAGTTTTCCTTTACAGCCCTGCTGGATCCCACGGGGGCCGCTAGAAGGAGCTGCAGGGAGGAGCAGTGACTATTTGCCCTACGGCCCGGAAGTACGTCCGAGTCACATGGACAAGAGGAATGACGTGCTTCCGGGATGGAAGAAAAGGACTTTTTATCTGACCCGGAAGTGATAGGAGATCACATGGACTGAAGGATGGGGAACACTTCCGGGTCAGGGACTATAAAAGACTGGGAAAAACACCAGAGCGTTGAGCTGAGCTGGGTGGAAGGGTGGCACCGCGTCTGGGAGTGGTGGAGTGATTACTGATTGTGTATTGGTTATTTAATGGGTATTGTGGAGAGGAGGGTGCTTTGTACACATTATTTTGTTAATAAAATAATAATTTGGACTTTTATCTGGTGGCTGACGTATTGTCCGAGGGTTCAAGTGGACGATAGCGCCCTCTATCTGTCACAACCTAATATGACTTTTCTGGGATGAAGCCCTAGCATTGATCAGAATGTTTCCTCCCTTTTTCATTCGTTCATTTTCCAACGCTTATCTGAGACCAGGTCACGGGGGCAACAGTCAGGCCCACGCATCTTTTACCCATCCACACCTGCCAACTCATATTGTGGGAACCCAAGGCCCTCCCAGGCCATTTGGGAGATCCAATCCGGGGTCTCCTCTCAGCTGGTCGTATCTGTGAATCCTCCCACAGGGAGACGTTGATATCAGAAGCCCAAACCACCTCATTTGGCTCCTCTCGATGTGGACAGTCAGTGGCTCTACTCAGAAGCTCTTTGGATTTTTCTTATTCATGTCAGTTTTTTTAATTTGTCAGGAAATAAGAGAAATGCAACAACTTTCTGTAGTTTCTAAATATAGCCAATAATACATATTTTACTACTCCTTTCTTTGTGCTGGTATCACAACGAAAATTATGTTAAAACAAACGGCACCAGGGACTTTAAATATCATTACTGGATTCATCAGAAAAAAAGAAATCCTTTTTTGCTGAGTACACCCTCTTCTTGGCTTTTGCCCACATTTTTTAATCTGTTGAGCCTTTCCTGATGTAAAAATACAAAAGGTTATTATGAGGCCTCGTCGAGGTCAAGCTCAGCTGTTTTTCTCCCGATAGCCCCGGTGCTATCTAATCTTTTGTGACAAGCTGCCGTGCATTTCAGTCCAGAAATAACAGAGCGGATGGCGGCTGAAACGAGACTCAGGCAGAGCCCCAGCCGTGCAAGAAACCACATTTTACACTCAAATGAATTGCCTTGGAATATTACAGGCAAACAAGTGTGGAGTGCAGGGACTGGACTAGTGGGAAACGGTTAAAGCAAAAGTGAGAATGTCCAAAATTCAAAGTCATTTGTTGGCTTTTATTGCTGTTAGTCTTAATGCTCAGCTCTGTAGAAGTCCTCCAGACAGGCTTGCATGGTGGGAAATATAAGACATACGGAGGCACAACAAGATGAAATCTGTTTATGTTGCTTGTAAAGAAAATGTGCCAGTCAGCAAGCTGCAGAGAAATAAATAGTGCATGAGTGATATTGAGAATATGTGGACATGGAGCCTACCGTCCTTCTATATAAAAGCGGTCGGGATTGTCCTTCCGTCCCATGAGTGCTACGCAGGCAGGCGCGGAGTTTCACACACGCCCCGTCCATTTTGCAATGCACGATGGGATTTGTAGTTTCATTTTTCCAGGTAAAAGATGATTTTCTACTCCAGACTGTGCGATATCTTCTTCTTCTTTCTTACTATATAAAAGCGGTCGGGATTGTCCTTCCGTCCCGTGAGTGGAAAGCGTAGCAGTATTCCGCTTATCACAGACTTACTACTTGCGGTACGAAGCGACGCGATGTGAGCAGAGTTCTGGTACTCCCATCGTTCCTTTGCTTTTGTGCGCGATGCGCTGGAAAAATAGACAAAATTATGTCTCTGGAAATAATTAATGTTGATGGAGTACAAATGCCTCACCGCGTAGTAAATATCAGGGGGGTTCAAAAGGGCGACCTCAATATAGAAAAAAAGTTTAAATTTCATCACAAAAATAACAGAAACTACGAGTATTGTAGTAATACCGCTCAAATGCAATATAACCAAATGAATGAGTTTGTATAAAATATCAAATTGATCTACATATTGAATTGCCTTAAGAAGTGGTCAACTTAAAAGCCGGGTCAACCTAGTATAAAAGAATTCTTGAAGACACAGTCTTGTGTTTCTTTTTTCCTGTCAGCTGGTTCAGACAGAAAGGAAGTGCCATTTATACTTTCTGCATCCAAGTTGAAATAAGGTGATGGGCCGCTCTTGATGTGATGTTACCAGTCCAGCACAGCACACTGGCCATCACAGAGTTGTAGAAGATGAGAAGGAAATCACTTCCCACATTAAAGGAATACCATCTCCTGAGGGCAAGCAGCCTGCTCTGTCCCTTCTTATATATTCTTCATCTCATGGAAGGGTCTGCTGTGAATATCACTAATGCAGCACTAAAAGAAATGCAACATTAGCTATAGATGTGCACACACGAGCAACATTTAGTGTAAGCAATGTGGTGTTGTAGCTAAGGCACTGGACATGAAACCCCGTGGTTGCTGGTTCTTTGACAGTCACTCAGTGATGTGGTTAGTCCTCCAACATATTTTTATATGTTAACCTACAGTATTTGAATAGAAAATTAAAATGATGTATAGAAAAAAATGAAGATACATTTTGCATAGATTTATTCAAATATAGAGAAACAACAATAACTTTTCACATATAATTATTTATAAGCATCAACTAGACAAGAATATAGTATAGACGCACTGATAAGTCATGTTCTAATTATTAGATTAATATAATTACACTGCGAAAACCAGAACTAGTGTAGTGTACAAGTGATAGGTGGGGATGTTTTCTGTGTAGAGCAAGAACTCATTGGGATTGATCTTCTTTTGGCTGCTCCCTTTAGGGGTCACCACAGTGGATCATCTTCTTCCATATCTTTCTATCCTCTCCATTTTGCTCTGTCACACCCATCACTTGCATGTCCTCTCTCACCACATCCATAAACCTTCGCTTAGGCCTTCCTCTTCCCTACCAGCTCTATCCTTAGCATCCTACTTCCAATATACCCCTCATCTCTCCTCTGCACATGTCCAAACCAACGCAATCTCACCTCTCTGACTTTATCTCCTAACCGTCCAACCTGAGCTGACCCTCTAATGTCCTCATTTCTAATCCTATCCATCCTCGTCATACTCAATGCAAATCTTAGCATCTTTAACTCTGCCACCTCCAGCTCTGTCTCCTGCTTTCTGGTCAGTGCCACCGTCTCCAGCCCATATAACATAGCTGGTCTCTCTTGCTGATACCCGTCTGTCACAAATCACTCCTGACACTCTTCTCCACCCACTCCACCCTGCCTGCACTCTTTTTCACTTCTCTTCTACAATCCCCATTACTCTGTACTTTTGATCCCAAGTATTTAAACTCATCCACCTTCGCCAACTCTACTCCTGTCATCCTTATCATTCCTCTGACCTCCCTCTCATTCACACACATGTATTCTGTCCTGTTCATACTGACCTTCATTCCTCTCCTCTCAGATCTCCACCTCTCCAGGGTCTCCTCAACCTGCTCCCTACTATCGCTACAGATCACAATGTCATCAGCAAACATCAAAATCCACGGGGACTCCGGTCTAATCTCGTCTGTCAACCTGTCCATCACCATTGCAAATAAGAAAGGGCTCAGAGCCGATCCCTGATGTAATCCCACCACGTCACTCCTACCGCAGACCTCACCACTGTCACACTTCCCTCGTACATATCCTGTACAACTCTTACGTACTTCTCTGCCACTCCCGACTTCCTCATACAATACCACAGGTCCTCTCGAGTCAACCTGTCATATTCTTTCTCCAGGTCCACAAAGACGCAATGCAACTCCTTCTGGCCTTCTCTAAACTTCTCCATCAATATCCTCAGAGCAAACATCGCATCTGTGGTGCTCTTTCTTGGTATGAAATCATCCTGCTGCTCACTAATCATCACTTCACTTCTTAAATGAGCTTCCACTACTCTTTCCCATAACTTCATGCTGTGGCTCATCAATTTTATCCCCCTGTAGTTATTGCAGTCCTGCACATCCCCTTTATTCTTAAATATCAGCACCAGTACATTTCTTCTCCACTCCTCAGGCATCCTCTCACTTTTTCAAGATTCCATTAAACAATCTGGTTAAAAACTCCACTGCCATCTCTCCTAAACACCTCCATGCTTCCATAGGTATGTCATCTGGACCAACGACCTTTTCATTTTTCATCTTCTTCATAGCTGTCCTTACTTCCTCCTTGCTAATCCGTTGCTGTTCCTGATTCACTATCTCCATATCATCCAACCTCTTCTCTCTCTCGTCCTCTTCATTCATCAGCCTCTCAGAGTACTCTTTCCATCTGCTCAACACACTCTCCTCGCTTGTGAGTACGTTTCCATCTTTATCCTTTATCACCCTTACCTGCTGCTCATCTTTCCCAGCTCAGCCCCTCTCTGTAGTCCACAGGTCCTTTTCTGCCTCCTTAGTGTTCAGCCTCTTACACAACTCATCATACACCTTTTCTTTAGCCTTCGCCAGCTCTCTCTTCACCTTGTGCCTTATCTCCTTGTATTCTTGACTACTTTCTGTATCTCTCTGACTATCCTACTTCTTCTTTGTCATCCTCTTCCTCTGTATACTCTCCTGTATTTCCACCACCAGGTTTCCTTTTCCTCCTTCCTCTTTCCAGATGGCACACCAAGCACCCTTCTTGCTGTCACCCTTACTACATCTGCTGTAGTTGCCCAGCTGTCTGGTGACTCTTCACTCTTCACTGCCACCCAGTGCCTGTCTTACCTCCTCCCTAAACTCAACCTTGCAGTCTTCCTTTTTCAACTTCCACCATTTGATCCTTGGCTCTGCCCTCACTCTCTTCCTCTTCTTGATTTCCAACATCATCCTACAGACCACCATGCTATGCTGCTTATCTACACTTTCCCCTGCCACCACTTTGCAGTCTTCAATCTCCTTCAGATCAACTCTTCTGCATAGGATGTAATCTACCTGTGTGCATCTTCCTCCATTCTTGTACGTCACCCTGTGTTCCTCCCTCTTCTTAAAATACATAATCACCACAGCCATGTCCATCCTTTTGGCAAAATCCACCCATTGCACACCCAACTTGCGGGGCATATGCACTAACAACATTCATCACCACACCTCCAATTTCCAGCTCATAATCATCACTCTGTCTGACACTCGTTTCACCTCCAAAACACTCTTGACTAGGGCTGTTCGATATAACGATATATATCGGATGACAATATGAAAACGTCTATCGCTGCACATTACGCTATCGTTTGTTTCGTGGTGTTGCAAAATAAACTGTTTACGGCAATATTTTTTTCATTGTTTTGATGGCCACCACATGGACGCAGACACACTAGCATGGCTGATGAAGACGAGGCAACACCAGGTAGCTCCACACAGAAGGACCTTGTTCCTAAACGAGGGGCTACCTCTGTAGTATGGAGATGGTTTGGATTTGAAGAGTCTGACACGGACCAGAAAACGGTACTGTGCAAATTATGCTGCACACCGATCGCTACCACAGACTCCAACACGACAAACCTCTTCTACCACCTCCGCAAAAAGCACGTGAGTGAGCATGCAGAGAGTTTACAACTGAGAGGCAGGCCACGTAGGATATTACAGTTGTAAAGGTACTATTTAAACGAGCATGTTAAAAGCTTGGAAGATTAATTGCTACCAAAACAATTTGCTTAAGGCATCATTTTCCCTGCAGCGTTTGCTGTCAGCGTTAATCTTGTTAAAATTACTGTAGCGTCTTCCAGACGTAATGACGATCCAAGACGGTCACTTGGTTAGTTCCCTCTTTATTAAACACAAACAAAAAAAAATGGTTGCTGTTGGCCACAACCACGCCGAACAGACAGCAATCCAAAAACAAACTCTCTTAGCTAGGGGCGACAAGATCATCGTCCACTCCTCCTTTTTCACAGCGCTCCACCCCAAGCTCCACCCCCCATCCCTCCGGAACCTACTTTACCTTCCACTCTATTACAGTCCATCAGAAATAACAGAGACAACAGAATAAATAACTGAGAGGGATGTAAATCACAGAACACAAACTGCAGAACAGAACTCTACAATAAAGAACAGAACGCTACATTACGTTTACGCATACAACTGCATTAACACGGCAAATCTCCGTTAACGAGTTACAGCGGATGCGCCCGTGCTTGGGGCTGGACGGCATCAACACGTTAGCCGCCGTCCAGTCACCGCGACGGGATCAGCTGTAACTCATTAACGGAGATTTGCCACACTACGATATGTGCAAATTAACATTTTACTAGAATGTAGCCTAAAAATATTATATTTAATATTATATATTTAATATATTTTTGTCGTAAGCCTTATTGCTGCTACAGTTTGAAGTACAATGTTTACATTTGGTTTTGACAGTTAATGTTAGACTTGTATTTATTTTGTTTAAAGGGTTTATTGGCCTTATATAGTTTAGTTGTTAGTGCTTTGATCCTTTTATATTTAATATATGTTGTGAGAGTTATTGCTGCTACAGTTCACATTTTGTTTATGTCAGGCATTTTATATAGCAGTATTTTATATTGGGCCTTTAGTAATTTGTTTTTGAAAAGTGTTTTATATTTGATACATTAACATTTTATGTTTACATTCTAAGTCAAACATTTGATCAAATGTTCTAAATAAAAGAACAGAGTACTTCTCATTTTTGATTTTTTTAATTTAAATGAAAAAAAAGGCCCGGGTCCTCCCTGCGTGGAGTTTGCATGTTCTCCCCGTGTCTGCGTGGGTTTCCTCCGGCGCTCGGTTTCCTCCCACAATCCAAAGACATGCAGGTTAGGTGGATTGGTGATTCTAAATTGGCCCTAGTGTGTGCTTGGTGTGTGGGTGTGTTTGTGTGTGTCCTGCGGTTGGTTGGCACCCTGCCCAGGATTGGTTCCTGCCTTGTGCCCTGTGTTGGCTGGGATTGGCTCCAGCAGACCCCCGTGACCCTGTGTTCGGATTCAGCGGGTTAGAAAATGGATGGATGGATGAAAAAAAAGGAGTGGTGATTATATAAACTATTCACTGAATACAAAGAAAATGTACTATATCGTGATATCGGGATATGAAATGAAATATCGGGATATAAGATTTTGGTCATATCGCACAGCCCTACTCTTGACATACTGTTCTTTCAGAATAACTCCTACCCCATTTCTCCTCCTATCCACACCATGATAGAACAATTTGAATCCACCTGAGATCCACCAGGCCTTACTCCCCTTCCATTTAGTCTCTTGCACACACAACACATCAACCTTCCTTCTCTCCATCATATCTGCTAACTCTCTCCCCTTACCAGTCATACTGCCAACATTCAAAGCTCCTACCCTCAGTTCCACTCTCTTTACTTTCCTCCTCTCCTCCTGCCTCTGGACACGTCTCCCCCCCCTCTTCTTCTCCTTCTTCTTCTTTGGCCAACAGTGGCCCAGTATCCGCCAGCACCCTGTTGGCTAACAGTACTGGTGGCGGTCTTTGTTAACCTGGGGCCTCGACCGATCCTGTTCGCATTGATAACGAAACAAAATTATAAATTGTAAATTAGTTGTTTATCTTCCTAGAAATTATTATCGGTGTAATGTTTATGTTTATTTCTGTTATTGCCTCATACATTTCAACTGCTGCGTCACAGAAGGACAGTCTGAAAAGGATTTTTGAAGCATTTGTGGATAAAGATCAGAGAATTTGACTTTTTTCATTCATGAGTGATATTTTTCCAAACCCTGCTGCTTACACACAAATTGTTCTGAGCCTTTTAGCTAATAATGCTGCCCCCAAAAATGTGCCGCCCTGGGCAGACCGCCCCCTCAGTTCACCCCTAGCTACACCACTGCAGTCACTTTGCCTGCGTACGCTCCAACTATAAAAAAATATCTGAAATCAGGTGGAATATATGCTGATCTTGTAAGATGTCTGCTAGAAATGTGATTGTAATAACAAAACCTAAAGGAGCAGAAGGAAATGCAAACAAATAATGACAGAAGAACACTGTGAGAGAATGTGGGGGGAAACAATGTCTAAGCTGCCTGCTTGCAGACGCTTCCCCAGGTCACAACAGTACTGCTGAATTCTCTTAATTTAGTGAACAGCCTGGCAGTGCACACACCGAGCGGCTCATTCTGCTTATTGAAGTGACCTTTTTACAGATCCTTGTCAGTAAATTCTTAGAATAGTCACTTCTTAAGCATTTGCCTATTTTAAGTGCTACTACTGCTGTGAATATACGATGTGTGTGGCGGCGGCGGGGAGCCAGGCGGCGCATGGAGGGGCGTGAGGAGGGCTTGTGCCTCCTCCAGACCCGCTGCGTCCGTCCTGGTTCTGTTGGGGGCCACGGGTTGAGGGCACGGAAGCCCTTCCCTGTAGGGGCCCGTGGTCACCGCCAGGCGGCGCCCGATGCGGTTTATCCGTGCGGTTGCCGGTCGGGGCAGGAGCCCGGCGGGGCGCCTGGAGGACGGAGGGCGGTGCCTCCTCCAGACAGAGTGGGGGCGTCCGTCCTGGTTAGGCACGGGGCCTCAGGTACAGGGCTTTGAAGCCCAGCCCTGTAGGGACCCGTGGCCACCGCCAGGCGGCGCCCCGGTGCCTGATTATCCCGGGAACCCGACACTTCCACCCGACATCCACCAATGACTGGAGGGAGGCGGCCCCTATAAATAATGCCCCGGATGAGCCCCAGGTGCTTCCCTCCATCCTTTACGCCCCAGCGTGGCGGACGTGTCGGCTGCCTTCCTGGCGCTCTCCGGCGCACACAATGTATCTTCCCCGGCACTTCCTGGTGTGGCGGAAGTGTCGGGTTCCCGGGATAATCAGGCACCGGGGCGCCGCCTGGCGGTGGCCACGGGCCCCTACAGGGCTGGGCTTCAAAGCCCTGTACCCGAGGGCCCGTGCCTAACCAGGACGGACGCCCCACTCTGTCTGGAGGAGGCACTCGCCTCCTCCGGTCCTCAAGCGTCCCGCCGGGCTCCTGCCCCACCGCAACCGCCGACGGATAAACCGGCATCGGGGCGCCGCCTGGCGGTGACCACGGGCCCCTACAGGGAAGGGCTTCCGTGCCCTCAACCCGTGGCCCCCAACAGAACCAGGACGGACGCCCCCTCGCGGTCTGGAGGAGGCACAAGCCCTCCTCACGTCCTCCTGGGCGTCCCGGCCGGGCTCCCGCCCCGGCCGGGGGCCACAGCAGGAAATCCTAAACTCTGTAACACGACAAACATAAGGTGCTTATTCTGCTGACGGTTTGCATAAGAAAACAACAAAGTCTCGCTTAAGATATTTTGTAACTGCACAAAAACAAGCACTCTGATTAGAGCAAAGGAATGTATCTCTATTCTTCTTATTCAAAGTTCTTAGAAAGTTCTTACAATAGCTTGATGTTTCCATGCATTCATTTTTCAAACTGCTTATCTAATATTGAGTCAAGAAACAAGGCAAATAACAGAATTGCTACCTAAATGGGACATCTGCCAAACTGATTCAGCCAGCATAAATCTGTTCCCAGAGGTGAGATAATGTCATTGTCCTTAGAAATAAGAGTGATACAAGCCCCTAAGGAGCAACCCCTAGGTTCAGGTATTTATATCACCCTGTCTGTACAACTTTGCATACTTGCTGAATCTTTTCAGTGTGAGTAGTAGTCTTTTACTGGAAGCCATTAAGGCTGAAGGGATAGCAGCCACATTCCACACACTGCCATTGACTCAAATCTTCAATACAAGTAAACGATACACTCCTGGCTCATGTCCATTTTAATCTTATTTTAAAAGTTCATTATTAATATACTTCTATAAAAGGACAACTTGCAGTGTGTATATACTATATACAGTATATACAGTGGTGTGAAAAACTATTTGCCCCCTTCCTGATTTCTTATTCTTTTGCATGTTTATCACACAAAATGTTTCTGATCATCAAACACATTTAACCATTAGTCAAATATAACACAAGTAAACACAAAATGCAGTTTTTAAATGATGGTTTTATTATTTAGGAGAAAAAAATCCAAACCTACATGGCCCTGTGTGAAAAGTAATTGCCCCTTGTTAAAAAATAACCTAACTGTGGTGTATCACACCTGAGTTCAATTTCCGTAGCCACCCCCAGGCCTGATTACTGCCACACCTGTTTCAATCAAGAAATCACTTAAATAGGAGCTGCCTGACACAGAGAAGTAGACCAAAAGCACCTCAAAAGCTAGACATCATGCCAAGATCCAAAGAAATTCAGGAACAAATGAGAACAGAAGTAATTGAGATCTATCAGTCTGGTAAAGGTTATAAAGCCATTTCTAAAGCTTTGGGACTCCAGCGAACCACAGTGAGAGCCATTATCCACAAATGGCAAAAACATGGAACAGTGGTGAACCTTCCCAGGAGTGGCCGCCGACCAAAATGACCCCAAGAGCACAGAGACGACTCATCTGAGAGGTCACAAAAGACCCCAGGACAACGTCTAAAGAACTGCAGGCCTCACTTGCCTTAATTAAGGTCAGTGTTCACGACTCCACCATAAGAAAGAGACTGGGCAAAAACGGCCTGCATGGCAGATTTCCAAGACGCAAACCACTGTTAAGCAAAAAGAACATTAGGGCTCGTCTCAATTTTGCTAAAAAACATCTCAATGATTGCCAAGACTTTTGGGAAAATACCTTGTGGACTGATGAGACAAAAGTTGAACTTTTGGAAGGCAAATGTCCGCTACATCTGGCGTAAAAGGAACACAGCATTTCAGAAAAAGAACATCATACCAACAGTAAAATATGGTGGTGGTAGTGTGATGGTCTGGGGTTGTCTTGCTGCTTCAGGACCTGGAAGGCTTGCTGTGATAGATGGAACCATGAATTCTACTGTCTACCAAAAAATCCTGAAGGAGAATGTCCGGCCATCTGTTCGTCAACTCAAGCTGAAGCGATCTTGGGTGCTGCAACAGGACAATGACCCAAAACACACCAGCAAATCCACCTCTGAATGGCTGAAGAAAACAAAATGAAGACTTTGGAGTGGCCTAGTCAAAGTCCTGACCTGAATCCAATTGAGATGCTATGGCATGACCTTAAAAAGGCGGTTCATGCTAGAAAACCCTCAAATAAAGCTGAATTACAACAATTCTGCAAAGATGAGTGGGCCAAAATTCCTCCAGAGCGCTGTAAAAGACTCATTGCAAGTTATCGCAAACGCTTGATTGCAGTTATTGCTGCTAAGGGTGGCCCAACCAGTTATTAGGTTCAGGGGCAATTACTTTTTCACACAGGGCCATGTAGGTTTGGATTTTTTCTCCCTAAATAATAAAACCATCATTTAAAAACTGCATTTTGTGTTTACTTGTGTTATATTTGACTAATGGTTAAATGTGTTTGATGATCAGAAACATTTTGTGTGACAAACATGCAAAAGAATAAGAAATCAGGAAGGGGGCAAATAGTTTTTCACACCACTGTATATACTTCTGGGTGGCACAGTGGGTAGTGTTGCTGCCTTACAATTTAGGGGACCTGGGTTCGTTTTCCGAGTCCTCCCTGCCTGGAATTTGCATGTTCTCCCCGTGTCTGCGTGGGTTTCCTCTCACAGTCCATAGACATGCAGGTTAGGTGCATTGGCGATCCTAAATTGTCCCTGGTATGTGCTTGGTGTGGGTGTGTGTGTGCGCCCTGCGGTGGGCTGGCGCTCTGCCCGGGGTTTGTTTCCTGCCTTGCACCCTGTGTTGGCTGGGGTTGGCTCCAGCAGACCCCCGTGACCCTGTAGTTAGGATATAGCGGGTTCGATACTGGATGGATATATACTTCTCAAAAAAATTAAAGGAACCCTTTTTAATGAGAGTATAGCATCAAGTCAAAGACACTTGTGGGCTATTGATCTGAGGGGCTTCTTTATCAGTTTGGTGCACTAGAGGGGCAACAATGAGACGACCCCCAAAACAGGAATGAATGGTTTAAAATGTGGAGGACGCTGACATTATTCCCTCCTCATCTGTTTTGTCACTCGTTTCACATTTGGCTACGGTCAGTGTCACTACTGGTAGCATGAGGCCATACCTGGATCCTACAGAGGTGGCACAGGTAGTCCAACTTCTCCAAGATGGCACATCAATACATGGCATTGCCAGAAGGTTTGCTGTGTCTCCCAGCACAGTCTCAAGGGCATGGAGGAGATTCCAGGAGACAGACAGGCAGTTCCTCTAGGAGAGCTGGACAGGGCCCCTCGTAGATCCTTAACCCATCAGCAGGACCCACCGGTATCTGCTCCTTTAGGCAAGGAGGAACAGGATGACCACTGACAGAGCCTACAAAATGACCTCCAGCAGGCAGACCACTGGTGTGAACGTCTCTGACCAAACAATCAGAAACAGACTTCATTAAGGTGGCCTGAGGACCTGACTTCCTCTAGTGGGCCCTGTGCTCACTGCCCACCTGGCACTGTGGAGCTCGATTGGCATTTGCCATAGAATACCAGAATTGTCAGGTCCACCACTGGCACCCTGTGCTTTTCACAGATAAGAGCAGGTTCACCCTGAGCACATGTGACAGACGTGAGAGGGCCTGGAGAAGTCGTGGAGAACGTTATGCTGCCTCTTACATCGTTCAGCATGACTGGTTTGGTGGTGGGTCAGTGATGGTCTGGGGAGGCATATCCATGGAGCGACTCACAGACCTCTGCAGGGTAGACAACGGCACCTTGACTGCCATTAGGTATCGGGATGAAATCCTTGGACCCATTGTCAGACCCTATGTACAGAGAGGTTCCTCCTGGTACACGACAATGCCCGGCCTCATGTGGCGAGAGTGTGCAGGCAGTTCCTGGAGGATGAAGTAATTGATACCATTGACTGGCCCCCACACTCACTCGCCTAACCTCAATCCAACAGAACACCTCTGGGTGGGACATTATGTTTCAGTCCATCCGACGCTGCCAGATTGCACCTCAGGCTGTTCAGGAGCTCAGTGATGCCCTGGTCCAGATCTGGGAGGAGATCCCCCAGGACACCGTTCATCACTTCATTAGGACGTTGTCAGGCATGCATACAAACACGTGGGGTTTATACAAACTACTGAGTACGACTTGGAGTTGCTGCAATGAAATTTCGGCAAAATGGACTCGCCTGCCTGCCACATCATTTTTTCCCTTTGATTTTCGGGGTGTCTTTGAATCCAGCCCTCTGTACGTTGATCATTTTCAATTCCATCACACGATGTGCCATCCTTTCATTCCTAACACATCACCATACCAGTCCATAGCAGTAGAGATAGCCAGCAGGATTTTTTTCCCATTGAGATCTGATGCGTTTTCAAAGTGTGTACCTTTAATTTTTTTTGTACTGTACGTGGGTGGGAAAAAGTAAGTTTGCAGTTGTTTACATGCAGGTTATGATTATTACAAGAGCTCTATGAACTCTGTTTTATTAACTGTAAAGAATGTCACAATGGCACAGTGCACTAAGGTACAATCTCATACTCTAACTCATTAATAAATTATATGCAAAGATGAGCAATATATAATGTTTGTTTAGGTCTTGATAAGTTCTTACAATGAGCTGCCAATACATTCATTATCACTCAGTAACATTTATAACCTTTTAAATAAACACTCTGTTGTGTATATACAGTATATAAGGAACTTTGTTGTGTGTTGTTCTAAAAGCCAGAGGTTTGTGGTTTCTCTCTCCCTTGAAGTGTACTTTTTGTACATCTCAGCACTTCAGACGTATTTTTGAACTTATAAAGTATGAAGCACATCTTGGGTCTGAGCAGGCCTGGAAGCTTGCCTGTTAAATTTGCAGTCAGGTTGCCTGGAGTGAGGCCTGTTTCTAAGACTGATCAGTGAAGTCCTGAGCAAGTTTTCATTTGTTTGAGGTCTCATTGCCCTTTTCACCCTTTTGTGTGCTACTGATCACAACCACAGGGTATCACATTGTCTTCCCAAGGCACATACTACATACAGCAAGTTTTGTATTTTCTGACTGTAATGGATGTGGAGACAGACAACTGCTCACACAACAATACATTTTGGGGTCCCAAAGAGCCAGTGTGTATACACACAACACTGGACAGAAGATGGGAACCAACATGGGCTCAGTCCATGATAGTTATTATAAGGTGTTATCACAAATTCTGTGTTTAAAAATATGCTCTTTCGTTTATATAAAATTTACATCTGTAAGGACTTCTTCTCAAGTGGTAACTTCTATTCACCTTTTATTTTTCCAGTCATAATTTCAAGTACTTTATAATATCAGTTTGCCTGAACTGAAGATATAAAAACTATGCAAACAAATGCGTCTATACTGAAAACTCAGGACAAGGCAGGGTGACATAGATTCTTCTGCTGGAAACTTGCCTCTAGCTGATCACTAACTGTTTTACGCTGGCAGATTTTCAATACACGCCAGTTACAGGAAGCATTCAGCTGAATAAAAGAAAAAGAAAAAAAAAAAACTCATCTGGGATCATCCACTACAAAGACTGTATTGAAGCTCCAAATGTACAGAGAGGCAGCATCAATTACACTCGTCATTCCAAATATATCATGCAAAAGAGTCTTGGGATTGTCCATTGCCTGCTTTCTGTGCTGTCTCCCCATTAGTACAGGGTGGTCCAGATCTAATTGTGCAATTTTCATTACGCTATAACTTATTATGTTGATTACATAGAAAATCGCCCGAAAAAATCTCAGACCATCGAGAAGTGTGCGAACTGATGACATGAAGAATCGTCTTCACGCCGAACTGGAATCGTCCCCACATAAATCAAAGTCATCTAGACGATCGGGATCTGCATAATTAAATCTGGACCACCCTGTATATGGAGAACAGAGGTAGAATAGACTTGTCTTGCTGAACTGGAAGAATCCTAGCCCACCTCCTTTAAGTTATTTTCTAACCCGCTGAATCCGAATACAGGGTCACGGGGGTCTGCTGGAGCCAATCCCAGCCAACACAGGGCGCAAGGCATGAACCAATCCTGGGCAGGGCGCCAGCCCACCGCAGGACACACACAAACACACCCACACACTACGGCCAATTTAGAATCGCCAATCCACCTAACCTGCATGTCTTTGGATTGTGGGAGGAAACCCACACAGACACGGGGAGAACATGCAAACTCCACAGGGAGGACCCGGGAAGCGAACCTGGGTCTCCTAACTGCGAGGCAGCAGCGCTACCACTGCGCCACCATGCCGCCCTCTGATGTTATATACTATTTGAAATTGGAAAAAATCTAATTCTCACTTAGAGGATGTGTTCAAAACTTTTATATTGATATAGTGGGGAGAAGGACTTCTTTAACTCTTTACTACTTTCAAAAGTTTTACTCTGACTGTTGGCCTTCCTCTCTTTCTCATGGGTGGGGATTGAATTGAGTTTAGTTTTGTTAAGTTTGACTTGATTGTACTGCGGTGGGCTGGCGCCCTGCCTGGGATTTGTTCCTGCCTTGTGCCCTGTGATGGCTGGGATTGGCTCCAGCAGACCCCCGTGACCCTGTAGTTAGGATATAGCGGTCTGCATAATGGATGGATGGATGGATTATGTACATTAAAGAACCATCAACAAAAAAATCAAATCAAATCAAAAAATAACATATTGAACAATTATCACTGTGGTGGGTTGGCGCCCTGCCCGGGATTTGTTCCTGCCTTGTGCCCTGTGCTGGCTGGGATTGGCTCCAGCAGACCCCCGTGACCCTGTGTTAGGATATAGCGGGTTGGATAATGGATGACTGACTGACTTGATTGTATGGAATGTTACATGCTTTTAATAAATTCAATAAAAGATAATAATAAAATAAAAGAGAACAGAGGTAGAAAAAAACTATTACCACTAGTGAGGGCTGATTGTAGAGCACAATATTTCTTTGCTCTGTGTTTTCTTTTCAAAACGTTAACTGCAGGGCTGAATAGAAGTCTTAAATGGTCTTATTTTATAAAGGTGTTATTAAGAGGTTCGGGTGTTGCAAACCGCTCATACATATTTCTTACTAGTATTTTCCTTATAGAGTTTTGTCTCAACCTCTTTGAATTTTCTGCACCTCCACCTCAAAAGGAAGGTTCTTAAATTCACCATACATTTCAGACAAAACTGAAGGTATTTCTCTTTGTGTAATTTTATAAAACCAAAATCAGTTTAAAGCAATGCAGGAAAAAGGTATGAGCCTTTGGTGCTTCACTCCATTACACAGAAATGACAAAGGAACCTTTGCACTGGTGCACCATGACCTACCTCTTTTAGCAAAGGGTGTAGCAAAACAAATCAGGAGATTAGACATTACACAAACCAGAACATACAAACACGTAACTCCAGTTCTCAAGTCCTTGCACTGGCTCCCAGTTAGATTTCACAATCTTCCTTTAAACTTAAACAGCTTTAAATGGCCAAGGCTCTACTTACTTATCTGAACTTACCAATATTTACAAACCAGTGGGCATACTGAGATCTCAAGTTCAGGATTGCCAGGTCCTTAAAATATTAATCATCCAAGGATAGCTTAAACTTAAAAGTAGCCCAATACCTGAGGTAGACAAAACGACACACCGGAAAGTGAGGGGTGGTGTCAGAGTGAGACGGTTAGGTACTCACTTGTATATATGTACGTATATCCTATCAAAGCCCCTTATGGGTGACCTTCAGAGATATTTCAGAGTGTTAGAATGGCTGTATACCATTACATTCCCAGTTAAGTTTACAGCAGATTTCAAAAGCCTCCTTTTAAGATATAAAACCTTAAATGGCCGAGGTCCGGCTTACTTATCTGAACTTATCATGACTTACAAACCAGAGCACACATTAAGGAGGTCAAGCTTTTAGTTTCAAGACCCCTAAACTGTGGAGTGGTCTGCCTGCTACTATAAGAGACACCCCTTCAGTCTCAGCTTTCAAATCCCGGCTCAAGACTCACAGCTTCAGTTTGGCACACCCTGACTAGAGCTGCTGATTTACTGTACAGACTGCACCTCTGTTGTCAGTCATTAGCACTAAAACATAAGTCATATGATAGTTAGAATTTGTTACTAACCCTCACCTATTCAGTTTCTCTTCTCAGTACTCAAATGTGGCACTTTGTGCCACTGCCCGCCTGCCAGGTTGTTTTGCCTCCCTAAGGTAAAGTCACCCCTGATGGAGGATCGCAGGAAACGTGGGGTAGAGGGGTCCTTTCATCGGATTGGCTGGCCCAGTGCTGTCTCGGCTGTGGAATGGCCAATAGGGGGAGCCAGCTTGATGGCTGAAGTCTCTAGGACTCTGAACAAATCAAATCATGTTATGTGATATCATCTACTTTTAAATTCTGCTCTGTACTTGTAATATTTTTATTTTACTATTGTATTGTATTGTGAATTACTTGTGTCCTGTTCTGTGTATTGTATTATATTTTATTTAACCCCTTTTTTTTGACGAGAGGTTGGCCAAGGTCTCCAGGACTGGGACTCGTTTTTAACTTTTGGTTTTACAATTTTAATCTCCACCATTGTCAACTGGCTATAGGTCATCAGTTAATTAATGGGCGGATGTAATTGTTTTCCAGTTATGTTTAATCCATTTCTAACTTATTTTTTGTGTGTTTTAACGAATCTCCATTTATATGTGTACCAGTTCTGTATTTAGTAATTAGTATAATCTCCATTTTTCTTTATTCTGCACACCTCCGATTATAAATATAATTGTGGGTCATGTCACTTGCAGAAATTCTTAGATGATTCTCTGCTTAGGAGGTGAATAGATAAGGAGGATGAGACAGAGAAGAGGAGTCAGGTGGAGGACTTTGCTTCTTGGTGCAAAGAGAACTGTCTGCAACTTAACATCAGCAAAACTAAGGAACTGGATTTAGACTTATGCCACACCACAGAGCCTCTGTGTCCAGTCAGTATTTAGGAAATGGATGTAGAGGTGGTCCACTCCTTCAAGGACTTTGGGGTCCACATTAATGACAGGCTATACTAGTCTTGGAACACAAAGGTACTGTATAAGAAAGGACAGAGCAGGCTCTTTTTTCTTAGGAGACTGTGTTCCTTTAATGTGGGAAGTGACATCCTTCACATCCCCTATAACTCTCTTATGACCAGTGTGGTATGCTGAGGTGGTAACATCAGTTAAAATGACGTGATTAGTTATGGAACGCACTCTGGAGGCCCTGATGTAGCACACGAGGAGAGAATAAAAACAAAACTGAGTGCCATTATGAACAATGCTGCATATTCTCTCTCTGACACAACAACACTGGGGACTTTCAGACAACAAATTATTAGCAGAAGTGTGTCAGGAGATGCTATTGGGACTCCTATCTATCTATCTATCTATCTATCGTGACAGATGTCTGGGGACATTGCCCCACTGGGATGCCGGGAGAAGGGAAGGACCGGGAGAGGGGCAGTATTTTCCCCGGAACAGAAGAAGGCAGCCTTCCTGGGTTGCATGGGAGCCATGGAGCTAGGATGCTCAACTCTGTGGGGGGACCTGGTCACCACCAGGGGGCTCTGGCCAGCTCCGGAACGGTGGTCGGCAGCACTTCCGCCCCACCCGTGAAAGTGCTGCTGGATGTTAATCAAGAAGCACCTGGAGCACTTCCAGGTGGAGTATAAAGGAGGCCCCTGCACTCCACTTGATGGCCGGAGTTGTGAGGGAGAAAACACGAGCTTACAAGTGAGGAGGAAAAGAGAATAAATCACATGTATATTCGGGACATTTGGTGTCTGTCTGTCTGTGGACAGACTGTAGTAGTAGTGTAGTAGTAGTCTTTACACTATCTATCTATCTATCTATCTATCTATCTATCTATCTATCTATCTATCTATCTATCTATCTATCTATCTATCTATCTATCAATATTTGGTGTGTCTACCAAAATAACAAAGACAAATCAGTGATAATTCTAGAAAAATAAAACCTTTCACGGTTTGTTTTCTGCCTTGAACCGGCTGATCCTGCCATGGGTTCAGTAACTGGGTGGACTGATGAATGGATTATAAAGTAAGAATGGAGCAGATCTAGATAAATTACAAACCTCACAATTTGTGACTTGGAATTTTATTTTACTGTTGCACAAAACTGATAAACTTCCATTAATTTTTCATTTTTTATACCTTTGTGAGAAACACTCTTAAATTATTCTTTAAATAAATATCCTTTGCTTTAATTTCCATTCATGCAGACCACTGCATACAACCTATCAAGTCAAGCTGCAGCCTTAAAGGACCACTGTTTTTTTTATTATGCCGATTATACCAAATATCTATCTATCTATCTATCTATCTATCTATCATATAGTTCCTTATCTATCTATCTATCTATCTATCTATCTATCTATCTATCTATCTATCTATCTATCTATCTATCTAAGATGTAACAAAACAGGTGTCAGGAGCATGACAAGTGTTGTTTATGTGTCATCTGTCATGTCTATCTATCTATCAATTTTAACTGTTCATGGTGATCTGTGTGCAATCAATGAAGAGCACTATGCAAAAAATAAGTTGTATTATCAGTTGTATATATAAATATAAGGCTGCAAGCTTCACATAAGAACACACAATCAGTAATTTTCTGGGACATTCCTATCTCCTTTAGTGACCGCTCTTTGTCCCTCAACTAGATGTCACTCGCACTGGCTATTTAAAACTGACATTGCTGAATATCTGTTGTTTCTAGTCAACATACAAAAAAGTCATTCAGGATCATTAAAGCAGCCAGATGCTCCTCACTTATTACACAAAGAAGATGTCATTGAAATGAGATCATAATTATTTGTTTGGAAATTATTGCAAAATTAAATTTATTTAGTTTCCTTTTGTTAACAGGAAGTGTGCTATATAAACACTGACTATTGGTCATTCGAAAGTGGCAGGAAAGAATAACATCATTAGAAGCATCAATGAAAAGTTAAAAGTTAGAATATTTCTACATGGAAGCACTGAATCTGAAGCAAGCCTGCTTCTAGAGTTATTCTTTAATGGTGATTCATGTTTCAGTAAGCCTGCTGGGAGACAAGTGTTACAGGACAGAATTACAAAATTGATCATTGTAAGCGAAGAGCTCAGAACAAAATGCAAACAAATTCCAATTCCTAGACAACAAAACCTAAGAGCTAATATCAGTGAGGCTGACATTCACAGGAAAAGAGAGTCTTCAAACGATTCCTTAAACACATTGAGGGAGTCAGAATCTTAAATAATGGGGGACGGTTTGTTCCACTAGGCAGGAGCTACAAATTAAAAGAGTCTGGATTGAGATTTGATGTCATGATGTCATGCAGAGGTTGCATCACTAGCCACCATTCAGCAGCAAACCTACATCGTCAGGAAGGAGCTCAGGACCTCACAAGCGTCTCCATATACATAGGTGAAGACTCACTGACTACTCTGTAGGCAGGCAAGAAAGGTTTGAACTTAATACAGGGAGCCGATGTGGTGATCAGAAAGGAGGAGAGACATGTGCCCACCTCACGTCATCGCACACCAGATATCAAGGTACTCCTGTCAGCAGAATGTTGCAGTAGACCAGATGTGACAAGACCAAAGCCTGGACCAGGAGTTGTGCTGCATACTCTGTCAGATACGATTACGATTAGATCTTGTGGATGTTGTATAGAATGAATCAGAAAGGCCGCAACATAACATAAGTGGGCAAATCTAATAAAATGGAATAAAACCTCTAAGAAATGATTCCACTAAAAACTGGTAAGTAAGAGTGTACTGTACAAGCAAACAGCTAACAAGCGGGTATTCTAATTTTCTGAAATAAACAAATGTAGCAAGGGGTCCTACCCAGAAGAAGCGGCAATTTATGTAAGATGGGCCGAAGACTTCATAAATCTGTTAAATAGTGTTGCCTACCTCCTGCCACTGTGCATTAAGGTTTGAGCAGCTCACAAAAAGGAAATGTGTTCAGTCATTGGTGGTGAGAGGGTGCAAGAAGGTGCTGTTTGGTAGATTAGATGGAAATCCCAGCCTCATGAACCTAAACCGTCTGTAGGTCAGGTGAGTATGGGGCAGAGAAGAGTTTGGCTGTTTTATTGCATGTTTTCTTATTTGTCTAAATTTCATAATTAGTTTTTTGTTTTTAAAAATTCAAGAGTCTCTAAATTTACAGTTTGTTGGACTGGGGACTATTCTCACTTATTGAATAGCCATACCACCTGCACTTCAGAACATGTCATCCACCTGAAGCTAAGCATGTTTGTACCCGGCCAGTACTTGGGTGGAAGACCAACTATGCTGCTGGAAGAGGTGTTGGTGAGGCCAGCATGGAGCACTCACCTTCTGATCTGTGTGTGGATCCCAATGCCCCAGTGCAGTGACGGGGACACTGTCCTGTAAAAACGGCATCGTCCTTTTGGATGTGACAGTAAAACCGAGGTCTTGACTCTATGTGGTCATAAAAGATCCCTGCGCATCTTTAGAAAACAGTAGGGTGCACCCCATGTCCTGTCTTAATTTGCACAACATGACCTTGTCCATTCTGGGCTCCTAATTATTTCCAGTCTCTAACTGGCTAACTATGTAGCAAGGCTACAGAACTTGTTGGGCGGGTTGGCCTTCTGGAATTTCTGTCACTATATAATGTCACTGGGAGGGTGTCTATGAATAGCCCGGTAAATATTCCAGCTGCCGGCGTCATGTTACTATAACAACAAAGCAGGGAAAGGTTGTTTTGGCGGGAAACCTTTCTTTTTAAGGGGAATGGTAGATCGAGGAGAGGAGGAAAAAAAAGGAAATGGCAGAAGGCAAGGAGGTGACCATCTGCGCTTTAAGAATCTTCTGGATCAGACTTCACCCAGGGACGTCTGCTATTTGTGGGTGGCCACCCCGAAGCTGAATGAGTGTGACGAATTCCCGAGAAGAGGCCAGGGGCTGGTGTTCTCTGGGTGCTCTCGTTTGGTGAGTCAGACTCGTGATTGAGTATCTTCTGGATAGCCAGCTGGGAAGCTGTTTTCACCGGAGGACTGTTTCTGTTTTCCTCACTCCATCCCACAGCAGGAACTGTGCTGCAGGCTTCTTCGCCGTGTTTATGGACTACGTTAAATCTTTCTTTTTGTTTTCTCTGAGATCTGTTCTTTTTTTTTCTCTTTATGTCTGTGTCAAACCGGGGGTTAAGATTTGTCCGCTGGGGAGAGCGGTTCACAAATTAGCACTCAGGCACCG
Source organism: Polypterus senegalus (assembly GCF_016835505.1). Taxonomy (NCBI): domain Eukaryota; kingdom Metazoa; phylum Chordata; class Cladistia; order Polypteriformes; family Polypteridae; genus Polypterus; species Polypterus senegalus. The sequence continues at coordinate 180,592,117 of NC_053159.1, forward strand.
GGCAAGTAAATGTAATGTATTAATTGGATTTCAATATATTTACCAGTCCCACTTCCTTCTGACTTTTTGCCAGTTATTTAAGGGCGCGTGTAGGGGAGAAGATGGGCCGAGGACCAAATATGTTAATGCTACTTTATCCTTCAAATATCGTCCACTTCCCTCTCAGGTGGTGAAGTGTAGTAATTGCATCCTGTATTGGGCGATTGTTACAAATATCATCCTTTCATCAGCTAATAGCTAACATGTGGTTGGTGAACTGGGACACGATTGGCTGTCATCAAATTATCCATGTTGGCACTTCACATTGGTTCTGGTTGAAGTGCCTTCCCATTGTTTTTTTAAAATGCTTCTAAAAAAGTGCTAGATCTATCTATCTATCTATCTATCTATCTATCTATCTATCTATCTATCTATCTATCTATCTATCTATCTATCTATCTATCACTTTATATAGTGCCTATCTATCTATCTATCTATCTATCTATCTATCTATCTATCTATCTATCTATCACTTTATATAGTGCCTATCTATCTATCTATCTATCTATCTATCTATCTATCTATCTATCTATCTATCTATCTATCTATCTATCTATCTATCTATCTATCTATCTATCTATCGTGATGGACGACTGGGTCCCATGTCCGGTCGGGACGCCCCTGCTGCATATGTTCCGGGGGAGCAACCATGGACAGCTCAATGCCTCCCCCGGGACCCTTGGTGGCAGCCTCCTGGGCCGACGGTGATTCCCCAGCCTCCTGCCTGGCTCCATGGGAGATGGAGTCTTCCACAGCCTGGTTGGGAGCTGTGATGGCCGTTAGGGGGTGCTGCATGGAGTCAACAGACCCACCCGGAAGTGCAATTAGGACCAGGTGGTCAAACACCTGGAACGCTTCCGGGTGGGCTATAAAAGGGGCCAGCCACCACTCGATGGCCAGAGTTGGGAGGAGGAGGACTAAGCTTGAAGAGGAGTGGTGGTAAAGGAGAAAGAATGAAGAGAGTGTTTTTGTGTTGTTGTGCTTTGGGACCGTGTTGGGCTGTGTGACATGGGGAAGACGTGTCCCACGGCTGAAGAAAATACTAAAGCTCTTTGTTTATTTTGTACGTGCCTCTGCGTCAGTCTGTGCCGGGCGCTATATAGCGTCCATATTACACTATCTGTCTATCTATCTATTATATGGTGCCTTTCATATCTATCTATCTATCTATCTATCTATCTATCTATCTATCTATCTATCTATCTATCTATCTATCATGAGATATTTTCATATTTTTACAATGTAAGCACTTACAGTAAAACAGAGGTAGAGACTCAAATGTCATTGTTGTAATTTTGTACGGATTGTTTCAAAGTAAATGTTACTCAGGTGCATTACAGAACAATGGCAGTGGAAGTGCTCTTCTTATTTGAGGACGTAGTGAGTATCTACTGTAACTCCAGACCTTTTATTTTCAGCACTCAAGTCAATACCACAGATGAGACACAGTATACACCACGGATGCAGAGTTCCATCTTGGACTGAAAGACAGCCTTTATTCTGTGGTATATTTTTGTCACACTTTTGACTTTGTCCCTATTGACTTTCTCTGCCAATCAATCAGTGTGACACGATGCCTTAAACTGAACACACCATTCCTCTGCACTCCAACTGTCAAGTCACCACTAGCTGTCAGCTGAGTGTTACCATTGTGACTTCCTGAGGAGGACTAATATTACTGAATTTTGACCTTTTTGTCTCCTGGTGACTTCAACAATTTTTGCATCCCTAATTCTTTTCTGTTCAAAGGGACACTGATGAACCCAGTAACACAAGATGGCTAACCAAACTCACTGAAGGGGGTGTTCATTTGTCACTTGGCCGAGCGCAGTACAACTCTTTCCAGATTTATATAACTGGAACAATGGTAGGCACAACGACCCATAAAGAAAGCCTGTCTTCAGGTCCACACTGCCTGCTAAATGAAATACAGCTGCAGGCCTAGCTTGCCGTTATCCACTCATAATTTCTGAAAAAACTGTCTATAGTATCCTTTAAAGTTAATTCAATTCCAGCATGATTTAAAGTTACAGTTCAACTGCTAGTATTACTGCACATCTGCGTTATCAACATCAGTTTCTTTTATTTTCTAATTGCTTTCCTTTCTTTCAGTTAAAAATTAAGCTTAAGGGAGCGGCACCTCCAATTACTGCTAATAACTCAGGTGTAGTGCCAGTTATGAGGGTGCTGAATCGGACCACCTAAAACTTCAGCTTATTACTAAGGCAATGTGTGTTTCACACTGTGCCAGCAAGCTGCCTCTTAAAGGCATACTCTCTCCAAAAATCATTCCTTTTTTTTAAATGTTGCATAACACAAGTAAAAGGTGTAATCTCATGTTGTCATGCAAAATGAAGCTAATAAAGTTTATGCCTCAACAGAAGTGGTAACAAGTGGAGGACAACACTGGAGACAGTGAACAATATCAAAACGCTAATGGGAAAAAATCTCACACTACTCGTTTCATATAAGCTATGTAAAGTCATAAAGTTCAATACTCAAAATGTGCAAAAACATGAAGTGTTGATCAAAATAATGATAAATTGATCCTTCCGTTAAAACAAAACTAGCCCACATCCTGGAACCGTTTTACACAAGGTGGCACTTTTGAACTGAAGGCCCACCTCTCCCCTGATACACTGGCCAACAGTCCTGTCTTCAATTTCAAAGTGTGACCTTCTTCTGCATGTTTTTTTATTTTTAATTTTATTGAATTTATTAAAATTAAATAACATTCCATACAACCAAGTCAGGTTTTACAAAACCAACAAACTTAGGTTTGAAACTAATCAGCCTCCAATCCCGTCTTCTGCATGTTTTACCCTTTTTTAAAATTTTCTTCCTAACTCCACAGACACGGACGCTTTTCCTTTTATTAAGGTGGATATTTGATGTTCATAGGGTGTGAGCTGAATATGTGTGTGTGCTTGGTGGGATTCATATGGTGAGGTGAGGTGAAGGGGGGCCATTGGAGCTTTGACATCCTGGGGCCATGTGGTTCTTAATCCAGCCTTGCATATAATGGTTTCTATATTACTAAGCACTGGTAGGTAAAGTGACATTTCAGAAAAGTTTTATAAGTAAATGGCACAAATGACAAAAAGTCACTCAGAAATTACAAAATCCATGATTGTAAGGCAGGTATGTTAAGATGTGCAAGGGGAGAAGGATGGGAGAGCACTGCAGGTAAGGACTAGCAGAGGCGTAGCTAGGGGCGGGCAGAGGGGGCAGCATTGGCCGAAAGGCTCAGAGCAATTCATGCGTAAGCAGGAGGGTTTGGAAAAAAATATCACTCATGAATGAAAAAAGTTAAATTCTCTGATTTATATCCACAAATGCTTCAAAAATAATTTTCAGACTGTCCTTCTGCGATGGCATCAGACACAGCAGTTGAAATTTAATGAGGCAATCACAAAAATACTGCGGTGGGCTGGCACCCTGCCCAGGGTTTGTTTCCTGCCTTGCACCCTGTGTTGGCTGGGATTGGCTCCAACAGACCCCCTTGACCCTGTAGTTAGGATATAGCGGGTTGGATAATGGATGGATGGATGGATAACATTAATAAACATAAACATTACACCGATAATAACTTCTAGGAAGATAAACAACTAATTTACAATTTATAATTTTGTTTCATTATCAATCCGAAATCCGAATGCGTTCTTGCTCTGCACAAAAATCATCCCCACCTATCACTTGTACACTACTTTGGTTCTGGTTTTTGCAGTGTAATTATATTAAGTTAATAATCAGAACACGGCTTATCAGTGCATCTATAGTATATTCTTGTCTAGTTGATGTTTTTAAATAATTCTATGTGAAAAATTAATGCCGTTTCTCTATATATGAATAAATCTATGCAAAATGTATCTTCATTTTTCTCTATACGTCATTTTAATTTTCTATTTAAATGATTACATTTAATAATGACTACATTTAACAAACTACTTTTTGGAAGTTGAATCATATACATCAAAAAATCACTTTAAACAAGATAGATAGATAGATAGATAGATAGATAGATAGATAGATAGATAGATAGATAGATAGATAGTGAAAGGAACTATATAACAGACAGACAGACAGACAGACAGACAGACAGACAGATAGATAGATAGATAGATAGATACTTTATTAATCCCAAGGGGAAATTCTCATACTCCAGCAGCAGCATACGGATAATAAACGATATTAAATTAAAGAGTGATAACAATGCAGGTATAACAGACAATAACTTTGTATAATATTAACGTTTACCCCCCCAGGTCGCATAGTGTGGGGTCTCCTCAGTCTGTCAGTGGAGCAGGATGGTGACAGCAGTCTGTCACTGAAGCTGCTCCTCTGTCTGGAGATGATCCTGTTCAGTGGATGCAGTGGATTCTCCATGATTGACAGGAGTCTGCTCAGCGCCCGTCACTCTGCCACAGACGTCAAACTGTCCGGCTCCGTGCCTACAATAGAGCCTGCCTACCTCACCAGTTTGTCCAGACGTGAGGCGTCCTTCTTCTTTATGCTGCCTCCCCAGCACACCACCGCGTAGAAGAGGGCGCTCACCACAACCGTCTGATAGAACATCTGCAGCATCTTATTGCAGATGTTGAAAGATGCCAGCCTTCTATGGAAGTAGATGGCAAACATGGGCTGGTGTCCTAGTCAGGATAATTTAAGAGTCTTTATCTAGCCAGGGCACCAAGCCAGTAATTGGACAAGAAGGAAGGCAGAGCGTCCCCTGCCTTAACCATCAGATTGGTAGAAGGTGCCAACACCACAACAGACATGCAAGCGTCCCAGAAAGGCTTAGTGAAGAATTCTTACCTGGCCCGGAAGCCAGCATGCAGGAATGATAGGGGGAGATAACTTGCGTTATTCCCCAAGACACTAGATGGCAGCACCCCCGGACTATGGTACCCATATGAACACTCGCAGGGCAAGCTGGGAACTGCAGTCCCATGGACTGGCTCTGTTGGGTCCCCGGGGTACTGCCTGAGGGTACTGCAGGGACTTGTGCTCCCTACTTTTCTGAAGCTTCCACCTCACTGCTTTCTATGGACAATACCCTGGTACAGGAAGTACTTCTGTGTCTTGTATAAGAGGAGCAGCTCTGCCTGACTGAACACTTGCTAGGGAGAAGTGGAGGAGGGAAGAGAATGAATTACAATGCTATGCTGTGCTGTGTTAATATAGAAAAACCAGTATAAGGCAGGTTGTTCAATAAATATTTATATTTTGAACCTGGGACTTTGTCTGTGAGTTTGGGTTTGGGGTGCTGTAACTCCCCCTAGTGGTGACACTGCATAGATTCTGCATGCTTTCAAAGTACTGTATACACAAGTCTCTTTGTTCAATTGGAAAGTGTTATCTCTTTTATGTCCCTCCTTATTTTATGACGGCATTTCAAACAAAAATGAGGGTGAAACGATGCAATGAGGGGCTAGTCAGTGTTTTTGCTGAAGTAGTAACTGCAGTAACTTTGAATCTGAACGCCTTAGAGGTGATGAAAGAACAGACATTTGTTTCGGACAAGTACATGAGCAGGCACTTTTTAAAAAGCATAAGAGGGTCTGTTTACCACATTAAAGTGTGACGACCTAAGCATTCATGAAAGGCTGCGGACCAAATTGAGGTCTGGAGACTGGAATAATTCCTTCTCCCTTCACAGGGTCAGCCTTCAGCTTAATATACTTCTGAAATGGAGAGGTTAACCAAACTTCAGCAGGACAGGATGGAAAGGCATTCCTCAGCCAGACAAAACATCCAGCCAGCAAGAACTTGTATTAAACGGGGCAAAGGAAATCTGAATTGAACCTGAATTTTCTAATATTTCTATATAAATAGTACCACATTGTATAATATTTTTAGTATTAATAATAACAGCTACAAATTAAAAATGGTCTACCTACAATTCGCATTTTAGTTAGCTTTGGATAAAAGTGTAAAAAGAGAAATTGAATGAAGACAAAAGTAGAAGTATGAAAATGAGCTAAAATGTAAAACAAACCGCAGGTTGCCCCTAAGTTTGAGAACTCAGAGTGTTGTGTGATTATTTCTTGCCAAGCTAGCATTACGCCCCCTGCTGTCACTTGAGATACACTTATTAACAGTTAGTTAACTTCTAGAGAAGAAAAAACCTCAGCATAATCAATAAATCAGCCACACTCTTATCATCCAAGAGATACAACTAACCCCAATGATAGCTTTTGTGATATCTCTCTGCATGAAACCAAGAAATACAGAAAACAAGAGGCCGATTGTTTCTGGAAGTGCTGCGTGTCAGCTAATATCCACATCAAGTCTTTTCCAGATTGTCTGGGAAAACTAACTGCATGCTCCAGCGCTCCTCTTTTTTCCTGCCCCAATCATAATAGGTGACCTTTCTGAAATCTTTCATTAAAAAAACTGAAAAGATGGCAGAAGTGAGCATTTCGTCACTTGCAGGTTTCATTTTAAAGTCCATTTCCTGTGGTCTCCTCTAATTGACAAACACAGAAACTGATTACTAAAATAGTAAAAAAAAATGTCGTTCTTACCTTCTCATTAGAATCGCAATGAATGAACTCAACTCTAACACTTGCAGTCCGTTAAAGTTATTAGGCATTAGGGTATCTCACCAGGTGGAGGTCTGTGAGGAAACTTGCAACACGAGCTGCCGGGCGGGTGCGTCTTTGATCTCTCTCTCTCTCTCTCTCTCTTTCTCTCTCTCTCTCTCTCTCTTTCTCTCTTTGTCTCTCTCTCTCTCTCTCTCTCTCTCTTTCTCTTTCTCTCTCTCTCTCTCTTTCTCTCTCTCTCTTTCTCTCTTTGTCTCTCTCTCTCTCTCTCTATCTCTCTTTCTCTCTCTCTCTCTCTCCCCCTCTCCCTCTCGCTCGCTTGCTCTGGCAGCGTCCAGAGGCTCCTCACTCACGTGCAGGACGCAGCACATCTGCAGACCTGTCACTTTAGTGAATGCTCACTGGTGGGCGGGGTAGTGCATTGTAACAGGATCTGACTTTAATGTGGGCCTCATCTTCAGAACAGTAACATAATAGCCTCCAACTAAGGTTACATTTTACTTAAAGCAATAATACTACTGCATATGATGGGTAGACTCTAGTTGGTCTACTCTAATGTAACACCTAAGGGGTTCCATGAAATATACAACAATAACAACACAAAACACCAGAGAACTACAAAAAACATCAAACACAAAACCTTCAACTAATATAAAGGGTGTCCTAAAATTCATGCAAGAAGTAATTTTGATAGAGAACACAGGTTTTTAATTAAAAACTGTAAATTTTTAATCGATTCATAAAGTATACAGTATAGGGTTATGTATGGAATAGCATATCGGGTAAATGGCCTCCACGGCTTTGCTGCACATACGCACTCTTTTGTCGAAATTTTCCATGACCGTTTTGTATAAATGTGGCTGAATTTTTTTGATACAGCGCTCAATTTCCTCCTTCAAGGCGTGGGTGGTCGTGGGCTTGATGGCATAAACTTTAGACTTCAAAAAACCCCAAAGAAAAAAGTCCAAAGGCATTAAATCGCATGATCTGGGCGGCCAGTTCTGATCACCAAAACGGGAAATTACATGACCAGGAAAATTTCGAACTGTAGCTGCCAAACCTTCATTATTTTTAAAATATTGCTCAACAACGAAAACGTGTTGTTCTTTCGTGTAGCGCTCCATTTTTAATAACCCTGAACTGTGAGCTGTCACGCTGTCTTTTTTTTTCGTTGGCAACACTTTACCGCACAAATGGCGCCAAATTCAAATCTTGCGTGAATTTTGGGACACCCTTTAAAACTGACGATCTATCCATTTTCTGTAGTCGCTTTCTCTGGGTCAGGCACACTGAGAATGGAGCCTCGCTTAGCGGTAACAAATGTAAGCCTGTTCAATTAGGCACACCATTCACCCTAACCCTAACCCTAACCCTAATATATGACAGCAATCTCAGACCTGCTTTATCCTAAATGGAGTTGTGGGAAACTAGAGCCTAAGGTACAAGACAGGAATCCATCTCTGGACACGTCCAGTACATCACAGGGCCAACTCACATGCTCAGCCAAACTTACCCAGGGCCAGTTTAAAATCGCCAGGCAGCCTAACTTGTGTAATATATGGTATGTGGGGGGAAAACTGAGTGTCCTGGAGAAAGACCTACGTGAATACAGAGAGAAGATGCAGACTGCATACAAACAATGATCGGGTGCAGGATTCAAACCCATGATGCTACATCCCATGATGCTGAAGAGCTAAATTCTGAGCCACTTACATAGGATGCACTCTTTTGAAAAAAAAATATGTGTCTCTATAATTAGGATCATCTTTATAGTCTTCTTTTTTTTGAGTCGCCACAGCAGATCATCCGTCTCCTTCTATCCCTGTTTATTACATCATTTTCTGCCACACCGACTGCTTTTATGTCCTCCCTCACCACATCCATAAACCTTCTCTTTGACCTTCCTCTTTTCCTCTTGCCTGGCAGTTCCATCGTCCACATTCTTTACCTGATGTACCTCTGATCTCTCCTCTGCACAGGCCCAAACCGTGCAGTGGAGTAAATGGCTTCTTCTCTTGCAAGGTTCTGTTATGTGTATGTTTGGAGTTAAAGAACTCCATTTCTTGGAATTTTTGGTTCAAATCTTATGTGAGGAAACTGTCAGACACAGTCAATCTTGCCTCTTTCTTACTTGGTCACCAACCTGTCTTACCTGTGTTGTCCCTCTAATATACTCATCCCTAATCCTGTTTACCCTAATTACACCAAGCAAAATTTGTACCACCTTCAAATCTGCCACTTCCAGCTCTGCCTCCTGTCTTCTCATCAGTGCCTCTCTCCAAACCATACAACATATCTCATCCCACTACCATTTTATAGACCTTCCCTTTCACTGTTGTATTACTCCTACTGACTTTCATTCCTCTTCTCTCCAGTGTGTACCTCCACCTCTCCAGATTCGTCTCAGCCTCCTGTCTATTCTCACTACAGATCACAATGTCATCTGCAAACATCACAGTCCATGGAGACTCCTGTCTGACCTCATCTGTCAAGCTGTCCATCACCATTGCAAGCAGGAAAGGGCTCAGAGCCGATCCTTGATGTAGTCCCACTCCCACCTTGAACCAGGCTGTCATTCCTACTGCACACCTCACCACAGTCACACTGTCCTCACTCATATCCTGCATCACTCTCACATACTTTACTGCTACTCCTAACTTCCTCATATGGTACCAGAACTCCTCTCTTGGCGCCGTCATCTTTACAATATACTCTTCTTTGTCTTTTTGAATACTTCATTAATGCCCGAGGTGACATTGTCTTTTTGCCAGACCTTTGGTGGTCAAAGCACAGGGTCAGCCATTGTACAGCACCCTTGGAGCAATTTTTTAGGCTAGGGGCCTTGCTCAAGGACCCAACATAGTAGGATCCCTTCTGGCAGTAACAGGACTTGAACTGGCAACCTTCCAGATGTCACCACCGATTTTCAGCCTCAGAAACGTCACTCCAGTTTGAAAATGTTAAAAACGTTGCTAATAAGTATTGAGAGGTTGAAGCGCTAAATTCAAGATTCCCTAAAATTTGTTTTTTATTTGACATACTTAAATTACTTTCCAAGGCTGAAGAGAGGGGCCACACATGTGTGCTTGAAGACCACCTGGAAAGCCCTTGTAAGTGTACTCATAGCACCCCAAGATAAGAGGGTGGCACTACCACTAACGAAATCTCCCATTTCCTCCACAGCACTTGCCAGAGAGCAGGCCTAGCCCCGCCTCCAAGGGGGTAACATTGGCCCCACCCTCCAGAGGATTGGGTGTATAGTGATAGGTAAGTAAAGCAGACAGCAGAGGAGACAGAGCTCCCGAAGATTACCTAACAGCATATGTTACTTTGTGCTTACTTTTGGACTTTTCATTTAAGATAAAACCAATTAAATGGGGTACAGCCAGCTTGGCACCCCAACCTTTGAACATGTGTCTGACAGTTTCCTCACATAAGATTTGAACCAAAAATTCCAAGAAATGGAGTTCTTTAACTCCAAACATACACATAACAGAACCTTGCAAGAGAAGAAGCCATTTACTCCACTGCAACTGTTTATTTTCTATTCACTTAATCACCTAACTTTTACAAATGACCTTGAAGTCAAGATCTGAAAGTCCCCAAGGCCCCCATTATCTACTACACTGCTTGCTAATTTGCTGCATTTATCTATTGTTTTCTGTGTGAAGGAACACTTTCTAACATTAGTACGGAATTTACCCTTAAGCAGTTTCTATCTGTGCCCCATGTTGTCGTTGAAGAACTCACTTTAAAGTAACAGCCTGTATTTACCCTCTCCCGTCAAAACATTATTTTATAAGAAGGATGTAGTTAAAGAAAAATTATCTGAGATCTTGAGGCCATTATCCAAATAGCACAATACTAATGATTACTGCCAAAAGCTTAGAAATATTTCAGTCGATACTTTTAATTCAGTCCTGACGGAGGTCTGTGTAAAAATGAACACACAGGTTTCTCCTCATAGCACAGAGGTATTTGGTCAAGTTCACTCAGTGTGTGAGGGTGGTGTTTGTGCTGTGCCGGCTTTACGTTTTCTGGTGTTTCATGTCTAGTGCAAATTGTAGCCTAGCCAGGATAGCCTTAAGGTCCCAATGAACGCACACAAGCAAAAGGGGGTACACAAAATGGATGGAAGAAAGCTGAAATAACAGCCTATGACAACAAAGGACAAAGAGGAAAAAGAGGCACTCCTGGCCTCACCGGTTCTTTCTGCTTTACTTAAACTGTTCTTCAAGTGAAGGATTATTTCTGCCATAAAATATATATCCATCCATCTTCTTCCACTTATCCGAGGTCGGGTCGTGGGGACAGCAGCTTGAGCAGAGAGGCCCAGACTTCCCTCTCTCCAGCCACTTCTTCCAGCTCTTCCAGGGGAATCCCGAGGCGTTCCCAGGCCAGCCGGGAGACATAGTCCTTCCAGCGAGTCCTGGGTCTTCCCCGGGGCCTCCTCCCGGTTGGACGTGCCCGGAACACCTCACCAGGGAGGTGTCTGGGAGGCATCCTGATCAGATGCCTGAGCCACCTCATCTGACTCCTCTCGATGCGGAGGAGCAGCAGCTTTACTCTGAGCCTCTCCCGGATGACTGAGCTCCTCACCCTATCTTTAAGGGAAAGTCCAGACACCCTGTGGAGGAAACTCATTTCAGCTGATCTCGTTCTTTCGGTCACTACCCATAGCTCATGACCATAGGTGAGGGTAGGAACGTAGATCGACTGGTAAATTGAGAGCTTGGCCTTTCAACTCAGCTCCTTTTTCACCACGACAGACCAATGCAGAGCCCGCATCACTGCGGACGCTGCACCGATCTGCCTGGTGATCTCACGCTCCATTCTTCCCACACTCGTGAACAAGGTCCTGAGATACTTGAACTCCTTCACTTGGGGCAGGATCTCTCCCCCAACCCTGAGAGGGCACTCCACCCTTTTCCGGCTGAGGACCATGGTCTCGGATTTGGAGGTGCCATTTCCCATCCCAGCCACTTCACTCTCAGCTGAGAACCGATCCAGAGAGAGCTGAAGATCATGGCCTGATGACGCAAACAGGACAACATCATCTGCAAAAAGCAGTGACCCAATCCTGAGTCCACCAAACTGGACCCCTTCAACACCCTGGCTGCGCCTAGAAATTCTGTCCATAAAAGTTATGAACAGAATCGGTGACAAAGGACAGCCCTGGCGGAGTCCAACTCTCACTCTCTCGCTCTCATATATATGGAAATCTGACAACTCAAGCAATTAAAATCAAGATTTTTTATTAGCAGCTCTATTTATGGACTGCATGCAGCAGTAACCCTCAGTGTTGGTGGCTGGGTTTAAGGCTGAAACACAAAATGCATTGTGGTCAATGAAGTATTCAATGGCTGACAGTTGTGCATGTGTTGCAGGTCACACAGCACAACTACATTAACACATACCAATCCCCAAGGAGACAGCTCACAGCTCCCTTTGCTCCTGCTCTCTCTCTCAGGCTGGCATTAATAAGAAAACCAAAACTAAATCAACACTGGAAATGTAAGAGTGAAAGTGCAAAGTTTAAGCATCGAAAGCAAACTCTGCTCTTTTTGGCAGAAGTAAATAAAAAATAAATAAATAATAATCAGGCAGGTTCCCCCATACCTGTACTCAAGAGCTCCCCGTTCGTTCTGGTCAGGTCTCATGAGAAGTCATGTCTAACATCAAAGTGAAGTGAAGGTGAAAGAGCTTACCAGTGTCGGTCTGGTTTGCATCAAATAACATGTTAATGATTAATTCTGTTTTATCGCCAATGCCACGCCCATTTTTCATCCTGGGAAATGCTTCTTTGCTTGTTTACTGCTGTGGGCACACCGGTAACAGGTGCCTCCTTCAGCCACGGCCTGGCTGCTTCTGTTTTAAGTCTGTGGCCTAACGCAGAGCACTGTTGGAAACACTGGGGTCTGGCTCATGCCACATCCTGGTGACCCACATAACACGCTGGCACTCACTTTTAAAAGCACTCTAGACTATGAAAGATGTGATTTAAAACACAACTAGACTGTAGGGTTGTTTGACAGTGCTCGCTGCTCACGGACCATAATCCGTTTCTTTAAAATGTACAAGATGGCAGCTCCTAACACTACACCACAACATCCCTCGACAACACGTAACACAAGACGCCAGCATTACTATATGAGCAGATTAACAGTTAACCAAACTGTCCTCTCTCACCCTGAATAGAATGCTGGCGTGATATGGCAAATAATGACACCTGTGCCAAATTGTATATGTTAGGCATTTTCCCTTTGCATAAAATATTAATTAAATGGAGCCATGCAACACAAGTCCTACAAGATCTTGGAGAAGGACAGCCAGCAGCATAAGGGTTTAGAGGAAGCACTGGTAAAAGGATAAAAAAAATATTACATCTAATGACAGGCATAGAGTGGCAGAGAGAGAGAGGTGAATATTTCAACACCCACTGCCTAGGTGATTGTGAGTGCCATAGAGGATGGACAGGCACCTTTAATTGATGGAGGACGATTCCTTTCCCAGGTGGAATACCGTAATAAAATAAAAGAGATGGATAGACTTTCCAACCTGGAGGCTGGGAGGTCAATATAATGGAAGGACCAGGGGAGGAAAAAATGTTTGGATCCTTAATCCCCCAGTATGCTAGATGGCAGCATCCCTGGATTAGGATTCCCACATGGAACCCCACAGGGCATGCTGGGAGCTGTAGTGCAGTGAGGCAGCCCTGTTGAGTTCCGTGGCGACCACCAGAATCCCTACTTTCCAATAGAGCTTCTCCAATAGAGTCTAGCTGCAGTCCCTCCAGAGCTCTTCTCCATTCAGAGGTTGCCATTTTGTATTAAATGTCAGTGATGTTACGTGACACGCTTGGTCACACTACGGTTAAGATTAGAGATGTGGGAGAAGTTATCTGATTCAAGTCAATTAAATCAAGTGATAAAAAACATGCAGTCCAATTGGCTTCCCAGCGGAGCTTAAGAGGTCTGAAGCTGAACCCATCTCCTATTTTCAGGGACTTCTGTTTGACCTGGATGTACTTCCAATGGGTTATGCTCTAGCACCATGAGTGTTCCTGGTCATGCTTGACATCATCCAAGTGAGTCGGAGTCGGGAGGCAGAGGTCAACATTCGCTTGGAGGAAGAGGAGTAGGAAGGAGAAGGAGGACAACCTTTATTGTGTGCTGTATTGTGCTCTACAGAGGATTCTAGAAGGGCGTGTAAAGGTATGGGAAAGAATAAAATCACTGTATGTGACCCTGTGACTGTGTCTGTGTTAGATGTGTCCAGGGTTTTGGGGCTCAGTGATGCCACTTATCTTTCACATGATCCAGAAGTGTCTTCAAGAGACCACTTTCTGGTTTAATATAAGAGCTCTAAACCTGTAGCTATGTACTGCTAGAGAGAAGTGTGAGTGCAATACAGTGGTGGTTCATTATTCACCAGGATCACTGCATGATCTTCAGCATGCCACTTATTGTAGAAAAGAAGAAAATAACCACTAGGCACTTGTAATTTGTAAGTCGCTTTGAAGAAAATTTTCAGGGGAAATAATTGAATGTAAGATGGTGTGTCAGCAGCTCCTACTTTATAATCTTGTGTTGGGATAGCCTCAATATTTGGGATCAACGTCTTTTAGCAGGTACAGCATATTGAAGGGTACACAGTGAAAATCCAGCCAGACATGCAACTTAGAGAGCAGTGAATGACAAATGAACTTACAAATAGAAACGTACAGATGACAGCCACATACAGAAGTCACTGTCATTGTGAGCTGTACTCTAATCATCTTACCGGGATAAAAGAGAAAGGTAATATATTACCTGAATGGAAACTTAAAGGAGAACCAATAGACATCATTGTTATACCGGTGTATACAGTATGTCAATGACAGGACAAGAAGACGAAGAAGTAGAGAAGATACACTACATAAGACCTCATCTGGAGTATTGTGTGCAGTTCTGGTCACCACGGGATGTGAAAGACAACACAGCACTTGAAGCTGTGCAGAAGAGAGCAACCAAGTGTATCCCAGGACTTAAGGACATCTCCTACTATGATAGACACAGACAATTAAACCTGTTTAATCTCGAGCCGAGAAGCCTGCTTGGGGAGCTCATCCAGGACTTGAAATTTCTCAAAGGCATTAATAAAGTAGATCCAGAAGAAGTCTTACAGCTTAAGGATGAATCAGGTACTTGAGGACATCAGTGGAACGTCAAAATGAAGCCAGGAAGCACTTCTTTATGCAAAGAGTTGTGGGACTATGGTACAAACTACTGAGATATGGAGTTGAAGCAGAAACCTTGACAAGCTTTAAGAAGAATTTGGACGAGATGTTGGGACAGACTTGATGGACTGAATGGTCTCCTCTTGTTTGTCAAATTTCTTATGTTCTAAGATATACTTCAAAATAGATTATATTTTGGAACATGAAAAGGGAAATACTTTTGCAATTATAACAGGAGACTGGAGCGCTATACATAGTGACGGGAGACATGGAACAAGGAATGAAATTTACACCCCTCCTCTCTGATTTTATACTTCCCATCTTCGAAGGTGAATCTCAGCATGCGCCTTTACTCCTCCTCTCACACTCGTTATTTCCTGTTCCGTCATGGCACCAGCCGACCAAACACACCAAAGCCAGACTGACCCATCAGATTGCTCTGAGGGCCTGGACACACAGATCTTAGTGTTTTATTATATAGTAGATATTATTATTGTATATTTAGCTGATATCTTTGCCCAAGGTAACCTATGAGATCATGACAATGCACAATTCAATTCATAACATATCTATTATCCATCCATCCATTTTCCAACCTGCTATATCCTACCTCCTGGTTCATGGGGGTCTGCTGGAGCCAATCCCAACCAACACAGGGCGCAAAGCCGGAAACAAACTCCGGGCAGGGCACCAGCTCACCGCAGGGCACACACACACACACCAAGCACACACTAGGGACAATTTAGGATCGCCGATGCACCTAACCTGCTTGTCTTTGGACTGTGGGAGGAAACCGAAGCACCCAGAGCAAACCAATGCAGACACAGGGAGAACATGCAAACTCCATGAAGGGAGGACCCGGGAAGCGAACCCGGGTCTCCTATCATTTATTAATATTATAACATATCTATTATCATTTATTAATATTATAACATATCTATTATCATTTATTAATATTATAACATATCTATTATCATTTATTATTATCATAACATATCTATTATTTTACTAGTGGAGCACAGGCAGAATAAGTGAATTTGCCTAGGTCATACAGTTAGTTAACCAGAAGTGGAAACTGAATGCTGTGACCTGTGGTTTAAAGTCCTTACCTTTGAAAACACTCTACATCTAGAAATATTCTACACAGTTTCCTCATTCTTAGAGGTGGAGTTTATCCCTGTGACATCAAGTGCAAGGCTAAAATCAACCCTAAATGGGACACCATTCCATTACAGAACATATGAAATATGAGCAGATACCGAAACATCCAGAGAAAGGCACAGAAATATATAAAGACTATGTAAACGCTACAAGGGCAGTGACTGGTCTGGGATTACACAACTATATAAAATAAAAATGAATTTATTGAGAGAATGTGGTATGGTTCTGTATAAAGGCAGGCAGGCAGTGTGGCACAGCGGTTAAGGCTTTGAACTTCAAGCCCTGAGGTTGTGAGTTCAAATCCTCCGACTGACACTGTGTGACTCTGAGCAACTGGAAAAACAAAAGAAATGTAACCAACTGTATCTCAAATGTTGTAAGCTGCTTTGGATAAAGGTATCGGCCAAATAAGTAAATGTATAAAATTCACTATATAAAGTAAAGGCAGGCCATTATCCAACCCGCTATATCCTAACTACAGGGTCACGGGGCTCTGCTGGAGCCAATCCCAGCCAGCACAGGGCACAAGGTAGGAAAAAAAACCCCGGGCTGGGTGCCAGCCCACTGCAGGGCACACACACCAAACACACACTAGGGACAATTTAGAATCGCCAATGCAATCTTTGGACTGTGGGAGGAAACCGGAGCACCTGCAGACATGGGGAGAACATGCAAACTCCACGCAGGGAGGACCCGGGAAGCGAACCCGGGTCTCCTCACTGTGAGGCAGCAGTACCACCATTGTGCCACTGTGCCGGCCCTAATGAAATATAATGGATCTATTTATAACACATGATTCCTATAAGGATACTGTCGATTTGTACAGAAATTTGATCTTACTGGGAGTCCATGTGTTCAAGTTTCACTTCGAGTCAAAATCTTACACACTTCATGAACCTGACCATCTGGTAATATCAGACCCACTGAGTGAGTGGGCAGGTCACATGATTTATAGCTTTAATAAAATAAGTTCAAACTACAGCTGATGCTGACAATATATAGTAGTACTAAAGAGCACCAGGAGGTACGTATGATAAACCTGACATATGATGAACATTTCTTGTCCTCTAAAGGAAGTGAAAAAAGTTTAATGTTTTCAAACGTCACAATGAGGAAGTTCAAAATATGACCAGTAGATAAGCAGGCAAAAAAATCTGCCACAAACATACCTCACCCTACTTTACATTAAAAAAAGACAGAATGAAGAAATACAAGTGGAAGTGTCAAAACAACAATTATCTTCTGCCCTTAATGAACGTCTGTGCAGAAATAAGGAGTCCGAGCTTTAACAGATTTTTTTTTTACCTTTATGACGTGGTCAGAAGGCAATAAAGTTTTTTTCTAAACACTTTGTTCTTCCTTATTTTATTCATCATCTTCAAATATATTTTTGAAGTGTTTATCTTGATCTAATTATGCTGCAGGAAATAAAGTCTTCAGGACTCTGAACAAATCTTTATTCTCATATGTGATGGTTCTGTATTTAGTGAGCATTATCATCTATTCTTTCATTTTGCTTTGCAGTTTGTACTATAGGGAGCAGGCTGAGGAGACCCTGGAGAGGTGGAGAGGAGAGGAATGAAGGTCAGTAGGACCACCACAACAGAATACATGTGTGTGAATGAGAGGGGGGTCAGTGGAATGGTGAGGATACAAGGAGTAGAGTTGGCGAAGGTGGATGAGTTTAAGTACTTGGGATCAACAGTACAGAGTAATGGGGATTGTGGAAGAGAAGTGAAGAAGAGAGTGTAGGCAGGGTGGAGTGGGTGGAGAAGAGTGTCAGGAGTGATTTGTGACAGACGGGTATCAGCAAGAGTGAAAGGAAAGGTCTACAGGACGGTAGTGAGACCAGCTATGTTATATGGGCTGGAGACGGTGGTACAGGAGACAGAGCTGGAGGTGGCAGAGTTAAAAATGCTAAGATTTGCATTGGGTGTGACGAGGAGAAATGAGGACATTAGAGGGTCAGCTCAAGTTGGACGGTTGGGAGTCAAAATCAGAGAGGTGAGATGTCATTGGTTTGGACATGTACAGAGGAGAGATACTGGGTATATTGAGAGAAGGATCCTAAGGATATAGCTGGCAGGGAAGAGGAACAGAGGAAGGCCTAAGAGAAGGTTTATGGATTGGGTGAGAGAGGACATGCAGGTGATGGGTGTGACAGAGCAAGATGACAAGGACAGAAAGAAAAAAAATCTGCTGTGGCAACCCTTAACAGGAGGAGCCGAAAGAAAAAGAAGAGGTTTGCACTGTTGTATTGGATTTCTGAGGGGGCCATGATGGATCGGCTAGCGAGCTCTGTGAAGTGGATCACTTGTGTTCTGCTTTGTGTGTTGTGTTTATCCCATTTTTTGACACCCTTTACATGCTCGGCCTGCCTGGAAGGGGGTCTCTCTGTGAATTGCCCTTCTCAAGATTTCTTCCATTTTTTCCCCTCCAAGTTTTTTTTTAATTGTCTTCTTAGGGAGTCAAGGCCGAGGGCTGTCAAAAACCAGGGCCTTTTAAAGCCCATTACAGCACTCCTTGTGTGATTTTGCGCTCCACAACAAAATAAATTGATGTTGTTGTAAAGTGAGTGAATGAGAAGGGCGGTACAGATGTTGGCACTGCCACCTGACAGATTCCCATCCTTGGCTGCATACTCTCCCCCTATTTGTCTGGGTTTTTTTTCGTCCAGCTTTCCCACATCATCTGATGGGTTAAGTGAACTGGTAATTCTGAATTGGCCCCATTGTGTGTGAATGGGCCCTTTGCTGGACTGGTGTGCCATCCAGAGTTCATTCTAGCTGCAGGGATTGGCACAGGTCTCCCAGAAACCCTTGGGTCGAGAATGTTATGTTATGAGTACCTGAGTGTTTTTGTTTCCATTAGAAGGCATCATAAAGTTACTGAATCAACTAACATTTTCATTGAATACAATTCCAAAGAAGTCTACACTTCAGCAGAATCTGCAATGATCAAACTTTTGATGAATAATATTTGTTAATTTCATGCCATTTTAATACGTTTTTGAAAATACTGCCTACTGATCTTTGTCTGTGTTAACCACTTAGTGTTAAAGAACTAAACACACAAACATCTGAAATCACACAATCACACACAACTAACCTGTCCCTTCGGTGTAGCTCTGTTCCTGCTGCACTTAAGCTTGCCAATGTTCTCAGTGTTTTACAGAAGGCAGTTCAAAACTCTTCATTCTGATTAAGTCGCATTCAACTTCAAATCTTCTTTTATGTCAAAAATCCTAAAATGCAGAATTTACAGTATGTTACTCAGCTTGTAACTGATAAATCTTCAACTGAATCTTCTCAGTCTGTAGAGCTGCACCCTTAATTTGAATGCTGGTTCTTCCTGACCTCAAAGCTGACTTGGACACGGCTAACCGCAACATTCCCCTAAACAGCCTGAAGAGCACTAAATACAGCTGGACTTGGTGGACCTGATCCTGTCTCCCTGGTGGCATTAAGTCAGATGTCTAATGTGGTAAAGCCAGCTTCCTGCTACTTTTCTTGTTTGATGTGTCTTACAGCTAACTACTTGGACTCTTTTCTAAACTCTACATTTTACCATATGGATATTGTCATCAGCTCTTGGTTATTTTACCACAATTAATTATAAAATGATGTTCCTTCGTAAAGAATTAACAAACTGAAACAGGTCCAAATGACTAAATGTATACACTGGCTCCCTGTGCGATGGCTGACAGCTGCTAATTCATACACACTGGAGCTTCTGAAATCTTCTGAAACGGACCGTCTCACTATTGCAAAGACTCATTCAATTTTAGGTATACGCTTACCTAGTTTTGTGGCTATGATTCTCTGGAACTCCCTCTTGTTAAATCAAGTCTTTAAGGATCTTTTTTATATATATATATATACTTTGATTATCCCTGAGGGGAAATTGTCTTTTCACATGACCTTTGGAGGTCAGAGTGCACGGTCAGCCTTTGTTCAGTGCCCATGGAGCAATTTTAAGGTTAAGGGCCTAGCTCAAGGTCCCAAAGGAGAAGGATCCCTTCTGGCAGTAACAGGATTTGTACCGGCGGAATTCCAGATACCATTTTGGTGTCCAAGTTTAATTCACAATTGAAATCCCAACTTTTCTCTCTATCTTATAATTTTGCTATCTTGTACAGTGGAACCTCGGGTCACGACCGTAATTTGTTCCAAAACTCTGGTCTCAACCCGATTTGGTCGTGACCTGAACTAATTTCCCCAATAGGATTGTATGCAAATACAATTAATCTGTTCCGGACAGTATGAACTGTATGTAAATATATTTTTTTAAAGATTTTTAAGCACAAAAATAATTAATTATACCATAGAATGCACAGTGTAATAGTAAACTAAATGTAAAAACATTGAATAACACTCAGAAAACCTTGAACAACAGAGAAAACTAACATTGCAGGAGTTCACGCTACAGCCTTACGAACCGCTCACTGTAAACACTTTTTTTAAATGAGTTTTAAACACAGGGAAAAAAATGAACATTTGAAAAAATCCGTAATTTATACAAAAACTAACCATAAACAACCAAGAAAACTAACCTTACAGGAGTCGAGTTCTGGCATGAAGGAAGTGAAGAGGAACTGGGTGGAGAGGAGAATACAGTTTTGTTTGAGGTAAAGTCCCTGTGCGCGATGCACGTCTGACCGAGAACAATGTACTGTACAGGGAGAGACTGAACACGTGCGGAAATTATCGGCGCGTACGAACTGGAAGGGAAACTGGCTTGTTCGTCACTCGAGTGTGTGGTCGTGAACAGATGCAAAAGTCTGGCGAACTTTTTAGTCGTAACCCGATTTGTACGTGTTCAGAGAC
Organism: Polypterus senegalus; assembly: GCF_016835505.1. NCBI lineage: Eukaryota > Metazoa > Chordata > Cladistia > Polypteriformes > Polypteridae > Polypterus > Polypterus senegalus. The sequence goes on from NC_053159.1 coordinate 180,612,906, forward strand.
GTTCGTGACCCGAGATTCCACTGTAATTGTTTTATGTTACTGAATGGTCTGAGCATATAGCATACTGCTAATCTACACCAGTGTCCTGTAGACCCCCTGTGGCTGCAGGTTTTTATTTCAACCAGCTTCTGTTTTTAATTGGACTACTGGGCTAATTAAGGGATGTGTTATTTCCGAAGTTCTGTGTTTTGAGAACAATACAGAAATTAGAAAACTAAGATTGGTAAATATATTATATACTGTATATATATATATATATATATATATATATATATATATATATATATATATATTAAAATGTACCAAGCAGTTATATGGGAATAATGTATTTTTTCTTTTTAACAATATTTTCATCTTTATGATCCTTTATTTACTAATTAGTGGGTCTGACGCTAAAGTAGTTGCAGCCTTTGATTATTCAGTGTTGTTTGCCAGCGTGTCTGCTCTGCTCGTTTTTAATTGAACAGAACTTTTCTTAACAAGAACTTTCTTTTTTTTTGCTATTTTAATTTTCTTTTTTGTGTGAACTGCTTTACTTTGAATTTTGACTAAAACTTTAAAAAACAAAGATATTTTGACTGTGAAATCATTTTGGCGCGTCGGGCTTTTGTTGAATCCCATTTTTTTTTTATTTTATTGTAATCATTCCATACAAATAATTCAATTTTTACAAAAAATAGGATTGAAAACAAGTCGCCCCCCACCCCTGAGAGAGAGAGATCACGGCCAACGGAGTAAAACTTAAGGTTTATAAACATACTGTGCCTAAATTGATGAGTTTGACAAGCCAATAGAGATGAATGGAGAAGAAAAAGAAATGTGGAGATAATTGCTTCCTCTGTGCTTTAAGAGCTTATTCTAAAATATTACTGATTAGATCCTGCCAGGTTGTGAAAAAATTCTGTACAGATCCTCTAACTGAGTATTTGATTTTTTCCAATTTCAAGTAGTATAAAACATGGGTTTCCCACTGACTTAAAAGAGGAGAGTCAGGATTCTTCCAGTTTAGCAAAATAAGTCTGCGTGCCAACAGTGTAGTGAAGACAATCACAGTTTGTTTGTCCTTCTCCACTTTAAGTCCAACTGGAAGAACACCAACCACAGCTGTTAGTGGATCAGGAGGGATTGTGAGACCAAAGCTGTCTGAAAGGTAATTCAACATTTTGGTCCAGAATAATGTTAATTTGGTGCAGGCCCAGAACATGTGACCCAGTGAGGCTGGGACTTGATTGCAGCGTTCGCAGGTTGGGTCCTGCCCTGGAAACATTTTGGAGAGTTTTAGTCGAGACAGATGTGCTCAATATTTAATTTTGAGTTGTATATTTGTATGCTTTGCGCATATGGAGCTCGAGTGAATTCTCTGCATTGCTACTTTCCACTCCTTTTCTGATATATTGATTGAGAGATCTTTTTCCCATTGTCCTCTTGGATCTGTAAAAGGGAGGGACTGTAAAATAATTTTATATATTGCAGAGATGATGTCTAATGTTGAATCCCATTTTTTAAGTTATAGCTGCTGAACTTTGGTAATTTTGGGAAAACGCAGCTACAATTAGTTTTTACTTTGTTACTGATATATTTGAACAAATGTGTACCTTCACATGTGATCGTTCTGTATTTAGTGAATGGTATCATCTTAGATGGTGCCTTGGGAGTTGATGCTGCACTCTGTGTCTGCACTTGGTGAGAAGAGCTACACAGGAACATAGTTTGTACTGTTGAATTGTATTTCTGAGGTGGCCATGACAGACTGGCCGTCCAGCTCTTTGAAGAGGATCACTTGTGTTCTGTTTTGTGTGATGTTTTTACATCAGTTTTTGACACCCATTGAATGCCAACCTACCAGGAAGGGGGTCTCTCTCTGAATTACCTTGCCTGAGATTTCTTCCATTCTTTTTTTTGGGAGTTTTTTTTTTTGTCTTTTTAGAGAGTCAAGGCTTGTGGGCTATCAAAAAACGGCCTGTTAAAGGTCAATGAGGCAATCCTTGTGTCATTTTGGCTTATTCAAGAAATACGTTGTTGTTCCAGTGATTCCTTCAAGTCTTCAGCTGTTACCGTTAGGCTTGTTTTTGGCATCATTCAGCATACTGTGTCGTGCCTTTTGAGTCATCTTGGCTGGGCTCTCACTTCAAGGGAGAGTAGCTACAGTACCAAATCATCTCCATTTATACACAGTCTGTCTAACTGTGGACGTATGAATACCTAAACCTTTGAAATTACGTTGTGACCCTTTTCAGCTTTATGTGAATCAACAGCTGTTGATCTTCCAAGATCTTTTTTTTTTTTGCTGGCGAGCTGCGTGTCGATCATTTAAAAGCCTGAACAGCAGCTGTGCTTTTGTCTCACTGCCTTGTGTTGCGGGACGTTAAAATTGTCTTCTGAGAAGATCACGTATCGTCTCCTTCCAAGCCTTCCATGATTTTTTTTATAATAGAGAGATATGTGCTTCACCTCAGCAGTTATTTCTTTTTAATAGCAAACTCAAAATGCCTGTCCTTTTTTAAAAGTCAAAGCAGCTCTAAACTACACCTCCAATCAGTTTCAGCATTGTCAACTCCTGACTCAGTTAGCCACAGGGGTCACATACTTTTTCCCAACCTACACTGTGATTATCTGAATGATGTACGGTAATCCCTCCTCGATCGTGGGGGTTGCGTTCCAGAACCCCCCGCGATAGGTGAAAATCCACGAAGTAGAAACCATATGTTTGTATAGTTATTTTTATATATTTTAAGCCCTTATAAACTCTCCCACCCTGTTAACGTTATTAGAGCCCTCTAGACATGAAATAACACCCTTTAGTCAAAAGTTTAAACTGTGCTCCATGACAAGACAGAGATGACAGTTCTTTCTCACAATTAAAAGAATGCAAATATATCTTCTCTTTAAAGGAGCGCCGTCAGGAGCAGAGAATGTCAGAGAGATAGAGAGAGAGAAAAGCAAGCAATCAAAAAATCAATATGTGCTGTTGGGCTTTTAAGTATGAGCACCGCGATAAAGCAGCCGCAAAGAAGGGAGCAATGTGAAGGTAGTGTTTCAGCATTTTTTAGAGTAGCCTCCGTATCTTCTAAACAAACAGCCTCTGTGCAAACAGCCCCTCTGCTCACATCTCCTCCGTCAGGCGCAGAGAACGTCAGAGAGGGAGAGTGAGATTAAAGCAACAATCAAAAAATCAATACGTGCTTTTGGGCCACCATGATAAAGCGGCATTTCTTAGAGGAGCGTCCATATCCTCCAGGCAAACAGCCCCTCTGCTCACACCCCCTCCGTCAGGCGCAAAGAATGTCAGAGAAAGACCGAGAAAAGCAAACAATCCGCTCGTATATCATTGAGGAGTTTTATTTAATACGTAATATGTGCTCTAATTGGGTAGCTTCTAAGCCATCCGCCAATAGCGTCCCTTGTATGAAATCAACTGGGCAAACAAACTGAGGAAGCATGTACTTTAAATTAAAAGACCCATTGTCCACAGAAATCCGAACCAGCTTAAAAATCCGTGATATATATTTAGATATGCTTACATTTAAAATCCGATGGAGTGAAGCCGCGAAAGTCGAAGCGCGATATAGCGAGGGATCACTGTATTCAATATGTACAAGAATAATATAATAATTTGTACGTTATTAAAACAGACTGCTCGTTCATTACTGCAACTTAGATGAAGATTAGACCGTATTTTAAAACACATAATTATTTCCAAAGGGTTCATGTACTTTTCCTTGCCACTGTATACAGTCACAATGGTAGTGAACTTATGAGATTCCTGTTAATTTAATATGTACAACAGATATTTTATTAGAGGCAATCACAGAATACAAAACAGAGAAAAGCCCAGCATGGTGAAGATGGGAGAGATCATGTTTTGCTAAGATGTTAGAGTGCAGAGTAAATAATAAAAGCATTTTTTACAGTGGAGCACACAATATTATTTATTTTGACTTTTAAAAAGCTTTGGATTTGGTTCCCTATGGGAGGCTAATCATCAGACAACAACCTGCTAGAATTTAGAGCATAATGTGCAGAACTGGCTTAATTATACCAACAGTGGCTTATCACACAGGAACCTTCTCTGTTTTGGGTAAGGTCAAAGCCTGCCAGGGTCAGCGCTTGCATACCTTGCAGTTAGGAGACTCGGGTTCGCTTCCCAGGTCCTCCCTGTGTTGATTTTGCATGTTCTCCCCGTGTCTGCGTGGGTTTCCTCCCACAGTCCAAAAACATGCAGGTTAGGTGCATTGGCGATCCTAAATTGTCCCCCGTGTGTTGTTGGGGTGTGTGTGTGTGTGCGCGCCCTGCGGTGGGTTGGCACCCTGCTTTGCGCCCTGTGTTGGCTGGGATTGGCTCCAGCAGATCAGATGCAGTATGTAGAAATACCACATGCACTTCAGAAGAGGCCATCCACCAGAAGCTAAGCCTGTTTGGGCCTGGCCAGTGCTTGGATGGGAGATCAACTAGGAAAAGCTTGGGTTGCTGCTGGAAGAGGTGTTGGTGAGGCCAGCAGGGGGCGCTTACCCTGTGGTCTGAATGTGGATCTCAATGCCTGCCCCCAGTGCAGTTATGATGGACTCTGTGCTGTAAAAATGGTGCCGTCCTTCATATGTTAAACTGAGGTCCTGACTCTCTGTGCTCATAAAAGATCCCAGGACATCCTTCATAAAGCTTAGGGTGTGTCCAGGCTAAATTGTCCTTCATGGCTTAGTCATTGTGGTCCCCTAATCATCCTGTGTCTAACTGGCTATCTCTCTCTCACCACGTCACCAGCTAACAACTAATGTGTGTTGAACCTGCTGTAGCAAAAATGGCCGCCATTATATTATCCATGTAGGCTAGGTGCATTGGCGATCCTAAATTGTCCCTAGTGTGTGCTTGGTGTGCTTGGTGTGTGAGCTGGCGCCCTGCCTGGGGTTTGTTTCCTGCCTTGCACCCTGTGTTGGCTGAGATTGGCTCCAGCAGACCCCCGTGACCCTGTAGTTAGGATATGGAGGGTTGGATAGATGCTACACATTAGTGGTGGCTGAAGTGGCTCCCCACTCACTATCTAAAGCGCTTTGGGCAGTGAGAAAAGCACTTTATAAATGTAAAGTATGGTTATTACTACTATTAAAATGTAGTTTAGCGTAAATAAAGGTAAATTTTTTACAAATATTAAGTAAAATTGCCAATATGGGGTTTGGGGCAAGAACATAAAATGTGTCAGAAAGACATTGGTGTTATAGTGGACCCTTCAATTACACCGTCAAGCAAAGATTAAAAGGCTCAGTAGGATGCTTGCTTACTGACCTCATTGTGTGGAGTTCTTGTAAAGAGCGTGTCTGCTGAAGGTTAACGACTTCTGAATTCACATTTGGGATACTGTGAGCAGCTCGACTCCATATTACAAGAAGAACATAACAGCACTAACTCAACAGGCAAGAGTTTCTAGCACCTTGTCAGTCAGTGCTCCAACTGGGGAAATACATTGACAATTCCTCAAAGAAGTCTGGAACAGAGATCACTGTGAAATGTCCTACTTTATGCACACAGATGAAGCCCATTCCATTAATGTGATGATGTTTAAAGTCTGAGTCTGACCCAAAACAATACATTCATTTTACACAGTGTCATGTGCGTGTGCTTACAGGCGCTAGTAAATGGAATTAACCTGCCGAGCCAGGGGTCGGCGCTGTTCTCGGATCCTTTCTCTCTTTCCCCATCAGCTAATTGACAGCCCTACCGTCACTGACGTCATCACCAGTGTCCGTCCTCCTGGACCCGCCCCTTCCCACCATCCGCCTTTATGAACCGGCAAACCAGTTACCTCTTTCAGTTCTGTTGGGACTCAACACTTGCTAACTGCAAGTTTAATCTACACAAACTGTTGAATTATACAAGGTTACCAAGGTGGAACCCCATATCTTTATCTGTGCTCTTTGTGTCATTTTACTCACAGTGGCTCCAAAATCCATACTGACCCCAACTCTCTTTTCTGTTTCTTTTTCCGGTTTCTTTGTGGTGGCGGCCTGCGCCACCACCACCTACTCAAAGCATCATGATGCACCAACATTGATGGACTGAAAGCCAGAAGTCTACGTGACCATCATCATCAAGTCCTTCCATGAAAACCCTAAATACAAAGAGGACTGTTTGACTTATGTTAGGTAGATTGCCCAGAGGGGACTGAGTGGTCTCGTGGTCTGGAACACCTACAGATTTTTTTTTTTTTTCTCCAGCCTCTGGATTTTTTTTTCTGTCCACCCTGGCCATCGGACCTTACTCTTATTCTATGTTAATTAATGTTGACTTATGTTTATCTTTTATTGTGTCTTCTATTTCTCTATTCATTTTGTAAAGCACTTTGAGCTACATTTTTATTGTATGAATATGTGCTATATAAATAAATGTTGATTGATTGATTGATAAAATAACTAAACTATGTTCTTCATTTAATGCATGTTCTGTAGAACTCAAATCAGATAAGGTCTCTCCTCAGCATCCGAGTACTCACATATATTTATATCAGGGGTCCTCAACATCGGTGCTGGGGACCCCCTGTGGCTGCAGGGTTTTGTTCCAACCAGCTTCTGCTTGTAATTGGACTCCTGGGCTAATTAAGTATTATTTTCCAGATTCTGTGTTTTGGGGACAATATCTCCATTCATTATCTAACCTGCTATATTCTAACTACAGGGTCACGGGGGTCTGCTGGAGCCAATCCCAGCCAAGCCAGGAAAAAAAACCCAGGGAGGGCGCCGGCCCACCGCACGACACACACACACACACACACCTGGGACAATTTAGAATCGCCAATGCACCTAACCTGCATGTCTTTAGAAATTAGAAAACTAAGTTTGGTTAAAAAATAAATATTACAATGTACTAAGCAGATATATTGGAATAATGTATTTTTTTTCTTTTTTAACAATATATTTCTATTTTTTCCGGGTGTTCTAATTGTTTAATCAACCCATTCTTTTCTAATTAGTGGGTCTAATGCTCAAGCAGTTTCAGCCTTTCACGATTCAGTGTTGTTTGCCTGGCTGTCTGCTCTGCTTGTTTTTAATTGTCATTATTATGATACAATGAAGGGAGCAAACTGCACAGAGAAAGAGACAAAATAGAATGAAAGCAACAAAAGTGAGTTAAGCATTTGAATCTATAGCAAAAATGGAAATATTTCTAGATCTATATGCAGGCCCTCCGCCGGAGGGGACAACCGGGACTCTGGTCTGGGTCCCTAATGGAAGGGGGCCCCTTCACGCTTGATTATTTTTATGCTGATGTTGTGCGCGTAGATATATATTCGGACAATTATTCAAGTTACATGTAATAGAAAAGTGAAATCATTTAGCTTACAACAATACAAGTGAGTGTTTTAATAGCCGCACGCTCCACGCAAGTAGATATCGTGCTCGTGTCGTGTGAAGCACGCTTGTCAAAGGGGGCCGGCAGCGGCACGCTTCTCAAAGACAAAGGAGAGCCGACGCCGACATCCTTGAGCTTGACGTTGAGTAGTATGTTTGTTGTACAGGGTACGTGGATAATGGATTGACTTCGCCGCTGTAATTGAATACTTCCGTTTCACACACACAGGCGCTGTTCTGTCTCAGACCACAGCGATATTGTTGTGCACTATCGTGGATGTTGACGTGTATGGTGTAGCAGAAGTCCGTCTCCGTAGTTTGATAATTCATTCGCTTTCGTGTTTATTGTTGCTTTTAAAGCAGTGACGAGTGTGCGTTGGTTTTGTGTGTATCACTAAAGATTCTGGATCACCCGGATTTTTTGAAAACTTTGAAGTTTGATACCGCAAGTTACCATACTGATTGTTCACCATGTAGATAACCCTAACCGTTAGTATATATTAAAATGTTCAGACGTTACTCCTATTCATTGCATTGGTATAATTGTACCGTTACACGTTAGATAATACATAGGCTTATCTCATAAATGTGTTTCAATTCCTCTACCAGCTTCTATTAGCACTGACTTTCCTTCTCGCAGTCAAACTTCGATGTGCGAGAAGGCTTAACTCACCAAGTGTGGTATTCATAAATGTATCATTGTCGCTGTCGGATAAACTACATGACGGTCATTTTGTATACGTATTTGAAGGTTTTGGCATGTGGGGACCCGGGGGAAGGCAGAGGGGCCCACACGTACTCAGTTGTCTGGGGCCCAAATATTTCTGGCGGCGGGCCTGCTATAAGTATTAAAGCCAACTACCACTGAGTCACTCATCACGAAATCTCCCATGAGGACTTGGGACTTGAAATTTGAAATGTAGGTTACCCTTGGCCTACAGGTGCTCACTAAGAAACAATTTAAAAAATTTCGTGGTCTAATTGCAAAATTTGTTTTTTAGACTCATTTGTATGTCTGTCCGCTTTTCACTGCCTAACGGATTTAGATCGGGTTTTTTTCTATAATTTACTTGAACATTCTGTTGATTCTGCGACTTTCTCATCGCACTAAGTATCATAGTCCGTTTGCAATACGGATTTATTAGCATGAATTCGAGAGAGACTCATCGGGCTGCGGGGCCCTCCTTACTCACACGTCTGCTTTCTAACTCCACTTAGTTAGCGACCGAGAGAACAACTTAACGGATTAAGATCTTTTTTTTTCTATAATTTGCTTGAACATTCCGGTTGATTTTGCGAGTTCTCTCATTGCGCTAAGAATCAGAGTTCGGTTGCAGGAGCGATATATTCACACTAATCCGAGACAAAGGCTGCGGACGGAGGAGAGGAGGAAGAGTGATGGCAGGAGTCACTGGGCCGGGCCTCCTCGCTGTCCTGTTTCACCAATACGCGGGTGAAGCCGTGTCTTATAAATGTAAAAATTATGCCTCTGTGCTTTCTTAATGTAGAATAAGAGAAGAGAAAAAAAAGTACCAGCTAATTAATTGAGATCAGTGTTATCAGACTTAACTGGAGCCACAATGAGCCCCCAGGACCGACTTTGAGAACCCCTGATTTATATAACAAAAAGAAATTAAATTCTAAATGACTTTGAAAGAAAGATTTGCTTTCAGATAGCTCATCGTTCTTCTGAAATCCGTTATCTGAGGTTGCCGTCCACAATTATTTCAGACAATCATGCCCAGCTTAAGTGAACAAAGCCAAGGAAAGCAGGGCAGCCTGCCCAGCAGTCCATGGGTTTTGAGAGAGGAAGGTGGCTGTACCACTTTGCAAGAGTCGGCAGCTTTTTTTGTCATTTACTGCAGAGCAAAAGGAAAAAGTGAGGAATCGCGGCTCGGCCCACGCCAAACTGCAGAAAATCACAACATCTGTACAAATTTGTCACAAAAGAAACTCGTGTGGTAGGTTCATTACAAATAAACAAATAAGGTAAGAATTCACTTTCACCACATAAATTATTAAACATTAGACCTAATCAGCAGGCCTCTGGTCATTCTGCTAGCTGACAACTTGAGTCATCTGCACTTAGGTAGAAATTAAAAAAACAAGATGTGCCAAAATCCGGTAATCCACGGGTAAGTGACTCACTCTTCCTGTGAGGTGCTTGCAAATAAAACTGAATTGTGGTTCATTTGTTATTTTTAACTTGTATGAGAGAAACTTGAGAGCAAATCCAGAGCAGAGCGGGTGGCACAAAGCTTAAGTAGAATGCATTAATCATCCTTTTCTCTGACCATTTTGGGTCTGCTAAATTTTATGGACTCTGCTTTTTCAGTGGCAAGCATTCAAGCTTCATGGTGAATAGGTCTGATTTAGCAAATGAGCATTTTATTAAAGAAAAGTGGCCATCCTGGAAGCCACTGAGCAGCTCTAGTCTTTTAAATGAGACATTTGAGATGTGGAGCTTCTTAAAAAATATTGCTCATGTAAAACGATAAATCTAAAAGTCACTTGAAAACAAAGTATAGCTTCAAAAAGAAAAAAAAAACAAAAGATCTCTGTTTAGGAAGACAATGCAACAAATAAATAACAATAACAATAAATAACAGTAATGCTTATAAACTGAATTTTTCAATCATAATGAAGAATTATATTCTTGATTTTATGAAGATTTGCTTTATATTGTACTTTCTAGGGCAGCACGGTGGCGCAGTGGTAGCACTGCTGGCTCAAAGTAAGGAGACCTGGGTTCACTTCCCAGGTCCTCCCTGCGTGGAGTTTGCATGTTCTCCTCATGTTCTCCCCGGGTGCTCCTGTTTCCTACCACAGTCCAAAGACATTCAGGTTAGGTGCATTGGCGATCCTAAATTGTCCCTAGTGTGTGATGGTGCCCTGCTTGGGATTTGTTCCTGCCTTGCACCCTGTGCCCCGTGACCCTGTGTTAGGATATATAGTGGGTTGGATAATCACTGACTGACTGTACTTTCTATCAGCAGACAGTGTGACCTAATGGCTAAAGCACTGGGCTGTCTATCTATCTATTATATAGTGCCTTTCCTATCTATCTATCTATCTATCTATCTATCTATCTATCTATCTATCTATCTATCTATCTATCTATCTATCTATCTATCTATCTATCTATTATATTGTGCCTTTCATATCTATCAAGCATGACCACATTACCCTAATTTTGGCTTCCCTTCACTGGCTTCCAGTTCGTTTTCGAATCCATTTTAAGATCCTTGTATTTGTTTTTAAATCATTTTAATGGTTGTGCCCCATTTTATTTGTCGGAACTGCTGCCCCTGTATGTACTGTCTCACTTTCTCAGGTCAGCAGATCAGATGCTTTTACGTGTTCCAAAGACACGATGCAAACTCCAAGGTGATCGGGCTTTTTCAGTTGCAGCTCCAAAACTCTGGAACAATTTGCCATTGCACGTTAGGCTCCTTCGCTAGCTGTCTTTAAAGCCTATTTAAAAACAAATTTTTACTCCCTGGCCTTTAATCCAGTATGATATGTTGGCTATCTGTATACTTTATATTATGAATTTATTCAGTTCTTATGTGTTTATGTGTTTCTGATTCTTTTACCCTTTGGTTATTTTATGTCTGATATTTTGGGTTTTATTGTACAGCACTTTGGTCAGCCTTGATGTTGTTATTAATTTATCTATATATCTATTATATAGTGCCTTTCATATCTATCTATCTATCTATCTATTATATAGTGCCTTTCATATCTATCTATCTATCTATCTATTATATAGTGCCTTTCATATCTATCTATCTATCTATTATATAGTGCCTTTCATATCTATCTATCTATCTATCTATCTATCTATCTATCTATCTATCTATTATATAGTGCCTTTCATATCTATCTATCTATCTATCTATCTATCTATCTATCTATCTATCTATCTATTATATAGTGCCTTTCATATGTATCTATCTATCTATTATATAGTGCCTTTCATATGTATCTATCTATCTATCTATTATATAGTGCCTTTCATATCTATCTATCTATCTATCTATCTATCTATCTATCTATCTATCTATTATATAGTGCCTTTCATATCTATCTATCTATCTATCTATCTATCTATTACATAGTGCCTTTCATATCTATCTATCTATTATATAGTGCCTTTCATATCTATCTATCTATCTATTATATAGTGCCTTTCATATCTATCTATCTATATATCTATTATATAGTGCCTTTCATATCTATCTATCTATCTATCTATTATATAGTGCCTTTCATATCTATCTATCTATCTATTATATAGTGCCTTTCATATCTATCTATCTATCTATCTATCTATCTATCTATCTATCTATCTATCTATCTATCTATCTATCTATCTATCTATCTATCTATCTATCTATCTATTATATTGTGCCTTTCATATCTATCAAGCATGACCACATTACCCTAATTTTGGCTTCCCTTCACTGGCTTCCAGTTCGTTTTCGAATCCATTTTAAGATCCTTGTATTTGTTTTTAAATCATTTTAATGGTTGTGCCCCATTTTATTTGTCGGAACTGCTGCCCCTGTATGTACCGTCTCACTTTCTCAGGTCAGCAGATCAGATGCTTTTACGTGTTCCAAAGACACGATGCAAACTCCAAGGTGATCGGGCTTTTTCAGTTGCAGCTCCAAAACTCTGGAACAATTTGCCATTGCACGTTAGGCTCCTTCGCTAGCTGTCTTTAAAGCCTATTTAAAAACAAATTTTTACTCCCTGGCCTTTAATCCAGTATGATATGTTGGCTATCTGTATACTTTATATTATGAATTTATTCAGTTCTTATGTGTTTATGTGTTTCTGATTCTTTTACCCTTTGGTTATTTTATGTCTGATATTTTGGGTTTTATTGTACAGCACTTTGGTCAGCCTTGATGTTGTTATTAATTTATCTATATATCTATTATATAGTGCCTTTCATATCTATCTATCTATCTATCTATTATATAGTGCCTTTCATATCTATCTATCTATCTATCTATTATATAGTGCCTTTCATATCTATCTATCTATCTATCTATCTATTTATCTATCTATCTATTATATAGTGCCTTTCATATCTATCTATCTATATATCTATTATATAGTGCCTTTCATATCTGTCTATCTATCTATCTATCTATTATATAGTGCCTTTCATATCTATCTATCTATCTATCTATCTATTATATAGTGCCTTTCATATCTATCTATCTATCTATTATATAGTGCCTTTCATATCTATCTATCTATCTATTATATAGTGCCTTTCATATCTATCTATCTATCTATTATATAGTGCCTTTCATATGTATCTATCTATCTATCTATCTATTATATAGTGCCTTTCATATCTATCTATCTATCTATTATATAGTGCCTTTCATATCTATCTATCTATCTATCTATCTATTATATAGTGCCTTTCATATCTATCTATCTATCTATCTATCTATCTATCTATTATATAGTGCCTTTCATATCTATCTATCTATCTATCTATTATATAGTGCCTTTCATATCTATCTATCTATCTATTATATAGTGCCTTTCATATCTATCTATCTATCTATCTATCTATTACATAGTGCCTTTCATATCTATCTATCTATTATATAGTGCCTTTCATATCTATCTATCTATCTATCTATTATATAGTGCCTTTCATATCTATCTATCTATCTATCTATCTATTATATAGTGCCTTTCATATCTATCTATCTATCTATCTATCTATCTATCATACTGTGCCTTTCACATATCTATCTATTTTTATTTATACAGTAGCTCCTCATAAACTGAGTGCTATCATAATGTTCTTTGCAAAACCAACCTTTTTTGAAAAGTGCCTTTCATGGCCAGCAATGCTACAACACAATTTATGCAATCAATTGTTATTTTATGTAGTGTATTTTTTTTTTTGATTGATTGATTGTTTTTTATACAAAAAAAAAGTCTAAATTAACTTAAGCCACACTAATTCAGGGTGTTTAAAAGTAATGTAATGATTTCCATAATGAGACAGAAGTACACAATAACCAAGAATTGTTGAGTCAGATATTTCAAATATCAAAATGTGTGCTCCAATTCAAATATTTAATAAATACTATCAACTGTAAAAGAAATCTGTCATTTTTCACCCTAGAGGTCCATAGAAGGGTCAAAAATTGCTGCATATTCATAATCAGTGTCCTTGAAAGAGTTTAAAACGATACCCCACATGATTATGTTTGAAATTGTCATTTTTAACCTTAGAGGACTATGCCCAGCAGTAAGAATCAAATATCAATAATATCATATTTGTGGTTAGCAATCTTAAAATAACATAAAAAACCTTGCATATGCTTATTTTTACCTGTCCCCATTTCTTCAAAGTTTTGTGCAAAGGAGTAACTTTAAAAACCTCATTTCCTCCTAGGGGTGAACCTCAGGGGTCAGCTGATGCGGCCTGCGCAACGTCACGTCCTTCAGATCATTTTTGCTGAAGACTCTTTCTCATAAAGATGTAATTTCCTGCACAAAATATGGTCCAAGAATTTCTTAAAAAGGAGGATTTTTAAGGTCTATTGGGCAAAAAACATAAAATATTTACTTAATGTCTTGCATAACTAGACATTAAGATGCGTTGAATGGTATATATGATATCTGGGGGTTTTCTTCTACTGGTGAGTCAGGAGTTGATGGACAGAAATAGTTATTCCCATACTGAAACACACTTTAGGTGGTCTGTGTTGTAAATTGTATATTTTAGGTGTTGGTTTATACAGTCACTTACTATTTATTGTACCCCGGTCATCTGTAACATTACAACCACCTGCCTAATATTGTGCAGGTCCCCCTCATGCTGCCAAAACAGCTCTGAACCCCTCTGAAGATGTCTGGCACCAAGACATTACCAACAGATTTTTTAAGTCCTGTAAGTTTTGGGGCAGGACTACCATGGATCAGACTTGTTTTTCCAGCACATCCCACAGATGCTCGATCAGATTAAGATCTGGGGTATTTGAAGGCCAAATCAACACCATGAACTCATGTCATGTTTGCCAAACCATTCCTGAACAACACTGGCAGAGTGGCAGGGTGCATTATCCTGCTGAAAGAGGCCAGTGCCATCAGGGAGTTCCGTTGTCATGAAGGGGTGTATGTGGTCTGCTACAATCTTTAGGTAGGTGGTATGTGTCAAAGTAGCATCCACTGGACGGCCAGAACCACAAGGTTTTCCAGCAGAACATTGCCCAGAGCAGCATACTGCCTCTGCCAGCGTGCCTTCTTCCCATACTGCAACCTGCTGCCATCTCTTCCCCAAGTAAACAACACACAAGCACCCTGCCATCCACATGATCTACAAGAAAACCTAAAAGCAAATATGATTCATCAGACTAGGCCACATTCTTCCATTGCTCCATGGGCCACTTCTGACCCTCATGTGCCCACTGTAGGCACTTTTGGTGATGGAGAAGGAGCAGCATGGACACTCTGACTGGTCTGTGGCTACGCAGCAAGCTGCAATGCATTGTGTGTTCTGACTCCCTTCTCTCATGGACATGTAGCGCCCTGCAGGGGAAGAAAACACGCCACTTTTCTCGATGCAGGCCAAAGACTACTGAACTGTACTGAACGTTACTAAACTATAGACATAACTGTTGCCACTCCACTCATCACCCTGCCTCCTAACCACACTGCACTGTGTGTGAATTATGTCCTTACGTTGGCGCAAGTGGTTCCAGGAGCTACAGACAGCAATCTGAGCTACACTAGACCTTCCGTGGGATCAGACCAGACAGACAAGCCTTCTTTGGACCATTTTTGGTAGGTACCAACCACTGCATACCAGGAACACCCTGCAACATCTGCCATTTTGGAGAGGCTCTGACCCAGTCGTGTAGCCACCACAATTTGGCCCTTGTCAAAGTCGCTCAGATCCTTACGCTTGTTAGGGTGCATAAAAGCTAACCAAGCAGTGCAAAGTTCCTGAATATGAGGTCCGCAACACTTAAAACCATTAATGACCTCTTTACGGTAACGCATCTCTATATATACAGTAAGTACAGCAGGCTATCGAACGCAAAATCAGATAACAGAAGTCGTCGTGTTTTATTTATCAAAAGACGAGGCTTCGATTAAAACTGTGCGCAAAGAGGTCATAAAAAATGATCAACAGTCTGGGGAAGAGAAGTCATCACCTCCTGCAACTATTCTTCTGCAGTGACGTTGCATTCACTTTATTCCAGATGAATGAAAGTAGGAGAACAGATACCTCCTACACTGCATGTATTGACTCACCATCTACGTTCCATTGGCTAGTGTGGCAACCGCAGGTTGTTTTTAAGCTACATTTTTCAATCTATTCATACAATTAAGTTTCCACATGCTGTTCATTCCATCGTTCTGGTGACGTTAAACATTTTCACAACTACAACAAACTTTACAATATTATTTCATTCATCCTTTTCTCACATTAAGGCAGTGTGGCGTAGTGGTTAAGGCTTCCGACTTCAGGTTGTGAGTTCAAATTCTGCTACTGACACCACTGTGTGACCAAGAGCAAGTCACTTGACCTGCCTGTGCTCCAATTGGGAAATCCAAAAAGGAAATGTAAGCAATTGTACCATAAATGTTGTACGTTGTCTTGGATAAAGGTGTTAGCCAAATAAGAAAATGGAAAATGTCTTTCTGGACCTACACCACCCCTATGAAACGAAAGAACTTTCACAACTTGCTGTATCAGGAAGCCTTCTCTGTGACAATGAGTTACAAGAGAATGACCAATAGCACCTTTAAGAATGCTCACTACCACAATGCCTATTGTGATATTAATAAAAGTCTAAATATTCATTTTATACAGTGCCTTTCATTATGCTTCTAATACCTTAAATAGTCCAATCACAAATACCTTCCATAAAGCTTTTTTTAAATAACACTCTGTATAAGTCACAATGTCTATTAACACTAGAATTACCAAAGCCTATGAAAAAACAGTGGTGCTGTAAGAATTATGTTTCTGGACTTCTCTAGCGCCTTCAACACCATCCAACCTCTGCTCCTTAGAGACAAGCTGACAGAGATGGGAGTAGACTCACACCTGGTGGCATGGATCGTGGACTATCTTACAGACAGACCTCAATATGTGCGTCTTGGGAACTGCAGGTCTGACATTGTGTGCAGCAATACAGGAGCGCCGCAGGGGACTGGACTTTCTCCGGTCCTGTTCAGTCTATATACATCAGACTTCCAATATGACTCGGAGTCCTGCCACGTGCAAAAGTTCGCTGATGACACTGCTATTGTGGGCTGCACCAGGAGTGGGCAGGAGGAGGAGTACAGAAAGTTAATCAAAGACTTTGTTAAATGGTGCGACTCAAACCACTTACACCTTAACACCAACAAGACCAAGGAGCTGGTGGTGGATTTTAGGAGGCCCAGGCCCCTCATGGACCCTGTGATCATCAGAGGTGACTGTGCAGAGAGTGCAGACCTTTAAATATCTGGGAGTGCAGCTGGATGACAAATTGGACTGGACTGCCAATACTGATGCTCTGTGTAAGAAAGGTCAGAGCCGACTATACTTTCTGAGAAGGTTGGCATCCTTCAACATCTGCAGTAAGATGCTGCAGAGGTTCTACCAGACAGTTGTGGCGAGTGCCCTCTTCTACGCAGTGGTGTGCTGGGGTGGCAGCATAAAGAAGAAAGACGCCTCACGCCTGGACAAACTTGTTAAGAAGGCAGGCTCTATTGTAGGAGTAAAGTTGGACAGTTTAACATCTGTGGCAGAGTGACGGGCACTAAGCAAACTCCTGTCAATCATGAAGAATCTGCTGATCCACTGAACAGGATCATCTCTAGACAGAGAAGTAGCTTCAGCGACAGACTGCTGTCACCTTCCTGCTCCACTGACAGACTGAGGAGATCGTTCCTCCCCCACACTATGCGACTCTTCAATTCCACCCGGGGGAGTAAATGCTAACATTAATTTTATTTTCATTTTTTTAATTTTTATTACTATTTAATTTAATATTGTTTCTTTGTATCAGTATACTGCTGCTGGATTATGTGAATTTCCCCTTGGGATTAATAAAGTATCTATCTATCTATCACCTTAAATCCATTCACACCTCTCAGTCAGCGTCTTTTGTCTTGTAAATGTGTCGATAAGCCCAAGCAGCAAGCAGCCTGCTATCCCATTCTCTCACCGCCAAAGAAACGGCAAAAACCTCTCTCAGCTCAAGCTTTGTTCATCAGGGAGAGAGGTAGTACCTACAGCTGTATAGGCTAAAAAAATGTATCGTTATTTCGAACACACGCATTTCACGTGTGTTCCGTGTCTATAAAGATCTATGTAAGTGTAGGATGACAGGAAATGCAAGAAATGTTGAAAAAATACCTAAAAGACAAAGTATTTTGAAAATTTCTGGGTTTTATTTTAAGGTATCTAGACATGTAATCAAAATATCTTAAAAAAGTATTTCAGGTATCTTCACATCACTCATGTTCCAGATATCTAAAATACATTTTTAGATACATCAAATTTGTTTCATGATAAAATGTATTTCAATATAATTTGAATTTTATTTCAAAATATCTCAAATATGTTTTAAGATCCATCCAACCATCCATTTTCTAACCCGCTGAATCCAAATACAGGGTCACGGGGGTCTGCTGGAGCCAATCCCAGCCAACACAGGGCACAAGGCAGGAACCAATCCTGGGCAGGGTGCCAACCCACCGCAGGACACACACAATGTTTTAAGATATTTTAAAAAAACATGAATAAGATATCTGAATATCAATTTTTATTTTTTAAATCTCATGTTCATTTTGAGATATCGCAAATGCATTTCATGATATCTTAAAATAGATAGGAAGTCCCATTTGAAAGAATAGGAAATTTTACAGGAAGTCCTTTGGAAGGGTCAGTCTGAGATATCTTAAAATGTCTGAGAGGTATGTTGAAATGTATTTGAGATGCTGTATCTCAAAATGTATGTCTGATATTCTTAAAATGTAAAGGAACGTATCTGGAGATATTTAGAAACAAGTTTCAGATACCTTAAAAAGTAAACTGCATTTTGAGTTATCCCTAAATGTTACTTTCAAACTTTATCAATTTATTTCAAGGTGCATACCCTTAAACAATCTTAGCCATCAATGGCAAAGGGACCTCTTAATATCTATGATAAGGAATGGCAGCCATCCTTTCAAAATTTGCTCTTTTTCAGTCTGTCCCAAGCATGGGGTAATTCAGTTTAAAACTGTCAAAAATAAAATTATCTAAAAAACGGTCAGGAACAGGATCACAGCACCAGCAATAGTATCAAGCCCCAGCTTAGCTAAGTTATACAGTATAAGATTTCCGTAATATTTTGGGGGCAAATAACTGATTATTTGTCAGAGAGTTTTGGACTTAAAATTACATATAATCCTATAAGAGCATTATTTTAAATAAGAACAGATAGGATAACAAAATCCAACAAAAAACCCATTGTGATCTCCTATATCACTTTGCTCATATTGGCTCATCTTTCACGTCTTGAAGAATCTTAAACCAGCCTTCAATAAGTCAATGTGAAAGCAATCTAAGACTAGAAAAAAAAATTATTTTTCTTATGAGGAAACAGTGCAGAGCTTCTTCAGAATCTGGCAAGAAGTCATTGATGCAGTTCTAAAATAAACCCGCTGGGCCTCAGCCTCTGCTCCGTCTCCCTTTCTCTGTTTTAATATACATGAGGACCGATTTCATAATGGCCTTTCTGTTCACCCAGCTCTCTGATATGGAGGACAGTATTAACTGGTGAGTATCATTTAATGAATTATAATTTTAAATGTTAATGTTTGGAATATTGTACTGGTTGAATTTTGACTGAACTGTGTCATAACTGTAATATGATTAATAAACTCAATAAAAGTTTATTATTAAAAAAACGAAGCACTCTTATGCTTAAGTCCAAAAATCCAGTGTTCTGCATCCTTAAAATTCGTGCAGAAACGATTTCAATTCAGGACTCACATTAATAACAGATTATGGGTGTAAATGTGAACTGCCTTTTTTATGCATGTACTGTACTGGCTGCAGTTTTTTAGCAGCATCCCTCACTCTGTTCAGTGTGGTGTCACCCTTCGCACAGCTGCACTTGGACCTCAGTCCGGCTGGCTCGCCGTGTGGTGGGTTCCAGCAAGACGTTGTAATCAGCGCATGCTCCCAACCTCAAAACCGAAAACAAGCACAATTCTGAATCATTGCATGTGCCAAGTCTGTTCACAGGATTATTATAAAAAGCTATTTTGCATCGCTGCAGAAAAATAAAAATAAAACAGTTGTCTTACTTGAAAAGGTTCCTCAAATCTGGAGGTGCTTTCCAGCAGTCACATGTGCAAGCAGCGCGCGGGTTTCCCTGTATTGACGCCTGGTTTGCGAAGGTGGCTAAATGTTTTCGATCAGTGCCAGTGATGAGGTGATTTACAGTGGTGTTGTTTTATATTTTTTTAGGAAAAAAAATGCCATTTCTAAAGAAAAAAGAAATCTAAAGTATATTTCTGGACAATAGCCATTCTTGCAGGTCCAGTATGTGATGAGGCAGTTCCACTGTTGCATTCTGAAGTACTTCCTCAAATATACAGTATACACACTGTGGTCTATGGCTGGCTTGTTATCCCGGGCCAATACCTCCAGGCTGCCAGATGGAGCCCTCCCTGCAGCACTGAGGTGCCCCGAAGACCAGCAGGGAATCATGGACAATGGAGTTTTCATCCACAGCCATGCTGGATACCACAGGGGCCACTGGAGGGAACTGCAGAGAGGAGCAAAGAGTCATATGTGCCCTATAACCCAGAAGTGCGTCATAGGCAGAGCGACGTGCTTCCGGGGTGAGAAGAAGGACTCGTACCTGACCCGGAAGTGAAGACTGGGCGATTGGAACACTTCCGGGTCAGGGACTATAAAAGGATTGTGGGAGCTCCCAGACACGGTGCCACCCTTCCACCCAGCTCAGCTCCCACAATCCTTTTATAGTCCCTGACCCGGATTGTTTATTATTGTGTATTGAGATTTGGATGAGTATAGTGGAGGAGAGGGTGCTTTGTGCACTGTTGATAATAAAAATATAGGCTGTTTTTGGACTTTTACCTGGTGTCTGGAGTCTTGGACAGGGGTTCAAGGGAGCGATACTGCCCCCTATCTGTCACAACACATATATACGTTTTAGTTATTATAAATTGATAACTTTCTGCCCCTTTCCCATTGTTTTATCAGTTCCATTCATCTTGTCTGATTTATTGAAATCACCTTTATGTCAGAAACTATGAATGTTGTGCTCTCAGAGTGTGCTGCAGCATCCTCAGTGCTCCCCATCCCTTGCTAATGCCATTTATCTGGCTCACAGAATGTTCTACAGTCCCATGTGTGTGCTTGGGTTGCCCTTCTTTAAGACCTGATGACTGTGGAACCACCCTGACTCTTCTACTGGCTAACTGAAGGCTCAAGGATACGATAGAGACGATAGGCTGCTGGAGAGGGAGAGACAGAGAGAAAAGAGAAGAGAAGAGAAGAGAAGAGAAGAGAGCTCTAGCCCAGTGCACTTGCAGCAAAAGCACAACTGCCCAATCTAGAAGGACGTGGCTGGAAGCGTCACCTAAGACAGGCCAGGGGCTCACTGAGTTTGGAGTAGGGAGGTAAGCTGGAGGAGACATGCTCATCTGCAGGTAGCAAGTCAATCCAGAGAGACCGTGACACAAAGACAGAGACGGAAAGTGAGGTGGAAGGTGTTGGTGTATTCTGTTTGCTTTTTACTTTGTTTACTCTGTGTACTCATTGTATATTTCATTTGTATAATAAGCCTTTTTTCAGATTCTGAACCTGTGAACATATATTTAGGTTCAAGGGAAGAACTATGAGAGTGACACACTTTCTTCCTCTTTATTATTCCCCTCTTCTATATGGGGCTGATGTGCTTGTTCATCCTTCTTCAAACAGCTCGGTCCTACGCTTCCTCAGCAGTCAGACCCTTTTACTTCAGATCTTAATCCAACTTTATTCATCCAACTCCGCTTTGGCCTCCCTCACTTTCTCTTCCCTTGTACTTTCATGCCCATCACTCTTTGCTGATCACATGTCCATACCACTTCAACCTCCTTTCCTGTCCTTTCTTAGATGATCTCTCCCACTTTTGTTGTGCCTCTGATTGTCTCATTTCTTAATCTTTCCCTTTATGTTACTTCACACATATACCTCAACATTCTCATTTCTGCCACATCTAAGTTCTTCCCCTGCACTCCCTTTACTGCTCACGTCTCAGCTCCAAACATCATTGCATGTCATACCACTGCCTTAAAAACCAGACCTTTAACCTTTGCCTTAATATTTTGATCACACAATACTTCTGATTACTTCTTCTGGTTGTTCCACCCATCTCCATCTTGGGCAACCACTGATTCTAGATATTTCAATTTCTCCACTCTTTTCAGTGGCTCTCCCTGCATGCTAACTTCTGAATTCTGATCATCATTAAACCTCAGATATTTGGTCTTCTTCTTTCTAGTTACCTTCAACTCTCTATCGTCCAAAGCTCTCCTCCATTCTTCCAACTTCCTCTCCACAACAACTCCATGACAGTAACACCCCTAGTGTCCATAGTGTCCTATCAACACTGTAGTTCCCAGAATCATTCTTTAATGCTTCAGTTCTATTTGCCCAGTTGAGAATTTATTTGGAGATTCCTAAATAAGTTACCTTTTCATATATTCTATCAATGTACCATAAAAGGAATTCACTGCTTGTGTTATATCATGTCCAAACTGTACCATGACGTACATCATTAGTGTTTTACATAAATATGAAATTGTGATTTCTATACATCCCTGCTCAATTTCTTAAACTGCATAAAACATATTATTGTTAATAATAATAAAACTTTTTATTTCTATAGTGCCTTTCCCATATTATTGTTACTAGGAAACACAGTCCATTCCAACACCACTTCTCTTTTTGCCAAGTCACTGTGGCAGTTCTGAGCTGAGGTCACATGTTTTGTTCTTTTTCGTGGAATGAGATTTTCTGTATGGATTTGCTAGCAGTCATGTCAGTCGGCCTGTGCAATGCGCCTCACCAGCAGCAGATGTCTGCCATGTCTCTCTGTGGATCACTACGCCCTCCTATTACGGAGTTGTTAGTCACTGCTGTTCTTTCTGACATGTCTCTTCATCGATCAGTGTCAGTATCCTGTATTTGACAATCAGCGAGGCCTGTGCATTGCGGTTCAGGGAGTTGTTCGTGGCTGTGACGCCGTGCCTTTCCTATTATGGAGTTACTCGTCACATCATCAACGCTGTTGATGCTGTTTTTTTCCTGTCAGCCATCTACTGTCTTCCTGTCAGCCATAACCCCTGATCACAACGTTGCTGTTTTTTTCCTGTCAGCTAAGTCCAAGCCATCGACAAGGTGGTGAACACCTCTGATTTTTTTGCTACCACTACGTGTGTCACATCATAAGCCGATGATTAAGATCAAGGTTTAAGTGTGAGAGGTTCACAAGTTTTTGCATGACAGACCGACTGCCCATAGCATTTTACTGTATATCCATCCATCCATCAATTATCCAACCCGCTATATCCTAACACAGGGTCACGGGGGTCTGCTGGAGCCAATCCCAGCCAACACAGGATGCAAGGCAGGAAACAAACCCCGGGCAGGGCATACACACACACCAAGCACACGCTAGGGACAATTTAGAATCGCCAATGAACCTAACCTGCATGTGTTTGGACTGTGGGAGGAAACCCACGCAGACACGGGGAGAACATGCAAACTCCATGGAGGGAGGACCTGGGAAGCGAACCCGGGTCTCCCAATTGCAAGGCAGCATATATATATATATATATTGTGGACGCTGGCCCAGACACAGACAGACGGACATCGCTTTTGCACCCAACACACTTTTATTTACAATATTTACAAGTTAGTGCACGTCCCAGTGCCTCTTGCACCGTTCCCCCAAATGTCCAGGCCACACAGTCAAAATGCCTCTCTCTTGGCCGCCTCCCGTCCTCTCTCCAGCTCCGTCTCTCTTCCACCCGACTTCCACCAATGACTGGAGGTAGGTGGCCCCTTAAATAGGAACCCGGATGGGCTCCAGCTGCTTCCCAGCACTCCTCAGAAGACACGCCCCAATGTGGCGGAAATGCCGGGTGTCCCCTGTCTTCTTCCCCCCCAGCACTTCCTGGTGTGGCGGAAGTGCTGGGCTCCAGACTTCTACAGGCACCGGGGCACCGCCTGGTGTCGGCCACGGGTCCCTACAGGGCTGGGCTTCCAAGCCCTTTACCCGAGGCCCCCAACATAACCAGGGCGGACGCCCCCTCGCGGTCTGGAGGAGGCACAAGCCCTCCTCCGGTCCTCCTGGGTGTCCCGGCCGGGCAATATATATATATTATTATTATTATTATTATCATTATTATTATTACTATTATTATTATTACTGCGGGGCTTTGTTGCAGCATGTCACTCTCTGCCAGCTGCTGGAGCCAGTCAAGTAGCAGGTATCTGCAATGTTGGCAGCAGCAAAATGAAGGCAACTGAAATCTTCTATCTTCTATCATTAACCACTTGTCAGTTATCTAGCTCTGAGCACTTTTAGGTGCTAACCTGTGAAGACTCAAGTAGTGTTAGACAAGAGCGAACTGCTATTAATGTTTAATTATGCGGTCACCTTTATAAAGCGTTACCACACTTCCTATGCACTACCATGCCTCGATTTTATCACAGCTGTTTTTTAGTCACAGGGAGACAGCATTCATGCCTGTAACATTGGGTATAAAGCTGGACGCAACACTGGACTCCAATCCATCACACGACTCATGATAGAAAATGCTTCCAGCGTGTTAGCTCACAATATGCAACCAATGCAGGAAGCACTTCAAGGCAGACTGCACCTCTACATGATAATCACCTTTTTCTACCCTCTCAAACCTAATTAGTATTTCATGTATGGAAAACGTCTGAGATTACAACACATACAATTGTACATAGATAATGTCGTTGCAACTTATGAACAAAGATGCTTTAAATTTAACTTCGTATCAGCACAGTTTTTCCACTACTTACAAATGAGAAACTTTGCTAAAAGGCACCTGCCCAATTTTCCTCACCTCCCATCTATTTCTATTCCGGAAGAAATACGGATCAGTTTTGAAGACTCAGACAGCAAAGTCATCTTAAAGTCTTTCTTGTTAAAAGAACCCAAGGTATGATGGGGAAAGGATCTTTCATCTAACATCTCAGAGAAGGAAAATACACTCGAGCTCCATATATGCAAATCATTCAACTTAAAATATTTTATCAAGCAAATGTATCTCATTTAAAATTGTTCAAAATGTACCAAGGGTAAGATTCAATCTGTGAACATTGTAATCGAGCTCCAGCCTCACTGGATCACATGTTGTGGAAGTTCACCAAATGAACATCATTCTGGTCAAAAATCTGTGAATGCCTATCAGACAGTCTTGAGGGTCCCAATCACTCCTAACCCATTGACATCCGTGTGTGGTGGACCCCCAGATGGGCTAAAAGTAGAGAAGGACAAATGGATTGTAATTGCCGACACCACACTACTAGCGCTTAGACTTACTTTGCTCAACTGGAAGAATCCTCGGCCACCTGTCATAAGTCAGTGATGTTCTGTACTGTTTCATCCATCCATCCATTTCCTAACCCGCTGAATCCGAATACAGGGTCACGGGGGTCTGCTGGAGCCAATCCCAGCCAACACAGGTCACAAGGCAGGAACCAATCCTGGGCAGGGGGCCAACCCACCGCAGGACACACACAAACACACCCACACACCAAGCACACACTAGGGCCAATTTAGAATCACCAATCCACCTAACCTGCATGTCTTTGGATTGTGGGAGGAAACCGGAGCGCCCGGAGGAAACCCACGCAGACACGGGGAGAACATGCAAACTCCACGCAGGGAGGACCCGGGAAGCGAACCCGGATCTCCTAACTGCGAGGCAGCAGCGCTACCACTGTGCCACCACTGTGCCACCGCGCCGCCCATTTCTGTACTGTTTGAGATTGGAAAAAATCAAATTCTCGCATAGAGGATCTGCTCAAAACTTTTTTAAAATATAGCAAAGATCTAATTAATAACATTTTAGAATAAGCATTTATATTGGAGGAAAAAGACATTCTCCCTTCTTTGGTGTTTTTAAAGTTTTGCCCTTGCTGTTGACTCTCCTCTCTGTCTCAGCTGGAGGTTGAATTCTGTTTTGTTAGGTTCGACTTGATTGTGTGTGATGTCATCTTCCTCATTGTATAAGTTAGATTTGATTGTATGAAATGTTATTCCATCCATCCATTTTCCAACCCGCTATATCCTAACACAGGGTCACGGGGTCTGCTGGAGCCAATCCCAGCCCCCACATAACGTGCAAGGCAGGAACAAACCCCCAGGCAGGGCGCCGGCCCACCGCAGGGCACACTCACACACACACACACCAAGCGCACACTAGGGACAATTTAGGATTGCCAATGAACCCAACCTGCATGTCTTTGGACTGTAGGAGGAAACCCACGCAGACAGGAGGAGAACATGCAGACTCCACGCAGGGAGGATTCGGGAAGCGAACCAGGGACTCTCAACTGCGCCACCGAAATGTTATTCTTTAATTAAAATGAATAATGATAAAAAAAAATAATAATAATAAAATTATTTCTCATCTGTTTAGTACTTTCCTGAATAATGATCATTAAATGGCATCCAAGAATGCAATACAAATCAGCACAATGCACACGAGAGGCTCAGACCTGATTTAATGGCCACATAACCTTAGCTGGCTTCACTGACTTCTACTTCCTCTCCGCATTCTCTTCAAAATGCAGAAGCTCAGCATGTGCTCTTTATGCTGCTCAAATGAGTGTGATATCCACACTGCCTGCTTGTCTTCTACAAGCCATCACTTCTAGGATGGCAAACAAGAGTGAATACTATATTTTCTAATGACCACCAGTCGCTCATGGATGCTCCAAATGTGTTGTCACGTACTTCAAATTAAACAAGCAAGTGATCCTGCCATGGAGTACAGTTTCTTTATTGGTCCCTAATCACATTTTTGTTTTCTTGCAGGGAGCTTTCTTTTCTCTTCTTTTCAGGGTCTTTGATTAACTGCAACTCAAACTTCTCACCTGGAAAGTGACGGGGAGTAGAAGTGGAGTCTCCATCCATGCCAACTAACCCACCTTGGTGAACTTTACAATCGTTCAGAGAGCAGGCCAAGCCAGGTTAACAGCCGCTTTACACAGTGGTAGGCAACAAGGCCGAGCTACTGATTGAAGACTTGAGACTGTGGGCTTTTACTCCTCTGCCAGCGCACTGTGTATCCACGTGCCACTCCTATACTGTAGCTGCCCTCCTGGGTATAAAACACATGCAAAGTGCTTCGGGATAGAGGCCACCATGAAGGTTTCTTATTAAGATATAGTCCAGCTGGGCTGGCCAAACTAAGGAGAGGGGGTGTATAGGATCGGCTGAAGACTGCACCGAACGTCAGCCCTTGAAAATGATGTAAAGCAGGGATACGAAAGGGGGTGCTGCCAAGACACACAGGAGAGCTGGATTAGAGTGGCCAGTCATATCTGGCCAGGAAAGACAAGGATTCACAAGACAAGACATTTTGACTACAAAAACCTAAAATTTAAAATGTCATTTACTGTATGTCCCCTTATCTGAAGTACCATAAAGGTGTTTTGGGTCATCACTGACCAATCCCCTGAGAAGCAGGCTCAAGATCCACTTTACTGTGATGAATCCTCAATTCTGAGTCAAACCACAACTTGTTCACGCACCTCATTCTTCACCAGCAGCCTGTTTTCATGTATTTAGTAAACACTTCCTTCCTGTCTTTCTTTTAAAATCCCCTCACCACACTCACATTTGTTCAAAGCTCAGCTCTTGACAAACAATTGTTCCATGGCCCCCAGTGCAGCTTATTTAATTATCTCACTCCGCCAGGTTTATTTTATTTTATTGTTTGTTTGTCTGTCCTGTGCACCACATCGGGCAGGCCTGCCTTACCAGCTGAGTGCCCATCACTTAACAGAAGGTGCTCTCATATCCTCATGCTCACACCTCATGGCCAATGGAGTGCATTCAGGGTAAAGGGTCAAAATATATGAGGCATCATTACACACACACACACACATCCAGCTCTAAGATGTCAGCCTCCTCAGCCAAAAATTCATGTGTGGTCAACGAAAGCTGTGCTTTTCATCGAGCTATCAGAATCCCAGAATGGCAGCTCTATCGACTGGCAAAGATAAAAACCACAAGGCTGCAGGTTCACCTTCAAGCTGTGGCTCACAACTTACTCCTTATTGTGGATAATTGGCCTGACTCTGCTGTGCTCCAATCGTGTAGCCCAGTAAAATGTGTACACCATGAAATGTACCACATTAATATATACCCGGGGTCCTCAATCACGGTCCTGGAGGGCCACAGTGGCTGCAGGTTTTCCATCCAAATAGATTTCTAATTAGAAGACAGTCCTTGCTGATAATGAAACTTAGCATTTAACTGTTTGGCTTGTTAGTGCTTTCGTTCATCCAAGAGAAATGCTAATCGCACTGTAGAGCTTCTGAGAACATTATCCATGCGTTTGATTTAAACTTAACGCTCCTTCCGATTCCCCTCTCATTTATCTCTAAACATTTTTTTTAAAACACACACATACTTCAAGGTGCATATGCACAGGTTTAAAAGGAAGCACGTTTGCTGGAGATCTGCGGGTTTATTGGATATCTGCATTTCATTATTAATTAATGTCTGGCTAAAAAAACAGGCAACAGTTACAACTTCAACGCAGCTGCTAAAAACTAAAATAGGCAATTAAGGGTTCTGAATGGTAACAGGCAAGATTACAAAAATTAAGCCCTAAAAATGTATTGCTTTAGTGGTAAATAAATGGGTTCTACTTAAGAAATTGGTTGAAGTGAAAACTGCAGCCACTGCGGACCTCTAGGACTGTAACTGAGGACCTCTGATCTACAATGTTACTAAAATTTGTCTTTGATAAATGAAAGCACTAACAAGGCATGGAGTTAAATACCAAGTTTCATTATCACCAAGGACTGAATTTTAATTAGGAAACTGGCTGGAATGAAAACCTGGAGCCACTGCGGCCTTCCACAATGGTGACTGAGGACCCTGATATATACTAGTGAAACCTACGGGCCTGAAATAAAATGCTACAAAAGGCTAAATATTCATACACTTTAGTTTATTTTGAATTCTGAACACATAAAGTATCTACTGTGCTCTGGGGGATTATCAATAAATGAGCTTGCAGAGACTGAGCTTTCATTATAATAAACTTTTCTGCCCACCAGTAAAGTGACTGCCAGTTTGACGCTACCAATTGAATTGAATTGAATTACCAGAACATATCTGACCATAAGCTGTCAATTGAGACCAAGATAAAGGATCCAGCCCCATTACTTTGTGAGTAGTCACGTGATAAACAGAAATGTATTGGCATTTTATATTTATAAATGCTCAATTGCTTGATTGATACTCTTGTAATATGCTAGTCCACAGAAAGTAGAAGGAAAAAAAAGTCAGGCAGATGGTAAACTAATTTACTAAAGGCCTAGAAAAACAGTTTTAGGCCACACAAATTCCCGGTATTCAAATTAAAAATAGGAGAGTAATTTTACCCTCTGCCCTCTACAAAACTTTACTAAACATCAAAATCCTTACTGATTTATAGATAGATAGATAGATAGATAGATAGATAGATAGATAGATAGATAGATGGCACTATAAAAGTGATAGTTAGGAAGATAGCACTTTGTCTCCAGAGCAAAATTAGGCTTGTTAGAAAGGCTCAATAGATAAAAAACAATCTATCTATAATGCAAAGACGATGGATTCACTCACTCATTCATGAACAAAAACACTATTATCCATTTAGTTAAAAAGTTGAAATTTGGCAGGATGGTACATCTAGGTCAATAGATGCAAAGACAGAACTTTATTTGTCCCTATGGAGAAATTTTACTTTTTACAGAAGATAGATAGATAGATAGATAGATAGATAGATAGATAGATAGATAGATAGATAGATAGATAGATAGATAGATAGATATGAAAGGCACTGTATGATAGATAGATAGAAGGCACTATATGAGTGATAGATAGATAGATAGATAGATAGATAGATAGATAGATAGATAGATAGATAGATAGATACTTTATTTTTCCCCTGGAGGAAATTAAAACTTTACAGAAGATCCAGAGAGAAAAAGAGAAATATATATAAATAATATAACAAACAAAAAATCCCCAAACACACATTAAAAAAATCATCCATATTCAAAACTTTGTAAACTGTACAAGTCATTAAGATCCAGTATTTATCCAGACAGCCTTCGGTACCAGGCATGAAGGAATCTTGTATGGGGCACTAGTCCTTTTCTAGAGCAGATTTGCACTCACATTCTGCCCGTTGTTATTTTTTTCTTCTTTTTTATAGATGACAAATAACCTTATCGACATGTGTTTGGATTGTGAGAAGGCAAATCTGAGTTCTCAGAGAAAAACCTGCTAAGACATGTGGAGGACACACAGACTTCTCCACACAGGCAGTGCGCGAATCTGAACCCTGGGCGCAGGGACTATGAAGCAGTAGCCACACGTTACCTCCCCACTGCAGCATAATTCTGTCCCCCAATTTCCTTCTCTTTACACATCCAATCTTACTTTACAGCTAAATTACTGTTGTGTTTTGCTTTATTCCATAGTTCTTTAAAACCTCGACTTCAGTTCACGAGGGAGGTACTGATTTTCATACAATGCCATTTCCTTAACTGAATTAGATTTGACAGTGCTCAACAGGTAGTTCCTCTATAAAATAACGGCAAGAACGCGAACTGATCGAGGGCAGAATGGAAAGGCAATTCTTTCCTGAAACGATGTCCCCCTTTTAATTTCAGAGTTAATAAAACAAAAAAAAACAAACAAAAAAAAACTCAATTTTAGCAAATCAAGTATAGCCACATAGCCGACAACCAAATACACGCTACATTTCACGGGTCCGCTCATTTTGTCTCTAGTTTCGCAAAGACAAACGGCTTTGACATAAAGTAGCAGTTCACGCCAAGGATCTCGGCATGACTTATAAAAATGAGACTACTCACGGCGGCGTCCAGTGGACTGCAGGCTCCAAAGCGCCGATCGCCAGTGTCTGTGATCGCGAACTTCCTGAAAGCGCAATGTCAGCTGCAAACTTCCTCTCTTCACCTAAACCCCGTGAAGCCTCATGAGAAACATCTTCCGATCTGATTCACCGGCAAAACAGAAGCAGCACCCGGCGAAATGTGTATTAAGCAAAAACGACGACACAGTCACTTCTTACTAAGATCGTTCTTGGAGACATAGATAGATAGATAGATAGATAGATAGATAGATAGATAGATAGATAGATAGATAGATAGATAGATAGATAGATAGATAGATAGATAGATAGATAAATGTGAAATGCACTATATGATAGATAGATAGATAGATAGATAGATAGATAGATAGATAGATAGATAGATAGAAAGCAAAGAGGCTATATAATAGATAGGTAATATATTATTTATCAAAATGAGAAAATTTAGTTTATTATAGAAGCACAATACATAAATATTACAGCAAATATACACCATTAGGTGCTTTTTAAATCGTACGTTTATTTTTACAAGAACAAATCTTTTTTTCTTGCCCGATTAGAAAAGTGCTTATTCTGCCTTTTTTTTTTCTATTGTTTTACATTAATTGTAACTGTAAATTCTTTTGGAACAATACTCACTGTGAAAGGAGCCATACAAGATAAAACGTTATTATTAACAAGTGTTATGAGGCATTGCACACTGCCATCCTTTCAAAACATTACACATCGTTTTATTCCATAAGTCCCCCTATTATAAAATATGTTAAATAACAATGCCCAGTTGCACAATTAAATTTATTCTTTCTCAGTCCAAAAATATAAAGATGGTGTGAATAATCCTATCATATTCTGTGTGTATATTTTATATATGAAAGGCACTATATGCAGAAAAGACTAATTTCAAAATGGTGGTTTTGGCCCTCTTGTAATATGAGAAGTAACCTAAAAAAACAACACTTCGTATCCATACTGTGTATCATTTTACACTAAAATATCACATTTTATTTATATATTGCAATTTGATGTTATTAAACTATCTAAATAATTTCTATAAGGATCATGTCTATCTTTTGGCCAATTCTCCCTGATCTCATGACCTCATTGGGTTGGATTTTTGAGTGTTGGCCTCATTGATGATCTTGTAGCACTTTCAGTGAGGTGATGAATTTCCTTTACTATTAGATTAGATTAGTAATAGTTTATTAATCACCAAGGGGAAATTCAAATGCACACCACAGCAAAACAAAACACATAAACTACACAGATATGGAATCAAAGTACAATATAAAACAATAGAATTCAAACATGATACAATATGTATTATGGTAAAACATTAAGTGTACCAGTTTGAATCTGTGACTAATGGCAGCAGGCAGACAAGATCACCAGAGGCCCATCTTATGGCAGAGGCTGAGCCTGCATGTGGCTGAAAGTACTGAAAGCGCCCCCTGGAGGGGATGAGCAGAATTGCTTATGAAGGCATCCAAGTTTGCCATCATCCTCTTTTCTAAAACTGCCTCCAGAGTGTCCAGGGATAACTCTATGATGGGGATCGTTTTACTGATAATTCTGTACAGGTGTTTTACATCACACAAGATCAAGCTGATTCCCCAGGAGACCACCATGAAAACAACACGCTGGCTACAATGGACTGCTAAAACATTTCCAGTAGCTTGCTGCACACTTCAAAAGACCTATTACAGTGTTCAATGTTCAAATTATTTTTAATGATTCTAATTTTTAACTTATGCTTTTACAGTATTGACTCTTTTACATTTTTTTACTACAGAAGACACCATACAATGTCAATGTCAATTTATTTATATAGCACATTTAAAACAACATAGGAATGCTGTGGCCAAAGTGCTTTACAATAAAATAAGAAAAAAACATACAATTAATATAAAAGTAAATAAATAAAATAAATAATAAATAGAAGTAATGTTACATAATCACAATGAGGAAACCATCAGTATTACTGAAGGTCACGGAAAGCAACTGAATAGAAATGAGTCTTTAATCTCGTTTTGAATTGTAGACGACTCCTTTATGTGACGAGGTAAAGAGTTCCACAGGCGAGGAGCAGCAGCAGCACAAGTCCTGTCTGTCCCCCTTAGTTTTACACTTGGTATGAGGGACAACAAGAGACAACTGACCAGAAGATCTGAGCACTCTGGATGGCTGGTGTAAGACACACAATTCAGATAAATAGGCAGGAACAAGACCATGTAAAGATTTAAAAACTAGCAACATGATAGATAGATAGATAGATAGATAGATAGATAGATAGATAGATAGATAGATAGATAGATAGATACTTTATTAATCCCAAGGAGAAATTCACAAAAAGATTTTAAAATCAATTTGAAAACTGACAGGCAGCCACTGTAAAGAAGCTCATATTGGAGAAACAGAATCAGACTTTCTTGCCCCAACCAGGAAGCGAGCGGCAGCATTTTGGACCAACTGTGACCTGCGTATCAGCGATTTGCTAATCCCAGAATACAGCGAGTTGCAGTAATCAAGGCGAGATTAATGTGTTACAAAACAAGTGATTTGTGAAAGTGTTCAGCGTTGAAGGCGTGATGTATATAAAGGCCGACTGATCGCATGAGGTCCTTTATGAGAATAATAAGGGAGTATAGCCTAGACCAGCTTCAGGCCCACTTCTGGGGGTCCCTGTGGCTGCAGATTTTTCTTCCAGCCTGTTTCACAGCAATTGAATCATTTTGTACCTGACTGATCTGTGTTTAAGTAGTCGGTTGTTTTTATCTTCTATTATTACGCATTGCGAAAAGAACAATAGTGTAAACTTTACACTCCTATTCATATTTTTGACTAAGTGTCTCTCTTTGGTCAAGTTCTTATTACTTAACCTTTTTCTGTGGCGCTTGCCCCCTTAACTATGTCCTAATAATAACAATTAACAATGAATGAAGTAGACACTACGGGCCTCATGTATAAAATTTGCTTACGCTCAGAAACACTTGTGAGCCATTTCTAAGGCAAAAGTCGGGATAGTTTATAAAACTCGGCACTAGAACGTCTTGGCTTATAAGTCAGTCATCATCACAAAAAATGATACAAATACCATTTAATGATATCTAAATGACAGAAAACATTGTACTTTTTAAGTTTCTCTGCATATTTTAATGCTGGCTAAATAAGCATTTTCTTATTTTAAAAAAGTTCAGAAATGTGCAGATAGTGTAACACTCGGCTGTGACTTACAGTAGTTAACTGACTTGAAAGCTGGAGCACTTTCTGGTATTTATTTGCTTCATCAAATGGCTTACGTATTTTACATTCATAGGAAACAGCTGCCCTATGCTCTGCCTATAAAGAATGCTACACAAAATAAATGATTAATTAGCGAACATTAATATGGCTGGTGCAGTGTAAACAGTTAGGAGACCAGGACTCACATCCCCAGTTCTCCCTGCGTGGAGTTTGCATGTTCTCGCCATTTCTATGTGGGTTTTCTCTTGGTGCTCCAAACACATGAACTGGTGGTGCTAAACTGGGTGTGGGTGTGTTTGGCCTGCGATGAACTGGTGCCCTGTTCCTGCCTTGCGCCCTGTGCTAGCTGGGATCGGCTCCAGCAGCTGGATGAATATTAATATTATTATATTAATTTTAATCCTGTAACTCACCAGGAAGTCTTAACTTTAATTACTAAAATGAAGCCCACTACTTGTTCCCTAGTCCCGGTGCCAACAAAACTAGTAAAAAGTGCAATGGATGTTCTTGCAGCACCTATTCTAACCGTTATCAATAGTTCATTACTGCATGGCACATACCTGATGCACTAAAAGTGTCAGTCATTAAACCTTTACTTAAAAAGTCAGACCTAGACCCACACATACTAAATAACTATAGGCCTATTTCAAATTAACCATTTCTCTCTAAAATACTAGAAAAAGTCGCCAATCAGCTTCAGTCACACCTTACACATTACAATTTATTTGAGAAATTCCAGTCTGGCTTTCGCA
The DNA here is from genome assembly GCF_016835505.1 of Polypterus senegalus. NCBI lineage: Eukaryota > Metazoa > Chordata > Cladistia > Polypteriformes > Polypteridae > Polypterus > Polypterus senegalus. The sequence goes on from NC_053159.1 coordinate 180,647,452, forward strand.
CTGGTCATAGTACAGAAACGGCACTAACACGGGTTGTAAATGACATTCTGATATCCTCTGATGAAGGAAACTCCACTGTAATTATGTTGTTGGACTTAAGTGCAGCATTTGACACCATTGACCATTCTATTTTACTGCACAGGCTAGAAAACGATGTTGGGCTTACAGGCCCCGTGCTCGCTTGGTTCAGTTCTTATTTATCAAATCGATTCCAGTATGTACAGAAATGTGCAGACAGTACTCCATCATTATACACAGAAGTTCAATATGGTGTCCCGCAGGGCTCAGTACTGGGACCTTTACTGTTTTCACTTTACATGCTTCCACTGGGATCTCTCATTAGGAAACATAATGTTAATTTTCACTGCAGAAACACCTATGCAGATGACACCCAGTTATACCTTTCATTTAAATCAAATGAAGTTTCTCCGATGTTGTCTTTAATTAGTTGTGTTAGTGAATTAAAGGAATGGATGAATGAGAACTACTTGTCTTTAAATACAGATAAAACAGAGATGTTAATTGTTGAGGGAATGACGCTGATCACAGCAATATTTTGTCGCCATTTAACTCAGTTGGAATCCCAATTAATTTTACTGAATCAGCCCGCAATATCAGAGTTCTCTTTGACTCTAGCATGTCATTTAAAGCGCATATTACAAAGTCATCCAAAACATGTTTTTTCCATCTTAAAAATGTTAGGAAATTAAGGCGCTTTTAAATAAACAGGATTGTGAGAAATTAATTCATGCATTTATCTCTAGTAGGATTGACTACTGCAATGCGGTGTTCACTGGCTGTTCAAACTGTTCTCTATACAGCCTCCAGTTAATCCAAAATGCCGCTGCAAGAATTATTACAAGAACAAGAAAATATGAACACATAACCCCAGTTCTTAAATCTTTACACTGGCTCCAAGTTAAGTTCAGGGCAGATTTCAAAATCCTCCTTTTAACATATAAAGCATTAAATGGCCAAGGTCCGCTTACTTGTCTGAACTTATCATGACTTACAAACCTGAGCACATTAAGATCTCAAGATGCCGGTCTGCTTAGGATTCCAAGGATTAATAAAATAACAGTGGGAGGTCGAGCTTTTAGTTACAGGGCCCCTAAACTGTGGAATGGTCTTCCTGCTTCCATAAGAGATGCCCCTTCAGTCTCAGCCTTTAAATCCTCACTACTTCAGTTTAGCACACCCTGACTAGAGCTGCTGATTAACTGTACAGACTGCATCTCTGTTGTTAGTCATTAGCACTAAACATAAGTAACATGATAATTATATTTGAATACTAACCCTCACCTATTCTGTTTCTTTTCTCGGTACCCAAATGTGGCAATTGGTGCCACGCCCACCTGCCAAGTTGTTTGCCTGCCTATGGTAAAGTCATCCCTGATGGAGGATCACAGGAATCATGGGAAAGAGGGGTCCTTTCATCGGAGCAACGTTTCAGCCGTGGCATGGCCAAATGGGGAGGCAGCTAGATGGATGAGGTCTCCAGGACTCTAAAAATATCCAAACCTAATTATGTCATATCATCTACTGTTAAACCGTACTTCTAAAATTTTTATTATTATGCTGTCTTAAGGAATTGTTCTGTTCTGTATATTGTATTGTATTGACTCCCTACTTTTGACACCCACTGCACGCCAACCTACCTGGAAAGGGGTCTCTCTTTGAACTGCCTTTCCCGAGGTTTCTTCCATTTTTCCCTACAAGGTTTTTATTGGGAGTTTTTCCTTGTCTTCTCAGAGAGTCAAGGCTGGGGGGCTGTCAAAAGGCAGGGCCTGTTAAAGCCCATTGCGACACTTCCTGTGTGATTTTGGGCTATACAAAAATAAACTGTATTGTAAACTGTATTGTAATATATCCATACAGGCCAAGGCATTTCTTTTAGTTTCCGTGTTTTCCAAGTGTAAATAAAAGCTTTATTTTTACAGGGTCTACTGCATCTCAGATAACTAAAGAGGACGCCGTCTCCTTCAACTCTCAATTCAGTCGTACATCCCAAAAGCCTCACGCACAGCTCTTCATTTTGAAGACTCTATGCACGCCAACACATGCCAGCTACTCTCCTAAAAGATGATCTGTGTCTTCCAGTGACCAACAGTAGGCAATTAGAAAACAGATACAAGAGATTTACAGCTCTTCTTCTTTTTCGATTAAAAAAAGTCTAACTTCAGTATTTTACTGAAGGCATCTGTCATAATTATGAGATGTCAGCAGGGTCACAACTGACTTGAGCCGACACGTGAAACTTCTCAGCACTAAAGTATTCCACTCAGACGCCGACAGCTTCCAGCTCAGCTCACGCCAGCCTGGACAGAGGGGGGCCTTGTGTTGCTGGCATGGCTCTACAGGGGCATCTTTTCATGAATGTATAAAGGCCAAAAGAACACAATCAATGTGAATAAATAAATGGCCCTTTGTCATGTTCTTGCCAGCCACTGTAGAAGGAGCAGCTTCTTAGCGTGTAAAAAAAGCAAAGAAAGCCTTGCCTGCCAGTCACTGGCCCTTACCAAACACGAGCTTCCCATTTAAACCCCTGAGAGGTGTCAGTACCCACAAACTCTGCTCCCTGTCACTGGCCACATGACACCCCCCGCCCCCCAGGAAGTTTTACACATCCTATTTGCAGCACAGCTGAGCTACTGAGCAACGTGCTTCCTTTTTTTACCAATACATGCAAAGGTTGCAAAGAAGACAGAGAAACGAGCTTGTTTCTGTGTGCAACCATTTTTGAACTTCTCCTTTTCAACTTTTGCTTTGTTTTTTTTTAAGATTTCAGCTTCCATGTACCTCTTAAGTTTCTCGTCTATTTCTGTGTGAGTCTATATGTGAAAAGGAAGGAATGGTGTATCCATTTTTATATGCATTTCTCTCCAGATCCATCCCAGAAGTATTTTTAACTGATAGATAGATAGATAGATAGATAGATAGATAGATAGATAGATAGATAGATAGATAGATAGATATGAAAGGCACTATATAATAGATAGATAGATAGATATGAAAGGCACTATATAATAGATAGATAGATAGATAGATAGATAGATAGATAGATAGATAGATAGATAGATGTGAAAGGCACTATATAACAGATGTGAAAGGCACTATATAACAGATAGATAGATAGATAGATAGATAGATAGACAGATAGATAGATAGATAGATATGAAAGGCACTATATAATAGATAGATAGATAGATAGATAGATAGATAGATAGATAGATATGAAAGGCACTATATAATAGATAGATAGATAGATATGAAAGGCACTATATAATAGATAGATAGATAGATACATAGATAGACAGATAGATAGATAGATAGATAGATATGAAAGGCACTATATAATAGCTAGATAGATAGATATGAAAGGCACTATATAATAGATAGATAGATAGATAGATAGATAGATAGATAGATAGATAGATAGATAGATAGATAGATAGATAGATAGATATGAAAGGCACTATATAATAGATAGATAGATAGATAGATAGATAGATATGAAAGGCACTATATAATAGATAAGATAGATAGATAGATAGATAGATAGATAGATAGATAGATAGATAGATAGATAGATAGATAGATAGATAGATAGATAGATAGGCACTATATAATAGATAGTATGGTACCCGGATAGGGGTGCTACCCAGCCGGGACGCCCGAGAAGACTAGAGGAGGGCTTGTGCCTCCTACAGACTTCGAGGGGGCGACCGCCCTGGGTCATGAGTAAAGAGCTGGGAAGCTTGACCCATGGTCACCGCCAAGGGGACCCCAATACCTGGAGGACCCTGGATCTCAGCACTTCCGCCACACCAGGAAGTGCTGGGGGGAAGAGGACCAGGGACACCCGTAGTGCTTCCGGGGAGACAGTCGGCACTTCCGCCACACTGGGGCGTGTCGGTGGGAGATTGCCGGGAACACACCTGGAGCACATCCGGGTGCCTATGTAAAGGGGCTGCCTCCCTTCAGAGTGGGGCTTGAGTCGGGTAGAAGAGTGGACAAGGTCTCTGGAGGAGAGAAGGAGGTGGTCTGAAGGAAAGAGAGAGAAGGCATTGTGTTGGCCTGGACTGAGGGGTATTGGGGGTTTGTGAGCTGACTTTTGTAAAGGATGGAAGACCACAATAAACATGTGTGAGGTAATACTAATGTGTCTGCCTGTCTGTGTCTGGGTCATATTCCACAATAGATAGATAGATAGATACTTTATTAATCCCGAGAGGAAGAATTACAGATAACCTTAAAACTTGCACTGACGTCTTTCCTGTATCACATATTTAGATGCAGACTCCTCTAAGTCAAGGATGTACCCATGTTCACCTCCTGGGGTACCCCGTGGCAGTGGATTTGTACAAAAAGGTGAAAACAAATCAGAAACTTTTAGTGAAAAAAGGAAAACAAAATCACACAAAAACCTGATGTTGTTAGTGTGCACACACACGCACCCTAAACTAATACTTAGTTGAAGCCCCTTTTGATGTCTTTATAGCACTCAGTAGTTTTGGGTAAGGGTCTATCAATCTGGCACATCTGGACTTGGCGATTTTTACCCACTCCTCCAGATCTGTCAAACGATGAGGGCATCTCCTGTGCACAGCTCTCCTCGCAGATCTGAGTGGGCTCTGGCTGGGCCATTCCAGAACATTGATCCTCCTTTGTTGAGGCCATTGCTTTGCTGATTTTGATGTAGATGAAGAAATGCAGCCCCAAAGCCTGATTCTGCCCCCACCATGCTTCACTATGGTGTTCATTTGACGATGTGCTGGGCTATTTTTGCGTTAAACATAATTTTTGGAATTCTGGCCAAATAGCTCAGTCTTGGGCGGCATGGTGGTGCTGTGGTAGCGCTGCTGCCTCGCAGTTAGGAGACCTGGGTTCACTTCCTGGATCCTCCCTGCGTGGAGTTTGCATGTCCTCCCCGTGTCTGCGTGGGTTTCCTCCCACAGTTGAAAGACATGCAGGTTAGGTGCGTTGGCGATCCTAAATTGTCCCTAGTGTGTGCTTGCTGTGTGGGTGTGTGCGTGTGCCCTGCCCGAGGTTTGTTTCTGCTGGCTGGGATTGGCTCCAGCAGACCCTGTGGTTAGGATATAGCAGGTTGGATAATGGATAGATGGATGGATAGTTCAGTCTTGGTCTGATCAGACCATAATACACTTCCTCACATGGCTGTGGGAGACTAGGTATACATTTTTGCACAATTTAGCCAGGCTTGGATGTTTTTCTTTGTGAGAAAAGGCTTTCATCTTGCTAAACTACCCAAGAACCCAGACCTATGAAGAATACGACCGATTGTTGTCACATGTAGGGAACAAGCAGTACTTGCCAGGAAAATCCTGCAGATCCTTTACCGTTGCTGTAGGCCTCTTGGTGTTCACCTTGACCAGTTTTCTCTTTGTCTTCTCTTCAGTCTTGGAGGGACTCCCTGATCTTGGTAGAGTCACTGTTCAGCCATATTTTCTTCACTTGTTGATGACTGTCTTCACTGTGCACCATGGGATGCTTAATACTTTGGATACTTTTTTCTACCCCTGTCCTGATTGATACCTTTCAATGATGAGATCCCGTTCATGTTTTAAAAGTTCTTTGTGGACCACGACTTTTAGAGTGTGTTGCCACCAAGAAGATACCAGAATAGTCCTACAGGAAGAGCCAACATTTACCTGAGCTCAATCAGAGCCACTTGAATTGATGTCAGATGTAAACTAATTACTGTTTGAGATGAGCCTTATTGTGATTGGCTGATTCTGAATGCTGCCACAGGGTCTGCACACTAACGATTTTTATTCCTTTTTTCACTAAATAGTTTCTGATTTGTTTTCGCCTTCTTTGTATAAATTGCAATTATGCAATAAAGATATCTTGGTTTTATTTTTTATTACACAAAATCTATGATTTTCGCAGGGGTGTGTAGACTTTTAATATCCACTGTATAGGCTAGTATACTTACATGTAAAAAAAAAGAAATTGCTATATCTTTAAAATGTAACTTTCTTTAACCACATTCTTTTTAATCCCCCTTTTCCTGTGGAGTTTATTCCCTTAATTGTATCCAAATTCTGCCGATTAAGGATGAGCAGCACAGACACAGGTGCACATGGCACTGAATACTAAAAGGAAACAGACACTTCAGTATAAAATTCACTTGTGAGCTAAATGATAAGAAAAGACATAAATGACGAGAACACAGAAAGAGTAAAATCTTAAAAAACAAGAAAAACAGCAATAATTAATGCCATGCATACAAATGCTTGCTAAATTCCTCTGAATATTTAGCAAACCAATTTTGTCCATCCAACCATCCATTATCCAACTCGCTATATCCTAACTACAGGGTCACGGGGGTCTGCTGGAGCCAATCTCTGCCAACACAGAGCGTAAGGCAGGAAACAAACCCCAGGCAGGGTGCCAGCCCACCGCAGGGGACACACACACCCGCACACCAAGGACAACTTAGAATCACCAACGCACCTAACCTGCATGTCTTAGGAAACTCACGCAGACACGGGGAGAACATGCAAAGTCCACGCAGCTAGGACCCGGGAAGCCCTAGCAGATGCTACCCACCACGCCACCGTTCCGCCCAACCAATTTTGTAATTTCTGAAATAACAAAAAAGACAGAAACGGGGGAAATAACAGCTAGTTTAATAAAAGCTGGAGTTAACAGCAGCAGGTGGTTGGGATGCACATGTGCAGTTCAGGTGGTCTGCAGGACTGAACTTGAGGACCACTTTGTATTACTAATTAACACACAAACAAACGTAACATTGAAGTGGCAGGTCTGGTTTAACATTCTGTGTCATTTGCACCCGTGTCTGCACTGCTCATCCTTAATCATCAGAATTCGGATAAAATTCAGGGAGTAAACTGCACAGGGAAAGGTGAGTTAAAAGAAAGTTAACATTTAAAGATATGACAAAGATGCCAACTTCTCAATTTTGATTACATGTAAATATACTAGCACATATTTCTGAATACAAAATAAGACAAGAAAAAGACTAATTCAACAACTAGTTCATTTAGAACTAAGAAGTAAGTGTTTGTGTAGCTGGTTGGAATGAAAACCCGCAGCCACAGTCGTACTCCAGGACTGAACCTGGGAACTTCTGCTTTAAATGCTTATTATCTCTACTTATATAAAAGCCAAATACCACTGACTTACTCATCACGAAATCTCCCAAACCATGAGGACTTGGGACTTGATCACGGGCATGTGCCTTTCTCCCCACGCGGGGAACGCTTTAACGTCAGAGCTGAACACGATCAGATATAATGCCAATGTCTATTGATTTTTAAAGTTTGTTCTGTTTCATTACTATGTGGGCAAAGCCACAGGATAACAGCTAGTACTTGAATAAATTAGAGAATGGCCAAAAAAAAAGCCGGCTTAGCATTTATATTTCTTTGTCATCAAGTTGCTCTGAATAGCAAACAAAAGAAATCTGACATACTGTAATCTGCCAGACTGAACCCCTTTAACTAGGAAACAGGGTGGCTCTCTAGAGGCTAAGGTGTTGGATTGTAATTCAAGAAGAAGTCAGAACAATCCTCACCACCGACTCCAGGTGTGACCATGAGAACAGTCTTCAATGAGCCAAAATTCTGAATAAAAGACAGAAATAATGGCAACAGTATAATTTAGAAATTGCTTCAGATTTATTTCATTTTAGAGCATATTTCCATTTCCAAGCCCTTTAATCTATAATGCAGTATTATTAGTGTATCAAAATGTAACATAAAGGTAAACTGCTGATTATAAAACCACTCTGTGATAAAAATAAATATGTAACCTTTATTGCTAAAATAATAATCATATAAGAATATCAGAAAAAGCTGTCTTTCTTTTTACTCTTTAGAAATTCATCTATTATACAGTGCCTTGTAAACCTACAGGTTTTGTCTTGTATGGCTCCTTTCACAGTGAGTATTGTTCCAAAAGAATTTACAGTTACAATTTATATAAAAAAATAGAAAAAAAAAGCAAAAGGCAGAATAAGCACTTTTCTAATCGGGCAAAAAACAGAAGACTTGTTTACAAAAATAAACTTATGACTAAAACGGCACCCACTGGTGCTGTAATATTTATGTACTGTGCTTCTATGATAACTAAATTTTCCCTTTTTGACAAATGTAATAGCTATTTATCTATTTTATAGTCCTTTTGCTTTCTTTCTATCTGTCTGTCCTTCTATATAATTTGATACTATCCGTATGTATGGTGTTCGTGTCAATACTTCGACTCAATACAAGTTAGAACCAAGCAATGGGACTCTGCCTCTGTAGTTTGAACATCACGTGGCAAACGCGGACGCAGTATTGCATGATTGGCTAAGAATGTTCGAACGCTTCAGTGACGCCACTGGACGGCTGAGTACAGTAATCCCTCGCTATATCGCGCTTCGACTTTCGCGGCTTCACTCCATCGCGGATTTTAAATGTAAGCATATCTAAATATATATCACGGATTTTCCGCTGGTACGCGGATTTCTGCGGACAATGGGTCTTTTAATTCATGTTACATGCTTCCTCAGTTTGTTTGCCCAGTTGATTTCATAGAAGGGACGCTATTGGCGGATGGCTGAGAAGCTACCCAATCAGAGCACGTATTACATATTAAATAAAACTCCTCAAAGCGCTGCTTCGCACACTTAAAAGCCCGGATTGATTTTTCATTGTTTGCTTTTCTCTGTCTCTCACTCTCTCTGAGAAATACAGGCAGATACTTATCCATCATGCAATACCATCAGGGAGGCGTTTGATTGGCCCCATTATCTGCTCCTGACGGAGGGGGTGTGAGCAGAGGGGCTGTTTGCTTAGAAGATACGGACGCGCCTGTAAAAAAATGCTGAAAGGCTACCTTCACATTGATCCCTTCATTGCACCGCTTTATCGCGGTGATTGCATATTTAAAAGCGCAACAGCCCTATTGATTTTTGATTGTTTACTTGACTCTCTCTCTGACATTCTCCGCTCCTTACGCGCACCGTGAAGAGGACGATCTGTTTGCATTCTTTTAATTGTGAGAAAAAACTGTCATCTCTGTCTTGTCATAGAGCACAGTTTAAACTTTTGACTAAAGGGTGTTATTTCAAGTCTAGAGGGCTCTAATAATGTTAAAAAAAACGTATTTAGTAGGTCGTAAACAGATTTTCAATGCTCTAACTGCGAAAATATTAGATTTATAAATAAAGAATCCTACTTCTTGGAAATTCATTTATCTGTCTGGAGCAGATCAACCGCTATAAACGAGGGTTTACTGTATAATCTGTATTCTGTATCTGTATAATCTATATTCTGTGCGGAGAATATTTATAAACAGTGTGGGAGTATTTCTAAGACCTTAAAATATATAAAAATAACCATACAAAGAAATGGTTTCTACTTCGCGGATTTTCACCTATCGCGGGGGGTTCTGGAACGCAACCCCGCGATCGAGGAGGGATTACTGTATAGTAAATCAGTGTTGGTTCGAGCAGATAACAGTAAGTTCGGTTGGTTTTTGGAGCGTTGGTTTGGTGGGGCGTACTTTCCAGGACTAACATCATCGACTGACTTAAACCCTTCCACAGCTCCGGAACCGCAAGTAATTTAGAACGTATCGCCATTCCCTTGGTACGTCAAAATCTATCTTTGGGCAGTTCAGTTTTGGCATCCGTCCTTCTGACATCTAATGGCAAACTGAGTAATGACGGCTGGGTATTAACAACGGTCACTGTTTAAATTTTAGCCGATCTCAGATCTAAAATGACCACGACTACATAATTATTACTCCGACTCTGATTAGAGTCGTAAAATACGGTTTGTTTTGAAAATTTGTTTGCTGGAAAAAAGTCAAATGAGGTGCGCCGGAGAGCTGAGTTCACGTCTCACAGCCCCATTTAAAAAGGAAGCTCTTCATTACATCGGCCGAAAATGTCTATTTTAGGCACGAATCAGTGCCATGATAACAAAATCATTTCAAGGACTTAAAAAAACAAATAATTCTTTGCAGAGAAAGTATGGATTTCACAAACATAGAATTTGTAGCCCGATTCGATCGGCTCCCAGTCAATATTCTACCTATAATTGAACACGTGTATAAAACAAATATAAACACACATGTCCAATAAATTAAAATAAATGTTTAGGTCAGAGAAGCAGTGCAATATACTCACAGTTCCATGAAAAATTACTGAAATCTTTTGATTGTGTGGGCTTTTTTCATATTTTTGGCCCCAAATGTTTCAGAAACTCATCCCCACTAACAGATAGAGACGACCTGAATACACATTGTGTAACATTTTCACATCTCTACATTTAATTTATAAACAAATTCATCGAAAAGCCAATGCCCATATGTGAAAATGTTAACTGTAGGGTCTATCTACCATGAAAGAAATTGAAGTTATTCAGGTGTACTATAGTTACTGCGCATCAAGTGTTTTGACATGCAGTTTACATTTAAAAATAAATATAAAGCATTTGTCTTAGAAACAGCCTGAAGAGACTGCCGAAATAGTTAAGTAAAGAGACAAGAATGTTCTAGATCAGGGGTCGCCAAGTCCAGTCCTGGAGGACCACCGTGGCTGCAGGTTTTCATTCTAACTCTTTTTATAATGAGTGTCCTGTTTGTGCTGCTAATTAACGTCTTGTGAATTAATTTTAATTGAAATGCTTTTTAAACATTTGCTCCCCCTGAATTTCTTTCCTTAAATGGCACCCAAACAGAAATGAAATGTGAAGTGAGAGAGCCAAAAGAAGACCAACTAAGTGAAGGTGTCAAACTCCAGCCAATTTCACTCCAACCAGCTGCTTAATGAGGTGCCAATTCTTGTCGTTAACTAAACTCGTTCTTTAATTTCGTCGCCTGTTGCTGCTCTCGTGGTGCATTAGCAGACATTTCCGAACTTGTTGATTTTCTCTTTTTAAGAGCACTGATAAAATATTTTGGGGACCTGAGAAGATCGACATTCCTGAGACCTTCATCTTTCTTTATTTTCAGATATTGTGAGATGGACACCAGTTGTTTTGGCTTGTTTTATTGTTTGGCTGCAAATTAAGGAAAAAGAAACAATTAAGGGGTCTGAGTCTTCAAGGGCAAGTCAATTAAAATTAGTTCAAAAGAAGTTAATTAGCAGTAAAAACAAGTCACTAATTAAGAAAAGGTCCATCCATCCATCATCCAACCCGCTATATCCTAACTACAGGGTCACGGGGGTGTTAAGAAAAGGTTTCAAATGAAAACCTGCAGCCACGATGGTCCTCCAGGACCGGAGTTGGGGACCCCTGTTCTAGGCGGTGGTGTAAGAAATTGGTTGATGTCATGAGCACAGTAAGACTTGACAGTTGTCATGTACACAGAAATTCCATAAAGGGTAAGAGCTGAACTTAAGAGATACTGAGAAGGACAAGATTGTAGTGGAATGAGACTTTTATTTGGGTGTGTAAGCTAACCAACCAATCAGAGTAAATGTTCGATGGTATGTAATATTATTTCAGCACTGTTATGCAAACTCTTATGGAAACTCAGAGGAGATACCTGCGCTGACATTGCACGTCGCCGCACCCACCACATGACAAACTCAGCTGTCTTTAAATATCGGTCTCTGTCTCCATGTAAAGTTGCAATCACTTTGAAGCAATAAGGTTTGTCCCCTATGAAGTTGCGATCACACCACACTTTTGTTTGCACATCTCATATTTTGCATAAAAGTTTCTGTTGTGTGGTGGGAACACAACACATGAAAGTGGCTGGGGACCACAGGTAACCCAGGGCCTACATCGTGCAGGAACTCATTGGTTCCTAAAAACAAAGTTCCTGTGGTAGGAAAGCACCTCTTTCCTTTTTGATACCTTCAGTACATTGTGAGATAAACCATCCATAGAAAATGAGTCCTGAGGGACTATTGTTATTTCCAAAGGCGCTGAATACAGACAAACACTTTACATTGAAGAAACAAGGCATTAATTATTTCTAATAATAAAGGATAACCCATGGCTCCTTAACACTTTTCTTCATTCTCTAACAATACAAATTTACAAACAAGTGACACTAAAGAGCAAGGCTTGAGGAAGCAGACAGCTGCCACTTTGGTCACATTACACTTATATTCCTTCACATGCTGCTTGCTCAGTTCCACTTTTTATGGAGGGAGAACTGATCCACTCACCTCTCGCACAGGCCAGATTCAAGTTACAAGACCGTTCTCTAAATGGGACACCACCAGGGAATTGAAAACCTTTCATGTGGATTAACTGAGCCACTGGGGAATATTGTCTTTTGTGCCTCAAGTGAACGGTCACAGCACATTTCCCAGCAAGATATCAGCATTCAGCCACCATTGAAGTGTTAGCAAGTCATCATTTTGGTGCAGCAAATCTGTTATCTGCTCCTTAGCCCTGCTTTTCCGTACTAGAGAAGTCTATCTGGTGCAGTTGGAACTAAACTGACTCCATCTCCTGTTTTAAAAGAACTGAAGACCAATGTTGTTTCTTGTCCTTATATATATATATATCTTATATATCGGAATGCCTGACACGTTATATTCCAAATCGTAACCTTAGATCTTCAAATGAGTGTCTCCTTATAATTCCAAAAGCTAAACTTAAAAGAAGTGGTGAGGCGGGCGGCCTTCTGCTGTTATGCACCTAAAATCTGGAATAGCCTGCCAATAGGAATTCGCCAGGCTGATACAGTGGAGCAATTTAAAACACTGCTGAAAACACATTACTTTAACATGGCCTTCTCATAACTTCACTTTAACTTAATCCTGATACTCTGTATGTTCAATTCTTCATAATAACTATTCATGGTGGCTCTAAAATCCGTACTGACCCCAACTCTCTCTTCTGTTTCTTTTTCTGGTTTCTTTGTGGTGGCGGCCTGCGCCACCACCACCTACTCAAAGCATCCTGATGCACCAACATTGATGGACTGAAAGCCAGAAGTCTACGTGACCATCATCATCAGGTCCTTCCATGAGAACCCTAAATACAAAGAGGACTGCTTGACTTATGTTAGGTAGATTGCCCAGAGGGGACTGGGCGGTCTCGTCGTCTGGAACCCCCACAGATTTTATTTTTTTTCTCCAGCCTTTGGAGTTTTTTTTTGTTTTTTCTGTCCACCCTGGCCAACGGACCTTACTCTTATTCTATGTTAATTAATTTTGACTTATGTTTATTTTTTATTGTGTCTTCTATTTTTCTATTCATTTTGTAAAGCACTTTGAGCTACATTTTTTGTATGAATATGTGCTATATAAATAAATGTTGATTGATTGATTGATTGATTGTCCTAGTGTGTGTATATAAGCACAGGGAACTCCAGTCTCTGTATTACATCTCGCCTGAAGAAGGGGCTCGAGTTGTCTCGAAAGCTTGCATATTGCAATCTTTCTAGTTAGCCAATAAAAGATGTCATTTTGCTTAACTTCTCACTACATCCATAATGGCTAACACGGTACAACACCCTAGTACTATAGCAGGAAACAAAGTTTTGCCCTCCCTTCTCTCATCCCCCTTATCAATACACCCCAAAATTTCTTCCACAGACATGACCAGGTGTTATATTTATAGTCTGAGGTGTATGGTGCATATTGTAATCTTTCTAGTTAACTAATAGAAAGTTTCATTTTGCTTGACTTTTCACGACATTAACTTCAAAAGCCTGATATCCAAAGTCTCCAATACTGACTGCAGTTTTATCTACTTCCTTGTCTTTAAACTTTTTCAAAATGAAGCGAAGCCTCACCTCCTCAGGCTTACTTGAACTCCTAAGTCCTAACACTTCTGTTGTGGATGATTTCTTTGATTTATAGGAGACTTTAAAAAAGAAATGAGATAGCAACAATGCCACAATACATCAGATGGAGATCCTTAATGAGAAGTCGACCTGAGACAGATATGACATGCACACTCACACTGATACTTCATTTAGGCATTTCTAGCCGTTTTATGTTTCACACTGACCATCTCATATTTAAATATAAATCTTCTATAGCGTTATGAGACATGTCATGCAATTCATGCAGTTACCATGCTCTGTGAGAGAAGACATGCAGGGACTGGCATCTCGGCTGGAGCAGAACTGGGATCCTTCCCTGGCAAGGATGCCAACAGCATGGAAGGACAAGGGAAGACAATTTATTCAGGACTTTGTCCACTCCAGCACCCTAGGTGGCAGCACTTCTGGGTTTTGGTACTGCTACGGAGACCCTCAGGGAACATTGGGAATTGTAGTTCTATCGGCCAACCCCGTTGGGTCCCGTGCCAGCCCTAGTTCGCCATGCACCAGACATACCCAGAAGCACTACCGAGCCACAGTATCAGGACACCAGAAGTGCTCCCGGGTTTACTTAAAAAGAGTGGTCTCCTTCATCCAGGCGAGCCAGAGTTGGGAGGAAGAAGACAAAGCTTGGCTGGAGAAGCAGAGGAGAAGAAAAGAGCCTTCAGGCATTGTATTGAGTGTGTGCCGTGTGCCTTATTGTGAAGGTATTTAAAGGATTAAAACCTTTGTATTAATCGGGACTCGTGTCTGTGCCTTTGTGTCGGGCGTGTGGCAGACTGCGATGCCCCTGGTGGTCACAGATCTTATGAATAATTCTTACTGTGCCTGTAATTAATCCTTGGACACATTCCCCAAATAATTGCCTTTATGTTTTTGTAATTTGTGCATCATACAGGTTAAAATTGTCCCACGTAATGGATGACAGGCATGGGCTTGTGTTGAAGATTGGTTCAAGATTTCTTTCCTGGCCAGGAGACCAGCCCACCAAATAAGTAGGGTGGTCCCTACAGTAGCCAGGAAATGGACAGAAATGAATATGCTGGCATCCCAGAAGGACTTGATCAAGGATCATTAACTGGCCGGGATGCCAGTACAATGGAGGCAACTTACCTGGGTTACTTACTCCCCCAAAACATCTCTTTACAGGTATCCACAGGGTATGCTGGGAACTGTAGTCCCATGGGGGAAGCCCTGTTGGGTTCCGTTGGTGCCACCATGAGGTGCTGCAGGGATTAATGGTCCCTACTTCATGGGGCTGCTGTCTAACTTGAGAATGCTTCTGAGGGACAGTGTTATGGCACCAGAAGTACTCCAAGTCCAGGATAAACAAAGCAGCTCCATTTTAGATGTTAAGAGTTAGAGTCAGGAGAGGATCTGGAGGACACTTGCCAGGGAGGAGTGGAGACGAGAAAAGTTACATTGTGGCATCATGCTGTATTTTATGGAGAGAAACCTCTCAAAGGAAGTCTGTAAAATAATAAGTGTTCATGTTTGAACCCAGGACTGTGTCCGTGAGGTTGTGTTTGGGCGCTACTGGTCACACCCCAAACCCAAAATAATGCTAAAGAAAGCAAAAATATACAACAAAAATAAAAGACGGCGAAGAAAACACTAATGGAATTCCCAAAAATATGACACAATCAGAAATAAAATAAAACTCTGCAAATGAATTCAAGCCCCAGTCTAACAGACAGGAGTTTTGGTCAATTGGCCCACTAATGTGTCACAAGCACCCCCTTCTTACCTGCTGTCTGTCTCGTACTCTTGCCTCTCTTTATTGCATTGACTCTCCTCCTGTCTCCAAGAGCAATTGGTCCTTGGAAGTGCAGTGTTCTTATATCCCCATTTCTATTTCACTTAATAATAATAATACATTTTATTTATATTGCACTTCATATTTTAGAAATCTCAAAGTGCTACAGAGTAAAAACAAAAATAATAAAACAAGAAAATCTATTTATACTTTAACAAAATATCTTTCTAAAAAGATGAGTTTTTAGATTCCGTTTAAAAACATCAGTCGACTGTGGGGCTCTCACGTAGTCAGGGAGGGCGTTCCACAGTCTCGGCGCCACAGATGACAAAGCCTTATCACCCATACTGTGAAGTTTGGTTCTAGGGACTTGGAGAGTGTTTGTGTGTACGGAGCGGAGGGTGCGTGAGGAGGTATGAAGGGTAACGAGTTCCTGTAAGTAAAGGGGGGGCATGTCCATAGATGCACTGATGGGTGAGGAGAACGACCTTATACTCTATTCTGAGTGGGACAGTGATTTCAGGATTGGGGTGATATGGTCATGCTTTTGCACCCTCATCAGGATCCTGGCAGCGCAATTCTGAATATACTGGAGTCTCTGAATACTTCCAGGAGAATCAGCATTAAGCACTTACAGAGTCATTACTGTGCTCTGACAGCCTTGAGGACACGCTTCTAAAGCTTCCCAAGCAGCCTTGGGTACTACTCCTGCAAAAATGAACCATGACCTTGACTAAAAGAGCCAGATTAGACGCAATTAGTCAATTAGACACAGAGATAACCCATGGAGTGCAGTGTGGACGGAACAAGTGGAAGAAAGTATCAGGAGTATTGTGTATAATGAGGAATTAAAGCAAAGGTTAAGACAGTGGTCAGACCAGCAAAGATGGATGGAGCTGAGACATGGTCAGTGAAGGAGAAGAAGTTAGATGTGGCAGAAATGAGAAAGTTGTGATGGATGTGTGGAGTTCAAAAGAAAAGGACAGGATAAGAAATTAAACAATCAGAGGTACAACAAAAGTGGGAGAGATATCTAAGAAAGGACAGAGGAAAGTAGGATGAAGTGATTTGGACATGTGATAAGGAGAGACAATAAAGATGTGGGCAAAAGAGTGATGAGAATGGACGTACAGGAGAAGAGAAAGAGGCCAAAGTGGAGGTGGATGGATAAAGTAAAAGAAGATCTGAAGGAAAAGGGCCTGACTGGGGAGGAGGTGGAGAAGGTGGATCAAGCACATCGGCTCCACATAGAAGTGGGAAAAGATGATAATGAAGCAAACAATCCCTCTGTCTTCCCCAATATACTGTTGGAGTTCACAAATACTGATGATGAGCTCATTCTGTAGTGGAATGGGGTACTAATATTAAATTATTAATCATTTCCTACTGCCATTACTAAATGGTTGTACCACTTAAGTATGTACTCCTGGGACAATCATTAATGATATTCGGATTGCCACTTCCACTGATATTGTACCCTCAGCTCTGAATTGACATTGGCATCAGAACTGCCAGAGCCAATATTTCCTTTAACGCTAAGAACTATAATATGTCTGTAATATATTGCTTTTCCTATGCATCTATCTATCCATCCATCTATTATATAGTACCTTATCTATCTAATTCTTACCTGACAACCCATTATAATGTTAAAGAAATGAAACTATAAGTCTGCATTGCAAGAGACTGAGTATAATTGGACAAATACTATCCCAGCTCTTATCAGCAACAAAGACCTTAGAGCTAAGAACTGTTTAATAGTGAACTGATAAACCGTAAATGAAAAATTGAATGGACTTGTATGCTGTAACTTCATTTTAATTTAATCCTTATGCTCTGTTTATTCAGTTCATTATAATAACTATTCATGGCGGATTTAAAATCCATACTGACCCCTAATCTCTCTTCTGTTTCTTTTCCCGGTTTTCTGTGCTGCTGACCTGCACCACCACCACCACCTCATCAAAGCACCGTGATGTTCCTACATTGATGGATTAAAAGCCAGAAGTCTACATGACCATCATCATCAAGTCCTTCCATCCCATCCATCCATCCAGTTTCTGACCCGCTGAATCCGAATACAGGGTCACGGGGGTCTGCTGGAGCCAATCCCAGCCAACACAGGACACAAGGCAGGAACCAATCCTGGGCAGGGTGCCAACCCACCGCAGGACACACACAAACACACACCAAGCACACACTAGGGCCAATTTAGAATCGCCAATCCACCTAACCTGCATGCCTTTGGATTGTGGGAGGAAACCCACGCAGACGCGGGGAGAACATGCAAACTCCATGCAGGGAGGACCCGGGAAGCGAACCCAAGTCTCCTAACTGTGAGGCAGCAGCGCTACCACTGCACCACCGTGCCGCCCCAAGTCCTTCCATGAGAACCCTAAATACAAAGAGGACTGTTTCATTAATGTTAGGTAGAATGCCCAGAGGGGACTGGGTGGTCTCGTGGCCCCAGAACCCCTACAGATTATTTTTTTCTCTGTAGCCGTCTGGAGTTTTTTTTTTTTGTTGGTTTTCTGTCCTCCCTAGCCATCGGACCTTACTCTTATTCTATCTTAATTAGTGTTCTCTTATTTTAATTCTTACTTTGTCTTTTCTTCATCATGTAAAGCACTTTGAGCTACATTATTTGTATGAAAATGTGCTATAGAAATAAATGTTGTTTTTGTATGTTGTAACCATTTTCAGTCTCAAATAAAAAAAAAGCAAAATCTACAGCTCTATGATGTCATGTGTAGTGGCAAAAACAGAATTAGATGGGAATGTGGTTTGTGTCACCAGGGAGACAAAAACAAGCATCCTAATGCATAGGAATAAATGACCCTTAAAATCATAACATGGGTGATTTGTCATAACGTGAAACTGCTCAAGAATATTAATTATGTTCTTTTAGACCTTTCTAGGCTTCCACTCAAACTCTCCAAAGGCAAGTCATTCTGTCTGTGTACCCTGGCAGCCAAACTAATTCTTGCCTCCCGCTGGAAGACACCTGAATGTGTCACTGCCGACAACTGGAAGTCCTCTTCTACAACCTAACACATCTGGAGATTAATGGCGCTCCCAGTAATGTAATTGAATCCTGATCTGCTGAGGCTCAATTGTGAAAATTTCAACTTGTAACTCCTTGATTTTTTTTTCTTAAATCCCCTGGCTGGGTGGGATAGGTTACAACAACAACAACATTTATTTCTATAGCACATTTTCATACAAACAGTAGCTCAAAGTGCTTTACATATTAAAGAATAGAAAAATGAAAGACACAATTATAAAACAAAATAAATCAACATTAACATCGAATAAGAGTAAGGTTCAATGGCCAGGGGGGACAGAAAAAACAAAAAAAATAAAAAAATAAAATCTGTAGGGATTCCAGACCATTAGACTGCCCAGTCCCCTCTGGGCATTCTACCTAACATAAATGAAACAGTCCTCTTTGTATTTAGGATTCTCACGGAAGGGCTTGATGATGATGATGGTCATGTAGACTTCTGCCTTTTAATCCGTCCATCATTGTTGGAGCATCATGAAGCTTTGAGTAGGTGGTGATGGCGCAGGACCGGAAAAAGAAACAGAAAAGAGAGTAGGGGTCAGTACGGATTTTAGAGCCACCATGAATAGTTATTATGAAGAATTGAACATACAGAGTATCAGGATTAAATTAAAGTGAAGTTATAAAAAGGCCATGTTAAAGTAATGTGTTTTCAGCAGTGTTTTAAACTGCTCTACTGTATCAGCCTGGCGAATTCCTATTGGCAGGCTATTCCAGATTTTAGGTGCATAACAGCAGAAGGCCGCTCGCCTCACCACTTCTTTTAAGTTTTGTTCTTGGAATTCTAAGGAGACACTCATTTGAGGATCTGAGGTTACGATTTGGAATATAAGGTGTCAGACATTCCGATATATAAGATGGGGCGAGATTATTTAAGGCTTTATAAACCATAAGCAGAATTTTAATGTTACTTTGTATGCCGTGTCTGTTTATTGATATATCTTGTCAATTAGTCTTTACTTAATGAAAAAGTTGATCACACAAAAAAAAAAAGACTATTAATACTTGAAATCAAATCTTCTCTTTACTTTTAAACAAAGATCAGTGTCCATATTCATCAAGCGTCTCTGAGAAGGAAAATGCACTTACAGTAACTGGCTCAAAAAATCTGAGTGACACAAATTGGGCCCTGCTCGTAGGAGTAGGACCAAAAGCATCAATTTTAGTAATTTTGGAAATTATTCCTAACTTCACCAGGCTTTATGAGAGCTCCAGAGCTGTCCTAACTTGATAAAAGCTTCCAGAAGATGAAGATCAGGCAGAGATCAGCACACACATCCCAGGTTTTGAAAAGGCTGGAAAATGATGAACTTGTAAAAAAGAAATTGATTTGACTGTGATAAGAGGTCCACGGCACGGTGCAGTTTTTAAATAAATAACTGAAAAAGCATGCGGGCTCCAAATAGGTGCGAGCGTGCTGTGCTCTGTGATTGATTGGGGTCCCTGGGTGATCGATCGCGCATACATGTGCAAATGCTCCTCAGTCAGGTGCCTGATCAACACCTCAGAGGGAGCAGCATATCACACCTGCGCCCAATCAGGCACATACATAAAAAGGAGCCTGTATGGCAAAGAGGGGATGGAAAAAGATGGCAAAAGACAAAAGAGAAGGGAATGGAAAAAAGAAAAGAACAGAGAAAGAGAGTCAGAGGTTAAAAGGGGAGAAGATTATGGAGATGTCAGTGCAGAGGAAAGAGGGCAGGCAGTTGGGAGGAGAGCCCCTAGAGGAGCATATGGCCGACACTTGAGAGATCTGAAGATAGCCGCTCCAACTGAGCATTTCTTGGGGTGGCTGGAGTGACCCGATGCTCATAGAGGGCTCCTGCATAAGGCCGAGGAGTAGCAGTGGGAGATGAAGGAGTGAGGCTCAGCTCGGTGCGGCACATTGCTGGGAACCCCACTGATGAAAGGTGGAAAGACGTCTCCTCTGCCTGCAGGATCCCATCTGGGGTAAGCAGAAAGAATGCACTAGGGCTTGTGAGTGTTTTATGAAACAGATTCCTGCCTTGTGATTTTAACCTCATTTATGGATATTTATTTATTGAAAAGTTTTAACCTCCACCTTCATACAAATTTTTGTGGGTTATTCATTTATTGAAAGAAGAATTTGATGCACTACACTTTTTGAACACAGATTGCTTTTTTGATTGTTTTGTAAAAAAAGAACTGGCCGATATTAAGAGTGGTATTCCATAGGGGTCAGTCTAGGGCTGCTGCTATTTTTAATAAATATAAATGATTTAGATAGGAATATAAGGAACAAGCTGGTTAAGTTTGCAGATGATACCAAGATAGGTGGATTAGCAGATAATTTGGAATCCGTTATATCATCACAGAAGGATTTGGGCAGCATACAGACTTGAGCAGATTTGTGGCAGATGAAATTTAATGTCTGTAAATGTAAAGTATTACACATAGGAAGTAAAAATGTGTGGTTTGAGTACACAATGAGCGGTCGGAAAATCGAGAGTCCATCTTATGAGAAGGATTTAGGAGTCACAGTGGACTTTAAGATATCGACTTCCAGACAGCGTTCAGAAGCCATTAAGAAGGCTAACAGAATGTCAGGTTATATAGCGCCTTGCTGTGTGGAGTACAAGTCACAGGAGGTTCTGCTCCAGCTTTATAACACACTGGTGAGGCCTCATCTGGAGTCCTGTGTGCAGTTTGGGTCTCCATAAAGACATAACAGCACAAGAAAAGGTCCAGAGAAGAGCGACGAGGCTGATTCAGGGCTACAGGGGATGAGTTATGAGGAAAGATTAAAAGAGCCAAGCCTTTACAGTTTAAACAAAAGAAGATGAAGAGGAGACCTGACTGAAGTGTTTAAAATTATGAAGGTAATTAGTCCAGTGGATCGAGACGGTGACTTTAAAATGAGATCATCAAGAACACGGGGACATAGTTGGTAACTTGTGAAGGGGAAATTTCGCACAAACATTAAAAAAGTTTTTCTTTACACAAAGAACGATAGACACTTGGAATTAGACGCCAAGGAGTGTGGTAGACAGTAAGATGTTAGGGACTTTCAAAACTCGACTTGATGATTTCTTGGAAGAAATAAGTTGATAGGACTGGCAAGCTTTGTTGGGCTGAATGGCCTGTTCTTGTCTCGAGTGTTCTACTGTTCTAACAGCACTTGACACTTTTTGCACCAACCCCTTGCTGTATGTGTGTGTCCTCATTTGCTCGGCTTATCTTGGTTCATGACTATTGACGGTTTCAGGTTGAAGAGGCTCTGACTCTGCCTTTTACTGTCACATTGACAGAGATGGAATAGTGTTGGTAATACATCTTGTACGCCACTTGATCGCTCCATCTACAAGAAAAAGCAATGTGCTGTCAGGCAAAGTGAAAGTGTTGGTAACGTTACATTATTTTGGCCACAGGAAAAATGCAGCTTTGCAATAGCAATGATTTGGGTATGTCACAAGCAACCATTTCTCAAATTTTGAACCAAACTTTCAATACTCCGACAATGTGTGAGGTAATCTTCAGATTTATACATTTCTCTACTATTGCACATGAGGTAATAGAAGGCTGAACTCATACAAAGAACTGGCTTTCCAGGAGATGGCTGTGTGATTGACATAAAGACTGACATGATGTTCATTCCCCCAGTGTCAGTGATCATGCAATATGTCAGGGGTGTTGAACTCTGGGCCTGGAGGGCCGCAGTGGCTGCAGATTTTCATTTTAACCCTTTTTCTAATCACTGCTAATTAACTTTGTTTTCCCTTTATTTTAATAGCCCTGTTTTTAAGGATTCAGCCCACTGAATTTATTCCTTTCTTCATTAAATGACAGCCAAACAGAAATGAGACATGAAACGAGCCAACAAATGACCAGCTAAACTGGGATTTCAAACTCCACCCAATTTCAAACTCCAAGCAGTTTCTTAATGAGAAGCCGATTCTTGCTGTTAATTAAACTTGTTCTTTAATTCCATGGCCTGTTGCTGCTCTCTTTCTGGCACAGCAGACATTTCCAGAACTGTTGATTTTTCTGTTTTTTCTAAGAACATCATTAAAAATGTCAGAGATCAGCCTTACTGAGACCTTCACTTTTCTATATCTATACTAATAAAAGGCAAAGCCCTCACTCACTCACTCACTCACTGACTCATCACTAATTCTCCAACTTCCCGTGTGGGTGGAAGGCTGAAATTTGGCAGGTTCATTCCTTACAGCTTCCTTACAAAAGTTGGGCAGGTTTTATATCGAAATTCTACGCGTAATGGTCATAACTGGAAGCTGTTTTTCTCCATTTACTGTAATGGAGATGAGCTTCAACGGGGCGGAGTTTCGTGTGACATCATCACGCCTCCCACGTAATCACGCAGTACATAGAAAACCAGGAAGACCTCAAAAAGCGCTGAAGAAAACATGCATTATATAATTGAGAAGGCAGCGAAACAATAAGAAGCGAGTGAGTGACATATACAACCATATTCATGAGTTCTGCTACTGAAACAAAGCACGATGTAAACCTACACTTTAAATTAAGTTCATAGACAGGCTGCGCTGGCGTTTGTAATTTAGTGCCTGCCCATATAAGGCCGTCCGTCAGCGGCAATCCAATAGCAAACTGCCACTAAATATTCACGGGTGAAGGACTGTGCTTATGGAGAGGAAGATGAGATGGTCAGGGTGGTGTTTGACACAAACTCAGCGAAACTGCGAGAGAAAGTTTTAAGTGCCAGGACTAAGGTAACATTAAATACAGCCATGGACATAGCACGAGATGGCACCAGCACAGCTGGGAACCTTCGATGCAAGTACACCGAGTGGCTCACGTGAACTGACGCAGTGCACAGATAAAAAGCAACAGTTCCAAAGAGCGCTGAACAAAAACCGAATTACACAATTGAAAAGGCAGCAAAAATATGAAGCGCCTGATAAGCATATTCATAAATGCAGCTACTGTGGAAACAAAGCACACGGTGGAAAAGTCAATGTCCCGCTAAAGGAAGACAGTGTAAAAACCCGTGCATGCAGTGTGTCAGGTCTCAGATAAAGAAGAAGACGAGCTGTTTATTGATGCAGTAAGAAACGAATCGATGAATGAAACCTGTCATCTTTACAACGATTGACAAACACGGAATGTAACTTGAACACAACACATCCTACAAATACGAACCTGATTGAAAGAAATAATGATAATCAAATCCTTGATGACAGCAACACTCAGTAACACTCACAAAACAAATACTGTATATTGACAGTCATGTTACGTTATTTTTAAAATGTTCCCTTTTCTTTTTCTACCTTTTTAACACACTACTTCTCGCTGATACGGGTATATATATATATGTATATATATATCCCGATCTACATATTCGAATAATGGATACTTTATTCGCCATCAATGATTGTTTTGGTAAAGCCATACTCAGTGTATTCATTAGATGAACGGTAAAAAAGTAAGAGCGAGGGGAGGATGACTTATTGAGGCATGCAGGCTGTAGTCTTGCGTCAACTCTATCTGAATTGCGCGATCACATTTGAAAAATATATCTTTTCAAGTTCTATTTAGTCCATATGTGTCAAACTCAAGGGCCGGGCCACATCCGCCCGGCGTGTAATTATATCCGCCCGAGATCATTTTATATACTGTATTATTGTTATTAATGGCCCGGTATATGAAGCGCTGGTAACACAATAAACTACAGATCCCATAATGCAGCACTTCAGCTGCCTTGCCGAACACTTACCGCATTAATCAAGTCTACCTTATGATGCTGCAAGTTATTGCGGAGCTAGAGTTATTGCGCACTGAGTTTGCACGGCGCTTTGGTGACTTTGAAGAACAAAAAAAGTCCGTCTACATGCGGCTCGAACCTTGTGCATGTTTGGTAGCACATATCTGTGTGAGAAGCTCTTCTCAGTGATAAAGACTAACAAAACAGCACACAGGAGTCGCCTCACTGATGAGCACCTGCAATCCATCCTGAGAATCTCCACAACACAGAACCTCACAGCAAACAGAAACGAACTTGTGGCCAAAAAGATGCCAGGCGTCCAGCTCTAAAATGACATAAGAGCAAAGACAACTGAATGATTTGATTTGTTATTGCACGTAAGAGCGGGAGTCAACCGTTTTAACAAACAGCGTATTGCACTGATACGAAATAGCTGTGTGTGTATATATGTAGATATGTATATATATGTATTTGTGTGTATATATGTGTGTGTATATATGTGTATATGTATAGATATGTATATATATATATGTTTATATATATATATATATATATATATATATATGACAACAACACTCATCACTCACAACAGTGACAAAACAATTACATTGACAATCATGTTACCTTATTTTCAAAATGTTTCCTTTTCTTTTCATTGCTTTTTAACACACTACTTCTCCGCTGCGAAGCGCGGGTATTTTGCTAGTCTTCTTATATAATACGCTACCGTGGCTGTTCGTTTGTCTGTCCAGGATTTTAAATCACCAGTAGCTCGCAAACTGTTTCACCTATTGACCTGAAATTTGGTACACAAATACTACGTGACATCTACTATCCACTTTCGGGGTGATGATTTTTATTATTTTTTTTATTTTTATTTTATTTTATTGTAGAATCAACTCTCGGCAGCGTGCAGCAGGATGGCCGTGCGGCGCATGCGTATGGACGCCGTTCTCATTCCCTACCACCTTAGCTCAACATTCTTGAGGCAGATTGAAGACTTAAGTGCCAGCTTAAGTGAAAAATTAAAGAAAACGTACCAAGTAGTTGCAACACAAAAACTAACTTAATCAGTTTTAAAGCGAAAAGATGCAGACGAAAGAAAAGAAGCAGTGGGCCGCTAGGTTGGAAAAAAGAAGAGCAGCTCAGGAAGCAGCAAGCGCATCAAATGAATGATAAACTACAGAGAAAGAGGATGAAAACTAGGAATGCTCAAGTCAAGTGTACGAGGTGTGGCAGAAAAGTAATGAGACTGGCAACACGGCAAGCGATGTGGCAACGCTGCGCTGTTGTCCTTAATAGAGCCCGTGTATCAGTACCCTCCCATAGCTCAGTGCGAGTTTCAACTCCTTCCGTTAACTACGTGATTTTTGTGACTGCTATTAGCGAAGTTGTGTTTTTGGTTGTGCGTCACGCAAAATGGAACAGCGGAATTTGGAGCAACGTTGTGCCATTAAACGGCAAGTGTGACGTCTGAAAAGTTAAAACAGGCCTATGGGGAACATTCTTTATCCCGAGCTCAAGTTTTTCGCTGGCACAAATCATTTTTGGAAGGCAGAAAACACGTTGAAGATGAACACCGTTGAGGGAGGACTTCAACTTCGAAAACCAATGAAAACATCGAACGTGTGAACACTCTTGTGAGATCAGACCGTCGTTTAACATTAAGAATGTTGAGTGGACAATTAAATTTGAACAGATTTACCGTTCATCAAATTTTGACTTAACATTTGCACATGTGAAAGGTCTGTGCCAAAATGGTGCCGAAAAACTGCCCTCTCCATAACAGAATTTTTGACCTCAAAAGGCATTCCTGTGGTTCCCCAGCCCCCTTATTCGCCTGACCTCAGTCCGTGTGACTTTTTCCTTTTTCCTAAACTGAAAAATGTCCTCAAAGGACGTCATTTCGGGACTTTAGAAAACATACCGGTTGAAGACTTCCAGCGCTGCTACCAACAGTGGGAACAACGTCTCCATCGGTGTGTAGCTGCCCAAGGGAACTGCTTTGAAGGGGATAACATTGATGTTTGAAAAAAATAAAAACTTTGGTTAATAAAAAATCAGTCTTATTACTTTTCTGCCACACCTCGTATTCACTGCATGTTAGCGTGCAGTACGCCGTTACTTGTTTTCAAAAATTGTGTGATGGGCAAAGGTGAGCTGCTCATGTGGTGCCTTGTTTTGTGTCTCATTATTGCTTGGCTGCTAATTAAGGAAAACGAAAATACTAAGGGGTCTGAATCAAGCTAATGAAAACTAAGGGAAAATAAGTTAATTAGCAGCAAAAACTGGTCACTAGTTAAGAAGATGGTTAGAATGAAAACCTGCAGCCACTGCGGCCCTCCAGGCCTGGAGTTCGACACCCGTGCCTTATGTGAAACGCAAGCGATATCACAGTATAAACACCCAGGCGGTCATCGATACAAATTGTATTATAGGAGCCAGCATATTACCCTAAAGATAGGCAGGGCTTGATGAATCATTGACAGTGAAATGTCACACAGGTATGATAAACTTTGTATTCCACAAAACCCTGGCATATTTGTGTTACACTTCACAAACCCAGGAAGATTCAAGAAAGTAGAAAGTGACTCCTGGGGCATTGGATAAATAGAGCCTCACAGAAGATAAGGGGGGATATCAAGAAGAGAGACACTGCATGCGAGTCTACAGAATGAACAGGAACACTGGAAGAGTTAACACGACTTCAGAAATAGCGCAAGATGAGCTGTGGTTAGTTTCAGTAACTGTTATTTTACGTGGCGTTTCCTGTGGCCTAAAAAGCGGGAAGCTGATTCTTCTGGAAGTACGGCTGTGAATCATTTATTGTTAAATAAGCAGGCCTGTAATCGGAATTAACTCTCATTCGGTGCGTGTGTCTCAAGCTTTCCACTGTGGTGCTCATTAAAGTATTATTCTTGATGTTAATAATAATAACAATAACACATTTTAATTATGTTGCACCTTTCCCATACTCATGTGTTGTTGTTGTTGCGAAGTTGTTCCGTTTTAAGCAGCACTCTAGAATGCTTTATGAGAGTGGTGCAAACCTTTAATTTGAACATACCTATGTACAAATATTTGAATATTATTATTAGTATTATGATAATCTTTGTGGTGAAGTCTTAGCATTAGCATCAGAAAATTACAAAGTGTCATGTGATTTCAGTAAAATCATAATATATTCATTGTGAAATGTGTAGGATGCTTCATAACTAATATGGGCAGCTTGAACTATTAGCTAAACAAGCGGGCTTGATGGACTGAATGGTCTCGTTTGTCTGATTTCTCATGTTTCCTATTTTTCATGTCCTGCTCTGTTAGGCCCTTGAGCGAGACCCTTAACCTCCAATTGCTCCATCCTGGATATGACGTTAATCTGCATCCAGCCCTGCATGTAGGCCCTCCAACCTGTAGGGGAAAACCTGGGGGTTGGTGGCAGAATTGGCACTCCTGCCACCATAAAAAACCTCACATTGTTCCACTCCATCTGAACTGGTGTGGTGCTAATCTGGGATCCTGAGTTGGTTTGTCGTGTGGTGGCACTCTCTCTAATCTGGGGCAGTACAAATTCGTATCCTAGACAGACTTTTAGTGCACGTCCTAGAGGAATGATTCTGAGGTTCTGATACGTAGTTGGACCTTAAATAAGACAGCTGATATGTAGACGCTGTCACACAAGTGGGCTTGGGAGACAATTTGAAGGCTTATCTAATGGTAATTCCACCCCGAGTCGTAGGTTGGCGCTGTTGCCTGATTCTTCTCCTCCTTTCTCTCCTACAGATCAGGTGACCGGCAGTCCCAGTCATAGACATATATAGTTGGACGCCGCATTCACTGTGTTGCCCAGTTGACACGATACATCAGTGCGTCTGCCATATTGCAAGTGGCAAAAGTGCCATTTAAACTAATACAGGTAGATGTGGAGACTGGGTTTTCTGATGAAAAAAACAGTAATGTTTAAAACAGTTTGGCGAATCGTTTACATGCAATTATTTATTACACTAATTAATTTAATTATTATTATTAAATAATTCCTCCCATATAAGTAACATTTCTTGGACTGCCTTCTTCCATCTCTGAAACATTTCTAGACCTCGTCCTGTTCTTACACAACACAGTATTGAAGTATCAGTTAATGTCCGAGTCACCTCACGTATAGATTACTGTAATGCTATTCTATCTGGCATCCCACAAAAACGTATCCATCGCTTACACCTTCTTCAAAATTCTGCAGCCAGGATAATAACCTGCTGTTCTAAATCCACTGAACATATCACACCGATTCTCTCTCAACTTCACTGGCGCCCTGTTCAATACAGAATACAATACTAAACACCGCTCTGAACATTTAACGCTCCACACAACCTCGCTGATCTCCTCCAGACTGGCACTCCTCTCGCTCACTCAGATCCTCATCTGCAGCTCGACTTTCTGTACCACACGTCAGACTCAGTGCTATGGGAGTTCGAGCGTCTCTCATTGTGCTCCTCAACTTGTGAGTTCTCTTCACTCTCATATCCGTCAGCTCGATTCAATAACACATTTTAAAACTGCCCTCAAAACTTATCTTTTCAAACTGGCATACCAATTGTGAACTTTGCACTGTTACTGCCAGTTATCTTTGTCTGTTTGCTAATTATTGCTTTTGATTTATCATTCTCTTGTTTTATTTTAATAATGTTGTTTCATTTTATTGTAAGGTGACCCTGAGTGCTAAGATTATAAAACGGGATTTTCTAATGGCCAAATATAACCAAAACAATTGTTCAGCCTTACCTATGAAATGTAATCCCCTGGGATCTGGTTTGGAGCGTACAGCGGTTTGCACAAACTCAAGCAGCACGTTATTCATTACTTCACTCAACAACAGTGCCACTCGCAATATGGCGGCGACGTTGACGTACGATGCTGCTGGTCATGCGGCGTCTAGTAATTCTATGTCTATGGTCCCAGTGATGTCACTTCGCGGATCATGGTCTCCTGACCCCACCCCTTCCAGGCCTGGCCACTTTTTAAGGGGTGCGCCACCATCTTTGATTCAGTTGCTATCTAGACTCCAGTTTAAGAAAGACATAATCGCTCTTTTGTCATTTTGATAATTTTTCCCAGCCAATTATATGAGGTTCGCTTACAAGGCACCCCAACTCTTCATCTTTGTTTTTTTGTATTTCTTGCACACACACTTGTTTCAGCATACACACGTGCAGCAGGAGATGACAAAACATCAGATTCATGGGCAGCCTGAATTAAGTAGCTGATAATGTAATTAACCAATGGCACTCAATAAGAATATGGAAACAAAACAGCAATAAAAATAATTGGGTTAAATAATGAGATGCTGGGTATATTGGGAAAAGGATGTTAAGGATGGAGCTGCCAGGCAAGACGAAATGAGGAAGGTTAATGTATGTGGTGAGAGAGGACATGGGTGACAGAGCAAGATGACGAGGACAGGAAGATATGGAAGGAGATGATCTGCTGTGGAGACCCCACAAAAGAAGAAGTATAAAAATTAAATGAGATCAAACAAAAACAATGTTATCAATGTCCACAACCTGCCAAATAAGTGACATCTGTGAATAAATCAGAGATTAGTAAGAACAGTGAGATCGTATCCAACAGCTGCCACTAACCTAATATTACTTCACGCTGTTTTTCATGAGTGTGCCTTCCATCTCCCGGCAAGCGACTCCTCATTGTCAGGGCAATCCTTCAAACAACACTACCAGGACTGCCATTCTGGGACACTTGCCTGCCTGAACAACTTGATTGTCACTTTTAGTGGGTCCAGGAATCAGCTGGGCTGCCAGTTGGCCAGTGCGGTACATTGAACAGGAGACTAGACTATAAATACCAGGGCTGCCAGTAAAGCAATGGGCAAGCCACTTAACTGCCAATGCTTCAACTGTAAAATCAAATTATGTTAATTACAGTATTGTATCCTGATCTTTTAAACTGACTTGGAAAAAGGAATCGAGAAAATATCTACATAATACAGGAAAGAGAAAGATCTTTGTCCTGAATAGGTACTTTCATTTTTGGTGTTGTGACCTCAGAATTTTGACTAAAAATGTTTTATATTTTCGGCCAGAACCATAAAGGGGCCTGACCCACATATATTCTCAATAATTAATGTTCTTCCAAAAGAAATGTGACTTTAATTCATTTTTCTCTGTTTTTCCACCTATATTTGCTAATATCTTTCTTAATACAGAAAAATTACAGCAATTAAATGCACAGATTCAAATATGATATTTTTAAAAATACACTTAGTGGTAAAAACATCTGCTAACTACTTATCAAACTGCCACAAAAACATAATGGTGCAAATACTGAATACTGCGTAGCTACAGTAAAACCGGCCTTAGTCAGTTAGCTGATAAATGACAATTTTTTGGCCAGTGAATGTATATAAATCTAATAACAACTAAATTATTTACATGCGTTAAAAAATGTGATAAACAAATGTATTAAACTTGGCAACATTTAAGGTAAATACGATAATAGTTACAAAAGAAAAATCAGATCTTTCAAGTAGATCTGCACATGCAAAATGTAAGAGAAGATCTCGAATACTAAATCTTCTTAAAGGACAAAATGTGGAGTGTTAGTCAATCGACTCAATCAAAGATGGAACTGAGCAGATCAAATCAAGTTTCCTGCTGAATTCCTCAATTCTCTCACTCAAACTAGAATGCCCATACAGTATGTCGACTTAAATGAAAAATAAGAGCCATTAGTATTCTATTGAGGAACATCAATAGGAAAAAAGGATTATGCAATGGAACAAGACTTACTGTTGCACAATTAACACCTAATCTCATATTTGGAGAAGTTCTTACTGGACAGTTTTTACACCACTGATTCGTTTGGATGATCAAAGTTCAGACTTATTTCACTTAGGGCTCGTTTATACTTCACCCATGGCTGCCACGCGTTCCCAGCATTCATTTGATGCGTCCTCTAAGCACGTCCTCAGAAATTAACGAGATGCGTGCGAGTCTGGGGGCACAGTGTGATAAAAGTCGGAATGTGACGTCACAGTCTCTGTTTACTATCTACATGTGACAGAAAGCTGTTTTGAGGATCCTCCAGGATCGATGTTTGACGAATGGTTTGATGTGGTGAAGCAAAATGCCGACATACAGATGCATTCGTGGTGCTTTTATATTCAAGTGTCGCATATTCCCGATTGTAATGACACGATGATACATTCTAAAAGTCTCTAATACCATCTTTTGTGCCGTCTATTTTTCTGGGGCTTCCTCCTGACCTGACAGCAGCGGCAAACAGCAATTGATCACCACACACAACGCTTTACATTTATGATATTCCAACTCTCTGCACATTTAGAATCCTTAGATTCCTTGATCTCACTTTCATGATGAATTGCATTACAGTATGTATGTTACATTTGACAGATTAATCGTTAATTTCGTTTAAATACTGTAGTACTAGGGTGTTGTACTGTGTTAGCCATTATGAGTGTAGAGAAAAGCCAAGCAAAATGACTCCTTTTATTGGCTAACTACAAAGATTACAACATGCCAGCTTTCGAGGCAACTCAGGCCCCTTCTTCAGGTGAGATGCAATTGATTACATGTTGCCTGAAGAAGGGGCGTGAGTTGCCTCGAAAGCTGGCATGTTGTAATCTTTTTAGTTAGCCAATAAAAGGTTTAAATACTGTTAATAATTACACACATGGGGGTGACACGGTGGCAGCGTGGTAGCACTGCTGTCTCGCAGCGTGTCACGTCGCTGGTGTTCCCTGCCTGGAGTTTCCGTGTTTCCCTGCTGGGTTTCCACACTGTGCTCCGGTTTCCTTCCAAAGATATGCAGATTTGGTGACACTAAAATGACGCCAGTGTGTGTGTGTGCTTGTATTCACCTTACAATGAGCGGAGACCTCGTCCAGGGATTGTTTCTGCCTCGTGCCCAATGCTTGCTGGAATGGACACATCCCTGGATTGATGGATTTAATCATTAAACATCCGTTTCCGAGATATTGCGGTAAGGTGTCATCAGAATTTAACACGTGTTTCAGGCAATTCACAACACAGTGAAGCCGAACCTGTTCTCACCGTGATGATATCTCGCACTGCCGCCTGCTGGATTCCTCCAGATTTATGTAAAGTATGGGCGCAAGCATAAACAGTAGAACGCTTGTGTAGCAGGAGCGTCTGCTGGAGCATGAGCCGCATCGCATGAAGTATAACCCTGGCCTAAAACAACAAATTCCTGCAAGTCACATTTGTTATGACGATCAACAAGCTACAAACACAAACTCTACCAAAAGTTGGAAGTTACTTACCTAATCCTGTCTTCTCACATGGGCAACTGCATGCTGTTTTCTCAAGACCAACTTCAGTCCAATTTGAGAAAACTGCGATTCAAGGGAAACTAATATCAAGGAGCTCCAGTTTTTACTCGGAATGTTGTTTTGTAACTTTTGAATTTCTATAGAAAGGAATAATTATTTTCTAATAAGTCATTTCCTTATTTCCTAGTTCTTAATACCTAACAAGAGGACAGGTGGTTGGATTGGGAACATGTCTCTGAGGATGAAAATAAAAATGTCTATGCATAATAACAATAAATAACAATAACAGTGCAAAGGCAGGCCACTTTATAAAATCTGAACTGAGCCGAAGTAGCACAGAGATTACAAACAACCAGACCGGGGGGCGTGAGAAACAGAAACTGGGCGAGCTTGGTAATACGAGTGAAGCTGGCAGGACTCTACTGTATGACTGCAGACTCCAAGGTGTTGATGCTCACACATTTAACCGTGTTCACCACATCGACCATGTTTCCTTCTCATCTTGGTTACAGAGACAGCAGATGTGAAAAAAAGGATTATAATAATATGATAGAAGTAGGAAGTGCAGAACTTCCGTTAACAGCCTTCTTTCGTCTTTCTCGTCTTGAAAATTAACTTGACAGTTCCCAGCACAAACACGCTCTCCGCTTGGCTGCTCCAATGACTTGAGCCGGGTACCTTTAAACGAAGGCAAGATCACCGACATAAGTGTGTACTGCAGCTAGCAGACATGTCTCTTCTGTTCACGGGTTACTTTACGACACAGGAAGAGATTTTCATGCTTAGTGCTCCATTCATTCAGTATCAGTTTACACAAATCCATCCTTATCCTGCTTTCTGCTCTTTGCTTAAAACGAGTATTCCACAACAAGCTCAGTTTCCAAATATTATTTTAATCAGATATTTACATGTAAACTGAATTCACTGACAATGAGAACACAGTAAGAGTGTTTTTGGTGAGCAGTTTAAAATATAACAAAACAAGCAGAGCCTCAAGACACTGTGGAACACAGACTGGCAGACACATTTGAATCACCTCACACACATTTACTATACATTCTCCATCCATCCATTTTCTAACCTGCTGAATCCGAATACAGGGTCACGGGGGTCTGCTGGAGCCAATCCCAGCCAACACAGGGCACAAGGCAGGAACCAATCCTGGGCAGGGTGCCAACCCACCGCAGGACACACACAAACACACCCACACACCAAGCACACACTAGGGCCAATTTGGAATCGCCAATCCACCTAACCTGCATGTCTTTGGATTGTGGGAGGAAACCGGAGCACCCGGAGGAAACCCACACAAACACGGGGAGAACATGCAAACTCCACGCAGGGAGGACCCGGGAAGCGAACCCAGGTCTCCTAACTGCAAGGCAGCAGCGCTACCACTGCGCCACCGTGCTGCCTACTATACATTCTGTTATATACAATTAAGTGCTCACAAGTCCCTAAAGTCCCCAAAGTCCTGGCCACAACAATGCCTCACTCTCTTCAGGCCGCCTCCTTGCCTCCTCCACCAAGCTCTGTCCCTCTCCTACCCGACTCCAGCCATTGTATGAAGGGATGCGGCCCCTTTTATAATCAAGTGCCACCCGGCAATCTTCCACCCGCACTCCCCAGTGTCGCAGAAGTGCTGGCTGCATACCCTGAAGCTCTCCAGGTGTTCCCAGTCCTTTTCCCCCCAGCACTTCCGGGTGTGGCCGAAGTGCTGAGGTCCAGGACTCCAAAGGTACAGGGGTGTCTCCTGCCGGTGACCACGGGCACCTACAGGGTACAGCCTTAAAGCTCTGTACCCGTGGCCCCCAAAGGAACCAGGGCAGTCGCCCCCACATGGTCTGGGGAAGGCGTAAGCCCTCCTCCGGTCCTCCATCTCCGACAACACTAAGACCCTTACATTTCTTCCTGTTATATTTGATTCTGATGTTAGTTCTGTGGGTGGGCACGGTGGCGCAGTGGTAGCGCTGCTGCCATGCAGTTAAGATACCTGGCTTTGCTTCCCGGGTCCTCCCTGCGTGGAGTTTGCATGTCCTCCCCGTGTCTGCGTGGGTTTCCTCCCACAGTCCAAAGACATGCAGGTTAGGTGGACTGGTGGTGCTAAATCAGCTTTGGCGTGTAGTTGGCATGTGTGTGTTTGCCCTCTGATGGACTGGGTTTGTTCCTGCCTTGTGCCTTACGCTATCTGGGATAGGCTCTAGCAGACCCCCCCAGAACTAAGCGGATTGGAAAACGGCTGACTGTTTGCAATAAGAAATTAGGTGGGCCTTGGGATCCAACATTTTAACCATGCTTCTTATAGGAGACACTTAAAACGTCAAAAAAGGAAATACAGTAAGTGACTATGCTGAAGAGAAAGAAAGAAAGAATCCTACAGTGAACTCTGCTGAAGAAAAAAGTTCATGGATCACAAATTTTATTTTCCAATGAGAGATGTTTAAAATTATGGTTCAAAATTAATAGTGGATGTTGGGGACATTTTTTTGTAACCCAACCCCACAAGAGCAAACTATCAGATGTGTAATCTGCAAATAGCCATATTCACTATGACTTTGGTTAAAAGACAGTTATTTACTTTCAGTACTGAACACCATCACTAGGTGCTTCTGAAGGACAAATATCTGTTCCAAATATTTAAACATATACAATATTTTACAGCTCAAGTAAGGGGCAACTTATGTTACTTGTTTAGAGTAAAAGCTAAGTTTGAACTGGCAACCCTTATGCTTTAATGGTCAAGACTTTATCCTCTAAAACAAACAGCACTGCATGCCATAAACGCAACAGTAAAATCACGTACCTGCCAAAGGCACATTTAATTATAGGGTCATAATTACACCAGGAGGTGCCACAGGAAGATCGCCAGACGGCACCTGGAGCACATCCGGGTGGATATAAAAGAGGCCGCCTTCCTCCAGTCGTTAGCCAGAGTCGGGAGGAAGAAGACAAAGCTCGGAGGAGAAGAGCAGAGCAGAGGCAGTGGAAGAAGGACCAGAAAGAGGCCCGGACTTTGAAAGAGTGTTTGGTGCAGGGGCACTGTGTTGTGTGCGAGACTTTAATTTATAATTAAAAGTGTGTGTTCGGGACTGTTCCTGTGTCTGTCTGTGTTGGTGTCCGGGCTGGTTTCCACACTATCGATCTAATTCTTACGTGGCATCCCTGTTAAAGAAGTGGAAATACAAGTCACTCTGCATTCCAAGTTACTGAGTGTAACTGGGCAAATAATATCTTATCAGCAACAACAACCTCGGGGCTGAACTGTTTAATAGTGAACTGATGAACTGTTAATGAAACATTGAATGGACTTGTATGTTGTAACCATATTTGAGCTTCAGCTAAAAAAAAAAGATATATATTGCCTTATCTATCTATCTATCTATCTATCTATCTATCTATCTATCTATCTATCTATCTATCTATCTATCTATCTTTTATATAGCCCCTTACCTATCTATCTATCTATCTATCTATCTATCTATCTATCTATCTATCTATCTGTTATAAGGAGACAATGGGCATCCCGGCTGGAAAGGAGGAGGATTCATTACCTGGATGGGGGCCAGAGCAGAATGGCAAATGAATTGGTCGGAAGGAAGGAAAAATAACTTTGTGCCCGGCCGTTATCATTTAAGAGACGGACTGAAAGAAACCGAGAACTGGGAGTTGTTCCATCCCCCATACACCAGGTGGCAGTGGTCCTCATATGGGAACCCAGCTGGGACACCCACAAGTGTGCTTGGGATATAGAGTGAATGCAGCCCACTCGGGGTCCTTGTAAAGGACACATGATGCTTCAGCAGGGCTTGAACCACAGTGTTTGAGTGACTTTTATTTTGATAACTTATTGGGTGTCTTTGGTTTACATAATTAATTGTGCAGTTTTTGCCGGGAATAGGAAAGGAAAATAGCGACATATGGGGTTAAGAAACAAGCACCTCGCTGAAAAGTGAATAAGGTATTAATTTCTCTGTATTATATGTAAAACAAAAGTTACAGATGTCTATGTTAAGTTATTTACATGATTTTTATTTTGTACTCTGCCTTTATAGTTCTTACGGTGTGTTTATGAGACAAGGTCACGGAAACGGTAATAAACATTCATAAACCATCAGTCTGAGAGCTGACCATCATTCAGCTGGAGTCGCTACAGCCTTTATGTACCGATATTGGCTGCTGTCTACTCCCTACTTTCTTAATGGCCCAGAAGTGTTTCCTGGAAGACATGGCGTGGCACCAGAAGCATTCCTGGGTCTGGCATAAAAGGGTGCCTGCTGCCTCACATTAAAGAGGTAGTGGGCAACACTTAGCAGAGGTAGAGAGGAGGAGGAAATGTCATTATCATGATTGTGTAGCGTTATTGTGGCTGATTGCTGTGGAGAAAAGATTAAAAATCCTTTATTTTATCTCATCACCATGGTCACACTATCTATCTAACTACAGGAGCCGGTTATAAAATTAGAATATCATGACAAAGTTGATTTATTTCAGTAATTCCATTCAAAAAGTGAAACTTGTGTATTAGATTCATTCATTACACACAAACTGATGTATTTCAAATGTTTATTTCTTTTAATTTTGATGATTATAACTGACAACTAATGAAAGTCCCAAATTCAGTCTCTCGGAAAATTAGAATATCAATTAAGACCAATGCAGAAAAAGGATTTGTAGAAATGTTGGCCAACTGAAAGTTATGAACATGAAAAGTATGAGCATGTGCAGCACTCAATATTTAGTTGGGGCTCCTTTGGCCAGGATTACTACAGCAATTCGGCGTGGCATGGAGTCGATCAGTCTGTGGCACTGCTCAGGTGTTAGGAGAGCCCATGTTGCTCTGATAGTGGCCTTCAGCTCTTCTGAATTGTTGGGTCTGGCGTATCTCATCTTCCTCTTCACAATACTCCATAGATTTTCCATGGGGTTAAGGTCAGGCGAGTTTGCTGGCCAATCAAGAACAGGGATACCATGGTCCTTAAACCAGGTACTGGTAGCTTTGGCGCTGTGTGCAGGTGTCAGGTCCTGTTGGAAAATGAAATCTGCATCTCCATAAAGTTCGTCAGCAGCAGGAAGCATGAAGTGCTCTAAAACTTCCTGGTAGACGGCTGCATTGACCCTGGACCTCAGAAAACACAATGGACCAACACCAGCAGATGACATGGCACCCCAAACCATCACTGACTGTGGAAACTTTACACTGGACCTCAAGCAATGTGGACTCTGTGCCTCTCCTCTCTTCCTCCAGACTCTGGGACCTTGATTTCCAAAGGAAATGCAAAATTGACTTTCATCAGAGAACATAACTTTGGACCAATCAGCAGCAGTTTTGTCTTTAGCCCAGGCGAGACGCTTCTGACGCTGTCTCTTGTTCAAGAGTGGCTTGACACAAGGAATGCGACAGCTGAACCCCATGTCTTGCATACGTCTGTGCCTGGTGGTCCTTGAAGCACTGACTCCAGCTGCAGTCCACTCTTTGTGAATCTCCCCCACAGTTTTGTTTCACAATCCTCTCCAGGGTCCAAGCGGTTATCCTTATTGCTTGTCCACTTTTTTCTAGCACATCTTGTCCTTCCCTTCGCCTCTCTATTAATGTGCTTGGACACAGAGCTCTGTGAACAGCCGGCCTCTTTAGCAATGACCTTTTGTGTCTTGCCCTCCTTGTGCCAGGTGTCAATGGTCGTCTTTTGGACAACTGGCAAGTCAGCAGTCTTCCCCATGATTGTGTAGCCTACAGAACTCGACTGAGAGACCATTTAAAGGCTTTTGCAGGTGTTTGGAGTTAATTAGCTGATTAGAGTGAGTGTGGCACCAGGTGTCTTCAATGTTGATCCTTTTCACAATATTCTAATTTTCCAAGATACTGAATTTGGGACTTTCATTAGTTGTCAGTTATAATCATCAAAATTAAAAGAAATAAACATTTGAAATACATCTGTGTGTAATGAGTAAATCTAATATACAAGTTTCACTTTTTAAATTGAATTACTGAACTAAATCAACTTTGTCATGATATTCTAATTTTATGAATGGCACCTGAAATATGCGTCATGAAGCTTTTTTTAAATACTGTGAAATAAAGTGTCACGCACGTTAACTGCAGGCAGTTAAAGGGCTTGAATGAGAGAAATTCTGAGTCAGACCGGGAGGTAGCAGAGTGCACTAACTCTTTTTCTCACTTTTCTGTAGACCATTCACGGGAAATTCCACCTGGCCCTGATGACGTCATTCCTGGTTCCGGCCCCTTCGTCACTTCCGGGTGTGAGCCTATGGATGAAGACCCTTCCGGTTCCTGCCCCTTTGCTGTCACTTCCTATACTGGCCTTTAAAGCCGCCATCTTTCCTCCATCTCCTCAGTTCTGTTCTGGACTCTAATCTGTACACATTTAAACCATTTTGAAGCCAAGGAATGTCATAGGGGTGGCTGTCCCAAACCTTACTTTGGCCTTCTTTTGATTTTGTGACAAGAAGATTCTGTTTCATGTGTAAAATGTATTCTAATTTTAAGTCGACAAAAAAAGGACAAGATTATGTGTTCTATTTATATGTGGAATGACTTTTTAAAAACCATGTTGGGAGTAAAGGCGGCATTCCTGAGCACCTTCAAAGAACTTTATGAATATTTTTGGAACATTAAATTGACACATACAGTATGTGTGCAGATACTGTAAATCCAAAGAATTGCTACTTGTAAACCAAAAATGAAAAGCTGTATGTGTGAAAAATATAAAAAGTATATAAATGTTTTTAAGATTCTGCCTTTGCAGTCCAAACTTTCATACTACAAACTGGTAAAACAAAATGCAAATTTCACGAGCAGCCACACTGAACCAGCCATAGAGATAAGCAGCTGGCTTTGTCCCTCGCGTAACAGAAACCCAGACACTGTGGCATGTGCAGTCACCATAAAGGAAGGCTGAGTGCCTGATAATAATGAAAGTCGGGCTTATGATGAGCCAAGTGTACTGGGACTCAAACTGCATCCTTCAGGTACTAATAAGATAATGACCAGAGTCTCCACTGGCTCACTGCTGGTTGAGAAGAACTGGACACTGCAGCCTTACTGATGTCACAGAAAGACATTAAAAGCCACTGGAGGCCGATCATTCTCAAGAGCTTATTTACAGCACATTAACCAGAAACTGCAACCTTAGTGGATGCTCAACAAAATAAACAGACTCTGATCCTCATATGGACTCTTAGCAGGCTGGCCAAGGACATCTGTGGATGATCAGCAGCTTCTGTCTTAATGTCCTAAATTGATCCCCTTAATGGTCACAGAATACACACCATGTGGCCTCACAAGGGAATTTCCTGAATACTCTGACCCTGCACGGCTCACCATAAACTGACCAGTGACATTACAGAACGTGGCATTAGTGGCACTAACATAAAGGCTTAAACCTCCATGGGCTGACTGGACACTTCAGTACATACAAACTCCCAGTAGAGTGTCAAGATAATCCAGTTTATATGGTATAATGCCTCACATAGCGCGACCGGAAAACCAATACACTGTATCTCTCTATTATACAGGGTGACACAGAAAAACGGGAACTTTTGAAATGCGTAGTGGCAGCCATGTACAGTTGGCAGCACTGCGGAACAGGGACCTTGAGCTGTAAACAGTCTCGCCATTTAGTCATTTAGTAATCAATTGTAAGGCAATCAATGGCAGCTGTGCGAGAATTGTTCGGTCACCGTGTCATCTCAAGATTCGGTGACATTCCCTGGCCCTCAAGATCACCGGATTTGTCCGTTTGTGATTTTTTCTTGTGGGGCTACCTTAAGAGTCGGGTCTACACGACTCGGCCAAGGACACTGAAAGAATTGAAACAAAGAATTCAAGACGAAACTCGTGGTATCCCAGCTGAGATGTTGCAGTGATCAATGGAGAACCTCAACAGCAGATTGGAAGAATGCATACGTACAGGAGGACGCCATCTACAGGACGCAATTCTCAGACATTGATAATTTGGATTACTGTCTCTTAAAAGGTTCAATTGCTGTCAATACATTTTTTTTTGTTGGATTTCTTCTATTTTTATTGGGTTTTTCAAAAGTTCCCATTTTTCTATGTCACCCTTGTATAAAAAATCCTGGGATGAGACAAGACTTTTTAGCCAGGGACGAGACGTGATTTTTTCAGAGAGTCCCGTGAAGAGATTTAACAACGCCCAGGGTCGACGAGACGTGATTTTTTCAGAGAGATAATTTCTGGTTCCGTGATGAGATTTAACAACGCCCAGGGTCGAAATAAAAGACAAAGAGAAGTAGAATGTCGTAAAGAGGTTTAAAAACGGCATGCAGAGCAAGGTAGAGATAATGAACGTACAAAAATTCGAAAGTCTCAAAAAAAATGAAAATAAAGATTGCATTAGCACAAACAAATGGAAATTATTACTCGGTGAAATGATGGAACAGCAAAAAGAGATTGAATATACAGACATAGGTGATATGACATATTGTTCTGCTTTCAAGTTTAAGTCAGAGACTTGCAGATCATCTAATTCATGTTGCCATCAGGTAAAAGTAGTTTCTTCTTTTAGGAGAAGAAGAGGCCTATCTGTGAGAATTAAAAGATTTGTTGTTTGGTGAAAGTGAAATCCACATATGCGAGAGGCAGAGACACAAAGTGGCTGGAGGGTAGCCACTTTGCTTTTAGGAACGTCTTTTTGGATTACCAGCCAGGCGAGTGAAGCGAGCCCCCTAGTAATCCAAAAAGACGTTTCTAAAACCATCCATGATTGGACTGCTGAATCACTACAAATTATAAAGAGGTGTCAACAAAAGGACAACTAGAGTCTCCAGTGTCTCTCTAGACCAGGGGTCCCCAACTCCACTCCTGGAGGACAACAATGGCTGCATGTTTTCATTCTAACCCTTTTCTTAATTAGTGACCTGTTTTTGCTGCTAGTTAACTTCTTTTGAATTCATTTTAATTGACTTGCTCTTGAAGACACGGACCCCTCAATTGTTTCTTTTTCCTTAATTTGCAGCCAAACAATAATGAGATACAAAATGAGCCAAAACACTTGGTGTCCATCACACAATACCTGAAAATAAAGACAGGTGAAGGTCTCAGGTATGTTGATCCGCTCAGGTCTCCAAAACATTTGACCAGAGCTCTTAGAAAGAGAAAATCGACCGTTTCAGAAATGTCTGCTTATTGCACAATGAGAGCAGCAACAAGCCACGGAATTAAAGAACGAGTTTAATTAACAAC
Organism: Polypterus senegalus; assembly: GCF_016835505.1. Taxonomy (NCBI): domain Eukaryota; kingdom Metazoa; phylum Chordata; class Cladistia; order Polypteriformes; family Polypteridae; genus Polypterus; species Polypterus senegalus. The sequence goes on from NC_053159.1 coordinate 180,689,292, forward strand.
GAGACTCAGCACCTGATGAAGCAACTGGCTGGAGCGAAATTGGTTGGATTTGGAGGCCCCTGACTTAGTTGGTCTTCTGTTGGCTCCCTCACTTCACATTTCATTTCTGTTTGAGTGCCATTTAAGGAAAGAAAGGAAGCAATTCAGGGGAACAAATCTTTAAAAACAAGTCAATTAAAATGAATTCAAAAGAAGTTAATTGGCAGCAAAAACAGGTCACTAATTAAGAGGAGGGTTAGAATGTAAACCTGCAGCCAGTGGGGCCCTCCAGGACCAGAGTTGAGGACCCCTGCCTTAGACGCTACAGGCTATAAAAACTAAAAGCAGCCTCAGTAAACTGCACTCGTAAGTGAATGACAAATGAACTTACAAATGGAAATGTACAGATGACAGCCACATACAGAAGTCACTGTCATTGTGAGGTGTACTCTAATCATCTTACCGGGATAAAAGAGAAAGGTAATATATTACCTGAACTGAAACTTAAAGGAGAACCAATAGACATCATTGTTATACCGGTGTATACAGTATGTCAATGACAGGACAAGAAGACGAAGAAGTAGAGAAGATACACTACATAAGACCTCATCTGGAGTATTACGTGCAGTTCTGGTCACCACGGGATGAGAAAGACAACACAGCACTTGAAGCTGTGCAGAAGAGAGCAACCAAGTGCATCATGGGACATAAGGACATGTCCTACTGTGACCGACTCAGGGAATTAAACCTGTTTAGTCTCGAACAGAGGAGACTGCATGGGGACCTCATCCAGGTATTTAAATCCTCAAAGACACTGATAAAGCAGATCCAGCAATATTCCTTCAGTTTAAGGGTGAACTGCATACTTGAGGACACCATTGGAAATGAAGGAGAATTGCACTTAAGGAAGCGCTTCTTTACGCAAAGAGTTGTGGTACTGTGGAACAAAAAACCGAGACATGGAGTTGAAGCAGAAACCTTGACAATCTTTAAGGAGAATCTGGATGAGATATTGGAACAGGTTAGCTATGAGCTAAACAAAATGGGCACGATGGACTGAATGGTCTCCTCTCGTTTCTCCAATTTCTGATGTTATTATGTAGACATTCTGGACCTGCAGCAAGAAAGTGCAACAGAGTGATCTCTCAACAGCATAATCAAACCATCCATCCATCTATTATCCAACCTGCTATATCCTAACTACAGGGTCACGGGGGTCTGCTGGAGCCAATCCCAGCCAGCACAGGGCGCAAGGCAGGAAACAAACCCCTAGGCAGGGCGCCAGTCCACCGCAGCATAATTAAACATCCCATCATAAATCTTCTCAGAAAAGGGTGACCAAACCTTCTGAAGCCTGACCAAAGGGCAACTGTATGGCAAACTACAACTGCAGCCTCGGCAACATAAAGGAGCCTCTGTGTGGTGGCCGTTGGGGAAAGAGATAATGCGACTGCAGTGGACTCACAGAAGTGTGATTCAAATGCTTTGTGGTTAAAGCGCAACATGGCCAAACACGGCACCATATAAGGCCTCACAACAGGATCAGGAAGTCTGTAGCTTGACCTTTAGATACACAGAAACGTCAGCCTCTGCCTTTAATAAAGACTCATGGAATGACCACTGGATGACCAGAAACTGCAGGTTCACTGACCTCTCACTGGCATAATGAGACGCAGTATTTCATATGGCCTCACAATGGAGTGTGTGGTGACTAGATTGAGCAGCTTATATGGACGCAGACTTGAATGAGCTCACATGGGAGCCTATGTGGGTTGACTACTAGATGACCAGAAACTGCAATCCCATTGTGTTAACAACACAGCACGTCATGATCTCACAATCACAAGCAAGTGACCCTTGCCTCTTTTAGGCTACCTTCTTATTTAGCAGATTCTGTAGCCGCAGTGGACTCATGGAAGTGTAAAAAAACACCAACACTGAGATGACCAAACACTTCTTATTATATGGAGGTCAATACAAGGCAACATCCTCATTAGCTTGACTTGTGATAAACATGTGACTTCAAAACAGCACATGGACATGGGAACCAAACACTTCTTCTTATATGGTCTCAAAACCAGACAAGACCCTCCACAGCTTGACCGTAGGGTGACTAACAAGTGCTAAGTGCTGCCTCAGTTGTTTCTCAGAAATGTGACACAACTTTCTTTGGACTGACACCTGACTGCCCAGAATCTGCAGCCTCAAAGGACCCCCAGTAGTACAGTACTGGTGAAACACTGCAGCCAAAGTGAACTGACAATAAGGGCATGAAATCCTCAAAGCTAAACATCCTTACTGCATTTTCATGAATTGCTTGTTGAGATTTACAACCTTTAATTACTAAACTAATTAACAATTACAGCAGCTCAACAACTGACAATCTGTGTGAGTGTGTGTGTGTGTGTATTATGAAGTCTCTTTTTAAATAAAATATTGGAAAGAAAACAACACAAAAAAGTGAAAGACTGAGAATTACTAATTTAGTCCAGGCCTCACGCCATTTGATTGACACTCTTAGAGAAGACAAGTCTGAATTTTATGAGTGTCCTGACATAACCACATAAAAGCCATAAAATAAAATTAAAAAAAAAAAACAAGTTTTGTTATAAACAAGAATTGAGTTCTGATTGAGAAAGAGAGTTGGAGCAAAAACCTGTGGTCACTACGGCCTTCCAGGACTGAACTTGAAAAGCCCTGCTCTATGGACTGACAACTGAACGGCCAGACAATGCTGCTTCGGTGGACTCAAGTTCAAGTTCATATTTATTATCACGTGTACATACTACAAGCAAATGCCCAAAATAGTGAGAGTACAAAATCAACAGAAAACAGCTTACATAAAGTGCTAAACATATTTACTGCAATATATACTGATAAGCAAAAGCTCTTTGGAGTCTTCTTCATGACTCTGGAAAGGTACGCAATTACACACCAAGCCAAGGAGGGACATCTGTGTCCACAATCCAGAGGCTTCAGAAAAACAATGAGGTCATTTCTGCATCTTCTACCAAGTCCTGCCTGTTTCCATAACCACCAGATAAAAGGACCACAACAACCTGAAGTGGAAATTCATACAGGACCGGGAGACCAAGCTGACCACTAGGCGTTCATTTGATTTCTAACTTCAGCCTTGGCTGTGCTTATTTGCACCCTCATGTACCTGTTGCTTTTGATCATTTTTAAACTTCTTTAGTATTAATTGGCATTGTCAACTGCTTGGTTGAACCTATATATATATATATATATATGTATAAAATCCTAAGCCTAAAAGTGCAACGATTTTGTGCAATGATTTTATGTCACGCTTTAAATCGGGCTTATTTTAAAACCTACATATATATGTTTGGTGTCATTCTTTTCAGAATGTATCGAAATTTAATGTGATGTCGTTAGATATTCAGATTCTTATTCTGTTTTTAAATTATAAACTAAAAAATATCAAGAGCTCGCGTCCCACGAGATGAGAGTTTGTGCCAAGAAATTTGACCACATCTGGGGCCGGAAATAAAAGCCAAAGAGTAGGACAGCTGCTGTACAAGCTTTTAAACGTTCGAAGCGCTGCGCGAGATCGAGGTCACACAGCATGGCAGCAGCAGCAAGCCAGCAGCTGATCGAGCAAACAGGAGGTAAAAAAAAGTGTATGTGTTTCCCATTGTATCACTGGTTAAAAGGGGACTTCGGAGGAGCGACCGCGTATCCTTGGGGTGCGTTCAGCCCCCCTCTTCACAACGGGAGAGGCAGAGACGCAAAGTGGCTGGTGCATAGTGCAGGCCAGGGGGGTTGGCAAGCGAAGCAAGCAGAGGGCAAATCTCCAAGTATATATATATATATATATATATTGTGAACCTTGCCCCGGACACAGACAGGCAGACACGTTAATGTCACCCACAAACACACGTTTATTCTTCATCTCTTTTTACAATTCAGCTCACTAATCCCCAATACCCCTCAGTCCAGGCCACTCCAATGCCTTCTCTTTTCTTCTTCTCTTTTCTCTCTCTCTCTCTCTTTCTTTCTTTTCTTCTTACTGCCTCCTCCCTTCTCCAGACGTTGCCACTCTTCCACCCGACTCTTGTCTCTGACTGGAGGGAGGCGGCCCCTTAAATGGGAACCCGGATGGGCTCCAGCTGCTTCCCGGCAATCAGTCCTAGCCACACCCCAGTGTGGCGGAAGTGCCGGCTGCGCACCCGAAGCCGTCCGGGTGTCCCTGTCGTCTTCTCCCCAGCACTTCCTGGTGTGGCGGAAGTGCTGGGCTCCAGGGTTCCTCAGGCACCTGGGCGCACGCCTGGCGGTGGCCACGGGCCCCTACAGGGTTGGGCTTCCAAGCCATCTACTCGTGGCCCCCAATACAACCAGGGCGATCGCCCCCATGCGGTCTGCAGGAGGCACAAGCCCTCCTCCGGTCCTCTTGGGCGAGCCCGGCCGGCGACCACACGGGATATTCCGGCACCGGGACGCCGCCTGGCGGTGGCCACGGGTCCTTACAGGGCTGGGCTTCCAAGCGTTGTACCCGAGGCCCACAACATAACCAGGACGGACGTACCCTCGCGGTCTGGAGGAGGCACAAGCCCTCCTCTGGTCCTCCTGGGCGTCCCAGCCGGGCTCCAGCCCTGGCCGGGACCACAATATATATATATATATATATATAGATATAGATATAGATACATACATACACACTATCGGACAAAGATTTTAGAACACTTAATTTTTTTTCCATTTTTTCTCCAAATTTAATCAGTTGAAATGCAAGGAATGACCTAAAATGGTGAAAGGTAAGCAGTAAACTGCCAGAGGTTTAAATTTAAAGTTTAGGTTAGAAAAACTGAAAAAAGAAATCTCAGAATATTACAAATGGGCCTTCTTCAAGGAGCAACTAATAGGTTACAGCTTACAGATGTTCTCCAGCAATTAAAGCAAATTAAGCTTTGCTAGTTGAAGCAAACAATTTGCAGAAGTGTCCCAACTTCTGTTGATTACTTAAAAACCCTCTGTCGGTCTTAAAGCAGAGTTGACCTAACCTAAGTTTTAAACCTCTGACAGTATATATATATATATATATATATATATATACACAGTATATAATATATATTGTATATTTATATGTACCCCCGTGACCCTGTGTTCGGATTCAGCGGGTTGCAAAATAGATGGATGGATGGATATTTATATGTGATGGACTGATCCTTGTACAGGGATTGCTCCTGCTTTGTGCTCTACACTTACTGAGATAGGCTCTGGCTTCCCTGAGACCCTGCTAAAGATATGGTGGATACAGAATGAATGGATGGATGAATGATATATATTATATATATATAAACTGCGGTGGGTTGGCGCCCTGCACGGGATTGGTTCCTGCCTTGCGCCCTGTGTTGGCTGGGATTGGCTCCAGCAGACCCCCGTGACCCTGTGTTCGGATTCAACGGGTTGGAAAATGGATGGATGGATATATATATAAATATATACACACATACAATGTACATAGTGAGTGACAACGGTCAGATGCGTGCTCTTGGGGAGCAGCTCAAGGGCTTATGTTAATGCAATTCTCTGTCAAGACAAGAAGGGACACTGCGTAATAATGATTTCTCTTCTCCTTTCCCTTCTGTAGAAAGGAAGACTGATGTATTTCCACCCATGATGTCATTTCCGGGGTCAGATCACCTGGATCCACCTCTTCCTCCCAGAATCCTTCATAAGAAATGTCACCATCTTGGGTAGGAGGACTGAACTTTCAGGGCAACTCAACCTTTTTCACTTAACAATGTGTTTTTTTTCTTAACACTTTTTGCCCACCATTTAATATACAGGGTTTGCCTGCCTGCTTTCTTTTGTCTCTTGTGCCTTTACACTCCATATATTCCCATATATTCCTCTTTTCACTGCTGATAGTCCTCGATGATTATAGCCATGTCAGTGGTTATTCCTACACCACAGAATTGCAGGATGACATTGGGATTTATGTGACGCCTCCTCCATTGATGATACAACATGATGGATAAAAATCTGCATTTCTCAGCAGTAGAGGGGTCATCAGTTTTGATCAAATCACCAACTCCGTTTGCAGGAATGCAACACCGAACCCGCAGGGTTCCTCCATCATGCATCACATTTACCTGCAGACATTCGTCTGTGTATCGCACCCCCCTAGTCCTAGTGGACAAACTGCTTTCTGTAGGAGCCACAAATTTCAGGTTTTGACTCATCACTCCAGGGCACCTGCTGCCATTTTCCTGCACCCTAGACTCAGTGTTTTTGTGTGTTGGTGAGTCATTTGAGTTTATTTCTACCTCAATAGAATGTTTTTTTGGTCACAACTCTTCCTTGAAGACCACTTCTGATAAGTCTACTCTGGACTGAAGATAGACGTACCACAGTCACAGTGGTTTCTGCCCGTTTTGCACTGATAGCAGGGCTGGATATCTTCTGATTTAAAACAGGAAGTAAGCTTCATGAATTTGTCATTTGCTGCGCTCAATTTCTGTGGCTGACTGATGCATTTCCAGCCCTAAACCTTGCCTGTTTGTTTGTGCCTGACAAAGGGCACAACTGGAAACATCTGTCCTCTTGAGAGAAACTTTGATGATGCAGGAGGACCGCATTTGTGTCTTGTCATTATGCTCACTTTTCCCATGGTGTTAAGATTTGCAGGTCAAACAGCCAAGTCTACCAGCATCTTCATTTTTCAGTCTGGTGATCCCTTGCCCAGTTTTATTTCCCCCTACATGGCCGTTTCTGTTTCAGTTCATCACTTTGGTTCAACTCCAAATGATGTCATGTACCATTAGCACTGTGATCAAGCACCGGGCCGTATGCCTACAAAGATCTGATATTTACGACTAGAAGGTGGTCCACTACAATGTGAGTATCTTTCTTTCTTTAAGGGCATTCATATATCTTTTTATACTGCTTCACTTTTTGGAAAGTGAATATTTGGAATTCTAAAATATGCTCTTTTCTATGGACACACTAATCTATGGAAGCCTATTATAATTGTGTTATTTCACAAAAGTATCACATTATTTCACAATACTTCTTGTGTTATTTTGCTGTCATATTATTGAGCCAATCATTTTCAGTCTCCTCTATTTCAGCTATTGTAATTAAAGGATGAACAAATGCTGTAGATTAACCAGATTAAAAGTAAATGTAATTAATCTGGTTAAAGTTTAGCACATGTGTTTTAATATATACAGAGTGGTAGCGCAGAGCTGTCATTCCTGACTCACACCACCAGGGTCTGTATGGGGTCTGCATGTGCTCCGTGTGCATTTGTGGATTGATTGTATCAGTGAGTGTGCTAAACTGCATACGATTACCTGTTTAACACTGGAAATGTGTCAGTAATACTTCTCAACTAACAAAACACATTTAGTCCTTCACGTGCTGGGATGTAAATAACATCCATCCATCCATTTTCTAACCCGCTGAATCCGAATACAGGGTCACGGGGGTCTGCTGGAGCCAATCCCAGCCAACACAGGGCACAAGGCAGGAACCAATCCTGGGCAGGGTGCCAACCCACCGCAGGACACACACAAACACACCCACACACCAAGGCCAATTTAGAATCGCCAATCCACCTAACCTGCATGTCTTTGGATTGTGGGAGGAAACGTAAATAACATCCATTCCCTTTTTCCATCTCCGACCTGAGCTCTTGCAGATTTGTGGTATGAATACAATTCATTGGGCCACCAAATCACACTGTTCCAAAATATCTATAGCAAATAATAAGACTAAAACAAAACCTGTGTTACGTGTAGGTTTGTATAACCAGATTACATGCAGCACACTCTCTGCTGATTGGCTCTGTGATTGTGAACTGTAATCAGCTGATGTATCGTCCACCAGTTTGCTTCTTGCTTTACACACATGTGTTGCTGTGAGAATAATCATTGCATTCCTATGACACTAATTAAGTGGATTAAATGTACCTCTTAGCCCATGCAGGATTAAAATGCATATTCTAGAACTTTTGGTCAGTTCTTGTCACTTGATCGCACACTATGCACATGCTTAACCTCTTCTTCAACATCTGTCACTAGACTGTCAGAGCACATTTACGTTTACTTCTTTGGCTGATGCCTTTCTCCAAGGATGATTTACGAAAATAATGATACAATTGGTTCCATTTCCATTTGTTTTTCTAATTGACTTGCTCAGAGTAGATAGATAGATAGATAGATAGATAGATAGATAGATAGATAGATAGATAGATAGATAGATAGATAGATAGATAGATAGATAGATAGAAAGGCACTATATAAAAGATAGATAGATAGATAGATAGATAGATAGATAGATAGATAGATACTTTATTAATCCCAAGGGGAAATTCACAACTATTACACCACACTGCCTGCATGATGTTATTATCGACCCCAAAAGTCAGTGTCTTTGAGAAATAATGAAATGAACATGATTGTTATAACATTTGTTCAGTTTTTATTATTTAATTGCAAGCTACATGCTTGCTTAATCTCTCGATCAATAGCTGAAACCAAAACTCTGAAATAGCTGAAACCGAAACTGACTGGGAATGATGATATGAGAGCAGCAGACAATAGCCTTGCAAATTTATAATAATTATTGTAAAATATTGAAATTCTTTTGCAAAATAACACAATAGTTATTGTGAAATAATGCAGTACTTTTGGAAAATAATAATAATTTTAAAATATTACAATTCATATACAAAATAACCTGAGGTGTGCTGGCAACCTGCCCGGGGTTGGTTTCCTGCCTTGCACCCTGTGTTGGCCGGGACTGGCTCCAGCAGACCCCCATGACCCTGTAGCTAGGATATAGCGAGTTGGATAATGGATGGATATACAAAATAACACAATGATCATTGTGTAATAAGGCAATACTTTTGGGAAATAGCAATAATGATCGCAAAACACTGAAATTCTTTTACAAAATAATGCAATAATTATTGTGTAATAATACAATACTTTTAGGAAATATCACAAAATATTGAAATTCTTTTGCAAAATAACACAATTATGGTGAAATTATGTAGTTCTTATGGAAAATAATAATAATTTTAAAATATTTAAATTCATATACAAAATAACACAATGATTATTGTGAAATAAGGCAATACCTTTGGGAAATAGCAATGATGATTACAAAATATTGAAATTCTTTTGCAAAATAAAAATAATTATTGTGAAATAATGTAATACGTTTAGGAAATAATAATGATTAAAAAAGAATTCTTGCAATATCTTGCAAAAATAACACAATAATTAATGTGAAATCATGCAGTACTTTTGCAAATTAATGATAACTGTAAAATACTGAAATTCTTTTACAAAATAACAAAATGATTATTGTGAAATAATGCAATACTTTTAGGAATTAACAATAATGAATACAAAATCGTGAAATTCTTTTGCAAAATAATGCACTAATGACTGTGAAAGAATGCAATACTTTGAGGAAATAACAATGATGACTGCAAGATATTGACATTTTTTGCAAGACAACACAACAATTATTGTGAAATAATGCAGTACTTTCGGAAAACAACGGTAAGAATGGTAAAATATTGCAACTCTTTTACGAAATAACACAATGATTATTGCAAAATATTGCAATACTTTTGGAAAATAACAATAACTGCAAAATTCTGGCTGCAAAATAATGCAGTAATTATTGTGAAATAATGCAATACTTTTAAAAAAATAAAAATGATTGTGAAATAACACACATATTTCGTTCATCTTTTACGCTGCCGTACCACACCAGAAGATAACCTTCTAAGACAAACATTTCAGTGAACTGTTGAAAGCACCGAAGACTTTTGCTCAAATGAACATGTGCAGCGCTGCCTGATGATCGACCACAGCTATTAGACCAGATACCGCTTTCTAACTGGCATCAAAAGGCTTGACCAGCGGATGGTTACAAACTGCTGCCCAAGTGGCCTCATAACCAGATGACCACGAGATCAGTGGGTGGACCACAGGACTGCCAGCCTCATTGGACTCTCCACAGAAGGACGTGGCACAGCAGATCACATAGCAGATCACACTGACCACTGGGTGACCACACATGTAAGCTCTATGTGGAGTGGCCACAAGCTAAGTAGACACCGTACATTATTCAACCTCAAAAACCAGTGGGAAGGAATCCCCTCACTCAAACACTGCTGCCTCATCGAATGAAATAAGCACTGCCAGTCCTGGGCATGGCGATCTGAACCAATCTGTCCGCGAGCCAGCCCCGGCAGATACCGCGCCTCCAACAAGTTAGAGATGGTCCGTAAGGGGCAGCTGCAGACTCGCGGACTTGCGATTTAAAAGTCTGCCGTCCAGTCTTCGCCCCGCTAGCGCGTTTGATTTAGTTGTCATCGAACACGCGCGCTCCGCCGCGGCCGCGCGCACTTGGTGGAGTTTCGCCGAAGTGATGCCCTCCGTAAACACGAAGCAGCAGCGGCAGCTCCTTCTTCCAAACGCCACCCTTCCCAAAAACACAGTACGACGCTCCCATCCCCCGCTAAGAGCGCAACAGTTCGAAGAAAATTCAAACAATGTCAGCAAGTCGCGGGTGAGCACTTTTCGAGTTTCGTCGTGGCACTTACCGGCTCGCTGGTGGCGTCTCACATCACTGTTACGGCGGACGAGCGGGCTGGCAGGCGCACGTTCGCTTACTCAGTAGGCTCGCGGCAACGTCTTCTAGGCAGCGACAGCAGCGGCGGCGGCGCCGAGGAGGATATTATTAGCCGCAGGGACTTTTCTCAATCCGGGACCTTTTGCAAGGCAATGATGCAACCCTGCCAGATGTGCGGCCGCTGCTCCTCTTGGCGCTTCCAAGCCGCTCGATGTTAAAACCGCCAAACTTCCCTTGGAGGAGCTTCGCCCTCGGCGCGGACTGCGGAGCACGCCGCACGCCAGCCAGCAACGCAGAGGTCGGAGAAAAACGAGCGGTGATTATTGAAGACAACGTGGAAAAAGACGGGGACAGTTAAAAGGCCAGCGCTAAAATTTGTGCGACACTGGGAGCATCTCAGGGGTTGAGTGCCCCGTTAGTTGCCAGATGTTCCTCTGTAAACCCATCAGGGTGTGTTCCACTGGCACGGAACGTTTTGGGCCCTATTTTAGAACTTCAAATAGAAGAGGGGGGTGTGTGCCACGAGGGCAAAGCTTGGCTGGATTCATCCAACCACATCGCCCTTCTCCGCAGGGCTGTTTCCAAGTGGGAGATGTAAACGTAAAAAAAAAAAAAAAACTTCAATTCTTAAAAACAAATTGCTGGCATCGTTTAAGGTAAACTCACATGTTAGGCTGCAGCTTAAATAGTAAACAGTGCCAAGAAAAGTATACGCCCCCCGGCCAGGTTTCATCTTTTACTGCAAAAGTTTGTACACCTCTGGCCAAATGACGTCTTTAATTGACATTTGGCGTAAAAAAATAGTAAATGCACAGCACAGCGTCCACAGCAAACAGACTAAAATAAAACCAGTTGTATGAAATGCTAATGTACAGTTATGATATAGATAAAGGCTTTGTTATATAGACGGATGTGAAAGGCACTGTATAATAGATAGGAAGATAGCACTTTGTCTCCAGAGGGAAATTAGGCTTGTTAGAATGGCTCAATAGATAAAAACAAATCTATATAATGCAAAGACGACGGATTTACTCACTCATTCATGAACAAGCACACTATTATCCATTTAGTTAAAAAAAAGTTGAAATTTGGCAGGATGGTACATCTAGGTCAATAGATACAAAGACAGAACTTTATTTGTCCCTAGGGAGGAATTAGACTTTTTACACAAGATAGATAGATAGATATTTGGTATAGTCGGCAGGATAGATAGATATTAATTGGTATAGTCGGTAGGATAGATAGATATGAAAGGCAATATATAATGATAGATATGAAAGGCACTATATAATAGATGTGAAAGGAACTGTATAATAGATATGAAATGCACTATATAATAGATATGAAAGGCACTATACACTACATAGATAGATATGAAAGGCACTATATAATAGATACAAAAGGCAATATATGATAGATATAGCACTTTATTTGTCCACAGTTAGATCCTGGATTTTTACAGAAGCTCAATAAATAAATAAATCTATATACAATGCAAACTTGATAGATTCACTCAAAAAATTAAAAAAAAATTAAAAATCGCTACTATCCATTTAGTTAAAAAAACAAATTTGCCAGGATGGTACATCTAGTTCAATAGATAGATAGACAGACTCTAGTCTGGACACACACCACAATAGCTTAAAAGGAAGAACATTATAATAAAGAAAGAAGAAATTCTGACTTGGCAGTCCCAGTCACTGTGTGGCACTATAAAGGCGTATTGCTGTCAGTATAAAGGACCCACATAGTGTTTCTTGACATACCTCTGGCTGAGTAATTCATTGGCTGAAAGCCCAAGCTCAGTGTGTGTCAGAGAGAGGATGTGCAGCCTTGTTCATAATGGCACTCTTTTTCAGAAGCTCATTAGATAGATAGATAGATAGATAGATAGATAGATAGATAGATAGATAGATAGATAGATAGATAGATAGATAGATAGATGAGACAGGCACTATATTATAGATAGATAGATAGATAGATAGATAGATAGATATGAAAGGCACTATATAATAGAGATATATAGATATGAAAGGCACTATATAATAGAGAGATAGATAGATAGTACTTTGGTCTGAACACTCTGAATACACACACCAGACTGACCTAAAAGGAAGAAAACTAAAAAGAAAGAGAAATGTCTGACTTGGCAGTCCAAGTCTGTGCGAGTTGCTAAGCTATGCAGGCGTATTGCTGTTGGTATAACGGAGTCCCAGTCACATTTTTTGACACAGTTCTGCTGTATTATCTGTTGTTTGAAAGTCCTCAGTGTTGCTGTGTCAGAGAGAAGATGTGCAGCATTGTTCATAACGGCACTAATTTTCATTTACATTCTGTCCTCCTCTATGAGTTCCAGGAGATCCAGAGTTCATCCTATAACTGAGCCTGCCCTTTTAAATAGCTTGTTAGTTCTGGGTTCCTCTCTTTAAGTGATGTTACCAGCCCAGCACATTACAGCATAGAAAAACACACTGACCATCACAGAGTTGTAGAAGATGTAAAGGATGTTATTGCCCACTTTTAAAGTGCTCCGTCTCCTAAGGGAGAAGAGCCCTGCTGTGCCCTTTCTTATTTATCTCCTCTTTGTTATGAGACCAGTTCAACCTGTCACTGATGTCGACCCCCCAAGTACTTGTAGGAGTGCACTACCCATTCATCCATTCCTTGAACAGTGACTGGGCACAGAGGCTCTTTTGGTGTAGCAAAAGTCAATATCCAATTCCTTGTGTCTGATGATGTTAAGTTGTAGACAATCCTTTCTGCACCCAGAAACAAAGTTCTCCCCCTGACTCCACTCCTCTGTCTCACCCCCCCTTATCAATGCACCCCATAAGTGCAGAATCAGCTGAAACTCTGTGCAAGTGACGTGACCTGCTGTTACATTTACAGTCTGAGGTGTACAGAGTGAGGAGTCCAGCAGACAGGCCTATTTCTTGTGGTGCTCCAGTGTTGCTCACACAGTCCTCGAGTCCCACAAACTGCAGTCTCCTGGACAAGATTGTCTTATTATTAGGACACCACAGGCTCATCCACCTGCATATCCATGGATGGGTAGATGGCACTGGAGAAATCAAAAAACATAATCCTCACAGTGCTGTCAGCTTTCTCCATTTTATAAATTTATTTATTTGTGCATTTGTTTATTTGATGAAAAATGTAACAAATAAATAAAGTATAAAAGTTCCTGTCCACCATGTTGAATCAATGCTTGTAACAGCATCTTTTGCAAAAATTACAGCTTGCAAGCTTTTTTGTGGCCAGCTGTGAGTCTTTATTGACTGCTGATGGTTTACAAAGCCTTCAATAATCTGCTCCATCATATATCTGGGAATCCCTCTCATCTTACACTCCAAATCGTAACCTTAGATCTTCAAATGAGGGTCTGCTTAGAATTCCAAGAACTAAACTTAAAAGAAGTGGTGAGGCGGACGGCCTTCTGCTGTTATGCACCTCAAATCTGGAATAGCAGACCGATAGAAATTCACCAGGCTAATACGGTGGAGCACTTTAAAAAACTGATAAAAACTCATTACTGTAACACGGCTTCCTCATAGCTACATTTTAGTTTAATCCTGATATTCTGTATATGCATTTAATTACCATTATCATTCATGTTGGCTCCATAATCCGTACTAACCCCTACTTTCTCTGCTGTTCTTTTTCAAAGCACCGTGATGTCCTTACATTGATGGATTAAAAGCCAGAAGTCCACATGACCCTCATCATCAACTTCTTCCATGTGAACCCTTAATACCATGAGGACTGATTGAGGTCATTGAAGTTAGGTAGAATGCTTAGAGGGGGGCTGGGTGGTCTCGTAACCTCGGAACCCCTGCAGATTTTTTTTTTCTCCAGCCGTGTGGAGTTTTTTTTTTTTTTCTGTCCTCCCTGGCCATCGGACCTTACTTTTATCCTATGTTAATCAGTATTGCCTAATTTGATTTCTTATATATTTTGTCATTTTTCTCTTTCTTCATCCTGTAAAGCACTTTGAGCTACATCATTTGTATGAAGATGTGCTATAGAAATAAATGTTGTTTAATTTTTTGTTTTGCACATTTTTGGGCGGCACGGTGGCACAGTGGTAGTTCTGCTGGCTCGCAGTAAGGACACCTGGGTTCACTTCCTGAGTCCTCCCTGCGTGGAGTTTGCATGTTCTCCCTGTGTCTGGGCATTGGTGATCCTAAATTGTCCGTAGTGTGTGTATTTGCCCTGCCTGGGATTTGTTCCTGCCTTGTGCCCTGTGTTGGCTGGGATTGGCTCCAGCAGACCCCCGTGACCCTGTGTTAGGATATAGCGTGTTGGATAATGGATGGACATTTTCCATTCCAGGTCGCTGATAGCCATGATTTATTCTTGGACTGTATCGCATGAACAGTATGTTTAAGATCTACCCTCAGATGTTCAATGATATTACAGCCTGGGAAATGCAAGGAAAGTTCAAACACCTTCCCCTTATGTTTCTTAAGGTATTTAATAGTAGATTTCCAAGTGTGTTTTGGATTGTTGTCTTTTTGCAGAAGCCATCCTTTTTTCAGTCTTCAGACTATCCGATGTTCACTTTGAGAATTTGTTGCTGTTTAGATGGATTCATTCTTCCCTATACTTGTACAATGTTCCCTGCGCCACTAGCTGCCACACAACACCACAGCATAACAGACCCACACCCCCCTACGTAAGTGTTGGTTAAGATGTTCTTTTCTTCAAATTCTACTTCACTTTTTTTCTCCAAACAAACCATTTGTGGTTTGCACTTTGAGCTACTGTTTGTATGAAAATGTGCTATATAAATAAATGTTGTTGTTGTTGTTGTGTCTAAAGAGCTCAATTTTAACTTCAACCATCCACAACATCTGGTTCGGAAATGCAACTGTCTTATACAGATGTTGTTTTGGAAAGTTAACCCATTGTTTTTTGTGATGAGATTGCAGGTAAGAATTCCTTCTGATTGTTCCTCCATGAAGGCCATATCAGTGCACCATCACAGCTAAACCTGCCTGCTGGCCCCTTGCAGTTATATGGGGGGTTTGCTTTGCCTTCCTGCACAGTACACCAACTGTTCTATTTCTCACTTTTCTTACAGTTCTTGTCTTGACCACCATGGTTCCCCTTGACTTTTGGACTGTGGGAATTGCTGGTTGTAAACACTTTGTTCTCTTTTTATAGCCTTACCCTGCTTTGTGGGCACCAGTTAGCTTAGAAGAGCCCATAGTTGTTTGAAGAGTCAGCTGGCCACTCCTAATGACAATTCTTGACCAGACTAACATCTCACAAGTGAAGCCAGACCAGAATATCAACCTCATGAGTCCCACCACTTTACAACTGAAATGGTGCCCAAACATTTGCAAATATCTGTACCGCATTTACTCTTACTTTTTTTTTCAGTACATTAATTAAATCCTAATTGTATATTAACACTTCTAAGTTGCTGTTGAAGTTGTACTTAACATTTTTTTTCTTCAAATGTCAACAAAATATGTAATTTGGCTAAGGGTGTCCAAACCTGGCGGCACAGTGGCTCAATGGTAGCGCTGCTGCCTCACATTTAGGAGTTTGTTTCCCTGCATGGAGTTTGCATGTTCTCCCCGTGTCTGCGTGGGTTTCCTCCCACAGTCCAAAGATATGCAGGTTAGGTGCATTGGCGATCCTAAATTGTCCCTGGTATGTGCTTGGTGTGCCCTGCCCAGGGTTTGTTCCTGCCTTGTGCCCTGTGCTGGTTGGGATTGGCTCAAGCAGACCCCCATGACCCTGTGTTAGGCTATAGCGGGTTGGGAAATGAGTGACCGACTGATTGTCCAAACTTTTATATGGAACTGTAATTAAATATTAGGTAAAGGGAACACATGACAGTTTGTAAAAATGTACTTCATAGTTACTCAACATTAGCTGGCATTAAAAAAAAAAAGGTAACTGCCCCCCGGTTAATCACCCCATTAAAGAGATAATTGAAAGGGGCTTATTTAACACAGTCGCGCTGGGCTTGATGACAGTCAGTCAGGTTTACTAGAACTCTCATTTATTTTGATCCACACTGTAGAGTCCATTTACCAACATAATGATTTAAAAGAGCATAATACTACAATCAAAAGGAAATTCCTGAAGTGATCAGAAACAAATTATTTACACTTACCAGTCAAGAAAGTGCAAGATGGCCATTTTTAAGGTTCCGGGACATCACAGGACCACAGTGAGAGTTGTAATCTTAAAATAGAAATCACTTGGAACAGACGTGAGTCTTCCCGGGAGTGGCAGGCCTGCCAAAATTACACCAAGGGTGAAACATAACATTGTCAAGGAGGTAGAAAAAGATCCTAAAAAAAGCATCCAAAGAGCTGCAGGCTTCTCATGTTTGACATACTGCTGTCAGCAAACCTTACGTGGGACAATAACGTCACATGTATTATTTATTTATTTTTTTTTATTTTTATTAATTTTACTACACTCCATACAAAGCAATCAAGTTTTTACAAAAAGAAAAATAGAGTTAAGAACAGATCGATCCCCACCCTTGAGAGAGAGAGCAAGCCAAACAGCATAAAAATTTTACAGCTTTTAAACATACCTAAATTAATAAATTCTCTATGCTTCATGAACTTATTTTAAAATATTACTGATTAGATCCTCTGCGGTGGGTTGGCACCCTGCCCAGGATTGGTTCCTGCCTTGTGCCCTGTGTTCGCTGGGATTGGCTCCAGCAGACCCCCGTGACCCTGTATTTGGATTCAGCGGGTTAGAAAATGGATGGATGGATGATTAGATCCTGCCATGTTTTGAAAAACGTCTGTACGGATCCTCTGAGTATTTGATTTTTTCCAATTTCAAATAATATAACACATCAGTTTCCCACTGACTTAAAAGAGGAGAGTTTGGATTCTTCCAGTTTATCAGAATGAGTCTGCGTGCCAAAAGTGTAGTGAATGCAATCACAGTTTGTTTGTCCTTCTCCACTTTAAGCCCCTCTGGAAGAACCCCAAACACAGCTGTTAATGGGTTAGGAGGGACTGTGAGTCCAAGGCTGTCTGAGAGGTAATTAAAAATTTTGTCCAGAATGATGTTAATTTGGAGCAGGCCCAGAACATGTGACCCAGTGAGGCTGGCACTAATTTGCAGCGTTCACAGGTTGGGTCCTGCCCTGGATACATTTTGGAGAGTTTTAGTCGAGACAGATGTGCTCGATAAATAATTTTAAGTTGTATAATTGTATGCTTTGCGCATATGGAGCTCGAGTGAATTCTCTGCATTGCTACTTTCCACACCTGTTCTGATATATTAATTGAGAGATCTTTTTCCCAGTGTCCTCTTGGATCTTTGAAAGGGAGGGATTGTAAAATGATTTTATATATTGTAGAGATGGAGTCTAATTCCTTAAAATTGAGCAATATTTTTTCCAGCATGGATGAGGGTGCAAGATGAGGAAAATCTGGAAGGTTCTGTTTAACAAGTCACATGTATTATTAAGAAAGCCCATCAGAGGATATTCTTTTTTTTGCGGCAAGTAAGGAAATTCAATCATTATTGGTCCAATTCTACATAGACTTCATCGAGACCATTCTGACCTCGTCTCGAACTGTCTGGTTTGGTGCTGCCTCTGCTAAGGCTAAGGCCAATCTGCAGCACACCATTAGACAATGTGTACGGTAACTTACCTCACATTCAAGACTTATAAGAATCCGAGGTAAGGAAGTGGGCCACAAAGATAATTTCTGATCCAATCAATCCAGAGCATTACTCGTTCCAAACGCTTCTCTCCGGCAAACGTCTTTGTGCAGTGAAAGCTAAAACAACACGTCAACTGAACAGTGAGTGCAGTTCTTCTGACTATCAGGTCTGAGCTTCTTCTCAGTATCAATGTATACCTGCACACCAGACTGCCTGGACTTTTTAATCCTACTATCTCTATTTTTTGCATTGCCCTTGTATGCTGCATCATATTTTGTCGTTTTATAATTTATCTTTTATAATCTGTGATGTGCTTGTATGTTGCACCAATACTGTCAAGATCAATTCCCACTACACATTAGCGTACCTGGGCCATAAAGTGAATTCTGATATTTGGCTGACCCCTTTATCTAAGACAACTTACAACTGGCTCCATTTCTTTTATTTTTGCAATCGGAGCACAGACAAGTGAAGTGAATTGCTCAGGGTCACACAGTATCAGTAGCAGTAGAGGAACCCATAACCTCAGGGTTTGAACCTCAAAGCTTTAAATAGTACACAACTCTGCCTACTCTGCCTTCACCCCAGGTCAGTGTTCAGGATCCCAAAATTTGGAAAACACTGCATAAAAGTGGGCTTTATAGGCAAGAACCACGTTACCTTGATGGCTGCAATTGTAAGCCACTTTGGGAGAAGCATGTTTTTTTAGTTGCCAAATGCAGCTTCATTTTGTCTATAAGGTGCTGTTTAGGACTCAAGTCATTCTTCACAGTACATACACTATTTACTGAAAAATAAACTGCTTACTGAAATGCTTTCACTGTGTATACTGTAACCTAAACACTCTATAATGAAACAGCCATACACTGTATACTGAAATGCATACATTTCACAGTGAAACACACTCACTACAGTATACACCATTCAGCCATGACATTTAAACCAGCTGCCTGATATTGTGTAGGTTTCCCTCATGTAGTCCAAGCAGCTCAAACCCGTCAAGCCATGGATTCCACAAAACCTCTGAAGGTGTCCTGTGGTATCTTCACCAAGACTTTAGTGCCATATCCTTCAAGTCCAGTAAGTTACGAGGTGGGGCCTTCATGGATCACACTTGTTTCTTCAGCACGTCGCACAGATGCTCAGTCAGATTGAGATCTGAGGAATCTGGAGGGCAAGTCAACACCTTGAACTCTTTGTCCCGTTCCATTCCTGAACAGTGTGGTAGGGTGCATTATCCTGCTAAAAGAGGCCACTGCCATCAGGGAATGCCACTGTCACACATGGTCTGCAACCATCTTTAAGTACTGTAGGTGGTACATGTCAAAGCAACACCAATATGAATGTCAGATCCACGGTTTCCCAGCAGAACACTGCCTCCATACCGTTGCCTTCTTCTCATAATGCATCCTGCTGCCACCTCTTCACACACATACGCACCTGCTCATCCACATAATCTAAAAGAAAATGGGATTCACCAGACCAGGCCACCTTCTTCCATCGTTTGGCCATACAGCTCCAACACTTAAGTGCCCATTGTAAGCTCTTTTGGCAGTGGACAGGAGTCAGCTTGTGCACTCTGAGTGGTCTGTGGCTACACAGCTCATACTCATCCAGCTGAGCTGCAGTGCGTGTTCAGACACTTTTCTTTCACTTTTTTGTGCTATGGTTTTTTCTGTGGTATCAGAGCAGACAAGCTTGGCTTCGCTTCCCATGCACATCAGTGAGACTTGTCAGTTCACCGGTTGTTGTTCCTTGGTCCACTTTTGGTAGGTACTAACTACTCCATCCTGGGAACACCACGCAAGACCAGACGTTTTGAAGATGCTCTGAACCTGTTGTCCAGCCAGCCCAAATTGACCCTTGTCAAAGATACTCAGATCTTCATGCTTGCCCCTTTCTCCTGCTTCCAGCACATCTTCAAGAACTGACAGTTCACTTGCCGTCTATTACATTCTACCCTTTGTCAGGTGCCACTGTAACACGGTAATCCATGTTATACATCCCACCAGCCAGTGGTTTGAATGTTGTTTCTGATCGGTGTATGGTGAACTTTTATCTCATGCCCTGAAATTCTTACACTATTTAATTTTTATGGTCTCGATAACTTAAAATGTGTATTTGAGAGTGTACACAACGTTTGGGATGTGGGAGCCCTCAGGAAAACCTATATAGACTTGAGAGAATGTGCAAACCACACATGATCTTCTTCTTCTTTCGGCTGCTCAGTTAGGTGTCAACACAGCGGATCATCTTCTTCCATATCTTTCTGTCCTCTGCATCTTGTTCTCTTACACCCATCACCTGCATGTCCTCTCTCACCACATGCATAAACCTTCTCTTAGGCCTTCCTCTTCTCTTACCTGGCAGCTCTATCCTTAGCATCCTTCTCCCAATATACCCAACATATCTCCTCTGCACATGTCCAAACCAACGCAATCTCGCCTCTCTTTGTCTCCCAACCATCCAATCTGAGGTGACCCTCTAATGTCCTCATTTCTAATCCTGTCCATCCTCGTCACACCCAATGCAAATCTTAAAATATTTTAATTTGCCACCTCCAACTGTGTCTTGCTTTCTGGTCAGTGCCACAGTCCCCAGCCCATATAACATAGCTGGTCTCACTATTGTCCTGTAGACCTTCCCTTTCACTCTTGCTGATACTCATCTGTCACAAATTACTCCTGACACTCTTCTCCACCCATTCCACCCTGCCTGCACTCTTTTTCACTTCTCTTTCACAATCCCCATTACTCTCTACTGTTAATCCCAAGTATTTAAACTCATCCATCCTCACCATTCCACCAACCTCCCTCTCATTCACACATATAATCTGTCTTGTTCCTACTGACCTCCATTCGTCTCCTCTCTAGAGCAGATCTCCACCTCTCCAGGGCCTCCTCAACCTGCTCCCTACTATCGCTACGGATCACAATGTCATCAGCAAACATCATAGTCCACGGGGACTCCTGTCTAATCTCGTCTGTCAACCTCTCCATCACTATTGCACAAACCACACATGACCAACCACCAGGAATTGAATTTGACCTCAGGTTGGTAACAGTGCTAAATACTGTGAGGCCATGCAGAGCCAATACCCTTCATATTAGATCCTCACCTAATTTGTGCTATGAATGTGTTTGGGTTAGTCAAGAGGGGTTATGTTTGAGCTTTATAACTCACTAGTTAGATCTCACCTGGAGTATTGTGTGAGGCTTTGCTCTCCATATTACAAAAAAAAAAAGACATTGCAACACTAGAGGAAGTACAGAGGAGAGCCACTGGGCTGATTTAGAGGTCTGAGCTATAAGTAGCTGAGGTCGAATTAAAGAAAATGGAAATTAAAGGTGGCATGATTGAAGCATTTAAAAGTATGAAAGGAATTATTCCAGTAGATCAAAGCTGGAACTTTAAAATAAATTCTTCAACAGGACCACAGAGACACGGTAAGAAACTTGTTAAGGGTAGATTTCACAGAAACATTGAGAGTTTTCTTCAAAGAATACAGGCAAATGGAATAAATTACCAAGCTGTTTAGCAGATAGTAGGACTTTACGGACCTTCTATACTCAACCTGATGTTTTAGATAATCCTCAGCGAACGGATGGATGAGCTTGTTGGGCTGTAAGGTCTGTTCTTGTCACACTTGTTTTAATGTTCTAATATAATGAAATGTGTACACTGCACAGTACAATGAGATTTTGTCTTATACGTCATATACTAAACACATAACAATGTACTGTATGTTGATGTCATATCTCATTTACTGCATTGACTGTAACAGACTTGTAACAGCCGAAACATTTTGAGAAGGTTATAAATTTGTGCGATTTATGCTGTAAATGTTCTGCCAAGCAGCACTGTAAAATGTATGTGTTTCAGTATACAGCAGGGGTGTTGAACTCCGGGCCTGGAGGGCCGCAGTGGCTGCAGGTTTACATTCTAACATTTTTCCTAATTAGTGTCCAGTTTTCAATGCTAATTCATTTCTTTTCCCTTCATTTTAATAGCCGCATTTTTAAGGATTCAGTCCTCTGAATTTATTCCTTTTCTTCATTAAATGGAAGCCAAACAAAAAAAAGACGTGAAACGAGCCAACAGATGACCCTCTGAACTGAGACTTCAAACTCCAACCTGTCTCTTAATGAGAAGCTGCTTCTCGCTGTTAATTAAGCCTGATATTTAATTCCACGACTTGTTGCTGCTCTCATTCTGCCACAGTAGACATTTCCAAAACTGTTGATTTTTCTATTTTTTTACTTGACAAATGGTTTAGTGACCTGGGAGATCAGCCTTACTGAGACCATCACCTTTCTTTATTTTCAGGTGAGCAGGTCATGTGGCGCTTTGTTTTGTTTCTCATTATTGTTTGGATGCTAATTAACGAAAAAGAAACAACTATGGGGCCTAAGTCAAGTTAATTAAAACGAAGGCAAAATAAGTGAATTGGCAAACAAAACTGGTCACTAATGAAGAAGAGGGTTAGAATGAAAACTTGCAGCCACTGCAGCCCTCCAGGACCATAGTTCAACGCCCATGGTATACAGCAGGGGTCTCCAACCTTTTTACCCCGAGAGTTACTTTTAGAAAATGAAAAAAACTGAGAAGCTACTCATGTTTTCTAATGTTTATTCTCATAACTTATTTCAACCCAAACAAACTGAATAAGCTTGTTTTACCTGAACATTTACAAAATGTTGGTATCCACAACTCACATTTTGCATTAAAACATCACAAAAAAATATTTAGTTCACCTGCAAGTGCATTTTGTATGTCTGCATGCATTTTCTAGTGTATCTCACACTATTGAATTAAAACATGAATGCTGTCAAAACAAAACAATGCAATTCCAAATACACAGATATTCCTTATTTATGTGTCATTTTGTCATATGTCACTTTATTCACAAGTCCAGGTGCATGTGTAATGTGTTAGTTGAATTAGTCAGATGACTGGCACTGCATGGAGTCAACAAGAGAGGCAGGTGTCTGGTGGAGTGGAGCCACTGAGGTTCACTTGTATGGAGACATTTAAATGTTCGTCTGTTAGTCGTGTTCTGAACTTTGACTTCATAACCCCTACTCTCTCTTCTGTTTCCTTTTCCATCACCATCTACTCAAAGCACCGTGATGTTCCAACAATGATGGATGGATTAAAAGCCAGAAGTCTGTATGACCATCAACATCAAGTGACTCCGTGAGAACCCTAACTACAAAGAGGACTGTTTCATTTATGTTAGGTAGAATGCCCAGAGGGGACTGGGCGGTCCCGTGGCCTGGAACCCCTGCAGATTTTATTTTTTTTCTCCAGCAGTCTGGAGTTTTTTTCTGTTTTTTCTGTCCACCCTGGTCATCGGACCTTACTCCTTTTCTATGTTAACTAACGTTGTCTTATTTTAATTTCTTATTTTGTCCTTTATTTTTCTTTTCTTCATTATGTAAAGCACTTTGAGCTACTTTTTGTATGAAAATGTGCTATAGAAATAAATGTTGTTGACATTCACGTCAGACACGTCACAGAGGTATGAAGACCCAAACAAAGCAGACATTTTCAGAGCTGCTTGGTGAAGATTCTTAACAGTTATCTGGCACAATGCTGAGAATGACTTTAACTGCACTTTATTTTGAAGGTTTATTAATAAATAAAATCCAATGTCTCTTTGCTTGTATGTCTGTCCGCTTTTCACAAGAGAACTACTTAACGGATTTAGATTGGATTTTTTTTCCATAATTTACTTGAACATTCCAGTTGATTTTGCGATTTCTCTCATGTTGCTATGTATTATAGTTCGCGTGCGGTTCCGATTTATTTGCGTGAAGCCAAGATCCACACAATGGGCCGAGGGGAGGGGGCTTCCTCACTCACTTGCCAGCTTCGGGAGGTGTACCTCAACTCTGCTTAGCTAGCGAACGAGAGAACAATTGAATTAAACTTTGATATTTAAAGTGTTACTTAGTTCTTGATGAGTTTCAGTCCGGATATTCTCTTAAGTGTATGCCACATTGAAAAGATAAGATTGCAATTCAGATTGTGAATCGTGATACGATTTTTTTGGAAAGATCGCCCAACCCTAATTTGACTAATCAAGTTTTCAAATTTATGTAGGATTCATTAACCCTATGGTGAGCTACCGGTAGCTCGCGAGCCACCTGTTGGAGACCCCTGGTATACAGTATATACATTTCAGTATGCAATGCATGCAATTCAGTACACAGTGTATGCTTTATTGTGTTGTAAATTTCATTTTAAATGGACAAATTACCATTTTTTGCCCATTAATCTACACTCAATAGCCCATCATGACAAAATAAAGACATGTTTACAGAAATGTTTGCAAATTTATTAAAACCAAAAACTGAAATCTCTACTTCATACAGGTATTCAGACCTTAATTTGTAGCCCCTTTGGCAGCAGTTCCCACTTTGAACCTTGTTGGCCAAGTCATTACAAGCTTTGCATACCTGGATTTAGGCAGGTGATCCCATCCTTCCTGGTAGATTCTCTCAAGCTCCATTAGATTGGATGAGAGTGTGTGCAAACTGCCATCTTCAGGTCTCTCCACGCAGGTTCCATGGGGTTTGAGTCTGGGCCACTCAAGGACAGTCAAGAGACTTGTCCCAATGCTGTTCTAGGATTGTAATGGCTGTACTGTTTGGGTCACTGCGGTAAAGAAATGTAAACCATTGCCCCAGTCTGAGGTTGCATGCAGGTTTTCTTCCAGGTTCTCTGTATTTGTCCTTATCTCAACTCTGACTAGGTCTCCCTGTCGCTGCACTCCCATAGCTTGATGTTGCCACCACCATGCTTCACAGTAGGAATGGTATTCTGCAGGTGATTAGCAGTGCCAGATCTTCACAAGACATAGTGCTTGGAGTTCTGTCCAAAATATTTAATTTTTGTCCCATCAACCACAGAATCTTTTCTCATCCTGCTATTAGAGTACTTTAAATGCTGTTTGGCAAACTCCACACTACAATAAACTGACTGACTGATGGAGTGCTGTTGAGATGTTTGTCCTTCTATCAGGCTCTGCCATCTAAGCAGAGGACCTCTGAAGCTCTTGATCCGTGGTCAAGGCCATTCTTACCTCATTACTCAGGTTGTCTTGACTGCCAACTCTGAGGATAATAATAATAATAATACACTTTATTTATATAGCGTCTTTGCTATGCTGGTCCTCACTGTTCCAAACATCCTCTATCCCGCGATTATTGAAGCCACTGTGTCCCAGAGAACACTCAAAAGCTTTAGAAATAATTTGATCCCCCTGACCCCCTGTGTCTCACCACAATTTGATTGCAGAGGTCTACAGAGAGTTCCTCAGGCTTCATGGCTCGGTTTTTGCTCTGACATGCAGTGTGAATTTTGGCACTGTAAATGGAGGAATCAGTCAGTCTGTCGAAGAGAAGTAGAACTTTATTTCTCCTTCAGATGTTATATACAACAACATATTCAGTATCATACAAAAACAATACCTTAAAAAATGGATATCAAAAACATTACACGTTATATATTTCACAATAGCTGCTCCAACTGTCTGCTGTTTTTCAATCTATAAGATAAATCACTAATTTAGTTAAAATGGTTCATGCTGCCCTCTTTCTTACAGAATGGCACTATTAATGTGGCACTGGTGGAGCTCACTAATGCAATTTTAGAAAACACTGTATTATATAAAACCTTCATTTGTCATCATTGCTACCTTCTGTAAGTAGTAGGTTCTAAATTTTGCAACCCATGGAGAATACAATCAGACACACCACTCCCATCTTTTGTAGGCAGTAATTTAAAATTTGATGAAAATTGTGATTTTCATAAAAGAGGAAAGGCTGTAAAGTGGCTCTGAGGAAGAGAATAAACTCATCCTAATATAACCAAATATTAGAAACAGGGGGTATTGTAATTAAGTTTAAATATCAGCGCTTCTACACTAGGATTCCCCATTGTACCCAGAACTGACAGATAACCTCTGTGCTGGCACATTATTCTCATACTCTGCTGTAATAATGTTGTACTTTATTTAATATAAGCATATTATTTTAAAAGATTGACTTTCCAAACTTTTCAAAACTTCACAATAATTCAGCCATAAAACAAAGGGAACCAGGGATCCCCCCCACCAGCCAAAAGAAACTCTTTATTCTTGCATATTCAGCTCAATGATGCGCCCAGCAAAGACGCCCAATGTGCCAATGATACAAACAAGCATGAAGACACAAAGCAAGATGTGATCAATGACCATTGCCACAAATTTCCACTCTTCAGCTGCCTGTAGGAAAGAAACGAAATTTTAAGGCAATATCATAAAAAAAAAAACTACTGGCATAGACATCCAGTCATTGATTCATCACCTGTACCAGTCCACTTCATGGCTGTGGTGTTAAGCAGAGTCTATCCAAACCACACTGGGCAAACAAGAAGCCAATTCAAGAGCTTATTACCTGAAGCTTACTGACTAGTTTACAGGGTGAGTCAAAATTATGTTAACACTAATGATACTGCTATGTATATACAGTACTTATATACAATGTATGTGCCACATATGGTAAGTGTGTTGAACATGATGGCAAACAGGTTGAGCCATTCCTGTAAATCATCTTGCACATATGAAGTATGTTTTGTGAATAAATTGTTTTTGCCATTCAAATGTTAACATAGTTTTGACTCATCCTGTATATATCTTGCAATGGTCAAAATGACCGCATCACTACATGGCAAAACAACAGCAAACAGAATTTAGAGAGGCACTGTGGTCTATAAGATAAAGTGTACGTTAAAACACTACAGCCATATTCAGGTATGGCATGTCTGCCATTTTCAGTTAGATAGTAATATTAGCTTACTTAGACATGCAGTGGGATGCTGGGTGCTATGCAGCCTCATCCATGGTTTTGCTGGAACCACATTAGTGTCGTTTGGCACATTTACTCTTTCGGGTACACTGAAGACTGAAAGTGACATCTCCTTTGGCTCTTCTATAAGAATTGACCTTCTTTTCCTTTTAAATGCGTGTGATGGCACAGGTTTTAGTCAATAATAAATCCATTATCTGAACCTGGCTTATACAGGGCAGGGTCCCGGGTGAGCTGGAGCCTGTACAGGTAGTCCTTGACTTACAACCATATTCGGATCTGATGGACTGGGCGTAAGTCGATCTTGATGTAAGACAGACAGGTATATGCATTGCAAAGATTTTGTATCATTTTTTTTTTACATTTTTTTTTTATTATTTTGTTTATTACTGTTGCCTGCTTGGGTGCCGAACCTTTAACAGCTTCATGAATCCTTTCTTTGTCTGTGTTATGTTACGTCATCCTGAGTGAGAGCCTCTCCCAGTGTTCTAAAATTCTAGCGGCAGAGTTTAAGAACTCGTATGTTTTCTGTTTAAACATTTCAGGCTGTAATAATAAATATTAACAGATAAAGGACTTCAACGTAGTTTCATTAGCACTTTGTGGCGGGTCAGAACAAAGCAGCTTTGGAGGTTAAATGGATCCAAAGCCAGGACACAGCAGTACAGTGTGTGTGGTGAACACCGATTATAGTGGGATAACTTAAAGTCCTGTGCGATTGCATTATCTTTCTTTTGTCCCTCATACTGCTTGATCACCTTCATTTCTGTGTCAAGATCAATTGCCTTTTTTCCTATAATTGTAACATAGTCGAAAACCACTGCAGGTAAGAAACTGAGATCAAGATGAATGAGTCAAGGCATACGGAGCTGGCGTAGCGAAAACTGTCATTTGCCCATGATATGCATTAGCAGACGTAAGTCGAATGGTCGCAAGATGCATAGGTTATAAGTCGACAACTACCTATACCAGAAATCATTAACTGCAAGGCAGGAACACCACCAGTTTGACTTCATATTTTACAGCTCAATTTTTAAGGATGTAGCTGCCATTTGTTTTTGACCACAATGTTAACGTGTTTATATGTGCCTCAATAACACAATTATTCATAGAAACCTGATTTCTAAAATGCCATTAAAACTCTTAATTCCAGTTAAAGAATTCTGGTTATTAGTCTTTGAGAAACCTGAGGTACATTCCTCTGTAAATAATTTGATCATGTGACCACGTATACCCATAGCCAGGTTACTGTTAAGGATGTTGTAGTCTGTGCAGGCCCGTTGTACTCTGTCAGCCTACGCACGCATTTGCTTTGCATGCTCGTTCAAGCAGCCACGGAGAGAATTGTCCATAAAATACATTGCTAGAGGAGAACGTTTGGGCGATCACATTATTCATTCTCTTGGCTGAAATAATCTGTCTCAGTATTTCAGAAATTGCTAAATTTATGTGGATGAGGTGAACGCACAGAGCTAAATTCTGCAACACAATCTCCAGAGCAGTTGGATAACAGAATAAAAGTAACACGTGTTACATAGTCTGATTACTTTTTAAAGTAACAAGTAACCTAACACATATCTTACTGAAGTAAAAATACCTGGGTTGTTATTATCGCAGAAGCACTGGGTGTAAGGCAAGAAGCACACATACTAGTATGCTGATTCTTTGCAGGGTTCAGTCGCACAGCCAAACAGAAAAGAGTTTGATGTGTGCAATCTTCTAACAGAAACTTAAAAAAAAGCATCAATTTGACCAAAAAAAGGAAATTATCATAGACGTCTTGCTTATTTTTAGATTCATGGTGGACAATTATGACTTTTTTTTTGTGCAGTTTAACAACGACTATGTTTTGCAAAGGAAAACTCCAGAAGATCACTTGCATATGTAAATGCAGATTATTAAGAAACCAGCTTTCTGCCTTAACTGGGTTTATTCACCATAACCTGATTATGTGCGTGTGTGTAAATGCATTGATTGAGTGCAACAGTATTGTCATAGCTGACAGCGACAGACAGCCAGCGGTAACCATGTTGTTCACTTTTACCACTAGCCAGCGATTTTGTTGAATGGCAAAGTATACACTGGTTTTACCTTTGTAGCAGGTGTCATGTTTAAAAATTGTTTATAACACACATTCTCAGCACACATTTATACGTTTAACAGGGGTCTTCTGAGGAGACTTTTCAGCCACATTTGGGAGTTTCCATCATGATCTCAGGCCTGCTGTCTCTTGGACCAGGTTAACAAGTGCACTGTAATGCTTTGTGGTTTAAATCCCTAACCCTACTCTGAGCTACACCTTCAAAAGGCAGGGGATTGTGTTAGAACTTTTCAAACTGAATCGTCCCACCATCTTTCAAGCAAAAAACACTGAGAGTTGTCACATATGCGCTATATGTCTGGCTCTGTGAGATTAGGTAGATATCAACTCTGGAGGTGTCAAAACTATTCACTCTTCTGAATACATGAGTAAAGTGGTCTAATGTGCAAAGATTTAAAGTAGTGAGAAGCAGAGATTATTTCAAAGTAAAAGTAAAACAATCGAAGAGTTTTAACACTAAAAAAGACAAATGACAAAGCAAACCAGAATGAAAAAGTGAACTCATAATCAATAGACTTAAAGTCAAATATAAAACTTCAAAACCTGTAAAGAAGTTGCTAGAGAAACTAGTTTTCGTAGCCCTTCCATCATCAAACCTAAACTTGTAACTAAGCCTTAAATTAGTGGCTGCCACAAACACATGATCACTCCCTATGACATCGTTTCTCTGTCGTTGTGGCTTGTTTTTCATCTGACTCTGCTCCTCTGACATGTGGAGTGCCACAGGGCTCTGTTCTTAGACCTGTACCTTTCTCTTTATACAGGGAGGCGCACAAAAAACCAAACCATCTCAGACTCCAATGTCGACGTACGTTTCTTAGCCCATGCACGAAACAAGCAACGGGGCCCGATTCTTTTTGCAGTTTGCAACTGACCCAGTCTTACGCCACTTCTTCACCAACTCGTGAATACTGCTCTTTGCTAGTAGGTTTACGCCAGAAAACTTCTATGCGAAAATGTCCCGTTTCCATAACCGGTAGACACATACGCCTCCACTATTCCAATCATGTGTTGCAGAGAATACATCTTTTGGATCTCTTTCACACAGGTCTGTACCCACTGGCTCGCAGCTTCTTTACTAATGCACAGTTGGGGCTGCTGACCCTGTTGCGACAACGAGTCTCCGCGATCGCGACGGCACCCACCTGTATAACAGCTCGAGCCAGCCGGATGAGATAGTTTGTGTTTTTTCGTGCGCCACCCTTTATATTCTTCCTCTATCAAAGATTCTTAACTCTTTTAAAGATATCTCATATCATCTCTATGCAGATGATTAACAGCTTTATTTTTCATTTAAACCTAACCAAATTAATACTTTGGTCACTTTGGTTGATTGTCTGTCTCAGGTTAACGGCTGGCTCAGCAGTAGTTACCTGCAGCTGAATTCAGAAAAGACTGAGGTACAAATTGTTGCTCCTCCTGTTCTTCATTCTGAGATTGGCTTAAAATTACCTTCCGTCTCTCCTGTTATTAAATCGAGTTTACGTAACCTTGGGGTTATTTTTGACCAGTCCCTGACACTTGATGCATATGTAAGATCAGTCAGCCGCTCGTGTTTCTTTCATTTAAGAAATCTTTCTAAACTAAGAAATGCTGTTTAAAAGTCAGAATTGAAGATGCTTGCTCATTCTTTTATTTCCTCACAACTTGATTACTGTAATGCTTTCTATATGGGATTGAGCAAGTCTTCTCTCTCACATCTTCAGTTAGTCCAAAATGCAGCCTCCAGGCTCCTAACTCGTGATCTTATTACTGCCATTCTGCACATGCTGCACTGGCTCCCAGTGTTTTATAGAATTCATTTTAAAGTTTTGCAACTTACTTTGATAGCTTTGCATGGACAAGCTCCTGAGTACCTAACCTGCCTGCTCTAACACTATACAGCTTGTCAGACTCTTAGATTTGGGCAACAGGGCCTTCTAGCTGTCCCTCGGCTAAAAACCCGTGGGGACTGGGCCTTTCAGTCTGTGGCATCGAGACTATGGAATATCCTGCCTTATAGTCTGTGTGCAGCTGAGTACGTTCATTCTTTTCAAAAACAACTGAAAATGTTTCTTTTCAAACAGGCGTTTAATCAGTGCTGAGTAGTTCCTGTTTATTTATTATTTCTATTGGTTTGGTTTATGTTTTGTTGTAACTGTTGTATTTGTAATATATTGCTGTTCAGCAGTCTTTGATCTTTTGTTTGTGAAGGGCGCTATATAAATAAACTACTACTACTGCAAGAAATTGAAATATTAAAGCCTATCGTGGTATTGTCCTGATCTCCTTCACCATGGAAATCCTTACCTATCATGACCCTAAATTCTCTGCTCTCACTTGCAAAGGAAATACTTCTTGAAATCCGGTGTCTCATTAGACCATCCTAACAGACTAACAAAATGATATTTGAAGGCCAATACCCCAGCATGACAAAGTGAAAATACAACTTTAGAAATTTTTGAAAATGTATTAAAAATAAACAACTGAAATATCCCACTGACACAAGTGTTCAGAGTCCCTTTGGCAGCCATTCCAGCCTGGAGTGTTCTTGGGTCTGACGTGACAAGCCTTATACACCTAGGTTTGTAGATTTTCTGCCATTCTTCTCTACAGATCCTCTTGGCTGTGTTCAGGTCTCTCCAGAGATATTTGATTGGGTTTAAGTCGAAGCACTGACTGAGCAACTCAAAGACATTCACAGAGTTGTCCCTAAGCCACTCCTGTGTCATCTCTGCTTTGTGTCCTATTGGAAGGTGAACGTTTGACCTAGAGCATTCCGTGTAGGTTTTCATTATGGATATCTCTGTACTTTGCTCTGTTCATCTTTTCTTCGACCCTGACTTGTGGACGTCCGGTTAGGCGAGGCAGAGCCTCACCTGTCATGATGAAAAAAAAAAATAAATAAAAATGATAACATAAATTTTTCTACTGGTCTGTGCTATAAATTTGTTTTCTGTATGATTCCAATAATTTTGATCATTTTTATAGTCAAAATCGCTGAATTGGCGTATTTCCTGATCAAATACAGGGGAGAAACGTGAGGTACGGCAGCGACAAGCTTCACCTCACCTCAGAGTGCGCTCTCCCTCACACACAGGGTTGATTGGCGCCTGCCTGTTGCTGTCTCTCTGTGTGTTGCCAATACAATGTTAGCAGACACGTTTATTATACACCCTGACTCTCCACAGTCTGGCTAATATCTTTAATGAATGTGTGTGACATATTTAGTCTTGCTGATCAGACATAAAACCACAGTGAAAAGGCACAAGGTGAGGCGGGCAGTACCATGCTGCCCTGAAGGGGGCGCATGTGAGCCCAACAGGTGCTCGTTGCTGCTGTTCTTCTACACAGAGGCGCCAATAATTTAGCAACATCAGAAAGTCAAGTGCACTGCAGCAGTCCATTTGATTTTATTTTTTGGTTCTTACTGACTGCCAAAATGGATGATTAAGACTTTTAAAACTAAAGGAAAATAAGGTTTACTTTTACAAGAAAGTGACAGAGATTTCAGTGAAGAAGGATAGGCGCAATGGCTTCATTTACAAATAAAGGTTAAGACCATAAACAGTTTTCAATTTCATAAAAAATGTGATCAGACTACGAAAAAAACAATCCAATATTTAAAAAAGAAATTTTGACCTTAAATAAAATATTTTTTTGTTTTTCTTGCTATCCTATTGTTGAACAGCCTGCATTAAAACTGATTAAAGTGTCAGAATTAAAAGCTTTTAAAAACAACTAAATATTTTAATTAAGGTCAAAATTGAATTCTGCTTTTTTGTACACCACTCGATACTTTCATTTGTATTGTATGAGTATAAATTGTGAAATTGCAACGGCAAATTCAGGACACATGGAGGGTGAGGAGCAAATGTGCTCTCCCCGCTCTCTCTTGCTACTATAAATGTAACGTTCTTTCTCAGCCAAACATGTACCTTACCTCTGTATGTGTAAAGAATGCTGATGAGATATGAAACATAACCAGTAGTCAATGTGCATGCTGGCCGCCAATTAAATAATGAATAAGCAACTCTTTTGGGTTCATATATTTGTACCTCTGACTCTGAAGAAGTACGTACCTCACCAGCCATGAACCTCACCGCACGTCACTGCCCTGACTAGTCTCCCTGTCCCTGATGCTGCCATCACCATGCTTCACCACTGGAATGGTACTGGCACAGGTAATGAACAGTGCCTGGCTTCCTCCAGATGTGATGGTAATTTTGGTTTCGTCAGACCAGAGAATCTTGATTCTTGCAGCCAATGAGGCCTTAAGGTGCCTTTTCAAAAATTCTTAGAAGGCCTCCATGTGTCTTTAACTAAACAGACTTCTCTTTGGCCGTCCTGTCAAAAAGCCCAAATCAGTGGAGTGTTACAGTTATGGTTTCTTCCACCTTCACACAGGATCTCTCAAGTTCAGCCAGATTGAATAACAGCTTCTTGGTCACCTCTCTTACCAAGGTGCTTCTCCCACGACTGCTCATTTTGACTGAGCGGCCAGCTCTAGGAAGAGTGGTGATTGTCCCAAACTTCTTCCTCTTGTGAATCTTTAATGCTGCAGGAAGTGTTTTGTAGCTTTTCCCAGATCTGTGCTTTGACACAATTCTACCTCAAACTCTGCAGGGAACTTCTTCAACCTCATGGCTTGATTTTTGCCCAACTGTGGGACCTTCTATAGACAGGTTGTTTGCCTTTCCCAATCACATCCATTTAACTGATCTGTGGGACCACATGTCAGACTCCAAACAAGGTGTAGAAACACCTAAGCCAGATTTAAAGTGTTGTAGCAAATGCTCTGAAAACTTGTGTCAAGGTAATGTTTCGGGTTTTTTGATTTTTATTTTTAATAGATTTGCAAAAATTCCTATAATTCTACTTTCACTTTGTCATTCTGAGGTATTGAGTTGTGCTTGATGAGGGAAAAAAAAATTAAAAAATTTTAGCCTAAGGCTGCACTAATAGACTTTCTGAGTCCTCCGTATTTACACACATGCTTAAAGCAGATATCCTGACAACTTAAGGGGTGTTATGTGAGAATGATGAAGCTATTTATTTAACACAAAATCAAAAAACATATTTGTTTTCTCATTTTCGAATTTCTTAATGTTCATTAAAAAAATATTAAAATTGAACTCACTTGCATTTTTATAATCAAGATAAATACTTTTGGTTATCGTGCTATACATTTAAAACAATCCACATTCTCAAGAACATCCCATCCATCCGTCTATTATCCCACCCATTATATCCCAACTACAGGGTCATGGGGGTCTGCTGGAGCCAATCCCAGCCAACACAGGGCACAAGGCAGGAAACAAACCCTGGGCAGGGCACCAGCCCACCACAGTCTCAAGAACATGACATTTTTTAAACGTGCAGAAATGCTAGACAGGCTGTTAAAGGCAAGCTGGGTTCATATCACCCGAACTGCTTAGATAAACGTTTGCTAGTGCGGTGGAGGTACATTTTAGTGACATGCACAAAAGCCTGTTTTTAATTTAAAAACCTAAAGTATTAACATGCAAATAACTGAAAAGAGACAAGAGGATGGGGATAATTCTTACATTGTTGGACTCCTGGTCAGACTTCATTGTCTCAGCGATGTACTTGACACCTTCAATTGCACTTTTCACATCAGGGTTTTTGGTTATTGGTGACTGGAAAGTAACTGAGGCAGGACTGGGCTTCCCCGAAATATCAGAGATGTCAATATCCTTCGTGAAAATGTGCTTATCCTGTTTGTCTCTGGAAGGCCGCTTCATTGTGGAGAAGAACATAATGTTTGGAATGGTATTGATAAAAATCTGCAAAATAGAAAAGTATGAAAGAAGAAGAGTGAGAACAATAAAATGTTTGAATCTTTCTAGCAGCCTGCTGTCCCTAACACTTTATGCCACAGTTTTTCTGCAGGTTTGTTGCATGAAGAGGTGCAGTTGGGAACATGTGACAAGGAGATTTATGAACGTGAATGACAGAATGAACTGGAGGTATAATAGCACAGAGTCCCGAGTTGAAGTTCTTACTCAGTCTCTGTTCTCCCCATGTCTGCACAATACTCCACATTTCCTCTAAAATCTCAATGATGGGAGTTTTAAGCTAAATGGTGGCTGTAAATTGACCATTCATGTGCCCAGTGACAGACAGATGACCCACCCAGGCTTGATTTCAGCCATAGACACCTAACTTTCAAAAGTGGCTGTTAAGTTTGGCAAGCAGGCATCAACTTTTGTTTGCCCAGAACTGAAATAATGGTTGCCACTTTTAATAGCCTATATTCTGAGTAGTTCAGATGCTATGGAATTATATGTCAGTTTGCTCTGCCTGCTACTTTACAGAGTGGCATCACTTAAGACGTCAGAATTCCATCTCTGTGTTCACCCATTCCTTGTGTTGTGAGGTTTGTTCAAACGTAGCCTGTGAAGATTGGGGATGTTTAATCTAGTTTATTGAGCGATTGTTGAAAAAACGTTTTTATAGCTAAAACACTTTGTAATCTGCAGCTAAGGCTTAAATTGCAAAATAGCTATTTTTCTAAAGACTTACAGAATAAATCCTTTATTAACTTAAAAGTTAACTGTGTAGGATTTCATCCTGCAATTAATTTTGTAATCTTGATTTCTTGTAATACTCAGCACCAGCAAATGAAAATGAACTGCAGAAACAAGCCTAAACTACCAGTGCTGGCTTTAGTAAACCATCCACGAACCCAACAAGATGAAAACGTTTTCCTACATTTGGCACAAATCCCTACTTTAGAGCAGTTTAAGCAACAGCACAAGGCTTTCTTACAGGTTGCAATAAATATTCATTTAAATACGGTATTTTGAACAAAGTACAATATTACTGTATATACTCGCAGAAAAGTTCTCCCGCGGATAAGTCAGGGCTTAATTTTACTGTATAATTTCTGGTATTTTATAATGTCGGTCGAATAAGTCGAATACAGAAAACTCACGCTATTGGTCCAAGAGATTATGATATGCTAACGCCTACCTGAGAGAGCAACCACGGAGCACACGGCCTTTTTTTCTATGTGGGTGTGGCAATACGCTGTATCGGCGTGTGCTCCTAACCTCTCTGTCTCTATTGTGCCTACGTGACCACACAGTGATACCCAAACTATTCCGAAGCAATGTTTACACTGATTTGTGCTTTTTGTATCTCACACCCTCATACAACTTTATCGTAAGAGCATCCCTTATCTACAATGGAGCGTTCGATCAGAAGAAAATATGAAGCTGGTTTGAAATTAAACATCGTTGAAGCAGCGAAGAAAATTGGTAACTGCGCTGCTGCAACAAAATTCGATGTGTCTGAGAAACTGATGTGAGATTGGAGGAGGCATGAAGATGTAAAAAAAACAAATTTAAGCTCCGCCTGCATTGTAATGAAACAGGACAGACTTTAAAAATCAATAAACAAACAGGTATCGATAGCAAGCGGAGGCAAGGTACGCTCCAAAACGTGGCACGAGATACAGTGACTTGAATGGAGGCTACTGGGTGAGTGAGGAGGGCCCTGCCTGGCTCCCCACTCCACATTCTGACCCTACCATCTAAATGTCGCAGCAGAAATTGAGATTCATCAGACCAGGCGTTTTGCCAATCTTCGGTTGTCCAATTTTGGCTGAGCCCATGCGAATTGCAGCCTCAGTTGCCTGTTCTTAGCTGACAGGATTGGCACCCGGGGTGGTCTCCTGCTGCTGTAGCCCACCTGCTTCAAGGTTCGACGTGATGTGTGTTCAGAGCTGCTCTTCTGCATACCTTAGTATTTGAATTGCTGTCGTCATTTTGTCAGCTCAAACCAGTCTGGCCATTCTACTCTGACCTCTGGCATCAACAAGGCATTTCTACTTAGACAATTGCCACTCACTGATATTTTCTTTTTTTCAGACCCCTCTCTGTAAACCTTAGAGATGGTTGTGTGTGAAAATCCCAGTAGATCAGCAGTTTCTGAAATACTCAGACCAGCCCATGTGGCACCAACATCCACAGTTTATATCCCCTTTCTTCCCAGTTCTGATGCTCAGTTTGAACTTCTGCAGGTCATCTTGACAAGGTCTACATGCCTATATGCGCTGATTTGCTGACATGCAATTGGCTGATTATTTATTTGCTTTAACAAGCAGTTGAGCAGGTGTACCTAAAAAAGTGGCCGGTGAGTGTGTATGTGCATAAATTTTATATATTTGTCACACATGTGCATCTGTGGATCACCTTACCTGTATAGCTCAGGTATGTGATACCACTTCACGGTGAGAATGGGCGCTGTCATTAACAATCTTGTCTCTTCCCTCTGAAGTTCTAAGAAGATGCCCCTTGAGGGAAAATAAATCAGACCTCCTCCTTCCCTCTGGGATGCCTCACCCTTTCCGGTCCCAACACTTTAAAGGTGTACGTTCACAGACTGTAGCATCTCTGTCAAGAATCAAACCCACTACAGGACAGAGCTCTAATGACAGACTTCAGCGAAGAGCTATCAATGACTACTACTTATTTCTTTACTTTGTCCTTATACCATCGAGCACCTGTTTATTTTGTTAAAGTCAATTTTTTGTTGCGTTATTATTAAATGGACTGCCTGTCTCTCATACCACGAATAATATGGGTGCCACCAGAGTGCATTGCTGAGGGAGGACAATACAGTTTTCCATGAGTCCTGGCAGTGCTCCCAGCATGCAGTGCAGTGGCACCAGAAGCATTCCAGGTGCACACAGAATATTAGTTAAAATGATAAACTTTACTCTTTACGATTCCCACTTTCTTACTGTTACTACCACATGGACACAGACTCCTTGTAACCTCCATCATGACAAACAGGTAAGGAAATTATTGAATCTTTATTTCTTATTTAAACTGAACATGGTTAATCAGCAGTTAAATTAATTACTTAGTTGAGGTGATGAAGTGGTTAATACCGATACCTCATCTACCCATTGTCACAGACTGACTACTGACTGTATTACGTTTCCATGTTCTTCCAGTGTCTGTATGAATACCCCCAGTTTTCTCTGTTTATATGTGGTTCATTCTCTAGGAACTGGATTAGCCAAGTTTGAAAGTTTATGCTGTGTGTCTTTTCCTTTACTAGTGACATTGACATGCAATTACAAATTTAGGCAGTAGGTGTCAATCACGTGCAAGAAATGTTCTCAATATCATCAACCAAATGGATTAAATGAAAAGTCAACGTGTGCATCAGTCCGATTAGCCACTTCAGCTTTTTGAATTTGCATAATCTTTTAACCAGATTTAAGAGTTCTGCTTTTTTTTATTTCTAAACCGCTCAGGGAGGAGTAATTCAGTGCTGCCACAAGCTTAAGTACTAGGTGCAATGACTTCAATATAGAAGATTTTAAGACTAGAAGGACTGAAATGTGTTAACTGTAAAATTCCAAAAAGAAAATTTAATATGCCCTCATATAATAAATATTAAGAAGACAATCCATCAAATGTGAGGAGCCAGAGTAATAAAGCCATAACAAGCACCATCTTACGCATACAAACACGCACACCCACTGCTATGATTTAGCACTGGCATCTGGAAAAAGGGAACCAGATGAGTACCTGAGAAAGCGAGGACAAGACTGCTGTCGACCACAGTATCTTATTACATTTTAGCATTTCAATGTTTATATTGTTACTAGTCGTCCCCCGCAGCTCCGCCCACGTAGTCGTGAAACTGGACAGTGAGGAGGGCCCACTATTGATGTCATGCTTCCCCTTCCCCTCGGCCTGCTGCATGTCTCTCAATTAGCGCGAATACATTGCTCCTGCAAGTGAACTATGATACTTAGCGCAATGAGAAAAGTCGCAAAATAAACCGGAATGTTCAAGCAAATTCTAGAAAAAAACAATCTAAATCTATTAAGTAGTTCTCTTGTGAAAAGCGGACAGACATACAGACGTTGGATTTTATATATAAAGATAACTTGTGTCTTTTCAAACTTTAGTGCTATTTTTCCTTTTATACGAGGGACATTCAAAAGGTTTACACACTTTTATATTTTCGATGGAAACAGTGAAGGCACGAAGAGTAGTAACTGGGCATTAAAAAGTTGGTATGACACTGGGAAAATTGCATCGCAATCGAAGGTGACTATGTAGAAAAGTGATGCCGTTTGTTTTTGAAATTCTTAATAAATAGAATTAAAAAAAGTGCGGAAACATTTTGAGCATCGCTCGTACTTTAGTCACTTAGATTAGATTCGATTTGATCTTTACTATCACATACACTGCAAGAACATAGTGAAATGCTTTTTGCCACAGCTGAGGCTCTGACTAAACCGAGGGACAGGGTGCCTACTTCCTGTTGAGGTGGGGCATATCCTCAACACCTGTCCCCTCAACCTCGAGCCGCTGGACCCCAGGAGAGAGGTATTGTGCTGTGTCTAATCCTCTGGCGGTCACAAATACGGGAGTGGTGTTGTTAAATGAGCACTCGGTGGTGGCTTTGTTCGATTCCGGGAGTAACACTACCATTGTTGCTCACCGTTATGTTTTACTGTGACAGTGGGTAACTCTTTGAACGAGCATTACTTGTGTACATGGAGAGACCAGGTCTGCAAAGTGTTTTATAACCAGGGAGGGGCATCCTATAGAACTGCTTGTTGCTGTGTTGCCTGAGCCCCCCTTCCCGGTTATACTGGGACAAGACTGGTCAAAAAGTAACTGTGGTAGAGCTGTAACCACTCAGAAAACTAAGTTGGGTCAGATTATGGAAGGGCAAGGGGCCCTTCCAGCTGCTCCCACACCGTGCTCATCGGCAACTACTGATGACATAGACAGTCCGGGGGAGCCCTTTTTGGCTACAGACCTCACCCCGGAAGTACAACCGGAGGAGGTTCCGGGTCGGAGTGGTACTGCCCCTGATCGCTGGCGTGGAGTATCAGTTTCGGTCCACACCGGCGTCCTTTAAAAGACAACAGTAGAATGATGATTCCCTGAAGTTTGCCCGGAATACCATTGTGTCCGTAGATGACATATCGTCAGCTGATTTCACTTGTTATATCGAGTTGCGGAACACGAAGGTGAGGTACAGAAGCTAGCTCATGCCCACCTTCTAGGCGCCCACCTTGGGGCCAAAAAAACGCTAGAGAGAGTGAAACTTCGGTTTTACTGGCCAAGGATCAATGAGGAGGTCCGACATTTCTGTCAGTCTTGCCCAGTCTGTCAGCTACGTTAGATACCCCGGATGGATCGTGCTCCTCTCATCCCAATTCCCCTTGCAGACGTGCCCTTTGAGAGGATGGGTGTCGATCTGGTAGGACCCCTACAATCTTCGACGTGAGGCCATAAATATATATTAGTAATGGTCGACTATGCAACTCAATATCCCGAAGCGGTTTCCTTGCGAGCCGCTAACTCAAAAAATATCGCACGTGAACTAGTAGGACTTTTTTCCCCGAGTGGGTATACCTAAAGAAGTCCATACGGACTAAGGTACGCCCTTTACTTCGGATATGTTTAGGGAAGTCGCCAAGTTACTACGCATTAAGTATCTCAGGACGTCAGTATACCATCCCCAGAAGGACGGGATGGTAGAAAGATTTAACCAGACCCTGAAACAGAAGCTCCGCAAGGTACTCAGCGTGGACGGTAGGAACTGGGATCAACTTTTACCGCTAGTGCTTTTCGCCTACCGGGAGGTGCCACAGGCCTCCATGGGGTTTTCCCCTTATGAACTCCTGTATGGACACCAACTCCCGGGCATTTTGGACGTTTTAAAAGAAGGTTGGGAAGGGGAGGCACTTTCCTCCACTAACATCATAGAATATATCACGCAGTTACGCAATAGACTAGAGAAAATTCGACCCCTCCTTAAAGAGCACATGTCCAAGGCTCAAGCAGCGCAGGTCTTGAATTATCACAGAAACTCCTCCCTGCGCAAATTTCAGCCGGAAGACTGTGAAATGTTGCCTGTGCCCACTTCCCACTCCAAATTGCTGGCCCACTGGCAAAGCCCACACGAGGTTAAGGAGAGGAAAGGGTGCGTGGACTATTTGGTGCGTCAACCGAATTGGCGACCGAGCAAGAGGGTGTACCATGTTAATTTACTGAAGCCATGGAGAGACAGGGACGAACCACCTCCTTCCGGCCCCTCCCTCTCCCTTTTTTCAGAGAAAACCAAACTTGACTTCAGCCACAATCTGACTGCCCACCAGCGACAGGAGCTCGAAGGTGCAATCCTGTCTGTCCCGGAAGTGGTCAGTGAAGCACCAGGCTGGACCTCACTGATTCAGCACAAAATCGTGACAGACCCGAGGGTGGTAGTCAGGGAATGCCCCTATCATCTCCCGGTGGCAAAACATGCTGAGGTGGAGCTAGAGGTACAGCGGATGTTGGACATGGACATCATTGAAGAAAGCCATAGCCCCTGGTCCAGTCCTATCATCCTCATTAGTAAGCCAGACGGGTCGTGGAGGTTCTGTAATGACTTTAGATGTCTTAATCAGATCTCCAAGTTTGATGCCTACCCTATGCCCCAAGTGGATGAGCTCCTCGAGAGGCTGGGGACGGCCTGTTATCTGACTATTCTTGACAGCCTTTAGCACCCCTAGAGGGCATTGGCAATACAAGGTCCTTCCATTTGGGCTGCACGGGGCACCAGCAACTTTCCAGCGTCTGGTAGACAGAGTACTAAGGCCCCATCAGTCCTATTGTGCCACCT
The DNA here is from genome assembly GCF_016835505.1 of Polypterus senegalus. NCBI lineage: Eukaryota > Metazoa > Chordata > Cladistia > Polypteriformes > Polypteridae > Polypterus > Polypterus senegalus. The sequence continues at coordinate 180,731,154 of NC_053159.1, forward strand.
ACCTGGATGATACGGTCATCTTTTCCGGCACCTGGGAGGAACATGTGCTGCAGGTATACGCTGTCCTCCTGACACTAGCAAAAGCCAGGCTGCGTATCAATCCCCAGAAATGTTATTTCGGGTTGAACGAATCCAAATATTAGGGCTACTTGGTAGGAGGAGGACTAGTGAAGCCACAGTGTTCCAAAATAAAAGACATCCTGGAATGGCCCCGTCCGATAGTCAAGAAGCAAGTGCAAGTTTTCTTAGGACTAGTGAGTTACTATCGCCGTTTTATACCTCGGTTTTCTGAGAGGGGTGCCCCCTTGACAGATTTAAAAAAGAAAAGGGCCCCTTTGCATGTGGTGTGGAACACTGTGACGGAACAGGCATTCAGTGACTTAAAAATGGCCCTCACAACGGCACCTGTTTTGAGAACTCCTGATTTTTCTGTTTCCTTTCTACTCCAGACTGATGCTTCGGACACAGGTCTAGGTGCCGTGCTGAGCCAAAGCATCGATGGTGTCGAGCACCCCATGATTTACCTGAGCTGGAAACTGTTTGACGGGGAGACAAGTTATACAGTGGTGGAACGTGAAGCCCTGGCCATCAAGTGGGCGATAACTCACCTGTGGTACTACCTGTTGGGCATCCTGGTGACAGACCACGCCACTCTCCAATGGATGGCTCTTCACAGGGACTCGAACCCCCAGGTCACTAGGTGGTGTTTGGACTTGCAGCCATACAAGTTCACTGTCACTTATCGCCGGGGTAACCTCCAAGCCAACGCTGATTCTCTCTCCTGGGTTCATGACCTCTCGGTTCGGGCCGCCTGACCCAGTGGGTCTGGGCTGAAGGGGGGGTCATGTCACGCACTAGCGCTTGGGGAGCAGCTTAAGGACCCGACGTGCAACGCAACAAGTCGTGCCAGGGGACAACGGCGGGGTACTAATCTCTTTCTTTTTCTTCAGAAATGATGAAGCAACACCGCCATAATTCTGCCCGGACGACTCAAAGAACCGCAACACTTCCGGGTCCCGTTCAACCCTCTGGTCCCCGTTTGATGACGTCAGTTATCCATGCATAACCACGTCTTTCCCACCATCCCACTTTTTAATTTCCGGTCCGCCTCCAAAAATTGTCCGTCCACCCATCCTTGTGTGTCTAATGATTTACTTGAATTATTTTGACCCTTACTTTACAGTATACGGGGCTAAACACCCCAAACCTTTCACCGTGTTGTCTGTATTTATTGCAATATATATAAAAAAATACTTTTTAAAAACCACACCTATATTAAGTTAAAAAGTGTACTAAAAAGTTAAAAATAAGTCTGTCATACATCACTTTTAAAATAAAAGCGTGGGCGCTTTTCATCAATCAACATTCAAAAAACACTTCTTAATATCTTAGCAAAAGCGCCCCGACTTATTTTTTACATTTTTAGTACACTTTTTAACTTAATATATGCATGGTTTTTAAAAAGCATTTTTTAATATTTCTATAACATATTTTCACACAAAGGATGTAGCTCAAAGTGCTTTACAACAACCAAGACAATACAATACCCAACACATAATAGTGTTAGATTTGAAGCAGGACCCTTAGTTATTGCTGTTTATTAATATGAAATGAAAAACAGAGCTGGTTGTCTGTTCATTAATTCTTTATTAAACCTGCTTAATCCACTTTCAGGGCTAGAAAGTTTCAGCAGCATTATGAGGAAGTCAAGCTTAACTGGATGTTGGCCACACTCCTGCACACACCCAGAATCGCTCACACAGGGTCAATTTAGAGCAGTGGCCCTCAATCATGGTCCTGGAGGGCCGCAGTGGCTACAGGTTTTCACTCCAGCCAGTGTGCTAATTAGAACTTAGTCCTTGCTGATAATGATAGTTAAATTTTAGTTACATTGTAGATCAGAGGTCCTTAATTACAGTTCTGGAGGTCTGCTATGGCTGCAGGTTTTCACTTTAACCAACTTCTTAAGTAGTACCCATTTATTTACTACTAAAGCAATAAGTTTTTTGTGCTTAATTTTAGTTCTCTTGCCTGTTACCATTCAAAATCCTTAATTGCCTGTTTTAGATTTTAGCAGTTGCATTTAAGTTTTAATTGTTGCCTGTTTTCTTAATCAGACATTAGTTAATAATGAGATGCAGATAACCAATAAGCCTACAGCCCTCCAGCTCACGGGTTTACCATTAAGTGTCAGTGATAAAAAATGTTTAGAAATGAAGGAGAGGGAATTTGGAAGGACCATTAAGTTTAAATCTGTTCTGGTCCACAAAACACTTGGATAATGTTCTCACAGAAGGAAACTCTACAGTGCAATTCAAATTTCTCTTGGATGAATGCAAGCATAAACAAGCTAAATAGTTCAATACCAAGTCTCTTTATAAGCATGGACTGCTTTCTAATTGGGAAACTAGTTGGAATAAAAACCTGCACTCATGCATAACGCCGTGCGTAGAATTCGCACTAAAACATTACGTAAGCACAAAAGCCGAAATGTTCTGACGCACAGAAAAATCCAGATGCAGGAATCTGTGCGTACTCCAACTTCCACGTTCTTCCTCAACATAAATCCCGGTCAGCGTGAAAACTAACGCTCGTGCACACGCCTTATGACCCCGCCCCAACTCCTCCCAGAATTACGCCTCTTTGAATATGCAAATCAATATAAATCGCCCTTAAGCTCAGCCTTCTGTGAAAAGACTATGGGAAAAGCATGGGGTTTCCCGTATAAGAATTTCAGCGAATACCAAGTGGAGGCAAAGGAAAAACATACTATTTGTTTAATTAAACCATGGTATAATCAACAAAAGGAAGTTGATCGAGTGACATAGCGTGTTGGAGAAACTTGAAAGCTCAGATATCAAAGTCGCTGTGAAAAGGCGAGTCATAGCCCACCGTCTGAGTGTCATATGAAAGCTTATTAGGCTACAGACAAAAAAAAAATAGGCACACAGTGGGAAAAAAGCATGAAATATCAACTTCAATCTCGAAATTTCCAATTTAATCATGTAGTTTATTTTGTCATTAAAGTAGAACATCATAAACGTCATCTTAAAATCGTTTAATTAACCAGTTTCTCAAATCACATCGTAATTAAAGTAGCATGTTAAATGCTTTGTTTTGTATGTGATCTTCTATGTGCTCTATGTGTGTGAATCAATACTTGCTTCTTAAACCAGCTCTCTTCCTCCGACTGGACACAGAATCCATTACATTTGTGATATTACAGCTCTCTGAATAACTAAAATACTGAGATGTATACGTGGTATCATTTTCATGATGATAGTTAAAGCACGTTATTAAACATGGGTTTCATGGCGCAGTGATTGTGTGCGACCTTCGATGAAATTATTTATTGCAGCAGTACTCATGGGCGGCTCTAGGCTTGTGGCGGCCCTGGGCAGAAAAAGAATCGGTGACCCCTTCGCCCGCCAATGTCAATATGGTATCTAATGCACTGTGGATGGCCACGTCTGTTGCGAACACTGCATAGCCGCCTCGTGCTCATGACACAAGCGTTTAACTTTTGTCGAAATTTGCCGCTACGTTTTTAGCTTTGTCGTTATTTTCTCTTTCTGTTTTATATTCAATATATATTGGCGTGGCCGCCCCTGCAGTCCTTGCTTTTCTTTCCCCAAGTAACTGATCGCCACACAATCAGCACTGTAATAGACGTTAATCCATCTGTAAGCTTAGAGCGCCGATTCTTCAAAACGTTTGGAAAAAAGGAACATTGAACTATCTTCGTAGTACATGTTTAATTATTCTATCCTTCACGCCAGTCCCAGTGAAGAATATAGATTATTTAAATGAAGTTAAAGTTTTACCAGTATAATATAATAAACATATTTTGCTGCATTTCATCTTAAAAATATATCGTCATCATATGTAAATACACACTTTATAAAGTGGCTCAGGTTGTGTAAAATTATAACTGTAGTGCAAGTTTACAGTGAGGTAATTTTACTTATAAGTACAAACAGTTCTACAAGGTGCAATTGATTGAGTGCGTTTATAGTTCTTGGGATGAAACTGTTTCTGAACCGCAAGGTCCGTACAGGAAAGGCTTTGAAACGTTTTGCCTTGGCTGAGGTAGCATATGCTTGATTCTGTATCCCGATAATTCTCTTTCCGCTGTGATTCACACTCAGATACAGTGATATAAATACTACAAGTGGTGCGGTGAGAGTAATATGGAAAAAGATGATCCGCTGTGGCAACTCCTAACTGGAGCAGCTGAAAGAAGAAGAAGAAGGTGCAGTGAGAGTAGCAACGTTAAAGCAGTTATGGTATTTGGAATACTATGGCTATTCCCTGGACCATTATATTGTTATAAGTTAATTACAATCAGATGCATTACACTAATAAACAATATGCGGTTAGTTTCAGTGTATTTATAAAGCCGTATCAGGAAAATAAGGAGTAACTACACAGGAAGAGTAGCACTGCTTTGACGCTGGGTGCCGCCAGTCTGCAAAACCGAGCACAGAACTTGCGTACGACAAGGTATGAGCTACCGTGGAAAAGTGCACAGCTTTATGCCAAGTGTAGGTTTTATACATCACAATTTGAACGTGGAAAGGTTCTTACACAACATTTCTGTGCGTACGCACCATTTATACATGAGGCCCCAGGACTGTGATTGAGGATCCTTGATTTAGAGTCAAAAATCAACCTAATATGAAACATGTCAAGGGGAAGAAATTAAAAGTACAAACAACATCCACAGAGTAACCAGGCATTGCCAGTAAGCCAGAAGACTCAACAACATCACATAACAATTTAGGGTGTCAGAGGTATTAGGCACTAGGCAGTAAACTATCCTAGAGAGGGTGCCAGTCATACTCAAACACATTCATATTCACCAGAGGCCAATTTGGAATCAGGAATTTTCCAGAAAGAACACATCTTTTGGATGCAGGAGAAACCCAAACCAAAAGGGAGAAAATGCAAACTCACTGCTGACAATGATTAGCTGCACTAATTGACCCCTGGATGCTGGATCCACAGTGCTAACCACTGTGCCACCCAGTAATATATCAAAAACAACTTAACCACAAAGGGGAAGGATTTCTTGAAAGAAAAGACACATTAAACCCAAGCAGCAGCCCACATCAACCTACCCCTTCCCCTCATAGCTGAACTCACCTTGCGCACCCAATGGGGCATGGTATGTGTGCTGGGAGAGCGATGGTGGGTGTTAATCACGATCACTGTAATGATAATGGATGTGATGACAAATACCATGGTGAAGAGCATATATTTGCCAATTAGGGGCACGGCGCTGGATGTGGAGGGGATGAGCTCCACAATAACCAAGAGGAATACAGTCAGGGACAGCAAGACAGAGATGCTCAGAGTCATCTTCTCACCTACAGGAACAAGAAGAGAGGCTCATTATCAGTCTGCCCGCCACAAAGAGCCACAAAGGTAACTAAGCATTTTTCTAATGAGCTTTATTAAGAAAAGAAATGGATTTATTTTTGTGGGAGGTGACTAGTGATGGCTATTGCAGAGTTTGTATTTTGAAGGAGTTCATTTATCAGTAACTTCAGTTAGTCTTCATGTAACTGCCAACAGTTTTTTTCTTTTTTACCTTAGCAGGTGCTAATCTCTCTATATATAAAATCCAACATCTGTTTATATGTCTGTCCGCTTTTCATGAGAGAACTACTTAAAGGATTTAGATCGGGTTTTTATCAATAATTTGCTTGAACATTCCAGTTCGCTTGCAGCAGCGATTAATAAGTACGATCTGAAGAAAGGTGGACGGGCCATGGGGAGGGGGAGGCAGGACGTCAGGAGTAGGGAGCCAGGCTGGGCCCTCCTCACTCACATGCCAGCGTCCACTTGAGTTGGGTCTGTATGTCTGTCCACCTTTCACGAGAGAACAATTTAACGGATTTAGATCGGGTTTTTATCTATAATTTGCTTGAACATTCCGGTTGACTTTGTGACTTCTCTCATCATCCTACGTATCAGAGTTCTCTTACAGCAGCAATTAATAAGTGTGAATCGAAGAAAGAGGGAGGCGGGCTGAGGGCAGGTGGAGGCGGGACCTCAGGAGTAGGGAGCCGGGCTGGGCTCTCCTTACTCACACGCTAGCCTCCACTTGAGTCAGGTCTGTATGTCTGTCTGCTTTTCACGAGAGAAATATTTAACAGATTTAGATCGGGTTTTTTTCTATAATTTGCTTGAACATTCTGGTTGATTTTGCGATTTCTCTCATCACGCTAAGTATCAGAGTTCTCTTGCAGCAGCGATTTACAAGTGCAAAGCGAAGAGAGAGGCTGCAGGCCGAGGGAAGGAGGAGGCATAAAATTAATCGTTTTGACTTCAGATTTGGTCAGAGATTATTCCTCTTTCCTGTTATCACTGATACATTCACTGTACCACATAAAAATTGTTTGCTGTATCAACACAAGCTCAGGCAATTGCTATAAGCAGCCCAGATATCAGAGAGGTACGTACTCTTTAATGTTGTCATTTTTTTAATTTGCACCAAACTTCATCTTATTAATGAAGGAAACCAGATGTTATACGGTGCATTCATGCATTTTCTAATCTTATTATTCCATTATAGAGTCACAGGGAACCAGGATTTATAGTGGCAGCATCAGATGAAATACAGGAACTGATGCCAGGTGTGATACAATTCCACTGTTGGCTGCACTCACACAAACACACCCACACTCACTCTCAAAGTAGAATGGCCAGCCAGCCCAATGTTCAGGTTTTTACCAAGTGGGAGAAAACTGGATCATTTTTGGGGGACAAACAGAAAAAGAGGAACAAGCAAACTCCAAAGAGATTCAAGCGTAGGTCGTTGGAACTTGGTGGTAACTAAGCTAAACTTTGTGTATACTTATGATATTAAATGCCAGAGAATCCTTTCAAAGCATTAAAAAAATTATTTGAAGAAATATGCCAAATACAGTCGACCCTTGATATACCACCGGCCTGACATGCAAACAATTTGCTTCACGACCAAAATTTTTGTTTTGAATTACGACCAACATCTTGCGTTACGACCCGAATGCGGTCACGTGTATCCGCTTATGTGATTGTAAACAAACAGCCGAGAGCGTTCGTAAGCGTCAGATGGAGCCCAGATACACGTGTTTTTGGACGTAATTTCGGTCACTGCAGTGATTTATATAATTTATTTTGATAATTGCTAAGGAAGAAAGAGAAGGCGACGAAGGTAAAGAAAGCAATCGCAATCGAAACGAAGAAGGAAATTGTGTGGAAATATGAGAGTGGTGTTCGTGTGACTGATCTCACTAATATGTACAGCATGTCGAAATTTCACCATCTCGACAATTTTACAAAGAAAAGATTTGTATAAGGAAGCTCCTTCCGAACAATAACCACCTTCCATTTCATTCTCCTCCTCCTCCCTTGCTGCAAGCCAAAGATGTCAACTTGAATGGTGAGTACAGTGTGAAATTGTTGTTTCTGGTAGGCTAGGCACTTTTTATAACTTTTTGGTTAGTACATTAGAAAAATTATTGTTTTTTTTTGGTAAATTATACACATTATACATCCCCTTTTTATTATGAAAAGGTTAAGTAAGTGTTGCTGTGGGAGGTTCGGAATGCATTATGGGTATTTCCATTATTTCTTATGGGAAAAATAGTCTTGACTTACAACCAACTTGAGTTACAACCAGCCCTCGCGAACAAATTGAGTTTGTAAGTCAAGGGTCCACTGTAATGGAAAAAGAGGATTTTTAAAGATGGATGAACAGAATGGCTTCCAGCAAAAACAAGTGACATTTACTGTTTCTGCACCAAGTAGTGCCTACGTAATATGTTAAAAATAAGCACATTAATATAATAGACCAAAAAAAAATCAAATCCAACTCAACCTACACACCTGAGTCAGTAGGAAGGTAAAACACCAGTCCAGTCAAGAAGGAAAAAAGCAGACAGGGAATAATGACGTTAACAATGAAGTAGAGAGGTAGGCGCAGCATGAGGAAGTGGTAGGTGATGTCCAGATATGGCGTGTCAGGGCAGCAGGAGTAATTGACCCAGTGCTTCCAGCCGCGATAGTCTTTCATAACCCACTCTCCGCTTTCCATGAAGTTGCTTAAGTCTGGACGGTCGTTTTCCTGATAAAATTAAAATGTGCAAAATAAAATAACAGTATATTTTGATTCAATTCACAGTTAAATAAATAACCTAGTGTGACCTGCAAAAAAACCTGGCGGCCTTTCAAAACACAGTTTTCTTCCCATTTTATCACCGCAGATCAGTTTAAATATCTAGGGGTAAACATTACAAGTAGACATAAAGTTCTCTATCAACAAAATTTCGCTGTCTGTATGGAAAGATTTAAGCAAGACTTGCATAGATGGTCAACCCTTCATCTCACTTTAGCTGGAAGAATTAACATTGTTAAGATGAATATCCTTCCTATGCTTTTATTTTTATTTCAAAACATTCCAATATACATAAATAAATCATTTTTTAAGAAATTAGATTCAACCATAACCTAATTTATTTGGAATTCAAAACATCCACGTATCCACAGAGCAACCCTACAAAGACCTAAGGCAGAAGGTGGCATGGCTCTACCTAACTTTCAGTTTTATTACTAAGCAGCAAATAAACAAGCTATAAAAACCTGTACAATGACAAAAATAGGCAAACACACATAGGCTTGGTCTGCAATAGAAAAAAAATCCAGCAGTACGTCTTTATATTCCTTGCTTTGTAGCCCAATAAAGGCGAGTTATCTCCAATATACTAACAACCCAATTGTGCTTCACTCACTCAGAATATGGAACCAATGTCGGAAATATTTTATGACAAAGAAGCTTTTAACTGTGGCACCTCTGCACGAGAACCACCTTTTTCCACCCTCTCAAACATATGCAGTTTTTAATGTCTGGAAAACATTTGAGATTAAATCACTTAGATGTGTGTAAATAGACAACGTTTTTGCATCCTATGAACAATTACACTCCAAATTTAACTTTCCAACAACACATTTCTTTCACTATCTTCAAATCAGAAACTTTGTTAAACAGAACCTACCTCTGTGCCGGAAAAAATATTTATCAGTCTTGAGGATTCAGACAGCACTTCTGTAATATATAAAACTATTTTACAGTCCCTCCCTTTCAAAGATCCAAGAGTGCAGTGGGAAAAAGATCTCTCACTCAATCTTTCAGAAAAGGAGTGAAAGGTAGCAATGCAGAGGATTCACTCGAGCTCCATATGCGCAAACCATAGAATTATTCAACTTAAAATTATATATCGAGCACATCTGTCTCGTTTAAAATTGTCCAAAATGTTTCCAGGGCAAGATCCAACCTGCAAACGCTGCAATCGAGTTCCAGCCTCATTGGGTCTCATGTTTTGGGCCTGCACCAAATTAACATCATTTTGGACCAAAATCTTTAAATGCCTTTTAGACAGCCTTGGTTTCACAATTCCTCCTGATCCATTAACAGCTTTGTTTGGTGGGCTCATAGAGGGGCTTAAAGAGGAGAAGGACAAACAAACTGTAATCGCCTTTACTACACTATTAGCACGTACACTTATCTCGCTCAACTGGAAGAATCCTAACTCTGCTATTCTAAACCAATGGGTAACTGATGTGTTATACGATTTGAAACTGGAAAAACTCAAATTCTCACTTAGAGGATCTGTGCAGAACATTTTCAAAACCTGGCAGGATCTGATCAATAACATTTTAGAATAAGCTTTTATATTACTGAGGAAGCAGATTCTCTCCCCTTTTCTCCCTTTTTATTTATCATTATTCACTTATTAATTCATATACTTACTTATTTTTCTAGCTTTAAGTTTTACTTTGCTGGCTTAGCTTTCTTTCTCCGGGGTGGGGGTTGATTTGTTTTTTGATCTTATGTTTGTAGAAATTGATTTATTTGTATGGAATGTTGTGTGATTTTAATAAAATCAATAAAAGCAAATTAAAAAAACAGTTTTCTTTAGTGCCTTATTAATAGTTAAGAGTGAGTGTTATTAGAATTGCTGGGATATTTGATTTGGTGTCCCCCTACATATGAATAACAACAATAATGGTTTAAAATAAATCAAAGGACTATTCACATTTTCAATTACAGATATGGTGCCTCCCCAAATATTTGAATTAACAATACTATAGCAATGCATTGAAATATTTGATTACATTCGTGCATCTCTGCTGCTAACATCCTGAATGAGTAGAAAGGCATTAAAATGTGCAACAAAATGCAAAAAATAAACCTAATAACTAATTATTAACTAGACATGAAAGGCACTATATAATAGATAGCTAGCTAGCTAGATAATTTTATTGATGCCAAAGGAGAGTTCAATATGCAATAATCAATTAATCAATAGAAAACAGAGGACTTGAAAAGCTGGCCAGAGGAAATATTAAATGCTTTTTTAAATAATTAGTTGAAGGTGTACATGGAGTTGGCCTGCAGACCAAACTAAACTTTCACCAACAAAACCCACCATTGGGAGCAACTATGAATACCTGTCCTTCCTCGTGGCACTTCACTAATAATGCACAGATATTGTCACTAAATAAAAGTTCACCAAAGGGAAGAATTTTGCAATGAAGGACAGCCTGTGGTGGTCTGCTGCAGAATTCTTTGTTTTCTAGTGTGTGGGGCCTCCCGTGAGATGTTCTCAATTTGAAGAAGGATGCATGACAAACAAACGACAAGCCTGCACATCTTCATCTTAAACCTGTTTGTTGTGATATGAGATTTTGCATATAAGTCGATAAATATTTTGTATGCCTTTATTTGTAATTTAGGAAAAACTAAGTCAAGAAAGTTAATTTTACGAGTTGGGGGAAGTGCTTGAAACAAATGCTTCTCTGCTGGAGTCTCTCTCTTATCCCCCACACAAAATCAGTTGCCTAACTGCCAAGCTTTACCTCAACAAATGGTTTTGGAGGATGGCAGGCGTGAAGGTATTCTGTGCCCCATTATTCCAAAGTATGGCTGTTTGGAATTGGCTTGTATCAGAAGCCTTTAAGTATCACGACACCGTATTGGCTGTAGGGGTTGAACAGAACATCTATAAAATTTGCTTGGTTAAGCTCACTCTCTTTTCTACTAATATCTGATGAAGAAGCATCTCACACCATGAACTGACAAGAACAACACAATGAAGAGCTCAGCTTGGCAGCCATATTAAAACAGGCATGCGGCCTGTTCTGAAGAAAGCTGACCACAAATGATGCCTTAACTGGACATTTTTAATTAACTAACAAGTCTGTGTGCCGCCTGAAACTACACATCACCATTTAATCAGGTTGTATGGTTGGAATAATCAAATGTACTTTGCACATTGTTATTATTTATGAATATTATCAATAATACATTATTTAAATTGTAACTTAACTCCTGTTTGTCTTTTAATAAACCTAATTGCCTGAGGTTATAGATGTAGGAGGGAAGGTGGGAGAAGTTATCTATATATATAATTCACTGAGGGCACGCAAGACAGTGAGCGCAAGCAAAACAGAGCCCCGCCCGCCAACTCTAAGACCATGGGATACGCTCGACAGAGCCCCGCCCGCCAACTGTAACCGTCCTCCCGAGTCCAGCGTCGCTCTCGAGGCATGCAACAACTCACCAAACACAGCCTCAGTCGCTGCCTGTGCAAAAGTCCACATGCACCTCTGAGCCACGTTGACTTTACACCGCACGCAAGACAGAGAGCCCCAATTGCCAACTCACAGAGCCCTGCCCACCAACTCTGAGACCATGGGATATGCACGCATTTAGTGTATAAATGGATATAAATAATTGCATGTAAACAATTCGCCTAAAATCTGTTGTATGTAAACAATATTGTTTAAAACGTTATTGTTTTTTCATCAGAAAACCCGGTTTCCACGTCTACCTGTATTAGTTTAAATGGCACTTTTACCACTCACAATAGGGCGGACGCACTGACTTATCGTGTCGACTGGGCAACACAGTGAATGCGGCGTCTATCTATATATGTCTATGTTTTCCGTAGCCTGCTGCAGGAAGATACTCTCTCGACCATTGGCATTGGTTTCGCTCCTTGCTATTTTCGTTATACTGCGATGGTGGTTTCTTAAGCCTTTGTTATACTGAATTCCTTTCTCACTGTTTTCCGTTCTTATTCTTACACCGCCGTATGCTACGGCGGGGCTTCGCTAGTATACTATAATACCTTATAAGCAGTATTAAGTCTGTGAGATTTGAGACGTTCTGACAGAGGCTACATATTAATAATACAATAGAGGAAAGTAGAGCAATATATATTACTCTACCAAGACAAAACACTGTTGAATTACTGAGCTATAAGGACATACAGACAAGTGATTAGTCCCCACATTTCCTTACCAGGTTAATAACGACACAATTGCCATCATACGTCCAGGTACCCAGCTTCATGCTGCAATTCTGCAGGTCAAATGGGAAGTGCGTCACGATAATCTCACAGTAGCTTTTAAAAATAGCAGGAGGGGTCCAGGTGATCTTCCCACTGTGTTCCAGAAGTACTTTGGTTTCATGCACAATGGCAAAGTCACCGTCAGCACTGCAAAACAGTATTTAAACAGGATTTAAATGAGGACTTGTATAAGAAAATGACCATATGGCTCGCCTGTTTGCAGTAGTTGTTCAGCTGCACATTCATTTTCACCTACTTGTTGTAGAGGACGAGATCTGGGCGCCAAATATTGGTTGAAGGGATCCTGATCTTTTTTATCCCCCCATACTCATCTGGATTCCACTTTAAATTGACATCAACCCATTGCTGGAGAAAGAAAGATTATTACAGCAAACATGATGGTGGAGACAGAAGTTGATAGATCAATAAGAATCAATGATATTCTTAGTAAGCATGGTCTCGGGAACATTGACTGTTTACTTATTCATACCAGTTGCAGCTGCTAGGACAACTGACTTATTAGGTCATAAATCCACAGTTTATTATGAATACATTATGTAACTATACTTGACCTTATGCAAAATTAATTTTACTTTGTAGTTAAATATCTTACCTGATGTGTTAGCCAAGCTTAAATGTCTATCGAGGCACTACATGGTCCATGCCATACAATGGTACATGGAGGTGTTGGATTTTTAAATATACACAGTGCAGTTCAGATTGGGTAGGTGTAAGTGCATGTCATATAAGGGGTGTGCTGTGGGGAAACTGGCTGATTGCTAAGCTCTCAACTTTGCATTAAAACTCCACGGGTCATTAAGCAAGGCACCTGCACCCCCGAGTTCATTAGGAGTCTAGGTAGGACAGAGAGGAGGGAAGAAAGGAAGGGAAAAAAAAGAGAGCTGGAAGAAACTGAAGTGTGAAAGATTGGAATCGACAAAGAGTGCAACTGGGAGTGTGAGATGGTGTGGTTGATAGGAGGCAAGGCAGTTGACAGGATGCTCCATGATGAGCAAAAAGAAAGGCAGTCCATGAGCGAGTCGCTCCTGCTGAGCACTAAAGTAGCAGGACCAGCAAAAGGCTTTGCAGATCATTGTAAGGATGTTAAGAGATGTGGTGGGACAATGGATACAAGCTTTGTGTATCCCGGTGATAACCAGCTGAGGTGGCTGGGCCAAAAGCCGTTTAATGGATGACTGCACTTGCCGGTGCCCCAGCCTCACTGCGGAGAGGACAAAAGAGAGATGCAGTGAAGCACATGAGAGACGAGGAGGAAAGAACCCGATTTTACTTCTGTGTTATCGACTTCATTATTAATCTATTTATTTAGATTATTTATTAGATAGAGTTTAACTCCCAATGAGCACTTGCTTTTATTGAATATTTATTGGATTCTTTATTTATTGAAAAATGGATTGCACTGCACTTATTTAATGGACACTGCCTGTTTAATTTGGAATAAAATATACTAAGCAATTTTTTACACCATCCTTTCTTGTTTTGTTGCACTAGTCCATCTCAGTTTCATGGCTATAAAATTACAGGAAACAGGAAGATGACCATGGCTGCAGGTCTGGGGCATCATACTGGAATACCAATTTTGTTCTCTGCAGCGGGCACAGTATAGCACTAAAAAAATGTTCTATAAACACAATATTCGTGTAAAGGTCATAAAAATAACTGGCAGTTTTGAGTGACATACAGTAGCTCAAAAAATTAGGATGTAGTCCAACGAAATGCATATGCAGGCCATTACCCCTGAGAAATATAAGTCATATTATAAGTAGAAACATAATACTCCACCTACCCACTAGGTATGTTCTGGACTTCTAAGATTATTAAAGCTTTGACTCTGCCTCTGCTCCCTATAAAGCACCTAACATTGGAGGTCTAGTTTAATGAACATTTGTCTTTCTATACAATATGCTACCGTGGCTGTCCATTTGTCTGTACAGGATTTTAAATCACCTGTAGCTCACAAACCGTTTGACTTATTGACCTGACTTTTGGTACACATATACTACGTGATGTCTGGTATCCGCTTTTGGGGTGATGATTAACCTCCAAGGTTATTCCTCTTTTTATTTTATGTTATTGTAGAATCAACTCTCAGCAGTGGCCAGCAGGGAGTACAGGCACGCTTCTTATCCCTACCACCTTCGCCGTTGCTTCCCCTACCTCTTCATATTTTAAATCATTCTTGAGGCAGATTGAAGACTTAAGTGAAAAATTAAAGAAAATGTATTAAGTAATTGCAACATTGGCTTGATCGGTTTTAACGCAAAAAGATACCGACGAAAGAAGAGAAGAAGCGGGCCGCAAGGGTGGAGAAAAGAATAGCCGCTCAGGAAGCACCAAGCATATCAACCTCTGAGAAAACGCATGGTAAAAGTACAGAGAAAGAGGATGAAAACTATAAGTGAAGTGTATTCACTGCACGTTATCATGCAGTGCGCCGTAACTGGTATATAAATAATGTCTTTTTATTCTATGAAAGATTACACTCCAAATTTAATCTCCCATCAACACAATTTTTCCACTATCTCCAAATTAGAAACTTTGCTAAACAAAATCTGCCCAGGTTTCCTCACCTTCCACCTATTTCCATTCTAGAAGGGATATTGACCAGTCTTGGGGACTCAACAGCATTTCTATAATATATAAAAACATTTTGAAGTCCCTTCTTTTTAAGGATCCCAGATTACAGTGGGAAATGGATCTCTTACTTCAGCAATGCACAGAATTCACTTGAGCTCCATATGGGCAAAATATTTATTCAACTTGAAATCTTTTATTGAGCACATCTCTTTCATATAAAATTGTCCAAAATGTTTCCAGGGCAAGATTCAACCTGCAAACGTTGCAATCGAGCTCCAGCCTCACCGGGGTCACATATTTTGGGCCTGCACCAAATTAACATCATTCTGGACCAAAATCTTTAAAAATGCCTCTCAGACAGCTTTGATGTTCCAATCCCTTCTAACCCATTAACAGCTGTTGTTTGGTGGGCTCACAGTGGGGCTTAAAGTGGAGAAGGACAAACAAACTGTAATGGCCTTTACTTCACTATTAGCATGTAGACTTATCTCGCTCAGCTGGAAAAATCCTAACTCACCTCTTTTAAGTCAGTGGGTAACTGATGTTATATGTTATTTGAAATTGGAAAAAAATCAAATTCTCACTTAGAGCACCTGTGCAAAACTTTTTTAAAACCTAGCCGGATCTAATCAATAACATTTTAAAATAAACATTTATATTAAATTGTAAATCACATATTAATCAGGTTACTAGGACAGCCTTTTTTCACTTAAGAAATATAACAAAAATTAGACCCCTTATAACTTTGCAAGGTGCTGAAAAATAAGTTCACACTTTTGTTTTCAGTCGACTAGATTACTGTAACGCACTCCTCTCAGGACCACCCAAAAAAGACATCAATCGGTTGCAACGAGTGCAGAATTAAGCTGCTAGAATCTTAAATAGGAAAAGAAAATCCAAGTACATCACACCAGTTTTCATGTCACTACATTGGTTGCCTGTGCCATTTAGAATTGACTTTAAAATCCTGCTAATGGTTTACAAAGCCTTCAATAATCTGCACCATCCTATATCTCCGAATTATTCTCACCTTACACTCCAAATCGTAACCTTAGATCTTCAAATGAGGGTCTCCTTAGAATTTCAAGAACTAAACTTAAAAGAAGTGGTGAGGCGGCCATCTGCTGTTATGCACCTCAAATCTGGAATAGCTGATCGATAGAAATTCACCAGGCTAATATGGTGAAGCACTTTAAAAAACTGCTAAGAACGCATCATTGTAACATGGCTTTCTCATAACGTCATTTTAGTTTAACCCTGATATTCTATATATGCACTGAATTATTTTTTTCGTAGCTCCATGTACTAACCCCTACTCTCTCTCTTCTGTTCTTTTTCTGGTTTTCTGTGGTGGCGATCTGTGCCACTACCACCTAATCAGGGCACCAAGTAGTCCCTACATTGATGGATTGAAGGCTAGAGGTCCACATCAAAGTAATCCATGTGAAGCCTGAAAACCATGAAGACTGATTGAGATCACTGATGTTAGGTTGAATGCCTAGTGGAGGGCTGGGTGGTCTCGTAGCCTCAGAACTCCTGCAGATTTTGTTTTTTTTTTCTTGTTTTTTTCTGTCCTCCCTGGTCATCGGACCTTATTTTATTCATTGTTACTTAGTATTCCCTAATCTTATTTTTTTTTCTTTCTTCATCTTGTAAAGCACTTCGAGTTAACATTATTTGTATGAAAATGTGCTATAGAAATAAATGTTGTTGGTGTAAAAGACTCCTTTCTCTCTTTACTACTCTCAACAGTGTGGCTGTTGGCCTTCCTCTCTTTCTCAAGATTTGAATTTAGTTTTGTTAAGTATGACTTGATTTCATGGAATGTTATATGCTTTTAATAAATTCAATAAAAGATAAAAACAAAATTAAGAAAAATGAACATTACCTGCTTCAGCCTCACGTTGGTCGTTACAATCTGATTCACTTCATCCTGTCAGAAGAGCATTTTGAAAGGTTGAATTACCTACACACTGAATATATGATTTCATGATCAAGTCCACATAAACTCATTTTTGGGTGTTGGGTGCAACACAGGAAATTTAGAGTCACCAATCAACCAAACCTGCACGTCTTTGCAGATGAGGAAGAACTTGAAGGAAAACCCACACAAACAGGGGGGGAAACTTAGACACTCCATTCAGACAGCAATGCAAGACTGGATTCATGAGGCAGCAGTGCTAAGCACCAAGCTACTGTGCTGCCCAATTAGCATTATGGAAAAAAATGTCAGGACCTCACAAAGGATACAGTGCATCCGGAAAGTATTCACAGCTCATCACTTTTTCCACCTTTTGTTATGTTACAGCCTTATTCCAAAATGGATTAAATTCATTTTTTTCCTCAGAATTCTACACACAACACCCAATAATGACAACGTGAAAAAAGTTTACTTGAGGTTTTTGTAAATTTATTAAAAATAAAAAAACCTGAGAAAGCACATGTCCATAAGTATTCACAGCCTTTGCCATGAAGCTCTAAATTGAGCTCAGGTGCATCCTGTTTCCCCTGATCATCCTTGAGATGTTTAATTGGAGTCCACCTGTGGTAAAGTCAGTTGATGTGACATGATTTGGAAAGGCACACACCTGTCTATAGAAGGTCCCACAGTTGACAGTTCATGTCAGAGCACAAACCAAGCATGAAGTCAAAGGAATTGTCTGTAGACCTCCAAGACAGGATTGTCTTGAGGCACAAATCAGGGGAAGGTTACAGAAACATTTCTGCTGCTTTGAAGGTCCCAATGAGCACAGTGGCCTCCATCATCCATAAGTGGAAGAAGTTCAAAACAACCAGGACTCTTCCTAGAGCTGCCCGGCCATCTAAACTGAGCGATTGAGGGAGAAGGGCCTTAGTCAGGGAGGTGACCAAGAACCCGATGGTCACTCTGTCAGAGCTCCAGAGGTCCTCTGTGGAGAGAGGAGAACCTTCCAGAAGGACAACCATCTCTGCAGCAATCCACCAATCAGGCCTGCATGGTAGAGTGGCCAGACAGAAGGCACTCCTTAGTAAAAGGCACATGGCAGCCTTCCTGGAGTTTGCCAAAAGACACCTGAAGGACTCTCAGACCATGAGAAACAAAATTCTCTGGTCTGATGAGACAAAGATTGCACTCTTTGGTGTGAATGCCTGGCATCACGTTTGGAGGAAACCAGGCACCGCTCATCCCCAGGCCAATACCATCCCTACAGTGAAACATGGTGGTAACAGCATCATGCTGTGGGGATGTTTTTCAGCGGCAGGAACTGGGAGACTAGTCAGGATAAAGGGAAAGATGACTGCAGCAATGTACCAGAGACATCCTGGATGAAAACCTGCTCCAGAGCGCTCTTGACCTCAGACTGGGGCGACGGTTCATCTTTCAGCAGGACAACAACCCTAAGCACAAGATATCAAAGGAGTGGCTTCAGGACAACTCTGTGAATGTCCTTGAGTGGCCCAACCAGAGCCCAGACTTGAATCTGATTGAACATCTCTGGAGAGATCTTAAAATGGCTGTGCACCGACGCTTCCCATCCAACCTGATGGAGCTTGAGAGGTGCTGCAAAGAGGAATGGGCAAAACTGGCCAAGGATAGGTGTGCCAAGCTTGTGGCATCATATTCAAAAAGACTTGAGGCTGTAATTGCTGCCAAAGGTGCATCGACAAAGTATTGAGCAAAGGCTGTGAATATTTATGTACATGGGATTTCTCAAGTTTTTTTATTTTTAATAAATTTGCAAAAACTTCAAGTAAACTTTTTTCACGTTGTCATTATTGGGTGTTGTGTGTAGAATTCTGAGGGTAAAAATGAATTTAATCCATTTTGGAATAAGGCTGTATCATAACAAAATGTGGAAAAAGTGATGCGCTGTGAATACTTTCCGGATGCACTGTAACTTACCACGCTAATAAGCTGTATGAGCTGCAGGCCAACCGTTACCACGACTGCATGGCGGTGGTCTTCAACTGGCCGGACCACTTTGTTGTAGCCCTTGAACAGTTCCTTCACCAGTCGAGTCTCATGTTCTGAACACCAAGCCAAGCCTACAAAAGATGAAGCAAATACACGTAGTCAGTGTAGACCACTTGAGTGTCCTGATGGCACTCCCAAACTCATTAAGGTGACTTCTGGTGTTCAGGATAGTTCCCATTGGGGTCAGCTCCAAAATGAAACTGAATTTCTAGTGTCATCAAAAATGTCATTCCCTAATATTTCAGCATCCAGTCAAAGTTTATTTTATATTTCAAAGGAAATAAGCAAAAGATGTACATCTTACAAACAAGAACTGAAGAGATTTTCAAGTGATCCATGATCAGATCCGACTCTCATTTCCTTTGTGGCATCTTTAATTAAAGTGTCTTCCTGATGTTAAGCACATGGACGTCGATGGGAGTGAACGAGCGGCTCATGTTTACGACACTCTGTCACTTGTTGTGATTTATGCCTAAGGCCTAAAAAAAGCAACGCCAAAATGGGAGAGGGGAAACCGTCAAAACCCCGACCAAAATAAACAACCACTAGACCCTGGACATGCTGGAGCACCACGACTGCTGTCTTGCTCAACCCTGGGACTTTGAATTGTGTCCCTCCAGACTTTAGCACACTTCAGCACACCCCAACAGCACCTGGGGAAGAGAATGGCCTGAGCACGGACAGTACCTCAGCTGACCGATGGGAGACTTTGTGAGCATCTTAATGGCTGCAACTACATTCATTCTGATTCATTTCAATTGCCTTTTCCTGACAGAGCCTGATGTTAGCGATGTTAGGAATTATTAAGCCTAAGATTGAGCAACACCTTGCAAGGACAGGAGTTATTAGGAACACTCAGCATGGGCTCAGAAGAGGGAGGTCGTGTCTTACTAACTCTCTGGAATTCTATGATGAGGCAACAAAAGGATACAAACTGAGTGGAGCACATGATGTTATTTATCTTGACTTTCAGAAAGTATTTGATGAGGTGCCACATAAGAGGTAGGCATCAAACTAAAAAAACAGGGTGTGGTGTGTAGGTGGGGGCAGAATTGGCTCAGACACAGGAAGAAGAGGGTGATGGTGAGAGGAACCTCATCAGAACTGGCCGATGTTAAGAGTGGTGACCGGCAAAGGTCAGTGCTGGGCCTGCTGCTACTTTTAACAAATATAAATGATTTAGATAAGAATATAAGTAACAACTTGGTTAAGTTTGCTGATGATACCAAGATAAGTGGATTAGCAAATAATTTGGAATCCGTTATATCATCACAGAAGGACTTGGACAGCATACAGGCTTGGGCAGATGAAATTTAATGTTAGTAAATGCAAAATATTACATGTAAGAAATGAAAATGTGAGGCTTGAATACACAGAGGGAGGTCTGAAAATTGACCGTACACCTAATGAGAAGGATTTAGGAATCCGAGTGGACTCTAAGCTATCAACTTCCAGACAGTGTTCAGGAGCCATTAAGAAGGCTAACAGAATGTCAGGTTATATAGCGCCTTGTTGTGTGGAGTACAAGTCACAGGAGGTTCTGCTCAAGCTTTATAACACACTGGTGAGGCCTCATCTGGAGTCCTGTGTGCAGTTTGGGTCTCCAGGCTACAAAAAGGACAAAGCAGCACAAGAGAAGGTCCAGAGAAGAACGACTAGGCTGATTTAGGGCTACAGGGAATGAGTTATGAGGAAAGATTAAAAGAGCTGAGCCTTTACAGTTTAAACAAAAGAAGATGAAGAGGAAACCTGACTGAAGTGTTTAAAATCATGAAGGGAATTAGTCCAGTGGATCGAGACGGTGAATTTAAAATGAGTTCATCAAGAACACGGGGACACAATTGGAAACTTGTGAAGGGGAAATTTCGCACAAACGTTAGGAGGATTTTCTTTCACAAAGAACAATAGACACTTGGAATAAGAGACCAAGTAGTGTGGTAGACAGTAGGACTTCAGGGATTTTCAAAACTCAAGTTAGTGTTTTTTTGGAAGACATAAGTGGATAGGACTGGTGAGCTTTGTTGGGCTGAATGGCCTGTTCTCATCTAGAGTGTTCTAATGTTCATTGTACCCTGAATATTGATGATTTAATATAAACAAACTGCAAAAATATAATTTACTAGCCATGTGCGCCCAACTATGTTGCGCGTGTTAAAGTTGTCTGTGAAGGGCTCCCTGTTTAAACGCGGCTGCCAGTGGTGAACTGGGCCCTTCGTCGCACAGCATTATGATTTTTTATAAGGGAAACAAAATTACAAAAGAAAACCCTTGGATATTGATTCAATAGGAACGGCCTACTCGGAATCACTGTCCAAATAGTAATTATGTGGTGGTGTAGGAGCATTTCTGCTTCTGTCCGTTCACAGTCCGTCTCGTTTTCACGACGCTATCGTTTCCTCTCACGATGTCTTCTCAACCTTTTTCCAATCTCACAGGTTGCTTTGTGGCAATCCAAAGAGTAAGGCAATATATAGGCAATTATAAAAGGGGGACACATAGGTATCCAGGCTCTTTAAAGCATAAATAGGGATCACTTCACTGACATGTGAGCAAGCCACGGTACAACTGTGAGACGCGCAGCACTCACCGGCTACAACGTAACAATAATAATTTCCGGAACGAGCTGTTACATTGTTATTCATTTTACCCACTGTCTTTCTTTCATTCATATGTTACGTAGGCACGCACCTTTTATCTTCGGCAATCTCATTCTCTAACCAGGCCTCAGGAGCTAACCAGCGTAACACTGTCCACCACCCCTTTCGTTATTCCGGCACATTGTTGACATCCGTGAGTAACAACAACGTACTAAACTGGAAGGTGGTCTACGCATGTGTGGAATTCGCGGACAAACAAAGATCAAGATCTAAATGAAGATCTCTTTAGTTAATTTAAAGCACAACAATTTGTTTAGTTTGAATGTCTGTGTTTTGAGGTGTGACTGGCGTACTACAGTCTTCAGTAGTATAAGCCTGGAGGAGATTCTTAATGCAATGCCTATGTTTTAGCTGTCTCTCTACTGCCATCTAGTGCTGCTTCTCCTAATTCATTCGCGGACAAACAAAGATCAAGATCCAAATAAAGATTATATATAGAGATGTCACGATTGTTTTACTTTGTTATAAGTTTTATAGCAGTCACAAATTCCAATTTTAAGACTAGTTTTTTTCTTTGGAGTGGTTTTACTAATGTTAAAAATGAATTGCGTCTTTCCCTGGCACCATCTTGTTTGGTTACTGGTGTAATGTCTGCAAGCTGAGTGGGTCTTGAGACTAAACCAGTAGAAAATATCAAAACCAAAAAGAGGCCAATACAGTACCAGGAGATCATAAAGAGTGGGCATCAAGGTCAAAATGAGAGACCAAAATCATACTCAAAAAACAAACAGAGATTGTATAGTAAAACGAGTTTGAATGAGCAATTTGAAAAATGTTTTGAATCTGCAACTTGGATGAGGAAGTGAATTTCTGCAGAATCTTTAAAACTCGTCATGTGAGGCATCTTCCTGATTGATGTCAATTCGAAACAACACAGCACTACTCCCAAAAACAACATGGCAACCACCATGAAAACAAATGCTCAAAATGGTGGCTATATCCAAAAACTATAAACAAGAAAGTATTGATGATGTAGCCAAAATAAATAATAAGTACAAAATAATAATAAAACAATTATTTTATGAAACATTCTTCTTCTTTAGGGGTTGCCACAGCGGATCATCTTCTTCCATATCTTTCTGTCCTCTGCATCTTGCTCTGTCACACTCATCACCTGCATGTCCTCTCTCACCACATCCATAAACCTTCTCTTAGGCCTTCCTCTTTTCCTCTTCCCTGCCAGCTATCTTTAGTATCCTTCTCCCAATATACCCAGCATCTCTCCTCTGCACATGTCCATACCAACGCAATCTCGCCTCTCTGACTTTGTCTCCCAACCGTCCCAACCTGAGCTGACCCTCTAATGTCCTCATTTTTAATCCTGTCCATCCTCATCACACCCAATGCAAATCTCAACACCTTTAACTCTACCACCTCCAGCTCTGTCTCCTGCTTTCTGGTCAGTGCCACAGTCTCCAGCCCATATTACATAGCTGGTCTCACAACCGTCCTGTAGACCTTCCCTTTCACTCTTGCTGATACCTGTCTGTCACAAATCACTCCTGACACTCTTCTCCACTCATTCCACCCTGCCTGCACTCTTCTTCACCTCTCTTCCACAGTCCCCGTTACTCTGTACGGTTGATCCCAAGTATTTAAACTCATCCACCTTCGCCAACTCTACTCCCTTCATCCTCACCATTCCACTGACCTCCCTCTCATTTACACAGATGTATTCTGTCTTGGTGGTCCTACTGACCTTCATTGCTCTCCTCTCTAGAGCAGATCTCCACCTCTCCAGGGACTCCTCAACCTGCTCCCTACTATCTCTACAGATCACAATGTCATCAGCAAACATCACAGTCCACAGGGACTCCTGTCTAATCTCATCTGTCAACCTGTCCATCACCATTACAAATAAGAAAGGGCTCAGAGCCAATCCCTGATGTAATCCCACCTCCATCACTCCTACACCAGACCTCACCACTGTCACACTTTCCTTCGTACATATCCTGTACAACTCTTACGTACTTCTCTGCCACTCCCGACTTCCTCATACAATACCACAGCTCCTCTCGAGTCACCCTGTCGTTTGCTTTCTCCAGGTCCACAAAGACGCAATGCAACTCCTACTGTCCTTCTCTAAACTTCTCCATCAACACCCTTAGAGCAAACATCACATCTGTGGTGCTCTTTCTTGGAATGAAACCATCCTGCTGCTCACTAATCATCACCTCACTTCTTAACTGAACTTCCATTACTTTTTCCCATAACTTCTTGCTGTGGCTCATCAATTTTATCCCCCTATAGTTACTGCAGTCCTGCACATCCCATTTATTCTTAAACTAGCAGAATACCAAGCGCTTCGCAGCGAGAAGTAGTGTGTTAAAGAAGTTATGAAAAAGAAAAGGAAACATTTTAAAAATAACGTAACATGATTGTCAATGTAATTGTATTGTCACTGTTATGAGTGTTGCTGTCATCAAGGATTTGATTATCATTATTTCTTTCAATCAGGTTCGTATTTGGAGGATATGTTGTGTTCAAGTTACATTCCATGTTTGTTAACCGTTGTAAAGATAACAGGTTTCATTCATCGAAGTGTTCACTACCCAAATCGCTACTCGTGAATCTAAAATGTTTAACAGGCATTCCCGGTATTAACTTGTGGATTTTTCTGCGAGTATTTGGCGACAGCGTCACAAAGTTGTTTCCGTCTAGCTGCATCAGAAAATGTAAAACGACGTCTGACATGTCTCTTTTTTACTGTTTTCTCACAGCTTGGATTGCTGCTGTCATAATCGGTTTGAGTTTCATGGTTTGTTTCAATTACGTTAGTATTTGTAGGACTTGTGCTGAAGTGACATTCGGCATCAGTCAAGCGTTGTAAGCATACAACCGGCTTCATCAATATCTTTGCATCCAGCTTTTAAGAGTTTAAACATTCATAAACATCAAAGTGTCCACTACTGAAATCGTCACCTGTGAATCTAAGATGTTTAAGAGGCATTGACGGTTGTCGAAAGGTGTAAAATAGGCATGTCAAACTCACTACCATTGGTGGGCCGCTTCGACTGCCATGCGTGTGTCAGTGGGCAACACTGTAACAAATACTATTATACAAAGTTTCTGTAGCTTTTTTTCCAATACTGAAAACTTTAAAAAATGTAACACTTAAAGTTTAAAGAAAAGCAATTTATTTCCATACAATCTCCGTACAACAGCGTACAATTAGAGTCTTAGCCTCTTAGCTAGATCCTTATATAGGAGTCTTACAGTGTGAGATTTATTTCTTTTGTCCTCACACTTGACATCTCTTGTTAGTAACCAGTTTGTCAATATCGGGCTTGAAATTTTGTGCAGCTGCAACTTTTATGAGGGATGAAAGATGCTCGACAGTAAGTCTTGAGCGATGTGGGGTTTTGGTAGCTTTCATTAACAAAAACAATTGCTCACAAAGGTAAGTGCTTCCGAACATAGACAGTACTCTCGATGCCAACTTACGGATCTGCACATATGAGGGTGACAGGTAAGCATACAAGCCTGGCACACCAACTTCGTTGTATTTTGCCTTCAGAATAGAATCTGACTGCAGTTCAATCAATTCCATTTGGATATTCTCAGGCGCATTCTCAACGTTATAAAAGTATAGTGACGTAAACAGCGCAAAGTCCTGTTCGTGTGAACTGAAATCACGAAAATGCTCACTGAATTCATTACTCAGTAATTCAAGTTGGAAAGCAAATCCTCCAAAAATCTAATTTTACTTTACTTCAAAGTTTATATTGTAAAATAAGCCGATATGCAAAAAGCCCCCTGACCTACACTAATTACACAAACTCAGAATCACAAAAAAATATTAATAAGCAACTCACCAACTTCTCGTATCCACTTCAGATCTTCAGCTGTAGTCTGCACTAACTGTTCGTTACAATACTAGCACAAAATTACCTAAAACTAGAGCAAAAAAACATCCATCCTCTTCCGCTTATCCGAGATTGGGTTGCGGGAGCAACAGCTTGAGCAGAGATGCCCAGAATTCCCTCTCCCCAGCCACTTCTACTAGCTCTCCCGGGGGAATCCTGAGGCGTTCCCAGGGCAGCCGAGAAACATAGTTCCTCCAGTGTGTCCTGGGTCTTCCCCTCACCAGGGAGGCGTCCAGGAGGCCTCCTGATCCGATGCCTGAGCCACCTCATCTGAATCCTCTCGATGTGGAGGAGCAGTTCCTCTCAGATGACTGAGCTTCTCACCCTATCTTTAAGGGTGTAGCGACCCCACCTAAGTGATGGTCAACTCTCAGACTGATGATTTATGAATTTTATTATCGTTTCCGTGACCTTGTTCCATAAACAGACCGTAAGTGCTATAAAAGGCAAAGTACAAAATAAAAAGAATGTAAATAACTTAACATAAACATTCGTAACCTTTGTTTTACATATAACACAGAGAAATTAATACCTTGTTCACTTTTCAGCGAGGTGCTTGATTGTTAACCCCATATGTCACCATTTTCCTTTCCTATTCCCGGCAAAACTGCACAATTAATTATGCAAACTAAAGACACCAAATAACTTGTCAAAATAAAAGTCATGCAAACGCTGTGATTCAAGCCCTGCTGAAGCATCATGTGTCCTTTACAAAGGGAAAGCCCAGACACTCTGCGGAGGAAACTCATTTCAGCCGCTTGTATTCGCGATCTCATTCTTTCGGTCGCTTCCCACAGCTCATGACCATAGGTGAGGGTAGGAATGTAGATCGACCGGTAAATTGAGAGCTTTGCCTAATGGCTCAGCTCCGTTTTCACCACGAAAGACTGATGCAGAGCCCACATCACTGCGTACGCCGCACCGATCCGCCTGACCATCTCCTGCTCCATTACATGAAAATATCCAAGCTATTACTACTTGTGATGATCAGTTATGCCCAGTGGCCAATCTCAGCAGCCAAGCCAGTAGTGTAGCCCGTCAGGCTGCTGCAGCCTAGCACTTCAGTTGTGACATCGCGGCTAAATTAACTTTGGTCAAGGGGGGGCAGTGTCATGCCTAGGATATCAAGGAGCTGACACCGCAGCTGCAACTATACTAACAGATAACGTTTCCGGTACCGTAATGCCATGGGGAAATGCACTTTTGTCAGAAGGCGGAAGAAAGAAAAGTCAATAAGTAACGCCGAGGATGCAGAATGATTCAATTACAAACGATAGTAATCATTTTGTACAAGTTTAGTGCTAACTAGGATCTGTCATGCCCGCGGGCCGTGTGTTTGACATGCCTGGTGTAAAATGTTTGGCCATTTCGGTACACTTGAAAGCGACAACCGAACAATTCAGCGGCAGCCATCAACTCACATGCAGATCCATAGGTGAAGGGCTTAATCATTTCACTCTTCTAGTGCTCCTGTGTAGAATAATTATCTCCTGTACCGTCATCAGTCCACACCTTGAACCTATCCCAGTCATTCAATACATAAGACAGAATGTTCCTCCGGATATCAAGATTGAGCCTGATATGGCTGTGCAATATGTAACAAAGAGAATGGAAAAGATAGGTGCCATCTCTGGGCATGGAAACCACTCGGTAAGTGACAGTTCTTTGATCGATGGTGATCACCTCGATAGACATATCACCACCCAAATCGCTACTCGTGAATCTAAGATGTTTAACAGGCATTCCCGGTATTAACTTGTGGATTTGCCTACGAATATTTAGCAGCAGCGTCTCTATGAACTTGTGGAATTGCTTGTGAGTATTTAGCGACAGCGTCTTTATGAACTTGTGGATTAGCCCGCGAGTATTTAGTGACAGTGTGTCTATTAACTTATGGATTTTTCTGCAAGTATTTGGCCGCAGCGTCACAAAGTTGTTTCCGTCTAGCTGCATCAGAAAATGTACCATGACAGCTGACACGCCTCCTTTACACTGTTTTTTCACAGCTTGGATTGCTGCTGACGGACGGCCTTGTATAGGCAGGCAGCCAACAACGTGGGAGGCATGGGGATGGGGACGCAACTCCACCTCACTCGGTGACCAAGCTGCAGGCTATGGATGTATATATGTACGTAAGTAGGATTCAGTTATGACCGTTATGCGTAGAATTTTGAAATGAAACCTGCTTAACTTTTGTAAGTAATCTGTAAGGAATGAGCCTGCCAAATTTCAGCCTTCTACCTACATGGGAAGTTGGAGAATTAGTGATGAGTGAATGAGTGAGTCAGTCAGTGAGGGCTTTGCCTTTTATTTGTATAGATATCAGCACCAGTACATTTCTTCTCCACTCCTCAGGCATCCTCTCACTTTCCAAGATTCCATTAAACAATCTGGTTAAAAACTCCACTGCCATCTCTCCTAGACACCTCCATGCTTCCATAGGTATGTCATCTGGACCAACGACCTTTTCATTTTTCATCCTCTTCATAGCTGTCCTTACTTCCCAACCTCTTCTCTCGTTCTCTTCATTCATAAGCCTCTCTAAGTACTCTTTCCATCTGCTCAACACACTCTCCTCACTTGTGAGTATGTTTCTTTATCCTTTATCACCCTCACCTGCTGCACATCTTTTCCCAGCTTGGTCCCTTTTTCTAGCCCGCAGGTCCTTTTCCGCCTCCTTAGTGTTCAGCCTCTTACACAACTCATCATAAGTCTTTTCTTTAGCCTTCGCCACCTCTCTCTTCACCTTGCGCCTTATCTCCTTGTACTCTTGTCTACTTTCTGCATCTCTCTGACTATCCCACTTCTTCTTCGCCATCCTCTTCCTCTGTATACTCTC
The DNA here is from genome assembly GCF_016835505.1 of Polypterus senegalus. Taxonomy (NCBI): domain Eukaryota; kingdom Metazoa; phylum Chordata; class Cladistia; order Polypteriformes; family Polypteridae; genus Polypterus; species Polypterus senegalus. The sequence goes on from NC_053159.1 coordinate 180,759,470, forward strand.
CTGTACTTCCTCATTTCACCACCAGGTTTCCTTTTCCTCCTTTCTCTTTCCAGATGTCACGCCAAGCACCCTTCTGGCTGTCACCCTTACTACATCTGCTGTAGTTTCCCAGCTGTCTGGTAACTCTTCACTGCCATCCAGTGCCTGTCTCGCCTCTCCTCACTAAACTCAACCTTGCAGTCTTCCTTTTTCAACTTTCCACACTTGATCCTTGGCTCTGCACTCACTCTCTTCCTCCTCTTGATGTCCAACATCATCCTACAGACCACCATCCTATGCTGCTTAACTACACTTTCCCCTGCCACCACTTTGCAGTCTTCAATCTCCTTCAGATCAACTCTTCTGCATAGGATATAATCTACTTGTGTGCATCATCCTCCACTCTTGTACGTAACCCTATGTTCCTCCCTCTTCTTCAAATAACGTATTCACCACAGCCATATCCATCCTTTTGGCAAAATCCACTATCCTCTGGCCTTCTTCATTCATCTCCTTGACACCATAGCTACCCATCACCTCCTCGTCTCCACTGTTCCCTTCACCAACATGCCCATTGAAATCCACTCCAATCACTACTTTCAACAACAACAGCAACATTTATATAGCACATTTTCATACAAAAAATATAGCTCAAAGTGCTTTACAAAATGAAGAATAGAAAAATAAAAGACACAATAAAAAATACAAATAAGTCAACATTAATTAACATAGAATAAGTAAGGTCCGATGGCCAGGGTGGACAGAAAAAAAACTCCAGACGGCTGGAGAAAAAAAATAAAATCTGTAGGGATTCCAGACCAAGAGACCGCCCAGTCCCCTCTTTTTAAAAAAAAGTTTGGCTGAGGAAAGGCCACTCAGCCCAACAAAGCTTGTCAACTCCATCCATTTAATCCCTCCAAAATAACATCGAGTTTTGAAGGTCCCTGAAGTCCTAACTGTCTACCACACTACTTGGTCACTTATTCCAAGTGTCTGTGGTTCTCTGTCTAAAGACAAACTTCCTAATGTTTGAGTGAAATTTCCCCTTCACAAGTTTCCAGCTGTGTCCCCGTGTTCTTGATGACCTCGTTTTAAAGTCACCGTCTCGATCCACTGGACTAATTCCCTTCATCATTTTAAACACTTCAGTCAGGTCTCCTCTTAATCTTCTTTTGTTTAACTGTAAAGGTTCAGCTCTTTTAATCTTTTCTCATAACTCATCCCCTGTAGTCCTGAATCAGCCTAGTCGCTCTTCTCTGGACATTTTCTAGTGCTGTTATGTACTTTTTGTAGCCTGGAGACCCAAACTACACACAGGACTCCAGATGAAGCCTCACCAGTGTGTTATAAAGCTTGAGCAGAACCTCCCGTGACTTGTACTCCAAACAGCAAGGCATCCTCTACGACTCCTAAATCCTACTCATGAGGTATACTGTCAATTTTCAAGCCTTCAATTGTGTATTTAAATCTATCATTTTTACTTCCCATGAGTGAATACTTTATATTTACTTTCATTTTGTAAGAGTACATGAGTACAGATCCAAACATCGAAAGAAGGAATTGTCCATAAAAGTGCATACCACAATGTACGCTAAGACTGGTGATAAAGCATTTTCAAATTAATACAAATAAAAAATTTGAATAAGCTTTGAGAAAAATAGAAGAGGGATATCTTGGTTACAGTAAAGAAAGAAACAAAGAAAGAAAGAAAGAAAGAAAGAAAGAAAGAAAGAAAGAAAGAAACAGAAAGACACCTCCGGATGATTGATCAGTCTTATCAGATAAGATGCCGACACCCAAAAAGAGGCATTGAGGAGAGAGCTGACACTTGAGCTGGAGTTATGAGTGTCTGGCAGCTGCCTGTTAAGCAGAGCAAAGCAAGGAACGCCAGTCTGTGTGACACTGGGCAGATGTGAACACAATATAAGAATCAAGTCTTTCATACACGTCTTCTCCTTCCTAGCCATTCATACTTTTAATTTAAGATGTTGTGCTTGTATACTGATTAGAAAGACACTTGGTCTCTCTGTAGGCCTCTAAATGCTTTCATACTGTAAAATTTCAGGAAACATTTGCAGAGATCATCTGATCATGGATCAAATCAGAGTGCAGTCAGACTTTGAAGATTACAAGCCTGGCTCTTCTGACACACAGCATGCAAGAAACAATTTCATTACACTCAAGAGCGGCATTTAGGGGTGGCAAGCGGGGCAACCACACTAGGCCCCGGGCCTAAGGGGGGCCCCGCTTTTGAGGTATACGTGTCCCGGTCGAGCTGATTTGTCAAGTTATATTCTCCAGTGTATATATATATTTGAGATGCTTCTAAGAGGAACCCTTTTAAAATTCCTCTTCAAGGTCAAATTCCGTCCACATACATTTTTGAAAACATTCCATAGTCCACCTTCATCGCTCGAAAAGGGTCGCCCTTCCTAAAATAGGTCTAGTTCATTAGTCGCTGGGTTCGCTTCTCCTATCTATAGAAAAAGACATTGCATCCAGATTAGACGACGAAGATGTCATCAACGACTTTTCCAATCGGAAGGCAAGAAAAGTGGATTTTCGGCTCTGAACCTGGAAACCAGTAAGAGATTTCATGACGATAACGGCACGTTAATTTCACACTTCCTATCGAAACACTGAAACTCACATTTTATTTGTAGGCCAAAAACATATCAGAATATTAATGCACAAAAACGTAACCGGCCGACATGACATCAACGTGAGTGATGACGATGACATCGTGCATATCAAGATTCAGAGTATACTTGCAATTTGGGTACGTTTTCTACAAGAGGCTCTGCTAATTTCCACATGACACCGCATTGCATTTCGCACTGTCATGGTATTGTCATGAATTATGAATTACACTTTTTAAATAGATTATATCGTTAGATTTTAATAAAGTCCGCGTGTTGGGTTGCAAAAATTTAGCTGAATACTGTAATGAAAAAATCCGGTGTAGGTTAGCATTATTTTTTTTTTTAATTCACACACAAGTTTGTACAGTCCACACATACAAGTAACAGCGTTTGACGGCCCCGCATGGGGTTGGTCAGCCGAAGGCCCCACACACCACTAAGGCCGCCTCTGACTACACTCTGAATACATGACAATACTACTGAATAATATACATTATATGGTGACCAAGTGACATCTGCTCCACGGAACTAAGATTGCCTTAATGATGTTTTTATTAGTCATATAGACAAATCTGATGGTGAGACAAGATCTGAATTCTTGATCTTCAAGAGGGATGCTTCCCAATGTCCATTACAATATCATCATCAGCACAGTGTGCTCAGTAATTGTGAAAATGGAAGAAGTTTGGGAGAAGTAGGACTCTTCCTGGAGCTGGCTATCCAGCCAACCAGGCACGAAGGACCTTTGTTAGGGAGGTGACCAAGAACCCAATGGTCACTCTAACAGAGTTAAGAACGTCCTCTGCTGATATGGAAGAACCTGTCGGAATGCCAGCCATCTCAGCAGCACTCCATCATTCAGACGCACGTGGCAGCCCACTTAAGAGTTTGCCAAACTTTTGTCTGTTGTGACAAAAATTGAACCGTTTGGGCAGAACTTTAAACACTATGGCTGGTGCAGACCAGGCACTGCTTAACTCCATCTCTAAGAGGAAGCATGGTGGTGGCAGCATCTGGCTATGGGGGTGCAGATACAGGGAGACTGTTTTAGAAATGAGGGGAGGATAAATGTAGGCAAATACAGAAAAGTCCTTGAAGAAAATCTGCTGGGGTGACGGTTCACCTTTCAGTATGACAACGACCCAAAGCATACAGTCAAGATAATGCCAGAGTGGTGTCAAGGACAAGTCTGAAGACTGTCCTTGAGTGGCCCAACCAAAGCGCTGACTTAAACCCCATAGAACATCTGTGAGGAGAGCTGAAGACGGCAGTTTACCGACACTTCCCATCCAATTAAGCAGAGCTTAATAGGATCTGCTAGGAAGAATGGAATAAACTGCCTAAATCCAGGTGTGCAAAGCTTGTAGAGACTTAGCCAGAAAGACCTGAAGCTGGTATTTGCTGCCAAAAGGATTTTTATTAAGTACTGAAGGAAGGGTCTGAATGCTTACATAAAGGAGAGATTCAGTTTTTGATCTTTACTAAATTTGCAAACCTTTCTAAAAAAGAGTTGTGGGATTAAGTGAAATTGATGGGCAAAAACTGGCAAATGTACCCATTTAAGATTAAATCAACAACAAAAGACAGTGCACAGAAAGTGAAGGGGTCTCAATACTTTTTGAATCCACTGCAAAGAGATGAATTATTCTTTTGTTAACATTTAACATTACAGGTATATATACTGCAGAAATATACGGGAGACCGTTTAACTTTATTATACTACTAGGGGGCTTTGCCCCCTGCTTGCTTCACTAGTCTACCCCCGGGCGGGCACTATGCGCTAGCCACCTTGCGGCTCTGCCACTCGCGTATGGGGATGCGGATGTACAATTTAAACAGACTATTATTTTCATGGGAATTGTTACATATGCATAGTAGTACTACCTATTTTACATTGCAGCGAGTAATTAACCATAGTAAAAAAAAGTAAAGTGTAATAATTTCAAAGTAAATTATGTTTCATGATGCATTAGAGTTATTCGTTGAGTAATACAATTTTGTTCTCTTTGGCTTTGAAATTAACACACAAATACTTTTTAAACTTATACTTTACTGTAGGGGCTGCACGGTGGGTAGCGCTGCTGCCTCGCAGTTAGGAGACTCTGGTTCGCTTCCCGGGTCCTCCCTGTGTGGAGTTTTCATGTTCTCCCTGTGTCTGCATGGGTTTCCTCCCACAGTCCAAAGACATGTAGGTTAGGTGCATTGGCGATCCTAAATTGTCCCTAGTATGTGCTTGGTGTGTGGGGGTGTGTCCTGCGATGGGCTGGTGCCCTGCCCGGGGTTTGTCCTGCCTTGCACACTGTGCTGGCTGGGATTGGCTCCAGCAGACCCCTGTGACCCTGTAGTTAGGATATAGTGGGTTGGAAAATGACTGACTGACTTATACTGTAAAACTTCATTGAAAAATATTTCTTGGAATTAAATTTTCAACAATATTGCGCTGAATTTTGATTCTGTGTTTGGACTTTCATCGTGACAACGCAACATATAAGTGCCCATGATTGAATTTTGCTTCTTTCTTTCTATTAAATAAAACGACTTTTTTGAATGTTTGGCTCTGAGATTTGTAAATTGTCTTTGTAAAAGCTATTCTAACAGGAAACTGTAAATGTTTTAATATGAACGGCATATGAAGATCTCCTTTGTTCAATAAATGATTTCCACGATATGTGTCTATTATCTTTAATTCCACAAAGGCAATATCTATACTTGAAAAATAGATGCTAGGGTAGCCTGCAGTAAAAAGATGACAATGTATTTCTGTATCAAATTATGATGAACTAGCGCCCCGTAAAGGGATGGGTTCTTGTTTTATACCCAACAGGTCCCAATCTGTTGTCACACACATGGGCATGGGAGGCAGCTAAAGGGCTTGATTAAGGGCAATTCCGAATCAGACCGGGATGTGGCAGAGTGCACTGACTCTCTTTCTCACTTTTCTGCAGACCATCCACGGGCGACTCCACTTGGCCCTGTTGACATCACTTCCGGGTCGGAGCCTATGGAGGAAGACCTTCTTGTCGGCTCCAGCCCCTTTGATGTCACTCCCAGGCTCGAGCCTATGGCTGAAGACCCTTATGAGCCCGACCCCTCTGACTTCACTTCCTGTGTTTCCCTTTAAAGGCCTCCACCTTTTCCTTATTTCCTCAGTTCTGTTCTGGACTCAGTTTTGTGCACCGCAGTGCTGTATAACATTTTGTGACTTTGCAGCCAGGATACCAAATATACGGGTGGCTGTCCCTAACCTTGCTATGAATCTGTGTGGAGTTTCTGACACTGTACAACGCTGAACTGCATTAAGCAGACGTGGTAATGGGCAGAGTTGTATCACATTGTAATGTCTTTGCTCCAGACACGTTTCTCAGGTGGCTGTGGTGCTAACTGAAGACGCTGGCCACAGAAACAGCTAACCGAGAGTGTGACAGAGCACTTAACAGAGACCCTCACAGAAGGCCGCCTCTCTACTTCTGAAGGCCACTGCCAAACCTTGGGGAGGATCTCGGCTTTGGACAGGCTCATGTGGGAAAAGTGTAGCAGATTGTGCTTCCATTAACTCCAGAAACACAAATCTGTATCCTCTTATATGACGGTTCTCAATTTAATGAGTGGTATAAGCTATTCTTACATTTTGCCTTGAGAGTTGTCATGTCACTCTTTTGTATTGTATTCCTGAGGTGGCCGTGACAGACCCGCCGTCTAGCTCTATGAAGAGGATGACTTCTGTTCTGATTTGTGTGTTGTATTGACTCCATTTTTTGACACCCACTGCATGTCCAATACTGTATACCTGAAAGGGGGTCTTTCTCTGAATTGCTCTTCCCAAGATTTCTTACTTTTTTTTTTCCTACAAGATTTTTTACTTACTTCTTATTATTCCAGGCTGGGTGGCTGTCAAAAAACAGGGGGCCTGTTAAAGCCCATTGAGACACATTCCAGGTGTAATTCTGAACTCTACAAGAAATAAATTGTTGTTTTTTTAAATGTGGCACAATATGAATTACCCCATGATGGTCTTTACTTCACTTCAAAAAGCTGACCCTGAATTCGTCAGTCCGTTTGTTCAGCTAAACTCTAGAATATTCTTCAGTACAGCACAGCCACTAACTTTCGGGAAGCTATCAAGCGGACACTCCATTTGCTACAGTTGTCTTTCCCATAACAATTGAAGGCAGTTTTATTTTAAGAAGTGCACTTCTCACAGAAATCCAGCTATATTCTGACAGGATGTGTCAACTGTCCGAACAGCTGCAGCACATGTCTGAATGCAATCCATGGACCTTCAAAGAACCAGCTATGCAGCAGCGTGCCAAATTAGGCTTACGCCAACAGCTTTAACCCCATCCGTCTGTCTGTCCATCTATTCAGCTCAGGGCTGCCAGGTACTGCAGTCACAATCCCGATTCAGCAAGCCATTCTGCCGAGATTTCCCCCATTCTGAAAAACTAAATCTCCAAAGTGTTGATTATTAATTTACACAGTTTAAAATAAGCACTGTTCTATTTTACAGGAAGACCCTGCTACTTGTACAAGTAAATCGAGATGACCAACTAGTGGAGGCCACAACTCCACTAAAATACTAGTGAAACACAAGGACCCACACCTCTAAAATAAAAACCAGCTGTAATGCATTCACACCACAGGGCCTTCCTTCCAGGCTCACCCAAGGTATGTGCTACCACCCCAAGATGAAAGGGGGCGCTGTTGCCAACAGTCTGGTGTTCTTTTTCCCCTCACAGCACCAAGAAACCGCCCACTGAGGGCAACAGAGCCAGACGAGCCCTACCCCTTCCCGCCCAGCTGATATAAAAGGGAGACGTTCCCAGAAGGTGATCTCTCATTTGGTCCTGAGAGTCTGATTGTCAGACACAACTCCAGTCATTCCTAGGAATGCCACTAGGGGGCATTAAGAGGCTCTTAGCCAAATGTTTATTGCAGCACCATCGTGTACGTGTTTGTTTTTCTTTTATTTTCTCTGATTAAACTTTTTGTCTGGTTGGCACCCCAACTATTTTGGTACTCACACTGCCTGATGTCTCACCCCACTACACAAGTTAAAGATAAGGAGCTGTTGATACTTCTTATGTTTTTATTAAGAGTCACCACACAAGTGGGTAGATCTGATGATCTTTGACTGTCGCCACCCATTTCTGTCTCTTTCTCTCCATTTCCCAGACTTTGTCTTGCATGCCATCCAGCCAGCATGTTTGCCTGCTGCTCAATTGCTCTATTCAGGATTACTTCTCGCTCGTCAGTATGGTGGTTCAGTGTCTTGTCTGCATATTCCTTCTCATTCTGCGCCACTTAATCACCTTCTGTGATGTGCTTGATACTCATCAGATGTTCTTTTTCTTTCCACCATATCACTTTGTTTTGTGCTCACTTTTCCATAATAAACAGACAACCACAAATTGCTTATTTGCAACCTTAATTTTCTTTTTTAAATTTCTTGAACACGTCAGGTCATAAGCTTTTGAATAAGACCAAGATCAAGGTTCCAGCCCCAGTAATTTATAAGTAATCATGTGACAGGCGGACAGACCTTAGTATTTTACTACACACTAACTGTATTACCAGTCTACAGTGGGGTGAAAACTAAGTAATCAATGTAGACTTCAGCATTAACATTTGCAGTGCACCATCTATCGGATGTATGTTGTAATGTATGTAGTAAGAAAATGCACTGTGATGCACCATCCACTGGAATGACAAATGCAAAAATCTGCAGTTAATAAACTGCACTACTACAAATGTCTGTGGTGCACCATCTGTTGGAATGAAAAATTCAAGCACTTGCAGTTATAAACTGCATGACTACAAATGTTTGTGGTGCACCATCTGTTGGAATTACAAAGGAAATGCAAATTTCTTTGTTATATGCCATTTGTCATGAGATTTCTAAGAGCCCTGTTAATGTTTGTGAGGCACCATCTGTCTGAATGATAAATGCCATGCATTTTATTCCTACAAATGTTTGTGATGTGCCATCTGCTGGAAAGACAGATACAGACACACAGACAACCTGTCTTTTTATTAAGATGGATGATTTTAAATTATTCTGATGAAAAATCCTTTCCACCCTTTAATGTCCATTCCTGTACACCACCCGCAGAAGTATAATGTTTATCTAGCGCCTTTAACAATCCCAAGGTATCTTTACAAAAAAATAAGCAGTGGAGGAAAATGAGAAATGTTCATTGAAGAGAAAAGTCTTTAAAACAGATTTGAAATTAGAGAGGGAAGATCAGGCACAATGAAATCAGGTAAGAGAATTCTAGAGTTTCGGAGTCATGGCACTGAAGGGCCTCCCAAAGGTAGAAAGTCTGGTGTGCGAGACAGCAAGTAGATTACGACTAGAAGACCTGAGAGAATGAGAAGAGGAGTTAAAAGATCTAGAGTTCCAAAAGTAAAGAGGAGCAGGACTTTGAAAGTGTGGAGCAAGATTCTGAACTTGATACGGGACTGAACTGGTAACAAATGTGGCTGAAAGAGAAAGGAGGTGATGAGAGCACAACGCTTCATATAAGTGAGAGCTCCAGCTGCAGAGCTCTGAATATACTGTGCTGCGGCTTTTGTAAAGACTTTGCAGGAAGGCCGATGAAGAGAGAAATGCAATAATCAATATAAGACAAAATGAAAGCATGAAACAAAGTTTGTGTGATAACAACAACAATAAGCCTTTCCATTTGTACAGCGCCTTTCTCACTAGTCAAAGTGTTTCAGTGCATGATGAGCCGCTTTATCCACCACTTATGTGCAGCATCCACCTGGATGATGCGATGGCAGCCATTTTTGCACCAGTACGCTCACCACACAGGAGCTGTTAGGTGGTGAAGGGTTGACAGAGAGCCTGCTAGAGACAGGGGATGATTAGGGGGCCAGAATGACTAGGCCATGGTGGGAAATTCAGCCTGGACATTCAGATACACCCTACTGTTTATGAAGGGTGTCCAGGGATCTTCAATGACCTATGAGAGAGTCAGGAGCTCATTTTAACATCTCATCCACAGGATTGCACTGTCACTGCACTGGGGCATTGGGATCCAAACACAGACCACAGGGCAAGTGCTCCCTTAGGTGTAAAACAAGTTTGCTCCGGTCACTGGTAGGTGAGTAAGTGATCACGGATCCCATTGAGGATAACCATAGCAAGAACCTTACCCGGCACGAGAGCAGTGTCATGTCCCCTGTAGTTCCCCTTCCAGATAGGGACGACAAGTTCCATTTTCCAGTCAGTTGGGATGGCACCAGTCACCCAGATGGAAGCAAAGATTGCTTGTCATGCCAGGACGACAGCCTTACCACCACCCTGAGAAGTTCACCCTGCATAACACAGACCCCTGCAGCCTTTCCTCCCTTCTGCTGGTTCACTATCTGTGCCATCTCAGTGAGACTGCGAAGCTCACAGTTAATTGCAGAATCCGTTTCTAAACCAAACAAATGTTTCTGTTCACACCCCCTACAAAATAATGACAATTGAAGATGAAGAAGTCCAATTTCTAACTTTTGAGCCAAATACTGTACTGCGGGTGAACAAACTGAACATAAAAATGTAAGATTTTCACTTTTTTATAAACAGCAATGCACCTTCTTAAATCTCAGTAATCCTGTAAACGTGTATCTCGTAAAGCTTAGACATTTGATTAATGATCTGAGGACTGGGGGAAACATCAAACACACAGCAAGGAAATGGCACACGATCACTGATTGAAGGGTTTGGAGACCCCCCGGTGAAGCAACAGGTGCGGGTGTGCAGCTAATTCATGAAACATTTGTTCCCCAATAACACCTGCACTGCAGTTCAAAACCTAATGAGCCACACGGGTTAACAGCAGCATAAGCCGAAGGTGTTGCATCCATTTTAGCCCCCAACAAAAGTCTCAATCAAACCTTAAATGAAATCAAAACTAGACCTCCACCTTCTCTACGTACCATTGGCCCAAATTCCACTGACTTACTTGCCTTTACAAATGCTCCAACCAGCAGCTCATTCACAGGTGACAATTGCGGGCACAACGCTCGATTGTTTTCATACCACAGAACAGGAGCACTGACTAATAAGTGATCTGCAAATGACGGCACACTGTAATACACTGATTGCACCTCAATAAAGTCGAACAACGCAGCTGACTCAATTTCAGTCAATCGTGACACAGTCTTCCTCTTTGTCAGATCCCCTGAAAAGCCATCTCACCAGGTTGGGAGCCCCCAATTTAACTAATAAAGACACTACATATACCCTTGTTCTGTACTCCATTCATTGCCGATACTTTGGGAGCCGTCATTACAAACAGTGATCGTTATACTTAAGTGTATATACTCGTGTATAAATTGGGTCTGATCATAAAATCAGACCCCGACTTATACGCCCATTCAAAAATATGGCACTTACTTATTTTTTCACATCTTCTTGCCTCCTCCAATATCGCAGCAGTTTCTCAGACACATCGAATATTGTTGCAGCAGCAGAGTTAGCAATTTCTTTCGTCACTTCAACGACTTTTAATTTAAAACCAGCTTCATATTTTCTTCTGATTGAACGCTCCTTCGTAGATAAGGGATACTCTAACAATAAAGGTGGTATGAGGGTGTGAGATACAAAATACACAAAACAGTGTAAACGTTGCTTCGGAAATGTTCGGGTATTACTGTGTGGTCACGTAGGCACAATACATAGAAAAAAAAAGGCCGTGTGGTCCGTGGTTACTCTCTCAGGTGGGCGTGTTAGCATATCATAATCTCTTAGACCAGTGGTGGTGAACCTATGGCACGCGTGCCAAAGGGGGCACTCAGAGCCCTCTCAGTGGGCACGCGCGCCGTCACCCGAGCACAGAGTTTGTTACTATAAAGCCATAGGAATGCGGGGCCGGGCTGCTCCCTTCACCGCTCCCCCTCTTCACGCGCGCCGGAGGACTTTTCTCACATCACCCGCCCCTCTGCCCAGCAGCCCAATGGGTGCGCTTCCTTCCTCTCCTGTCTCGGGTAAGGCGGGCGGCACACATGCTGCTTGAGGGTGCGGCACGGACTGCAGCCTTTTGAGTCTGTGATTCCCGTGGTGGGGTTGGAGGGGATGTGGTATAGCGGGTCCACAGCTCAAAATTGAAAAGGCCAGTTTTAACAGATAATTGCCGCACTCGCGACTTAAAGGGGTTATGGTAGAGTGGCCGGAGCGGTTTCCGGGAGCTTTGTTATGCGGGCAGTCCTCGCTTAAGCGCACAGGTGAGGAGTCGTCCGCATCTGTAATTATTGCCGGGAGTTGCTAATCGGCACACCTGATCCACAACCCCGTAATATATAATGGAAGCTTTGGGAGCGGGGCTTAATAGGGAAGACCTGCGTGAAACACTTGAGAGGATCGAAGGGATGACAAAGGACAGCACAGTTAGTTATGAAAATGAAATACTTAAAGTGTGGAATTCTCCAGCCAAATAATCTTAAGTCAATGAAGGCACTTGAAATTGCTTTCCTTACTTTGTTTGGAACATCTTATGCTTGTGCGCAGCTGTTTTCAGCTTTGAATTAAATCAACTCTGACACCAGAAACAGACTAACAGATGACCTGAGTGCTGCATGTGTTGCTCTCAGACTTACAAAGTATGAGCCAAGGTTAGACAAATTATCAGCATGCATACAACAGCAAAAAGCACATTAATTGTTCAAAAGCATACCGAATGCAAACTTTTACCTTTCAACAAAAAGTTGTTTGTATCATTGAAAGCTCTGTTATTATGTTTTTCTTTTAAGACAAAAGATGTTAATGTATGAGTTGCTTTTCTAAACTAAAAGCTCAGTAGATAGATAGACAGACAGAGCATCAGTATTGGCAGTCCAGTCCAATTTATCATCCAGCTGCACTCCCAGGTATTTATAGGTCTGTACCCTCTGCACACACTCACCTCTGATGATCACGGGGTCCATGAGCGGCCTGGGCCTCCTAAAATCCACCACCAGCTCCTTGGTTATGCTGGTGTTCAGTTTTAGGTGGTATTCAGGTTAAATTGCCATGTTGGCACTTTGCGATAAATAAGTGGGTTTTGGATTGCAGTTTGGGCACTTGGTTTCTAAATGGTTTGCCATCACTGTCTTAGACCAATAGCGTGAGTTTTCCACATTCGACTTATATGACCTACATTATAAAATACCGGAAATTATACTGTAAAATCAAACTCCAACTTATCTGCAGGAGAAATTAAATGCGAGTATATATGGTGTATATATATATATATATATATTGTGACAGATAGAGGGCGCTATCATCCTCTTGAACCCTCAGATCAAACACCAAACACCAGGTAACAGTCCAAATATATGACTTTTTATTAATACACAGTGCACAAAACACCCTCCTCTCCATAATACTCATTAAATAAACACAATACTAAATCAATAATCAATCCTCCTACTCCCAGACGCCTTGCCACCCTTCCACCCAGCTCAACTCAACCCTCTGGGTTTCCCACAATCCTTTATAGTCATTGACCCGGAAGTGTTTCGCTCTCTCTGACCATGTGACTAGGAACACTTCCGGGTCCGATAAAAACTTCTTTTTCTTCAACCCAGAAGCACGTCATTTCCTCTGTCCATGTGACTAGGATGCACTTCCGGGTTGTACGGAAAATACTCCTTGTTCCTCCCAGGAGCGTCCTCTAGCAGCCCCCATGGTATCCAGCAGAGTTGTGGATAAAAACTCCAATGTCCAAGATTCCCGGCTGGCCTTCGGGGCACCTCCATGCTACAGGGAGGTCTCTATCTGGCGGCCTGGGGGGTATTGGCCGGGATGAACGGCCGGCCATATATCACTATATATTAAGGGTGTTCCTCGGGTTACGACACAGTTCCGTTCCTACCACAGTGATGTAACCTTAATTTTGGTGTAAATCGAAACACACTCTAGTCTAAGTCACTTACCTATGCTAACACATTTGCAAAATCATAATCTAGGACAGTGGTTCTCAAACTGTGGGGTGGGCTCCCTAGGGGGGCACGAAGTAACAAAAAAGGGGGGGCACGATGTGAAAAAAAGAAGGCAAGAATCAAAAATATGAAAAATACATCTATTGAAACCAAAACAAAATAACTTAAACTACATTCTGATACTAGAAAAATAAATAGAGAGTACATAAATGTCGATAAAAGTTAAGTAGGTATAATAAAATATGCATCTATGATATATCATTAATTAAAAAAGAACACATTGGTATTAGTGGGCTCCTTTCAAAAAAAGGAGCACGATTAAAACTGTTATGAAAACTCGGGTCGCAAATAATTAAAGGTTGAGAAACACTGATCTAGAACAAGGGCGGTATGGTGGCGCAGTTCGCTGGGTTCGCTTCCCAGGTTCTCCCTGCATGTTCTCCCCATGTCTGCATGGGTTTCCTCCCACAGTCCAAAGGTGTATTGGCGATCCCTAGTGTGTGCTTGGTGTGTGTGTGTGTGTGTGCCCTGGGGTGGGCTAGCGCCCTACATGGGGTTTTTCAGAACTTTTATGGAACAATGAAATATCTTTATAGTACATGTTTTATTATTCTATCCATCTATCCTTCCAGTGTCGCGTCAGCACAAGGAAGAATACAGCACGAGGCAGGGACAATCTGTGAACGGAGCACAAGCTACTAGCTAGCGCTGCGGCACCGTGTCCTGGCATGTTTAATTATTAACAATATAGCTTACTGCAGTGGGCTGGCACCCTGCCTGGGCTTTGTTTGCTGCCTTGTGCCCTGTGTTGGCTGGGATTTGCTCCCGCAGACCCCCATGACCCTGCAGTTAGGATATAGGGGGTCGGATAATGGATGGATAATCTAGAACATAAAAACACAACCAAGCCACAGAAAAAGGTCATAAATATACTATACTGTAGTAACAGAAAAAATGAGTGTAAAAAAAATCCTTACCTTTTTTCCTTCTCATGTCTCAATTCTTTTAAGTTTTTATGGGAGTGAGCGTTGTAAACACGAAACGTTGTATGTCGAGACATTGTAACCCGAGGACTCCCATATATATATATATATAAATATATAAATATATATATATATATATATATATATATATATATATATATATATATAAAAGCATTTTTAAGTTTGACAGATTTGAGCATTCCGCTAGTGTAACAAGTTGGTGTTAGAATCTTGCGGGGATATTTTCTCTCCAGTAAGTAAAAAATACTGCCTAAAGTCAGTACTAAAAATAAAAAGTCAAAACATTATTACATAAGTAATGTTAAATTGGGGCAGTGGTAGCGCTGCTGCCTCGCAGTTAGGAGACCCGGGTTCACTTCCCAGGTCTGCCCTGCGTGGAGTTTGCATTTTCTCCCAGTGTCTGCGTGAGTTTCCTGCGGGTGCTCCGGTTTCCTCCCTGGCTGGGATTGGCTCCAGCAGAACCCCGTGACCCTGTGTTAAGATATAGCGGGGTGAAAATGACTGACTGACTAATGTTAAACTGGTGAATGCCAAGGTAATTCAGGATATTTAAGCAAACTCTTTAAAGCTGTTTCTCTAACATGAATTTAAAACCTGGTTTGCTGGTGAACCACTAAGTAACATTTTTTGTAAGATTTATATTTGCATCATTAGCTGGGTAAAAAAAACATACTGAACAGTAGCATGTAACAGACGAGTCAAATTAATTCAAACTTCAAATGTTATAAACTCCTGGTGTTTTAATTGTCCAAATCTGTCCCTTTTTTTGCATTTATTTTAACTTTAAGGCTTTCTGTGTGAAATCATCCTGGACAGTTTTACATTACTCCATTATTTCAGAACTCTTGTAAAGCAGCCTTTTGTTGTGATGTTTTCTCATCATTGCCTGAGTCTGTCTGAAGTAACCCCATAATGAGATGCAATAAAGGTATATGAGGGTGTGAGATACAAAAAACACAAATCAGAGTAAACGTTGCTTCGCAATAATGTGGGTATTACTGTGTGGTCACATAAGCACAATACATAGAAACAAAAAGGCAGTGTGGTCTGTGGTTCCTCTCTCAGGAGGGCATTAGCATATCACAATCTCTTGAACCAACAACGTGAGTTTTCCGCATTCGACTTATACGAATAAAATACAGGAAATTATATGGTAAAATCAAGCTCCAACTTGTCTGCAGGAGAAATTAAACACGAGTATATACGGTAAATAAACTTACAAGATTTGATTCTAACTTTGCCAAGCTAAGCTGCCAGCTTCACAGGCCCCTGCAAGCCACCAGCAGCTCTAGATTTGCTTTCATTACCACATTAGAACAAATTAACAAGAGCAGGTCTTTCAACCCCACAAAGCTTGCCAGTCCTATCCACTTAATTCTTCTGAAAGTCAAGTTCTGAAGGTCCCCAAAGTCCAATTGTCTACCAAAATGCGTGGTAACTTATTTTATGTGTCTATGGCTCTCTGGGAAGAAAAGGTGTCCAATGTTTGCGAGAAATTGGTACTTAATGAGTTTCTAACTGTGCCCCCCGTGTTCTTGTTGGAAGAATTCATTGTAAATTATCAGCTCACTCTACTAATTCCCTTCACAATGCAAGTTTCAAGCCTCCCTTTATGTACTCAGATCTCACAGTTTTACCTCGTGCATGTAATTCCTTACATTTTCTGAGGAAAGCTAGAAAACAATACAATTTATTTTTGTGTAGCCCAGAATCACACAAGGAGTGCTGCAATGGGCTTTAACAAGCCCTGCCTCTTGAAAGCCCCCCAGCCTCGATTCTCTAAGAAGACAAGGAAAAACTCCCAGAAAAAATCCTTTGTAGGGAAAAAAAATGGAAGAAACCTTGGGAAAGGCAGGTTGGGCGTACAGTAGGTTTAAAAAAGGGGGTAACTATGCTGCTCAAACAAATGAAAGGACCACTTTGTAATCCGAGTATAGCATCACGTCAATGACACTTATGGGCTATTGATCTGGTCAGTGAAGTGGCAGAGGGGCTTGTTCATCGGTTTCAGCTGCTTTGGTGCACTAGAGGGGCAACAATGAGATGACCCCCAAAACAGGAATGAATGGTTTAACAGGTGGAGGGAGGCCACTGACATTTTTCCCTCCTCATCTGTTTTGTCACTCATTTTGCATTTGTCTGTGGTCAGTGTCACTACTGGTAGCATGAGGCCATACCAGGACCCTAAAGAGCTGGCACAGGTAGTCCATCTTCTCCAGGATGGCACATTAATACGTGGCATTGCCATAAGGTTTGATGTGTCTCCCAGCACAGTCTCAAGAGCATTGAGGAGATTCCAGGAGACAGACAGGCAGTTACTCGAGAGGCACTTGACAGGGCCGCTTGTAGAAAGTCCTTAACCCATCAGCAGGACTGACCAGTATCTGCTCCTTTGGGCAAGGAGGAACAGGATGAGCACTGGCAGAGCCTACAAAATGACCTCTAGCAGGCAGGCCACCGGTGTGAATGTCTCTGACCAAACAATCAGAAACAGACTTTATGAGGGTGGCCTGAGAGCCTGATGTCCTCTAGTGGGCCCTGTGCTCACTGCATGCCCAGCACCGTGGAGCACGATTGGTATTTGCCATAGAATACCAAAATTGTCAGGTCCACCACTGGCAGGCACCCTGTGCTTTTCACAGATAAGAGCAGGTTCACCCTGAGCACATGTGACAGACGTGAGAGGGTCTGGAGAAGCCGTGGAGAACGTCATGCTGCCTGTGACATCGTTCAGCATAACTGGTTTGGTGGTGGATCAGTGATGGTCTGGGGAGACATATCCATGAAGGGACTCACAGACTTCTACAGGCTAGACAATGGCACCTTTACTGCCATTAGGTATCGGGATGAAATCCTTGGACCCATCGTCAGACCCTATGCTGGTACAGTGGCTCCTGGGTTCCTCCTGGTCCATGACAATGCCCCGCCTCATGTGGCGAGAGGATGAAGGAATTGACCCCATTGATTGACCCCAACCCCCCCGCTCACTCACCTGACCTCAATCCAATAGAACATCTCTGGGTGGGACATTATGTTTCTGTCTATCAGACACATCAGACTGTCTAGGAGCTCAGTGATGCCCTGGTCCAGATCTGGGAGGAGATCCCCCAGGACACCATTCATCTCTTCATTATGATGTTGTCAGGCATGCATACAAGCACATGGGGGCCATACAAATTACTGAGTATTACTTGGAGTTGCTGCAATGAAATTTTGGCCAAATGGACTAGCCGGCCTACCTGCCACATCATTTTTTCTCTTTGATTTTCAGGGTGTCTTTGAATTCAGCCCTCTGTAGGTTGATTATTTTCGTGTCTTTGAATTCAGCCCTCTGTAGGTTGATTATTTTCATTTCCATCAAACGATATCCTTTTGTTCCTAACATATTTACCATACTAGTCCATACCAGTAGAGATAGCCAGCAGGATTTTTTTCCCAATGAGATCTGATGTGCTTATCAAAGTGTTCCATTAATTTTTTTGAGCAGTTTACAATACAATACACAGAACATAACACAAGTAATCCTCAAGACAATAGAAATATTACAAGAGCAGAGTAGAATACAACAGTAGATGATATCCCATAAGAAGATTTGGATTTGTTCTGGTTCTGGAGAAGTCGGCCATCAAGCTGCCTCCCCCTATTGGCCATTCCAAAGCTGAGTCATTGCCTGCAGAAAGACCACCCACAGGCACAGGCTAAAAATTGAAACCCACCACGACTCAAAGGCGGGCCTCTAGAGCTAACTTTGGCACCACCACGTCACTGTGAAAGCCGTGTTTACATTTGTCACTGCATACACCGTCCCAGGTCACTATGTTTGAAGTAATTTGATTGAAAATGGCGGTTCAGCTTACTCTGTCAGAAGGTGCCTCTCGAGATCTGCATCCTTAATCTTGATATAAGAAGAAGCATTTTTAATCAAGATGAGTTAAATCTCCCTGATAAATATTTTGAACGCACAGGATGTAATCCTTTTAACTTTGGACGACCTTCCCTGTTACTGAAAGCTGGCAGATTTGGGTGCTTAAGCACGAATGGACCTTGGGACAATTTACTGGCTGATAATAAGACTCACACACTTCCAGTTAGCCCACCTACACATCTTACAGCACAACACCCAAGATGGAATGGGTATGGCGTAGTGGTGAAGGCTTTGAATTGTGGGTTTAATACTGACACTGTGTCACCGGGAGCAAGTCACATCACCCGTCCGTGTGCCAACTGTTAAAACAAAAGAAATTAATCTCAAATGTTAAAGGCACGAGTATATGTAAAATCTGCAAACACCTCATGGACAGACCACACTGTGGAAATCCACCAGGAAAACATGCAAACTCCAGGCAGGGAACACCAGGGACGTGACTCCATCCTGCAAGGCAGTAGCGCTACCGCTCTGCCACTGTGCTGCCCCCACATGTGTAATTATTAACAGTATTAATTATTTACATGAAGTTAATGATTTATGTGTCAAATGTAACATGCATGCTTTAACACATTTCATCATGAAAGTAATCTTATCCTTCTTTTTCTAAATTTTGGCTACTCCCGTTAGGGGTCGCCACAGCGGATCATCTTCTTCCATATCTTTCTGTCCTCTGCATCTTGTTCTGTCACACCCATCACCTGCATGATCTCTCTCACCACATCCATTAACCTCCTCTTAGGCCTTCCTCTTCTCCTCTTGCCTGACAGCTCTATCCTTAACATCCAATATGTTATAAATATAAAATAATATAAATACACCCAATATGCCCAGCATGCATCTCTCCTCTGCACATGTCCAAACCAATGCAATCTCGCCTCTCTGATTTTATCTCCCAACCGTCCAACCTGAGCTGACCCTCTAATGTCCTCATTTCTAATCCTGTCCATCCTCGTCACACCCAATGCAAATCTTAGCATCTTTAACTCTGCCACCTCCAGCTCTGTCTCCTGCTTTCTGGTCAGTGCCACCGTCTCCAGCCCATATGACATAGCTGGTCTCACTACCGTCCTGTAGACCTTCCCCTTCACTCTTGCTGATACCCGTCTGTCACAAATCACTCCTGACACTCTTCTCCACCTATTCCACCCTGCCTGCACTCTCTTCTTCACTTCTCTTCCACAATCCCCATTACTCTGTACTGTTCATCCCAAGTATTTAAACTCATCCACATTTGCCAACTCTACTCCTGTCATCCCCACCATTCCTCTGACCTCCCTCTCATTCACACACATGTATTCTGTCTTGTTCCTACTGACCTTCATTCCTCTCCTCTCCAGAGCAGATCTCCACCTCTTCAGGGTCTCCTCAACCTGCTCCCTACTATCGCTAAAGATCACAATGTCATCAGCAAACATCATAGTCCACAGGGACTCCTGTCTAATCTTATCTGTCAACCTGTTCATCACCACTGCAAATAAGAAGGGGCTCAGAGACGATTCCTGATGTAATCCCACCTCCACATTGAATGCATCCATCACTCCAACCACAGACCTCACCACTGTCACACTTCCCTAATACATATCCTGCACAACTCTTACGTACTTCTCTGCCACTCCCGACTTCCTCATACAATACCACAACTCCTCTCAAGTCACCCTATCATTTGCTTTCTCCAGGTCCACAAAGACGCAATGCAACTCCTACTGGCCTTCTCTAAACTTCTCCATCAACATCTTTAGAGCAAACATTGCATCTGTGGTGCTCTTTCTTGGCATGAAACCATCCTGCTGCTCACTAATCATCACCTCACTTTTTAACCGAGCTTCCACTATTCATCCATCCATTATCCAACCCACTATATCATAACTACAGGGTCACGGCGGTCTGCTGGAGCCAATCCCAGCCAACACAGGGAGCAAGGCAGGAAACAAACCCCAGGCAGGGCACCAGCCCCCCGCAGGAGCTTCCACTACTCTTTCCCATAACTTCATGCTGTGACTCATCAATTTTATCCCCCTGTAGTTATTACAGTCCTGCACATCCCCCTTATTTTTAAATATCGGCACCAGTACACATCCTCTCACTTTCCAAGATTCCATTAAACAATCTGGTTAAAAAACTCCACTACCGTCTCTCCTAAGTACTGTTAATGAGTTAAAAAAACAACATATTCCCCATATAAATGCTTATTACATTTTAATAAAAATCAACCAAACTTAAGTTTGTAATTTCTACATTGATTCCAAAACACAGAAACTGGGAAATAACGACTCACTTAATTAGGCTAAGAGTCCAACGAAAAACAGAAGTTGGTTGGAACAAAAACCTGCAGCCACAGGGTGTCCCCAGGACCAAGTTGGGGGAGCACTGCTCTATCTGACACACTAGCTCAGAGGACTTTTACACAATCAGTTATTCAGCAGAGGTGTATAAAGAGACGTGACTGGAGCTTCATCATATTTACAGCCACACACCTTTATAAGGCCTCATTGTGAGGACTCTCTTACCTTTACCCAAAGGTACTTTTCATTTTTTTTGTAATTCTTGTGTAAATTAGAGTTGTTTATAATAATTCCCGAGTTTCTGCTAAAAAGCTAAACTTCCCTCTTGGGACAAATAAAGTGCTACCTGTAAACTAACCAGGCCTGTCATTAAACTAGAGAGCCAAACTGATAATATCCAACGAAACCTCACAGAAAAGAGTTTCCAAAAATGTTTAAAGGGGTGAAAAAATTGAAAACAACAACAACAACATTTATTTCTATAGCACCTTTTCATACAAAAAAATGTAGCTCAAAGTGCTTTACATGATGAAGAATAGAAAAATAAAAGACACAGTAAGAAAATAAAATAAGTCAACATTAATTAACATAGAATAAGAGTAAGGTCCAATGGCCAGGATGGACAGAAAAAACAAAAAAAACTCCAGACGGCTGGAGAAAAAAATAAAATCTGCAGGGGCTCTGAGGTCACAAGACCACCCAGCCCCCTCTAGGCATTCTACCTAACATAAATGCAACAGTCCTCTTTGTATTTAGGGTTCTCACGGAAGGACTTGGTGATGATGGTCATGTAGACTTCTGGCTTTTAGTCCATCAAGGTTGGAGCATCATGATGCTTTGAGTAGGTGGTGGTGACGCAGACCGCCACCACAAAAAAAACGGAAAAAGAAACAGAAGAGAGAGTAGGGGTCAGTATGGATTTTAGAGCCACCATGAATAGTTATTATGATGAATTGAACATACAGAGTATCAGGATTAAATTAAGTTGAAGTTATGACAAGGCCATGTTAAAGTAATGTGTTTTTAGCAGTTGTTTAAACTGCTCTACTGTATCAGCCTTGCGAATTCCTATTGGCAGGCTATTCCAGATTTTAGGTGCATAACAGTAGAAGGCCGCCCGCATCACCACTTCTTTTAAGTTTTGCTCTTGGAATTCTAAGGAGACCCTCATTTGAAGATCTGAGGTTACGATTTGGAATATAAGATGTCAGACACTCCAATATATAAGATGGAGCAGATTATTTAAGGCTTTATAAACCATAAGCAGAATTTTAAAGTCAATTCTGAATGACACAGGTAACCAGTGTAGTGACATTAAATTGAAGAAATGTGTTTGGATTTTCTTTTCCTAGTTAGGATTCTAGCAGCTGCATTCTGCGCTCGTTACAAATGATTTATGTCTTTTTTGGGTGGTCCTGAGAGGAGTGCATTACAGTAATCTAGTCGACTCAAAACAAAAGCGTGAACTCATTTCTCAGCATCTTTCAATGATATAAGAGGTCTAACTTTAGCTATGTTTCTTAAGTGAAAAAATGCTGTCCTAGTGGTCTAATGAATATGCAATTTAAAATTCAGGTTACAGTCAACAGTTACCCCTAAGTTTTTTACTTCCGTCTAAACTTTTAATCCTAATGTATCCAGTTTATTTCTGATAACCTCATTGTATCCATTATTGCCAATTACTAAAATTTCAGTTTTCTCTTTATTTAGCTTGAGAAAATGACTATTCATCCATTCTGAGATGCCAGTCAGACATTGTGTTAGTGAATCGAGAGAGTCGGAGTCATCAGGTGCTATTGATAAGTACAGCTGTGTGTCATCAGCATAGCTGTGGTAGCTCACGTTGTCACCTGAGATAATCTGAACTAACGGAAGCATGTAGATTGAGAAGAGCAGCGGACCCAGGATAGAGCCTTGTGGAACACCATATCGGATATCATGTGTCTTTGAGTTGTAATTACCACAACTAACAAACAACTTTCTCCCTGCCAGGTAGGATTCAAACCAATTTAAGACACTGCCAGAGAGGCCCACCCATTGACTAAGGCGATTTCTAAGAATATTGTGATCAATGGTGTCAAATGCGGCACTCGGATCGAGAAGGATGAGAACAGATAAATGGCCTCTGTCTGCATTTACCCGCAAGTCATTTACTACTTTAACGAGTGCAGTTTCTGTGCTGTGATTTGTTCTAAAACCTGACTGAAATTTATCAAGAATAGCAGGTTTATTGAGGTGGTCATTTAACTGCATAATGACTGCCTTCTCTAGAATCTTACTTAAGAAGGGCAGGTTAGAGATGGTCTAAAATGTTCAAAAGCAGAGGGGTCAAGATTACTTTTCTTGAGTAGGGGTTTAACTATAGCAGTCTTAAGACAGTCTGGGAAGACCCCCGTATTTAATGACGAACTTATTATGTCAAGAATATTATCAATTAGCACGCCCGATACTTCCTCGAAAAACCTTGTTGGTATTGGGTCAAGGACACAAGTGGAGGGTCACAGTTGAAAAATAATTTTATGTAAATCAGGTAAATCTATCCTAGTGAAAGAGTTTAATTTGTTTATAACGGAGTACTGGGGCTTAGGAGGTTCCACAGTGTTGGGGAGATGTACTATGTTATTTCTAATATCATTAATAAGTAATAAGTACATGGCAATACAATAAAATTCTCTTCAATATCGGTGTCAATAACGACCATTTATAAAGTCATAACACACGTATCTCATGGTGCACCACAGGAATGAAAACCCGTATAATAAAAGGTGACTCGTTCCTAGTTCTCCTTGCAGGCAGTGGGACTGCAACACTGGGCTCTAAAGCGCTGGTTGGATTTGCTCCTACCATCACCCCACCCCAACACATGACCCTGAACGAGTCCCTTACGTTACCCATGCTCCAACTGTTAAAATAAAATAAAAAAAAACATACTGGACAGACACATTTGTTGTATGCACACTACGAGGGGTGTCTATTAAATAACAAGACTGATTAAATAACTCACCCTTATTTATACAGTATGTATTACAAATTTAATGCTTGTCCCCTTCAATATACTCCCCACTTGCACTAATACATTGCTGCAGTCTTGTTTTCCACTGGTCGAAGGCATGGAGCAAATCAATTTCTGTCAGCTGTTTTAACACATCCGCCATTTTCTTCTTTACAGCATCAACTGACTCAAAACGTGTCCCTTTAAGCACTGATTTCACTTTTGGGCAAAGATAACAGTCACATGGTGCTAAATCAGGCAAATATGTAGGATGTCCAAGTGTAGTAATGTGCTTGTTGGTCAAAAACTGCTTTACAGAAAGTGCTGAGCGAGCAGGCACATTGTCCTGGTGAAGAATGAAACCATTTTCCGACAGTTGCGGCCGTTTTTGTTCTGACTTTTTCTCTTAGCTTTATCAAAACTTCCTTATAATAACAACAACATTTATTTATATAGCACATTTTTATACAAAAAGTAGCTCAAAGTGATTTACATAATGAAAAGAAAAATAAAACACAAAATAAGAAATTAAAATAAGACAACATTAGTTAACATAGAAAAGGAGTAAGGTCCGATGGCCAGGGTGGACAGAAAAAACAGAAAAAAACTCCAGACTGCTGGAGAAAAAAAAATAAAATCTGCAGGGGTTCCAGGCCACGGGACCACCCAGTCCCCTCTGGGCATTCTACCTAACATAAATGAAACAGTCCTCTTTGTAGTTAGGGTTCTCACGGAGTCACTTGATGTTGATGGTCATACAGACTTCTGGCTTTTAATCCATCCATCATTGTTGGAACATCACCGTGCTTTGAGTAGATGGTGGTGGCGCAAGCGGAAAAGGAAACAGAAGAGAGAGTAGGGGTTAGTACAGATTTTAGAGCCACCATGAATAGTTATTATTATTTCTGGCGCAGCATGCGAGTGGCAGCCATTCCAGCAGCTCAGTGTATGACTTTATCTTTTTACCTTTTTTTCTATTTCTTTCTCTATTTCACTGATCACTTCTACCACTTTCTTTTATGTGGAATCGCTCCCTGGACACTTTTTACTATTTTTACTACTTGACATGGATTATTGTATCAGTATACTGCTGCTGGATTATGTGAACTTCCCCTTGGGATTAATAAAGTATCTATCTATTGTGGTGGATTGCCGGCATTTTACTCCGGTCCTCACCCCCTGGCCGCTAGGAGGAGCTCTCCCGAGAGCATATACGGGCCCCGAATTCCAGCAGGGCCTCATGGACTATGTAGTTTTTATACACAGCCCTGCTGGATACCTTGGGGGCCACTGGGAGTCGCTGTCGAGAGGCCAATGGACTCATTTGGGCACCATGACCCGGAAGTTCGTCACAGGAAGAGCGACGGGCTTCCGGGGTGAAGAAAAGTACTGTTTTACCCTGACCCGGAAGGAGTAAGGACTTGTGGAACTGTTGGGCAGAAAGACTTCCGGGTCAGGAGGAATAAAGGACTCTGAGAACTCCCAGACACTGAGCTGAGCTGGGTGGTAGGAGGGCAACGCGTCTGGGAGTGGAGGATTGTGATTATTATTGATTGGTTATTGTAATTGTGATTTATGAATATAGTGGAGTGGAGGGTGTTTGGTGCACATTATTATAATAAATATAATCATTGTGGCAATTTTACCAGGTGTTTGGCGTGGTACCTGAGGGTTCAAGGGAGCACTACTGCCCCCTACTGCAACACTATCTAATGTTAGTTAACTGTTGTGCCTCCTGGAACCCATTCTTCCAAAATGACACCCTTGATATCAAAAAACACAATGAGCATGGCTTTGAATTTTGACTTGTTTTGATGAGCTTTCTTGGTCCATGGCATTCATCATCTACGACATTCTCACATCCCTCGCTGAATCTTTTGTGCCACTCAAACACACGCGCATGGGACAGGCAGTCATTCCCATAAGCTGTAGTAAGCATTTGAAAACATTCTGTTGGTGTTTTGTGCAATTTTAATAAAAATTTCAAATTGACACGTTGGTCAACTTTTAAACTTAGCATTTTTTTGGCACACTGCAGAAAACACCACCAAACAGCCAAACTAAATGGTGACTCACAATCAACTGAACGTCATAGTGTGTTGCTGCTTGTCATGCAGATTCAGACATGTTCAAGGTCACCACGCATGCAGTTATAACTGGTTCTGACTGCTTTGTTTACTAGGTGGAATCACAGTCTCATTATTTAATAGACATACAGTGGGTACGGAAAGTATTTAGGCCCCCTTCAATTTTTCACTCGTTATATTGCAGCCATTTGCTAAAATCATTTAATTGTTTTCCTCATTAATGTACACACAGCACCACATATTGACAGACAAATAAAAGAATTTTTGAAATTGTAGCAGATTTATTAAAAAAGAAAAACTGAAAAATCACATGGTTCTAAGTATTCAGACCCTTTGCTCAGTAGTTAGTAGAAGCCCCCTTTTGAGCTAATACAGCCATGAGTCTTCTTGGGAAGATGCAACAAGTTTTTCACACCTGGATTTGGGGATCCTCTGCCATTCCTCCTTGCAGATCCTCTCCAGTTCTGTCAGGTTGGATGGTATAAACGTTGGTGGACAGCCATTTTTAGGTCTCTCCAGAGGTGCTCAATTGGGTTTAAGTCAGGGCTCTGGCTGGGCCATTCAAGAACAGTCACAGAGTTGTTGTGAAGCTACTCCTTCATTATTTTAGCTGCGTGCTTAGGGTCATTGTCTTGTTGGAAGGCAAACCTTCGGCCCTGTCTGAGGTCCTTAGCACTCTGGAAAAGGTTTTTGTCCAGGATATCCCTGTACTTGGCCACATTCATCTTTCCCTCGATTGCAACCAGTCGTCCTGTCCCTGCAGCTGAAAAACACCCCCACAGCATGATGCTGCCACCGCCATGCTTCACTGTGGGGACTGTATTGGACAAGTGATGAGCAGTGCCTGGTTGTCTCCACACATACCGCTTAGAATTAAGGCCAAAAAGAGAGAATCATTTCTCACCATCTCAAGAGTCCTTCAGGTGTCTTTTAGCAAACTCCATGCGGGCTGTCATGTGTCTTGCACTGAGGAGAGGCTTCCGACAGGCCACTCTGCCATAAAGCCCTGACTGGTGGAGGGCTGCAGTGATGGTTGACTTTCTACAACTTTCTCCCATCTCCTGACTGCATCTCTGGAGCTCAGCCAAAGTGAACTTTGGGTTCTTCTTTACCTCTCTCACCAAGGCTCTTCTCCCCCGGTAGCTCAGCTTGGCCGGATGGACAGCTCTAGGAAGGGTTCTGGTTGTCCCAAACGTCTTCCATTTAAAGATTATGGAGGCCACTGTGCTCTTCGGAACCTTAAGTGCAGCAGAATTTTTTTTGTAACCTTGGCCAGATCTGTGCCTTGCCAGAATTTTGTCTCTGAGCTCTTCAGGCAGTTCCTTTGACCTCATGATTCTCATTTGCTCTGACATGCATTGTGAGCTGTAAGGTCTTATATAGACAGGTGTGTGGCTTTCCTAATCAAGTCCAATCAGTAGAATCAAACACAGCTGGACTCAAATGAAGGCGATCTCAAGGATGATCAGAAGAAATGGAAAGCACCCGAGTTAAATATATGAGTGTCACAGCAAAGGGTCTGAATACTTAGGACCATGTGATATTTGTTTTTCTTTTTTAATAAATCTGCAACAATTTCAAAAATATTTTTTTTTTGTCTGTCAATATGGGGTGCTGTGTGTACATTAATGAGGAAAAAAAAATAATTTAAATGATTTTAGCAAATGGCTGCAATATAACAAAGAGTAAAAAATTGAAGGGGTCTGAATACTTTCCGTACCCACCACTGCATATAGCCAAAAATTTGTGGACACCAGACCACCACACATATGAACTTGTAAATGGTTATTAAATCTTTTAGGGCTTTTTTTTTCCTTTTCTCCCAGGGCTTAATTATGGAAGCCGAGAGAGGATGTGCAATATCGTTATTTTTTTTAATTTTTCCTCGAGATACTGGACTCATTTTATCAAGATCTTGAGAAAACAAACTTTTTTTTCTCGAGATAATGGAATAATTTTATCGAGATCTCGATAAAACAAAAGATCTTGTCTTCTCGAAATTATGAAATAATTGTGTCTAACGTTTAATGTTTAGCTTACTGCAGCCACTTCCTGTTTGAAATGGCAGGACAGCAGAACTGTATTGATCAGCATGTCACATTTTTGTTCAATCAAGGGCTGACGCAGGCTGAAATATGTTTATACCTTAGTTTAGAAAATAATGTTAGTGTCTGTCATTTAAGAAGACAGTTAGCAAGGCTTCCGCTGTATAGGTGTCGCAATCTAAGCGAGTCTGATGTCAGGAGCAAAGGTTAAGTTTCGTTTTCTCGAGATCGCGATAAAATTATTCCGTTATCTCAAGAAAACGAACTTTGTTTTTTTGAGATCTTGATTAAATTAATCTGTTATCTCGAGGAAACAATTTAAAAAAATTACAATATTGTATGTCCTTTTTTTGGCTTCCATACTGAATATTTTTCCAAAAAACTCAAATTTTCTGAAAAGCATACAAAGCAATAGTTTTTCATATATATGTAAAACATCTGTTGCTGCATGCAGTGCTTTATTTCAGCATGTTAGGCATCTCAGTGTCAGCCGGTGCATGTGGGTGGCGTCAGCAGATCAGCTGCAGACCAATCAGCACAGCTTGATGCCCGTACTTCACTTTCATTTTAGATCTCGATCTCCGGATCACCTACACCAAAACTGGAGTCAGACAAGTCAGAGTCCAATTCAAAATAATAAAATATACGTAAGACGTCATCCACTGAGTTGTTTTGCTTTGCGCGTTCACTTTGCTCTCTTGCCAGATGTTGATGCCATTCTAGGCACTTTTTACGCTACTCACTCACATGCAGGGATTCAACGTTCCACCCAGCAAGGACGGCCTACCTATAAAGTAATGGTGAGTTTTGTCAATGTTTACAGCTGATTATCACCTTCTACCCATGCATGTCAACTTTAGTCATCATCTGCCCTCAACCCAAAAGTCGACATCTACCTGAAAAGAGTTAATATGGAGTTACCCCAGTTGTGCAGCAATTATAACAGCTTCCACACTTCTTTCCAAAAGACTTTGGAGCACGTCTGTTGGAACGAGTGCCCATTCAACCAAAAGATCATTTGTGAGATAAGATGCTGATAGTGGATGAGAAGACCTGGTTGGCCTCGGCCACAGAAACCCACTTCATGAAGGCTCAGTTCTTGTAGTTGAAGGTCGTGCTGTGAAGAGATGACCCAGAGGAAGAGGCCATTTGACATGCGTCAACACACAACAGCCCCGCTCTGCATGATCTAGCACTTCATGGCAGCTCTGCTGTTCCTCAATGCCTTCGTTCACAATAACAGCACACCTACAGTTGACCACTGCAGAACTAGCAGAGCAGAAATTTCACATATGGACTTATGGCAAAGGTGCTATCCTATGACAGTGCCACATTTAGTGAGTGTTTGTCAATGGAGACTGCCCGGCTAGGTCTAAATCCTACACACCTGTTAACACCTGAGCTCAATCATTCGGAGGGGGGTACACACACGTTTGGCCATAAGGTATGTTTTGACTAGAAAGAGGCCAGATACAATAAAGTTCCACTTGTTTTGCTCTAATGTGTGAAGACAGCACAAGGGTCAACATGTCAGTGATATACCCGAGGGGTATCAGAGTCAAAGTAGAGCAGCTAAGCATAATTACTGAAGGTTTTAAATACCATCTTTCTTTTTCGCATAATTACTGAAGGTTTTAAATACCATCTTTCTTTTTCTTAACACGGAGAGCCATGTGGATTTATTTTTCCTACGTTCTGCTGTCACCAATTGCTGTTGCTTTAATGCTGGCAGACGCTCAGACAGACTAATTCAGATATTTCATAGATGATAGGCATGGACTATTTCCATTGCAGAGGGCATCAGAATGTTGGTTTCTCGTTTCAAACCTTTGACGACCTTGAAGGAAGGAGGACTGAAGGCCCGGGTGACCAAGGCAGATGGCTTTTTACATTCACGAGTCTTTGACCAGACAAACGTCCTGTAAGGCCTTTCAGATTTCCCATTTGACAGTTCCAATTACTCGGTGCTGTTTCCGTTTCACTGGCCGCCACAAGCAGAATTATTCATAAGCCGAAGCTGACATTTGTACCCATCTCTCAGCAGCTATCATTATTTTAACAACAGAGTAACGCTTTCTGGACAAGGGTAGGAAGTACCCTCAGCTACTTTCTAAAACACAAGAGTGCATACATGTTTTTTCTACAAAAGTACTTAACATTACAGCCTGTGATGGGCCAGTGCCCCCATCTAGGGTTGCTTTTTGCCCTAAGCTGCCAGGTTAGATTCAACTTCCCCCAAACTCTGTGGCAGATAAAGCCGACTCAGAAAGTGGATGGCTGATACTACAGCTCACATCTTTAATTTGTCCAGGTTTTTGTCCCCTCCTCAAACTAGGTGGTTAAAGACCCCCCTTGCCCTTGGTGACTTTGCACACAGAGTTCATTTTCTCAATAATTTGTTATTCGGCTAATAATCTAATTTTCCTAGAAAAAAAAATGAACAGAATACACCCAGGGAAAAATTACAAATGAAGCCGGCCATAATCCAGCCTTGCAAGGTGCTATAAAGGTAAAGATAATCATAGAATGATAATCATATGTTAAGGTTTAAAAGTCCTACCTAATAATGAGAGAAAAAGTGGCAGACACTTGCAAAAGAAACTTTGAGACACCGCAGTCATGGCTCGTCAGTAACGTCCAACGGTCATCAGGGGTCTGCTGGTTTGACTCTAAGAAGCAGTAAATCCAAGGAACATCTGCCACAAGAGACGTTTCAGCGAAGGCTTACGCTTTATCAACACCACACGGCCGAGGAGGCTGGCATGACCCCTTGCTTTAAATAACTCGGAGTGATGGTCAGGCATAGGTGGCAGAAATGGGGGCTTGGGGAGTCAGGGGTGGGCAGCTGCTGTTACAGCTCGGACACAAATGTCATGTGAAAGGATATACAATGACCATCCAATATCGCATGAGGAAATGCAGCAAGTCATCTAAAGCAGAGGGGCACCGAGGGCAGCTTAAGGCAGGATGGTCATGGTGGGGTGGCTGCAGGTTTTTGTTCCAACCCAACTGCTCAGTTGGATGCCATTTATTGTTGCTGAAGCGATTATGGCTCCATCTGCATTTTTCTGTCTTCCTCATTTTAGTGGAGTGGTGGCTCTGGGGCTAGGGATCTGCATTGGTAATCGGAAGGCTGCCAGTTTGAATCCCGTAAACGCCAAAAGTGACTCTACTCCGTTGGGCCCTTGAGCAAAGCCCTTAACCTGCAATTGCTCTATCCTGGGTATGACGTTAACCTGCATCCAGCCCTGCATGTAGGCCGTCCAACCTGCAGAGAAAAACCTGGGGGTTGGTGGCAGAATTGGCACTCGAGTCACTCCACTCCATCTGAACTAGTGTGGTGCTGAGGTGTCACCCGTTGCATGGCTCCACTTGGGTCCTAATCTGGGCTTCCTGAGGTGGTTTGTCATGTGGTGGGTGCGACAATGCACTGTATCAGCGTGTACTCCCAACCCTCTCTCTCTAATCTGAGGTAGTACAAATTCTTGAGCCTGCTCTCCTCTCATTTTAGTTAATGGGCAGCCTCACAGTAAGAAGGTCGTGGTTCACATCCTGGGTGCTCTCTGTGTGGGGGTTTGCATGTTCTCCGTGTCTCCAGTTTTCACCGGGTGCTCTGGTTTCCTCCGGCAGTCCAAAATCCGATACATCGGCAGTGACATTCATTACGCTATCCAGTGACCTCTTTGAGCCCAACACCGTCGGTAATGTAACCTCATGATCTGGACAGTGAGGACTCAACAAAGCAAGGGGATAGTGCAAAGTGCAGATGCGCTTTTATTAAAAACAATCAAAAACAAACAGTGTCTAAAGTGTAGTGCAATCAAAAATGTCAACAAATAAACAAACTGTTAAAAACCAGTGAAAAAGGGGAGGTTAAAATCCAAAAGAGATCCTTTCAAAACCGAGGTTAAAACAATGGCTGGAAGCAATCCTTTTAAAAACAAAAACCCGCTGCCTTCTTTCTACTGGTGGCTCCCCTGCTTCTCCCTTGTGTGACCTGCATCAGGGGAGTCGCCCTACCTGCAGCTGTAAGCCTTTCAGTCCATGGTTCTGTTTGGCTCCTGAGCAACCAGGGCGCTCACGCTGGGGCTTTAACCTCAAAGTCCCAGACTTCTGTGAACTTATGCGGCAAGCCAACCACCGGCTGGTCACTCCTGCTCATCACAAGCGCTCAGCAGGACCGACTAGAGCTCACTTCTCCCAGCTGTCTGCCAACACCAGTGAGTCTGCTCTCTCGCTCGCCCTCTCCCTCTCTCTGTCTCGCTCTCACCCTCTCTCCCCCCCTCACCCTCTACCTATCTTTCTCACCCTCTCGCTCTCCCTATCTCTCTAACCCTCTTCCTTTCTCTCTCCCTAACCCTCTCTCCCTCGCTCTCCCCCTCTCTCTCTTTCCCTCCTCTCTCTCTCTCCCTAACTCTCGCTCTCTCTCCGGCTCTTTTGCTTCCAGCATCTTCTTTCTCCTCTTAACCTCCGTTCACTCCAATCCTTTTTGTCTTTCTTCCCCCGCCGCACTCGAGCTCTTACTATATACAATGGAGACGTGGTTCAGGTGCAGCGATGAGCAGTTCCTGGCATCTGTTACGGATGTTGCTGATTCCTCACCTGTGCACTTAAGTGAGGAAACACCCGCCTCACAAAGCGCCCAAGAACCGCTCTGGCCACACTACCACACCGCCTCTTTAAGCCACGAGTGCGACATTTATTTAAAAACAGGCCTTTCCTTCTGAGCCGTGGACCCACTATACCACAAGGGGACGCCCACATAACACCTGGCTGCGGTGGATAGAGGGTCATTTCCAGAGGGTGGGACTATACTGCATGTCCAACCAGGATCCTGAGCTGTTTTGTCGTGTGGTGGGTGCGACAGCACAGTGTACCCGGTGCATACCCCCCAACCTGACCTGACCTGATTGTTACATTGTGTGTGCTCAGTCTGCAATGGACAGGTGCTCTTCTCCAGGAATTATTCCTGCCTTGTGTCCAGTGCTTCTTTTAGACTTTTAACAGCTGCATTCATCATTTGTTTTACTTGTTTTCTTAACTGGCTGCCAACTGACAATGAGAAAGCAAATGACAAAAGGGATACCAACTCCTACAAGACATCGCATAAGACATTTGGAAAGAAACAAAGAGGAAAAGAAAGAGAATTACTCATCTCATTTAGTCCAAAATTTATGAACCAAAAGTAGCAGAATGAACACACAAACAAGTGATAAAATTAAATAGGAGAGTCTCTTGAACCAGCAAGGACTGGCTTCTTAATGGGTTAGAACAGAAACAGGGTGCTATGGCAGCCAACCAGGACCAACTCTGCTCACCACTGCTCAAAGGGAAAAGTCCTCAGATTGGAAAGGCCGGGCTAGCGTTACACGGGATTATATACCAGTGATAAAAAACAGCGCTGGGCTACCAAATTTTTAAAACAGTACTATATCAGCATTACCAAAAAAAGGTTATTTTAGTACATGTCAATGTACCTCAAACTGCTTTATGCCGACTTTAGAAAGCTTACAAAAACATTACAGTTAGCCAATAAAAGGGGACACTTGGCTTGACTTCTCACTACGTCCATAATGGCTAACAAGATACAACACCCTAATACTGCAACAAGAAACAAAGTTTTCCACTCCTTTGTCTCATTCCCCCTTAGCAATACACTCCATAAGTGCAGAATCATCTGAGAATTTCTTCCACTGACATGACTGGGTATTATACTTATATTCTCAGTTGTATGGAGAGAAGAGAAAGGGGGACAAGACTGTACACTGAAGAAGGGGCCTGAGTTGCCTCAAGTGTTGTATATTGTGATCTTTTTAGTTAGCCAATTATAGAGGTAATTTTGCTTAACTTCTCACTACATTCATAATGGATAACACGGTACAACACCCTAGTACCACTGATTTTAGGAAGGGTGCAAGGAGCAGGAAGTATGCAGGCCAATTCAATACGCGTGGCGAGGCTGTGTCTGTGGAATTAGCTAAATTGTGCTAGCTAAGCATTGTTGCCTACTCGTCAATTCAGTTTACTAAAAGTGGGATGGACACGGCTGAAAACACCAACTGTCCCCTCCTCGTTGATGAAGACAGCAGTCGAAGTGAGAAGTGTCAGTACTCTGTTTATAAGGCAGAAGAAAAAGGTGAACCTACAGACGTCAGCGCGCCTGTTTGCTGGCGGTTTTACAAGGCTGACCTACCAAATCACGTGGAAGTGTCGAATCTTGCCAATCATTTCTTCCCTTGCCCATCCCGATGTCTTACGGCAGTTCACAACTTGACAGTTTTTAAATGTTATTTACCATAAAAAGAAGAAAAAAAAATTGTTTGCCTTTAATGGTCATTACATTTATATATATATATATATATATATATATATATATATATATATATATATATATATATATATATATATATATATACGGTGGGTATGGAAAGTATTCAGACCCCCTTCAATTTTTCACTCTTCGTTATATTGCAGCCATTTGCTAAAATCATTTAAATTAATTTTTTTCCTCATTAATGTACACACAGCACCCCATATTGACAGACAAAAAAAAAAGAATTTTTGAAATTGTTGCAGATTTATTAAAAAAGAAAAACTGAAATATCACATGGTCCTAAGTATTCAGACCCTTTGCTCAGTATTTAGCAGAAGCACCCTTTTGAGCTAATACAGCCATGAGTCTTCTTGGGAAAGATACAAGTTTTTCACACCTGGATTTGGGGATCCTCTGCCATTCCTCCTTGCAGATCCTCTCCAGTTCTGTCAGGTTGGATGGTAAACGTTGGTGGACAGCCATTTTTAGGTCTCTCCAGAGATGCTCAATTGGGTTTAAGTCAGGGCTCTGGCTGGGCCATTCAAGCACAGTCACAGAGTTGTTGTGAAGCCACTCCTTCGCTATTTTAGCTGCGTGCTTAGGGTCATTGTCTTGTTGGAAGGTAAACCTTCGGCCCAGTCTGAGGTCCTTAGCACTCTGGAGAAGGTTTTTGTCCAGGATATCCCTGTACTTGGCCACATTCATCTTTCCCTCGATTGCAACCAGTCATCTTGTCCCTGCAGCTGAAAAACACCCATACAGCATGATGCTGCCACCGCCATGCTTCACTGTGGGGACTGTATTGGACAAGTGATGAGCAGTGCCTGGTTGTCTCCACACACTGAGGAGAGGCAAGACACATGACAGTCAGCATGGAGTTTGCTAAGACACCTGAAGGACTCTGAGATGGTGAGAAATAAGATTCTCTGGTCTGAAGAGACCAAGATAGAACTTTTTGGCCTTAATTCTAAGCGGTATGTGGGGGGGTCTGAAAACTTTCCGTACTCACTGTATATACATATATACAGTATATACATATATATATACAGGTCCTTCTCGAAAAATTAGCATATTGTGATAAAAGTTCATTATTTTCTGTAATGTACTGATAAACATTAGACTTTCATATATTTTAGATTCATTACACACAACTGAAGTAGTTCGTCTTTTATTGTTTTACAATTTTTCTCGATTGGTTTGGCTCATTTCCTGAAACCGAGATGACATTCTCAAAATAACATGGACAAATCTCCAAACCACCTTGCAATTGTTCACAACAGAATGTCATTTTTCATTGGTTTAATCAAATTGCAAATGCTTTAGTACATGTCTCAAGTGACTCTGTGCTTCTTTTCAAATGATTATGTACAAGTAGCTACAGTTAGCACAATGAGCCCACATTTAGCACATTTTCCAAATAAATAGATCTTGCCGATCTAAACTGATTAGTTGATTTTTCAGTGAAATGGTCACTCACTCCAAAACATATCAGCATGGTTTCATTGTGTAAGTCATCATATGCACAATTGTCTGTTCAACTGTCAAAATTAGTCAAAGATATAATACCATGAAAGAATATCTTGGAACATTTGATAAAGTTATGACAGTACTTGACAATCAATCAGGTGAAATTAGAACTAACGAAGGAGCAGTTTCCCACATCTCAGATGACCAATCAAACAGGTTGTTCAGATACCTGACAGGTGTTGTCTATGATTATGACTGCTGCCAAAAGTATATAGACAGAGCTTGGCGCGGGGCCAGTTTAATTTGCAGTGTGAACATGGAAGCACCTCGCCAAGTACAACAGCAACTTCCTGCTCGAGGAAGAGGAGGAAGAAGAAGAGGGAGAGGAGGAGTGAGAATGCGTGGAGGAATAGGGGGAAGAGGCCGAGGAGCACGGAGGCACCATGATGTCCCAGATGAAATCCGGGCCACCCTTATTGACCACGTCATAAACCATCGCCTCACAATGGCAGAGGCAGGTCGCCGAGTGCAGCCTAATGTGCCTCGGTCTACAGTCTCCTCCATCATCCAAACCTTTTGCAGGGAAAACAGGTACAGAACTATGCTATTGAACTATTCAGTGTTGGTGTGTGTGTAGGCCTAGAGTACTGTAATATCGTCATGTGATGTTATATGATACTATAAAATGACAAAGACAAAAATGGAGAAAATACTGTGAATAGTATTCCAGTCACTGTGCAGTGCATCACACTTCTAGTACCATAAGACAGCAGTACAATTACAGTGGTAACTCATTTTGTAACAAATTTAGTGTTGACCTTTGACTTGTATGTCTAGGATTGGACGACAGCCTCAAGTGGGTGGCAGAAGAAAACGTCTAAATGAACAACAAGAACAAGAAATATGCAACATGGTCATTGCAAATAATGCCATCACACTGAGACAGATTCGTAATGCAATCCTGCTAGACAATGTAATGTTCCAAAATATAAACTCTATCAGCATCTCCACAATAGACCGGTATTGAAGAAACATCAGATGACCATGAAACAGATTTACAGGGTACCATTTGAGAGAAACTCTGACAGAGTGAAAGGGCTGCGGTACCAGTATATGCATGTAAGTCAACTACTGGTTGTCTATCATTGTAACACTATTACAGTAAGACATGGTTACCACTGTTTTTTTGTTTTGCGTTATCCTTTTCACCTTCAGAATCCAGCTTTGTGTGACTAGAGCATTTTTCCTAGAAATTGTCTTCAGTTTCCCACTCCCTGTTTGTACAGTACTTTAGATCCTCCCTGCAGTATCTGTCTCTACTTGACTGATTAGATTTATTTCTATTCTATTGTAGAGAATTATGGCATTAGAAGGCAACGAAACCCCTCACATCCTAGTGTTCGTTGATGAAGCTGGCTTCAACCTGGCCAAAGGTCGAAGGCGTGGCCGTAACATCATTGGCCACCGAGCCACTGTGGATGTCCCAGGCCAGCGAGGAGCAAATATAACAATGTGTGCCGCTATATCAGAAAGAGGTGTGGCCACACACATTCCCAGTTTAGGGCCCTACAATACACAAAAGCTCCTCAATTTTTTGGACCACCTTTATACTGATCTGATCCCAGAAAATGAGAGAGGTGTAGAAGGACCTCAGCTACCACATTATGTCATTGTGTGGGATAATGTGAACTTCCACCGTGGCCCACGCATCAGAACCTGGTTCACCACCCATCCCGGATGCTAATGGAGTTTCTTCCACCTTACTCTCCTTTCCTGAATCCAATTGAGGAGTTTTTTCAGCTTGGAGGTGGAGGGTGTATGAGCATCAGGCTCAAGACCAGAGGGCCCTGCTGCATGCAATGGATGCTGCATGTGAGGACATCACAGGGGATCAATGTAGGGGATGGTTGAGACATTCACGCCGTTTCTTCCCTCGCTGCATCGCACGAGAAAATATCCGTTGCGATGTGGATGAGAATTTATGGCCTGACAGAGAGCAGCGCGTCTAAGCCAGGAGGATGAGGATGGTGGCCAGGAAAGAGAGGGTGACAATGGCGACCACTGAAAATATTACTGTATTATAGTTCTGAGACTTTATTTACAGTATGGTGGGCTAGAGTTTTTTTGGTTTTTTTTGTTTGTGTTTATAACTGTTCACATTTACAGAATCTTGTATATGTTTTCTTTTCACAGTATGTTCTCTAATGTTAACATTTCTTTGTACAAATAAAAATGTTTACAGTTTCCTTGAGCATGAGTGGTTTATTGGAGGCTGATTTTACTGTAAAATCTTTTGGTTTTATTCATAGTGGTATTCTGTTGCTAGACCTGTGCCTCAGTGACAAAACGTCTAAGCATTTTGACTTGCAGTGCTTAAACAATGCCAAAGGTATAATGCATTTTGGGGGCATTGACTATTTATATGGGAAGGATATTTAGTTTTGACACATGGATAAACTCTTTTGGGAGAGATATGAGCTTTTGCAGGGGATCCATGGTGTTGTGCTAAACCATCCAGGGTATTCTGACAAAAGCACTAAATGAATGCACATGTGCCAAGGCAATTGAGAAGGATCTGTGCTATTCTGACTGTACTGACCTTTTATATGGGAAAGGAATCTGCTTTTGAAGCATGGACGAAGAGTTTGGGGTAAGATATTTGTTTTGCTAGTGAGCTATAATGTTGGGCAGCACTGTAAGACTGTTTGGCCAAATGACCTTATGGTTTTGAGAATGTCATCTCGGTTTCAAGAAATGAGCCAAACCAATCGAGAAAAACTGTAATATTGATGATTTTGGCATATAGCTCATGAAAACCCAAAATTCCTATCTCAAAAATTAGCATAAAAGAAAAGTGTTTTTAATACAAAAAAAGTCAACCTTCAAATAATTATGTTCAGTCATGCACTCAATACTTGGTTGGGAATCCTTTTGCAGAAATGACTGCTTCAATGCGGCGTGGCATGGAGGCAATCAGCCTGTGGCACTGCTGAGGTGTTATGGAGGCCCAGGATGCTCGATAGCGGCCTTAAGCTTATCCAGAGTGTTGGGTCTTGTGTCTGTCAACTTTCTCTTCACAATATCCCCCAGATTCTCTATGGGGTTCAGGTCAGGAGAGTTGGCAGTCCAATTGAGCACAGTAATACCATGGTCAGTAAACCATTTACCAGTGGTTTTGGCACTGTGAGCAGGTGCCAGGTCGTGCTGAAAAATGAAATCTTCACCTCCATAAAGCTTAAGCATGAAGTGCTCCAAAATCTCCTGATAGCTAGCTGCATTGACCCTGCCCTTGATAAAACACAGTGGACCAACACCAGCAGCTGACATGGCACCCCAGACCATCACTGACTGAGGGTACTTGACACCGGACTTCAGGCATTTTGGCATTTCCCTCTCCCCAGTCTTCTTCCAGACTCTGGCATCTTGATTTCCGAATGACATGCAAAATGTGCTTTCATCCGAAAAAAGTACTTTGGACCACTGAGCAACAGTCCAGTGCTGCTTCTCTGTAGCCCAGGTCAGGCGCTTCTGCCGCTGTTTCTGGTTCAAAAGTGGCTTGACCTGGGGAATGCGGCACCTGTAGCCCATTTCCTGCACACGCCTGTAAACGGTGGCTATGGATGTTTCTACTCCAGACTCAGTCCACTGCTTCTGCAGGTCCCCCAAGGTCCGGAATCGGTCCTTCTCCACAATCTTCTTTAGGGTCCGGTCACCTCTTCTCATTGTGCATCGTTTTCTGCCACACTTTTTCCTTCCCACAGACTTCCCACTGAGGTGCCTTGATACAACACTCTGGGAACAGCTTATTCGTTCAGAAATTTCTTTCTGTGTCTTACCCTCTTGCTTGAGGGTGTCAATGATGGCCTTCTGGACAGCAGTCAGGTCAGCAGTCTTACCCATGATTGCGGTTTTGAGTAATGAACCAGGCTGGGAGTTTTTAAAAGCCTCAGGAATCTTTTGCAGGTGTTTAGAGTTAATTAGCTGATTAAGATGATTAGGTTAATAGCTCGTTTAGAGAACCTTTTCATGAAATGCTAATTTTTTGAGATAGGAATTTTGGGTTGTCATGAGCTGTATGCCAAAATCATCAATATTAAAACAATAAAAGGCTTGAACTACTTCAGTTGTGTGTAATGAATCTAAAATATATGAAAGTCTAATGTTTATCAGTACATTACAGAAAATAATGAACTTTATCACAATATGCAAATTTTTTGAGAAGGACCTGTATATATACAGTATATACATATATATATATATATATACACACACACACACACATATATATATATATATACACACTGTGGCAGATGGCTGGGGGCTTATGCCTGGCCGGGACACCTAGAAGCACCGAGCAGGGGCTTATACCTCCCTGAGGAGTCCTGGATGGCAGCACTTCCGCAACACCAGGGAGTGCTGCCGGAAGGAATACCAGGGACACCCGGAGTGCTTCTGGGTGCTCGTGTGGCACTTCCACCACACAAGGAAGTGCCGCAGAAAGATCGTCAGGGCACCTGGAGCACATCCGAGTGGATATAAAAGAGGCCGCCTTCCTCCAGTCAAGAGCAGGAATTGGGAGGAAGAAGACAAAGCTCAGGACCGTGGAGCAGAGGTGGTGGAGGAAGGACCAGTGAGAGGACTTTAGAGAGATGTTTGGTGCAGGGGCACTGGGTTTTGTGCGGGACTGTAAATAGACGTGTGTGTTCGGGACTTCCTGTGTCTGTCTGTGTTGGTGTCCAGGCTTGTTTCCACACATACATATATATACACTAGCAAAAGACCAGCGCTTCGCAGCGGAGAAGTAGTGTGTTAAAGAAGTTATGAAAAAGAAAAGGAAACATTTTAAAAATAATCTAACCTGATTGTCAATGTAATTGTTTTGTCACTGTTATGAGTG
Organism: Polypterus senegalus; assembly: GCF_016835505.1. Taxonomy (NCBI): domain Eukaryota; kingdom Metazoa; phylum Chordata; class Cladistia; order Polypteriformes; family Polypteridae; genus Polypterus; species Polypterus senegalus. Next base: position 180,800,017 of record NC_053159.1, read on the forward strand.
TTGCTGTCATCAAGGATTTGATTATCATTATTTCTTTCAATCAGGTTCGTATTTGGAGGACGTGTTGTTATGAAGTTACATTCCGTGTTTGTCAACCATTGTAAAGATAACACGTTTTATTCATTGAAGTGTTCACTACGCAAATGGCTACTCGTGAATGTAAGATGTTTAACAGGCATTCCCGGTATTAACTTGTGCTAAAAGTACCATTGTGTGACGTAAGGGGAGCTGACTGTAAAAAGGCAAGGAGGCGCGTATTTTGAACGAAAAGGGAGAAGACAGCGAAGAAGTGGAAAAGTGAGAAGGAAAACTATTTAAATAAAGAGCTAGAAAGGTGAATGGAAAGAAGCAGCCAGCAGTAAAGCAAGGAAGACTTCGTAATAAGGACGGTTCGGTGCACATAGAAGGTGTAACAATAAGATTGTTAAGCCTTATGATAATGTTCCCGCACGGAGCATTTAGAGAGACGCACTGGGAGAAGTATAATCTGAACCTCTCTACAGTTTCGTTTATTTTCGGGTTGTAATGTTCATCAAATTTACGTATCATCTGGTCCAGTGGTGGACTGTGCATTTCAAATCTAGGCCTTCAGTAGTGCTCCGTCTGAATCAACCCGCACCTCAAAAACTAATTTATGGTTATAAAAACCATCTTAATATGCAGAAATACAGTAAAAAGAGCCGCTGCTAGATAACTCCTGTAGCCACAATAAATGTCTTTATTGAATAGACAAACCAGGGGTGAACAAGTTCCTTTCTACTGCAGCTACAGCCACGACACACATAAAAAACATCAATAATAACTCAATATTATTTAGGAAAATCGCAACATTTTACTCACTAAAAATTCGAATTATTTGTAAACAAAATCCATCCTCCTCTCTTTCCTTAAAAACAGTTCAATTATTCTGTCGTACAGATTATCCGGGCACTTCAGTTCCATCAAAAAGTCCCTTTCTATCGCCATCGAAGCTAATGCTGAAAGTCGAACCTGCCCTGTCGTATTTCTGGCATAAGTTTTAATTCACTTTAGGGCTGAAAATGTTCGCTCAACAGAAGCAGTGGACACGGGAATGTTCACCGCCAAATATACCAATGTGAACAGCTGCCCCATGCTCTTATTCAAATTTTTCTAATGAAGGAAGTCAAAGAGATCAGTGGCAGATTTTCTTGCAAAATCATCCATGGCATACATTACAGTCATTTCTGTTTTTAGCCGAGACAGATCCAAAACTGCTCCATGGCCCTTGTGTTAAACTGGAGAAGGCTACATGCGGGAAATCTTTCTTGTATTCAGGGGTCGAGGAGCGTGACAAACATCAGGTTTTCGTGGTCTTGAAATCTGGTCTCTGTCTGGCAAATAATATTGTCCAGAATCCTGCCATGGAGTTGGTGGCAGTGGGCACGAGGATCTTGCGCTCAGAGCGTCTGCGGTGCGTTCAGTGGCCTCGTAGAGTTCCTCATATCGGCTTCTATCCAATAAATGGGTCTGAATACGGTGACGTTGCCTTACGCCTGCTGGAGGGCCCTACTGACACCAACTCAAAATCTGATTGGTTGAAGCAACAGTTTAATCGACATTTATTCTGTGTTAGAGTGCCTGCACAACGGATTGTGAAGGCCTCTCTGCCTGGCAACAAATGATGGCTCAAATGTGATTGGTTAAATGCTTTAATACGAAAATACATGTCTGGAAGCAGCACAACCATTGAAAAAGCTATGAAAGGAAGCGGACAGACTATTTGGAATTATTTAATAAGTATTCATGGACAAAATATAATTAACATCAGTTTGTGATTCAGATTTTTTTTAGGCTAGCAGAGAAGGCATGACTTCGCCAGGTCTTTAGCATTGAGGCTTTATACACTGCGTCTTCTCATTAAACTTGTATTTCGCGAATATCTTGTGTGATCTTGCGATGTCCACAGCTTTATTTAATTTTAGCTCAGACCCAGCACTTAAAAGCTTCTCTTGCACTTTTGCTGAGGGAGGGTTTCCACAGTAGCTGCACTTATGAATATGCTAAGCACAGTCCTTCACCCACGAATATTTACCTTATATGGGCAGGCACTCAATTACATGGGAGGCGTGATGATGCGAGACGCAACTCTACCTCACACGGCGACCGAGCTGCAGGCTATTAGAGTATATGAACGAAAGTAGGTTCCAGTTACGACCGTTACGCGTAGAATTTTGAAGTGAAACCTGCCTAACTTTTGTAAGTAAGCTGTAAGGAATGAGCCTGCCAAATTTCAGCCTTCCACTTACACGGGAAGTTGGAGAACTAGTGATGAGTGAGTCAGTGAATCAGTCAGTGAGGGCTTTGCCTTTTATTAGTATATACAGTATACACACATATACTGTACATAGTGACCACGGTCAGATGCGTGCGCTTGGGGAGCAGCTCAAGGGTTTTTGTGAATACAATTCCCTTTCAAGACAGCATACAATGATCTCTCTTCTCCTTTCCCTTCTGTAGAAAGGAAAGACTGATGTATTTCCACCCATGATGTCACTGCCGGGGTCAGATCACCTGGATCCACCTCTTCCTCCCAGAATCCTTCATAAGAAATGCCACCATCTTGGGTAGGAGGACTGAACTTTCAGGGCAACTCAACCTTTTTCACTTAACAATGGTTTTTTTTTAACACTTTTTGCCCACCATTTAATATACAGGGTTTGCCTGCCTGTGGTGCTCCAGGCCTCTTTCTTTTGTCTCTTGTGCCTTTACACTCCATATATTCCCATATATTCCTCTTTTCACTGCTGATAGTCCTCGATGATTATAGCCATGTCAGTGGTTATTCCTACACCACAGAATTGCAGGATGACATTGGGATTTATGTGACGCCTCCTCCATTGATGATACAACATGATGGATAAAAATCTGCATTTCTCAGCAGTAGAGGGGTCATCAGTTTTGATCAAATCACCAACTCCGTTTGCAGGAATGCAACACCGAACCCGCAGGGTTCCTCCATCATGCATCACATTTACCTGCAGACATTCGTCTGTGTATCGCACCCCCCTAGTCCTAGTGGACAAACTGCTTTCTGTAGGAGCCACAAATTTCAGGTTTTGACTCATCACTCCAGGGCACCTGCTGCCATTTTCCTGCACCCTAGACTCAGTGTTTTTGTGTGTTGGTGAGTCATTTGAGTTTATTTCTACCTCAATAGAATGTTTTTTTGGTCACAACTCTTCCTTGAAGACCACTTCTGATAAGTCTACTCTGGACTGAAGATAGACGTACCACAGTCACAGTGGTTTCTGCCCGTTTTGCACTGATAGCAGGGCTGGATATCTTCTGATTTAAAACAGGAAGTAAGCTTCATGAATTTGTCATTTGCTGCGCTCAATTTCTGTGGCTGACTGATGCATTTCCAGCCCTAAACCTTGCCTGTTTGTTTGTGCCTGACAAAGGGCACAACTGGAAACATCTGTCCTCTTGAGAGAAACTTTGATGATGCAGGAGGACCGCATTTGTGTCTTGTCATTATGCTCACTTTTCCCATGGTGTTAAGATTTGCAGGTCAAACAGCCAAGTCTACCAGCATCTTCATTTTTCAGTCTGGTGATCCCTTGCCCAGTTTTATTTCCCCCTACATGGCCGTTTCTGTTTCAGTTCATCACTTTGGTTCAACTCCAAATGATGTCATGTACCATTAGCACTGTGATCAAGCACCGGGCCGTATGCCTACAAAGATCTGATATTTACGACTAGAAGGTGGTCCACTACAATGTGAGTATCTTTCTTTCTTTAAGGGCATTCATATATCTTTTTATACTGCTTCACTTTTTGGAAAGTGAATAGTTGGAATTCTAAAATATGCTCTTTTCTATGGACACACTAATCTATGGAAGCCTATTATAATTGTGTTATTTCACAAAAGTATCACATTATTTCACAATACTTCTTGTGTTATTTTGCTGTCATATTATTGAGCCAATCATTTTCAGTCTCCTCTATTTCAGCTATTGTAATTAAAGGATGAACAAATGCTGTAGATTAACCAGATTAAAAGTAAATGTAATTAATCTGGTTAAAGTTTAGCACATGTGTTTTACAGTTTTTCTCGATTGGTTTGGCTCATTTCTTGAAACCGAGATGACATTCTCAAAATAACAGACAGATCTCCAAACCACCTTGCAAATGTTCACAACAGAATGGCATTTCTCATTGATTTCATCAAATTGCAAATGCCTTAGTACATGTCTCAAGTGTCTCAGTGCATCTTTGCAAATGGTTAAGTACAAGTAGCCTGCAGTTAGCACAATAAGCCCACATTTAGCACATTTTCCAAATAAATAGATCTTGCTGATCTAAACTGATTAGTTGATTCTCAGTCTAATGGTTGTTCTCTCCAAAACATGTCAGCATGATTTCATCGTGTAAGTCATCATATGCACAATAGTCTGTTCAATTGTCAAAATTAGTCAAGAACATAATACCATGAACACCATATATGAATTTCTTGGAACATTTGATAAATTCATGACAGTAATTGACAATCAGGTGAAATTAGAACTTGACCAACGAAGGAGGAGTTTCCCACATCTCAGATGACCATAGAACTTGACCAACGAAGGAGGAGTTTCCCACATCTCAGATGACCAACCAAACAGTTTGTTTAGTTACCTGACAGGTGCTGTCTATTGTTGTGAATGCTGCCAAACGTGTATATATAGAGCTTGGCTAGGGCCAGTACCATTTGAACATGGAGGTACCTCACCAAGTAAATCAAGAAGGGCAACCTCCTGCTCGAGGAAGAAGAAGAGGAGGAGGAGGAGGAGGAGGAAGAGGAAGAGGAAGAAGAAGAAGAAGAGGAGGAGGAGGAGTGAGGATGCGTGGTGGTGGAATAGGGGGAAGAGGCCGAGGAGCACGAAGACACCATGCTGTCCCGGATGAGATTCGGGCCACAATTGTAGACCATGTGGTTAACCATCGCCTGACAATGGCAGAGGCTGGGCCGAGTGCAGCCTAATGTGCCTCGCTCTACTGTCTCCTCCATCATCCAAACCTTTCGCAGGGAAAACAGGTATGTACTCAGTCAATGATGGAGTCATTACAGTATACAGTACTGTGCATACTGTAAAGCAAGACATGTATAAACTCTTCATTCCGTGTGTGTGTGTGTAGGCCCACAGTACTGTAATATATTACCTCAATGTGATGTTGCAATATGATGTTACAGTACAGTAACTCATTCTGTAACAAATACGGCATACATTACGAATTGTCATACAGTGTTGTCCTTTGACTTCTACGTCTAGGATTGGACGACAACCTCACATGGGTGGCAGAAGAAAACTTCTCAATGAACAACAAGAACAAGAGATCTGTAACATGGTGATTGCAAATAATGCTCTCACTTTGAGACAGATCCGTGATGCAATCCTTCAAGACAATGCCATATTCCAAAATGTCAACTCTATCAGCATCTCCACAATAGACCGGGTATTGAAGAAGCATCAGATGACCATGAAGCAGATTTACAGGGTACCATTTGAGAGGAATTCTGACAGAGTGAAAGAGCTGCGGTACCAGTATGTGCATGTAAGTCAGTTATTGGTTGTCTATTATAGTAACATTACAGTAAGCAGTGGTTCCCAATTTGTTTGGTTTTCAGTATCCTCTTTACCTTTAGAATCCAGCTTTATCTGACTACAGCATTTTGCCTAAAACTGCAACAGTGTTTCTCCCTCTTTGTGTCAAATACTCCCTGCAGTGCCTCTGCATAGGCCTGTACCCCAGGTTTGGAACCACTGGAGTAGTGGCCAGTAGCAGGCTATATTGAACTTGTGGAGGAGAACATAGAACAATCCCATGTAATTTTCTATTTCTGTTGTGTATGACTCCTCTATATGACTGATTTGATTTTTTTTTACTCTATTGTAGAGAATAATGACATCCTTGTATTTGTCAATGAGGCTGGTTTCAACCTGGCCAAGGGCCGCAGAGCGTGGCCGTAACATCATTGGTCAGCGGGCCACGGTGGATGTCCCAGGCCAGCGAGGGGCAATTTAACAATGTGTCCTGCCATATCTGAGAATGGTGTGGCCACACACATCCCCAGTTTAGGCCCATATAACACTCAAACTCCTCATTTTCTTGGACCGTCTTTATACACATCTGGTCCCAGAAAATGAGAGAGGTCTCGAAGGGCCTCACCTACCACACTATGTGATCGTGTGGGACAATGTAAATTTCCACCGTGGGCCGCTCATCAGGGCCTGGTTCACCACCCATCCAAGGATGCTCATGGAGCTACTACCACCATACTCTCCTTTCCTTAATCCCATTGAGGAATTTTTTCCGCTTGGAGGTGGAAAGTCTATGAACATCAGGCTCAAGACCAGAGATCCCTGCTCCATGCAATGGATGCTGCATGTGAGGACATTACAGGGGATCAGTGTAGGGGATGGTTGAGACATTGCGCCGTTTCTTCCTCGCTGCATCGCAAGGGAAAATATCCGCTGCGATGTGGATGAGAATCTATGGCCAAACAGAGAGCAGCGTGGATGGCCAGGAGGATGAGGATGGTGGCCAGGAGAGGGACGGTGACGACAACAACCAGTGAAAGTTACCTTAGTTGTGAAACTTTATTTACTGTAAGCCCTACTGTAGGCTAGATATAATTTTTCTTGTTTTTTGTTTGTGTTTATATTTCGTACATGTACAGAATACTGTATACATTTTTATGTGCTCTAATGTATGGAAGTTACTTAATGTGTGTCAATAAAAATGATTACAATTTCCTTGGAAGTAGGAGTGCAGTGTGTCTGATGTCAAACTTTGGAGGCTGCTCTTACTGTAAAATCCTTTTTTTTTCAGTTTTATACATAATTGTATTCTGTTGGCTAGACCTCTGCCATAGTGACAAAACATCTAGGCATTTTGACTTGCAGTGCTTACACGATGCCAAAGGGACGATGCATTTTGGGGGCACTAACTATTTAAATGGGAAAGGAATTTAGTTTTGACACATGGGTAAACTATTTTGGGAGAGATACGAGCTTTTGCAGGTGATCCATGGTGTTGTGCTAAACCATCCAGGTTATTTTGGAAAAACGCACTAAGTGAATGCAAATGAGCCAACGCAATTGAGAAAGATCTTTGACATTTTGATGGTACTGACTCTTTATATGGGAAAGGAATCTATTTTGAAGCATGTATGAACAGTTTTGGGAAAGATATGACCTTTTGCTAGTGAGCTGTAATGTTGCGCAGAACTGTAAGACTGTTTGGCCAAATGATCTTATAGTTTTAAGAATGTAATTTCTGTTTCAAGAAATGAGCCAAACCAATCGAGAAAAACTGTAATATATACAGAGTGGTAGCGCAGAGCTGTCATTCCTGACTCACACCACCAGGGTCTGTATGGGGTCTGCATGTGCTCCGTGTGCATTTGTGGATTGATTGTATCAGTGAGTGTGCTAAACTGCATACGATTACCTGTTTAACACTGGAAATGTGTCAGTAATACTTCTCAACTAACAAAACACATTTAGTCCTTCGCGTGCTGGGATGTAAATAACATCCATTCCCTTTTTCCATCTCCGACCTGAGCTCTTGCAGATTTGTGGTATGAATACAATTCATTGGGCCACCAAATCACACTGTTCCAAAATATCTATAGCAAATAATAAGACTAAAACAAAACCTGTGTTACGTGTAGGTTTGTATAACCAGATTACATGCAGCACACTCTTTGCTGATTGGCTCTGCGATTGTGAACTGTAATCAGCTGATGTATCAACCTCCTCTTCAACATCTGTCACCAGACTGTCAGAGCACATTTACGTTTACTTCTTTGGCTGATGCCTATCTCCAAGGATGATTTACGAAAATAATGATACAATTGGTTCCATTTCCATTTGTTTTTCTAATTGACTTGCTCAGAGTCACACTGTGGTGTCAGCAGTGGGATTTGAACCCACACCTCAGAGTTTGAAGTCCAAAGCCTAAACTATTACACCACACTGCCTGCATGATGTTATTATCGACCCCAAAAGTCAGTGTCTTTGAGAAATAATGAAATGAACATGATTGTTATAACATTTGTTCAGTTTTTATTATTTAATTGTAAGCTACATGCTTGCTTAATCTCTCGATCAATAGCTGAAACCAAAACTCTGAAATAGCTGAAACCGAAACTGACTGGGAATGATATGAGAGCAGCAGACAATAGCCTTGCAAAATTATAATAATTATTGTAAAATATTGAAATTCTTTTGCAAAATAACTGAAATAATGTAATACTTTTAGGAAATAATGATTAAAAAAGAATTCTTGCAATATCTTGCAAAAATAACACAATAATTACTGTGAAATCATGCAGTACTTTTGCAAATTAATGATAACTGTAAAATACTGAAATTCTTTTACAAAATAACAAAATGATTATTGTGAAATAATGCAATACTTTTAGGAATTAACAATAATGAATACAAAATTTTGAAATTCTTTTGCAAAATAATGCACTAATGAGTGTGAAAGAATGCAATACTTTGAGGAAATAATAATGACTGCAAGATATTGACATTCTTTTGCATTCTTTTGCAAGACAACACAACAATTATTGTGAAATAATGCAGTACTTTTGGAAAAGAATGGTAAAATATTGCAACTCTTTTACGAAATAACACAATGATTATTGCAAAATATTGAAATACTTTTGGAAAATAATAACTGCAAAATTCTGGCTGCAAAATAATGCAGTAATTATTGTGAAATAATAAAATACTTTTAAAAAATAAAAATTATAAAGAAATAACACAAATATTTCGTTGATTTTTTTACGCTGCCGTACTACACCAGAAGATAACCTTCTAAGACAAAGATTTCAGTAAACTGTTGAAAGCACCAAAGACATTTGCTCAAATGAACATGTGCAGCGCTGCCTGGTGATCAACCACAGCTGTTAGACCACTGTAACAAGATATAGACTTGGGAGAATGTGCAAACCATACATGATAATCATCTTCTTCTTTTGGATGCTTAGTTAGGGGTCACCATAGCGGATCATTTTCTTCCATATCTTTCTGTCCTCTGCATCTTGTTCTCTTACACCCATCACCTGCATGTCCTCTCTCACCACATGCATAAACCTTCTCTAAGGCCTTCCTCTTCTCCTCTTACCTGGCAGATCTATCCTTAGCATCCTTCTCCCAATATCCCAGCATCTCTCCTCTGCACATGTCCAAACCAATGCAATCTCACCTCTCTGAATTTATCTCCCAACCGTCCAACCTGAGCGGACCCTCTAATGTCCTCATTTCTAATCCTGTCCATCCTCGTCACACCCAATGCAAATCTTAAAATCTTTTAATTTGCCACCTCCAGCTGTGTCTTGCTTTCTGGCCATTACTCGCTACTGTTAATTCCAAGTATTTAAACTCATCCATCTTCGCCAACTCTACTCCCTGCATCCTCACCATTCCACCAACCTCCCTCTCATTCACACACGTAATCTGTCTTGTTCCTACTGACCTTCATTCCTCTCCTCTCTAGAGCATATCTCCACCTCTCCAGGGCCTCCTCAACCTGCTCCCTACTAACGCTACGGATCACAATGTCATCAGCAAACATCATAGTCCACGGGGACTCCTGTCTAATCTCGTCTGTCAACCTCTCCATCACCATTGCACAAATCACACATGACCAACCACCAGGAATTGAATTTGACCTCAGGTTGGTAACAGCGCTAAACACTGTGAGGCCATGCAGAGCCAATACCCTTCATATTAGATCCTCACCTAATTTGTGCTATGAATGTGTTTGGGTTAGTCAAGAGGGGTTATGTCTGAGCTTTATAACTCACTAGTTAGATCTCACCTGGAGTATTGTGTGAGGCTTTGCTCTCCATATTACAAAAAAAAAAAGACATTGCAACACTAGAGGAAGTACAGAGGAGAGCCACTGGGCTGATTTAGAGGTATGAGCTATAAGTAGCTGATGTCGAGTTAAAGAAAATGGAAATTAAAGGTGGCATGATTGAAGCATTTAAAAGTATGAAAGGAATTATTCCAGTAGATCAAAGCTGGAACTTTAAAATAAATTCTTCAACATGACCACAGAGACACAGTAAGAAACTTGTTAAGGGTAGATTTCGCAGAAACATTAGAAAATTTTCTTCAAAGAACACAGGCAAATGGAATAAATTACCAAGCTGTTTAGCAGATAGTAGGACTTTACGGACCTTCTATACTCAACCTGATGTTTTAGATAATCCTCAGCGAACGGATGGATGAGCTTGTTGGGCTGTAAGGTCTGTTCTTGTCACACTTGTTTTAATGTTCTAATATAATGAAATGTGTACACTGCACAGTACAATGAGATTTTGTCTTATACATCATATACTAAACACATACAATGTACTGTATGTTGATGTCATATCTCATTTACTGCATTGACTCTAACAGACTTGTAACAGCCGAAACATTATGAAAGGTTATGAATTTGTGTGATTTATGCTGTAAATGTTCTGCCAAGCAGCACTGTAAAATGTATGTGTTTCAGTATACAGCAGGGGTGTTGAACTCCGGGACTGGAGGGCCGCAGTGGCTGCAGGTTTACATTCTAACATTTTTCCTAATTAGTGTCCAGTTTTCAATGCTAATTCATTTCTTTTCCCTTCATTTTAATAGCCGCATTTTTAAGGATTCAGTCCTCTGAATTTATTCCTTTTCTTCATTAAATGGAAGCCAAACAAAAAAAAGACGTGAAACGAGCCAACAGATGACCCTCTGAACTGAGACTTCAAACTCCAACCTGTCTCTTAATGAGAAGCTGCTTCTCGCTGTTAATTAAGCCTGTTATTTAATTCCACGACTTGTTGCTGCTCTCATTCTGCCACAGCAGACATTTCCAAAACTGTTGATTTTTCTATTTTTTTACTTGACAAATGGTTTAGTGACCTGGGAGATCAGCCTTACTGAGACCATCACCTTTCTTTATTTTCAGGTGAGCAGGTCATGTGCGCTTTGTTTTGTTTCTCATTATTGTTTGGATGCTAATTAACGAAAAAGAAACAACTATGGGGCCTAAGTCAAGTTAATTAAAACGAAGGCAAAATAAGTGAATTGGCAAACAAAACTGGTCACTAATGAAGAAGAGGGTTAGAATGAAAACTTGCAGCCACTGCAGCCCTCCAGGACCATAGTTCAACGCCCATGGTATACAGCAGGGGTCTCCAACCTTTTTACCCCGAGAGTTACTTTTAGAAAATGAAAAAAACTGAGAAGCTACTCATGTTTTCTAATGTTTATTCTCATAACTTATTTCAACCCAAACAAACTGAATAAGCTTGTTTTACCTGAACATTTACAAAATGTTGGTATCCACAACTCACATTTTGCATTAAAACATCACAAAAAAATATTTAGTTCACCTGCAAGTGCATTTTGTATGTCTGCATGCATTTTCTAGTGTATCTCACACTATTGAATTAAAACATGAATGCTGTCAAAACAAAACAATGCAATTCCAAATACACAGATATTCCTTATTTATGTGTCATTTTGTCATATGTCACTTTATTCACAAGTCCAGGTGCATGTGTAATGTGTTAGTTGAATTAGTCAGATGACTGGCACTGCATGGAGTCAACAAGAGAGGCAGGTGTCTGGTGGAGTGGAGCCACTGAGGTTCAGTCGTATGGAGTCATTTAAATGTTCGTCTGTCAGTCGTGTTCTGAACTTTGACTTCATAACCCCTACTCTCTCTTCTGTTTCCTTTTCCACCACCATCTACTCAAAGCACCGTGATGTTCCAACAATGATGGATGGATTAAAAGCCAGAAGTCTGTATGACCATCAACATCAAGTGACTCCGTGAGAACCCTAACTACAAAGAGGACTGTTTCATTTATGTTAGGTAGAATGCCCAGAGGGGACTGGGCGGTCCCGTGGCCTGGAACCCCTGCAGATTTTAATTTTTTTCTCCAGCCGTCTGGAGTTTTTTTTTTTTGTTTTCTCTGTCCACCCTGGTCATCGGACCTTACTCCTTTTCTATGTTAACTAATGTTGTCTTATTTTAATTTCTTCCTTTATTTTTCTTTTCTTCATTATGTAAAGCACTTTCAGCTACTTTTTGTATGAAAATGTGCTATATAAATAAATGTTGTTGTTGATGACATTCACGTCAGACACGTCACAGAGGTATGGAGACCCAAACAGAGCAGACATTTTCAGAGCTGCTTGGTGAAGATTCTTACAGTTATCTGGCACAATGCTGAGAATGCTGTTGAGACTTTAACTGCACTTTATTTTGAAGGTTTACTAATAAATAAAATCCAATGTCTCATTGCCTGTATGTCTGTCCGCTTTTCATAAGAGAACTAAACGGATTTAGATTGGATTTTTTTTCTATAATTTACTTGAACATTCCGGTTGATTTTGCGATTTCTCTCATGTCGCTATGTATGATAGTTCGCGCGTGGTTCCGATTTATTTGCGTGAATCCGAGATCCACACAATGGGCCGAGGGGAGGGGCCTTCCTCACTCACTTGCCAGCTTCGGGATGTGTACCTCAACTCCGCTTAGCTAGCGAACGAGAGAACAATTGAATTAAACTTTGATATTTAAAGTGTTACTTAGTTCTTGACGAGTTTGAGTCCGGATATTATTTTAAGTGTTTGCCACATTAAAAAGATAGATTGCAATTCAGATTGTGGATCGTGATACGATTTTTTTGGAAAGATCGCCCAACCCTAATTTGACTAATCAAGTTTTCAAATTTATGTAGGATTCATTAACCCTTTGGCGAGCTACTTGCAGTGCATGCAATTCAGTACACAGTGTATGCTTTATTGTGTTGTAAATTTCATTTTAAATGGACAAATTACCATTTTTTGCCCATTAATCTACACTCAATAGCCCATCATGACAAAATAAAGACATGTTTACAGAAATGTTTGCAAAATTATTAAAACCAAAAACTGAAATCTCTACTTCATACAGGTATTCAGACCTTAATTTGTAGCCCCTTTGGCAGCAGTTCCCACTTTGAACCTTGTTGGCCAAGTCATTACAAGCTTTGCATACCTGGATTTAGGCAGGTGATCCCATCCTTCCTGGTAGATTCTCTCAAGCTCCATTAGATTGGATGAGAGTGTGTGCAAACTGCCATCTTCAGGTCTCTCCACGCAGGTTCCATGGGGTTTGAGTCTGGGCCACTCAAGGACAGTCAAGAGACTTGTCCCAACGCTGTTCTAGGATTGTAATGGCTGTACTGTTTGGGTCACTGCGGTAAAGAAATGTAAACCATTGCCCAGTCTGTGGTTGCATGCAGGTTTTCTTCCAGGTTCTCTGTATTTGTCCTTATCTCAACTCTGACTAGGTCTCCCTGCCGCTGCACTCCCATAGCTTGATGTTGCCACCACCATGCTTCACAGTAGGAATGGTATTCTGCAGGTGATTAGCAGTGCCAGATCTTCACAAGACATAGTGCTTGGAGTTCTGTCCAAAATATTTAATTTTTGTCCCAACAACCACAGAATCTTTTTTCATCCTGCTATTAGAGTACTTTAAATGCTGTTTGGTAAACTCCACACTACAATAAACTGACTGACTGATGGAGTGCTGTTGAGATGTTTGTCCTTCTATCAGGCTCTGCCATCTAAGCAGAGGACCTCTGAAGCTCTTGATCCGTGGTCAAGGCCATTCTTGCCTCATTACTCAGGTTGTCTTGACTGCCAACTCTGAGGATAATAATAATAATAATACACTTTATTTATATAGCGTCTTTGCTATGCTGGTCCTCACTGTTCCAAACATCCTCTATCCCGCGATTATTGAAGCCACTGTGTCCCAGAGAACACTCAAAAGCTTTAGAAATAATTTGATCCCCCTGACCCCCTGTGTCTCACCACAATTTGATTGCAGAGGTCTACAGAGAGTTCCTCAGGCTTCATGGCTCGGTTTTTGCTCTGACATGCAGTGTGAATTGTGGCACTGTAAATGGAGGAATCAGTCAGTCTGTCGAAGAGAAGTAGAACTTTATTTCTCCTTCAGATGTTATATACAACAACATATTCAGTATCATACAAAAACAATACCTTAAAAAATGGATATCAAAAACATTACACGTTATATATTTCACAATAGCTGCTCCAACTGTCTGCTGTTTTTCAATCTATAAGATAAATCACTAATTTAGTTAAAATGGTTCATGCTGCCCTCTTTCTTACAGAATGGCACTATTAATGTGGCACTGGTGGAGCTCACTAATGCAATTTTAGAAAATATTGTATTATATAAATCCTTCATTTGTCATCATTGCTACCTTCTGTAAGTAGTAGGTTCTAAATTTTGGAACCCATGGAGAATACAATCAGACACACCTCTCCCATCTTTTGTAGGCGATAATTTAAAATCTGATGAAAATTGTGATTTTCATAAAAGAGGAAAGGCTGTAAAGTGGCTCTGAGAAAGAGAATAAACTCATCCTAATATAACCAAATATTAGAAACAGGGGGTATTGTAATTAAGTTTAAATATCAGCGCTTCTACACTAGGATTCCCCATTGTACCCAGAACTGACAGATAACCTCTGTGCTGGCACATTATTCTCATACTCTGCTGTAATAATGTTGTACTTTATTTAATATAAGCATATTATTTTAAAAGGTTGACTTTCCAAACTTTTCAAAACTTCACAATAATTCAGCCATAAAACAAAGGGAACCAGGGAACCCCCCCACCAGCCAAAAGAAACTCTTTATTCTTGCATATTCAGCTCAATGATGCGCCCAGCAAAGACGCCCAATGTGCCAATGATACAAACAAGCATGAAGACACAAAGCAAGATGTGATCAATGACCATTGCCACAAATTTCCACTCTTCAGCTGCCTGTAGGAAAGAAACGAAATTTTAAAAGACAATATCATAAAAAAAAAAATAAAAAAAAATAACTACCGGCATAGACATCCAGTCATTGATTCATCACCTGTACCAGTCCACTTCATGGCTGTGGTGTTAAGCAGAGTCTATCCAAACCACACTGGGCAAATGTTACAAACAAGAAGCCAATTCAAGAGCTTATTACCTGAAGCTTACTGACTAGTTTACAGGGTGAGTCAAAATTATGTTAACACTAATGATACTGCTATGTACACTGCTCACAAAAATTAAAGGAACACTTTAAAGAAACACATTAGATACATCAGATCTCAATATGAAGTTGGATATCTATACAAATAACGACAGGGCAATGTCTTAGGAACAAAAGGATGCCAAGTCTTTTAATGGAAATAAAAGTTTTCTGCCAACAGAGGGCTCAATTGTATAGACACCCTAAAATCATAGTGAAATGAAGTTGTGGCAGGTTAGTCCATTTTTTCAAAAACTTAATTTCTGCTACTCAAAATGCTTTTCAGCATCTTGTGTGGCCCCCACGAGCTTGTATGCATGCTTTACGTCGGGGCATACTCCTAATGAGACGACGGATGGTGTCTTGTGGCATTTCCTCCCAGATCTGTATGAGGGCATCCCTGAGCTGTTGTACAGTCTGAGGAGCAACCTGGCGGCGCCTAATGGACCGAAACATAATGTCCCACAGATGTTCTATTGGGTTTAAGTCAGGGGATCGTGAAGGCCATTCAATTGTTTCAATTCCTTCATCCTCCAGGTACTGCCTGCATACTCTTGCCACATGAGGCCGGGCATTGTCATGCATTAGGAGGAAACCAGGACCTACTGCACCAGCGTAGGGTCTGACAATGGGTCCAAGGATTTCATCCTGATACCTAATGGCAGTCAAGATGCCGTTGTCTAGCCTGTAGAGGTCTGTGAGTCGCTCCATGGATATGCCTCCAAGATCATCACTGACCCACCACCAAACCAGTCATGCTAAACGATGTTACAGGCAGCATAATATTCTCCACGGCTTCTCCTGACCCTTTCACGTCTTTCACATATACTCAGGTTGAACCTGCTCTCATCTGTGAAAAGCACAGGATGCCAGTGGCGAACCTGCCAATTCTGGTATTCTATGGCAAATGCCAATTGAGCTCCCCGGTGCTGTGCAGTGAACACAGGGTGCAGTAGACATTTGGGCCCTCAGGCAACCCTCATGAAGTCTGTTTCTGATTGTTTGGTCAGAGACATTCACACCAGTGGCCTGCTGGAGGTCATTTTGTAGGGCTCTGGCAGTGCTCATCCTGTTCCTCCTTGCCCAAAGGAGCAGATACTGGTCCTGCTGATGGGTTATGGACCTTCTATGGCCCTCTCCAGCTCTCCTAGAGTAACTGCTTGTCTCCTAGAATCTCCTCCATGCCCTTGAGACTGTGCAGGGAGACACAGCAAACCTTCTGGCAATGACACGTATAGATGTGCCATCCTGGAGAAGTTGGACTACCTGTGCAACCTCTGTAGGGTCCAGGTATCGCCTCATGCTACCAGTAGTGACACTGACTGTAGCCAAATGCAAAACTAGTGAAGAAACAGTCAGAAAAGATGAGGAGGGAAAAATGTCAGTGGCCTCCACCTGTTAAACCATTCCTGTTTTGGGGGTCATCTCATTGTTGCCCCTCTAGTGCATCTGTTGTTAATTTCATAAACACCCTCTGCTACTTAACTGACCAGATTAATATCCCATAAGTTTCATTGACTTTATGCTATACTCTGATTAAAAAGTGTTCCTTTAATTCTTTTGAGCAGTATATATACTTATATACAATGTATGTGCCACATATGGTAAGTGTGTTGAACATGATGGCAAACAGGTTGAGCCATTCCTGTAAATCATCTTGCACATATGAAGTATGTTTTGTGAATAAATTGTTTTTGTCATTCAAATGTTAACATGGTTTTGACTCATCCTGTATATATCTTGCAATGGTCAAAATGACCGCATCACTACATGGCAAAACAACAGCAAACAGAATTTAGAGAGGCACTGTGGTCTATAAGATAAAGTGTACGTTAAAACACTACAGCCATATTCAAGTATGGCATGTCTGCCATTTTCAATTAGTAATATTAGCTTACTTAGACATGCAGTGGGATGCTGGGTGCTATGCAGCCTCATTCATGGTTTTGCTGGAACCACATTAGTGTCGTTTGGCACATTTACTCTTTCGGGTACACTGAAGACTGAAAGTGACATCTCCTTTGGCTCTTCTATAAGAATTGACCTTCTTTTCCTTTTAAATGCGTGTGATGGCACAGCTTTTAGTCAATAATAAATCTATTATCTGAACCTGGCTTATACAGGGCAGGGTCCTGGGTGAGCTGGAGCCTGTACAGGTAGTCCTTGACTTACAACCATATTCGGATCTGATGGACTGGGCGTAAGTCGATCTTGATGTAAGACAGACAGGTATATGCATTTAAACCTGACCGTATGTCCCTTGTTTGTTTTATTTCCTTTTTTATCATCATTCTTTGCACATTGTGTAGATTTTGTATAATTTTTTTTTAATTATTTTTTTATTTTTTTTATTATTTTGTTTATTACTGTTGCCTGCTTGGGTGCCGAACCTTTAACAGCTTCATGAATCCTTTCTTTGTCTGTGTTATGTTACGTCATCCTGAGTGAGAGTCTCTCCCAGTGTTCATTGTGTTAGCTGTGAGAGGAGAAATTCTAGCGGCAGAGTTTAAGAACTCGTATGTTTTTTGTTTAAACATTTCAGGCTGTTAATAATAAATATTAACAGATAAAGGACTTCAACGTAGTTTCATTAGCACTTTGTGGCGGGGCAGAACAGAGCAGCTTTGAAGGTTAAATGGATCCAAAGCCAGGACACAGCAGTACATTGTGTGCGGTGAACACCGATTATAGTGGGATAGCTTAAAGTCCTGTGCGATTGCATTATCTTTCTTTTGTCCCTCATACTGCTTGATCACCTTCATTTCTGTGTCAAGATCAATTGCCTTTTTTCCTGTAATTGTAACATAGTCGAAAACCACTGCAGGTAAGAAACTGAGATCAAGATGAATGAGTCATGGCATACGGAGCTGGCGTGGCGAAAACTGTCATTTGCCCATGATATGCATTAGCAGACGTAAATCGAATGGTCGCAAGATGCATAGGTTATAAGTCGACAACTACCTATACCAGAAATCATTAACTGCAAGGCAGGAACACCACCAGTTTGACTTCATATTTTACAGCTCAATTTTTAAAGATGTAGCTGCCATTTGTTTTTGACCACAATGTTAACGTGTTTATATGTGCCTCAATAACACAATTATTCATAGAAACATGATTTCTAAAATGCCATTAAAACTCTTACTTCCGGTTAAAGAAATCTGGTTATTAGTCTTTGAGAAACCTGAGGTACATTTCTCTGTAAATAATTTGATCATGTGACCACGTATACCCATAGCCAGGTTACTGTTAAGGATGTTGTAGTCTGTGCAGGCCCGTTGTACTCTGTCAGCCTACGCACGCATTTGCTTCGCATGCTCTTTCAAGCAGCCATGGAGAGAATTGTCCATAAAATACATTGCTAGAGGAAAATGTTTGGGCGATCACATTATTCATTCTCTTGGCTGAAATAATCTGTCTCAGTATTTCAGAAATTGCTAAATTTATGTGGATGAGGTGAACGCACAGAGCTAAATTCTGCAACACAATCTCCAGAGCAGTTGGATAACAGAATTAAAGTAACACGCGTTACGTAGTCTGATTACTTTTTAAAGTTAACAAGTAACCTAACACATATCTTACTGTAGTAAAAATACCTGGGTTGTTATTATCGCGGAAGCACTGGGTGTAAGGCAAGAAGCACACATACCGGTATGCTGGTTCTTTTCAGGGTTCAGTCGCACAGCCAAACAGAAAAGAGTTTGATGTGTGCAATCTTCTAACAGAAACTTAAAAAAAAGCATCAATTTGACCAAAAAAAGGAAATTGTCATAGGCGTCTTGCTTATTTTCGGATTCATGGTGGACAATTATGACTTTTTTTGTGCAGTTTAACAACGACTATGTTTTGCAAAGGAAAACTCCAGGGGCCTCATGTATAAACGGTGCGTACGCACAGAAATGTTGCGTAAGAACTTTTCCACGTTCAAATCGCGATGTATAAAACCTACACTTGGCGTAAATCCACGCACTTTTCCACGGTACCTCATACCTTGTCGTACGCAAGTTCTCCGCTCGGTTTTGCAGACTGGTGGCACCCAGCGTCAAAGCAGTGCTACTGTTCCTGTGTGGTTACACCTTATTTTCCTGTTTCCTATTTTGCTTTATAAATACACCGAAACTAACCGCATATTGTTTATTAGTGTAATGCATCTGATTGTAATTAACTTGTAACAATATAATGGTAGAGGGAACAGCCATAGTATTCCAAATACCATAACTGCTTTAGCGTTGTTACTCTCACTTCTTCTTCTTCTTCTTCTTCTTCTTTCAGCTCCTCTTGTTAGGAGTTGCCACAGCGGATCATCTTTTTCAATATTCCTCTCACTGCACCACTCAGAGTATTTATATCACTGTATCTGAGTGTGAATCACAGCAGCAGCTGATCGGAAAGGGAATTATCGGTATACAGCTTCAAGGACACGCTGTCTCAGCCACTGCAAAATGTTTTAAAGCCTTTCCTGTACGGACCTCGCGGTTCAGAAACAGAAACGATATCATTTATAAGGTGAAATTCAGCAAAATATGTTTATTAAATTATACAGATACAACTTTAACTTCATTTAAGTAATCTATATTCTTCACTGTGAGTGTCGTTAAGGATAGAATAATTAAACATGTACTACGAAGACATTTCAATGTTCTTTAAACGTTTGGAAGAATCGGCACTAAGCTTACAGATGGCTTAACGTCTATTACAGAGCTGATTGTGTGGCGATCGGTTACTTGAGGAAAGAAAAGCACTGACTGCAGTGACGGCTATGCCAATATATATTGAATATAAAACAGAAAGAGAAAATAACAACACAGCTAAAAACACAGCGACAAATTTCGGCAAAAGTTAAATGCTTGTGTCATGAGCACGAGGCGGCTATGCAGCCATCCACTGTGCATAAGCTACCTTACTGACGGGCGGGCGAAGGAGCCACCGATTCTTCCTCTTCCCAGTGCCACCACAAGCCTAGAGCCACCCCTGATTGTACTGCTGCAATAAATTATTTCATCGAAGTGAAACACATGTTTAATAACGTGCTTTATCTCCTATCATCATGAAAATGATATCACGTATACATCTCAGTATTTTAGTTATTCAGAGAACTGTAATATTACGAATGTAATTGATTCTGTGTCCAGTTGGAGGAAGAGAGCCGGTTTAAAAAGCAAGTAGTGATTCACACACATAGAGCACATAGAAGATCAAATACAAAACAAAGCATTTACGTGCTACTTTAATTACGATGTGTTTTGAGAAACTGGTTAATTAAACGATTTTAAGATGAAGTTTATGATGTTCTACTTTAATGACAAAATAAACTACGTGATTAAAGTGGAAATGTCGAGATTGAAGTTGACATTTCGTGCTTTTTCCTCACTGTGTGCCTTTTTTCTCTGTACCCTAATAAGCTTTCATATGACACTCAGACAGTGGGCTTACAACTCGGCTTTTCACGGTGACTTTGATATGTGACTTCTTTTTTATTTCCGCACTGTGCGATTTGTGAATGTGAGCTTTCAAGTTTCTCCAACACGCTATGTCACTCGATCAACTTCCTTTTGTTGATTATACCACGGTTTATTTGAACAAATAGTATGTTTTTCCTTTGCCTCCACTTGGTATTCGCTGAAATTCTTAATATTTTCCCCGTGCTTTTCCCATTGTCTTTTCACAGAAGGCTGCGCTTAAGGGCGATTTATATTGATTTGCATATTCAAATAGGTGTAATTCTGGGAGGATTTGGGGCGTTACATAATGCGTGTGCACGAGCGTTAGTTTTCACACTGGTCGGGATTTATGTAGCGGAAGAACGTGGAAGTTGGAGTACGCACAGATTCAAGCATCTGGATTTTTCTGTGCGTAAGCACATTTCGGCTTTTGTGCTTACGCCATGTTATAGTGCGAGTTCTACACACGGCGTTATATATGAGGCCCCAGAAGATCACTTGCATATGTAAATGCAGATTATTAAGAAACCAGCTTTCTGCCTTAACTGGGTTTATTCACCATAACCTGATTATGTGTGTGTATGTAAATGCATTGATTGAGTGCAACAGTATTGTCATAGCTGACAGCGACAGACAGCCAGCGGTAACCATGTTGTTCACTTTTACCACTAGCCAGCGATTTTGTTGAATGGCAAAGTATACACTGGTTTTACCTTTGTAGCAGGTGTCATGTTTAAAAATTGTTTATAACACACATTCTCAGCACACATTTATACGTTTAACAGGGGTCTTCTGAAGAGACTTTTCAGCCACATTTGGGAGTTTCCATCATGATCCCAGGCCTGCTGTCTCTTGGACCAGGTTAACAAGTGCACTGTAATGCTTTGTGGTTTTAATCCCTAACCCTACTCTGAGCTACATCTTCAAAAGGCAGGGGATTGTGTTAGAACTTTTCAAACTGAATCGTCCCACCATCTTTCAAGCAAAAAACACAGAGTTGTCACATATGCGCTATATGTCTGGCTCTGTGAGATTAGGTAGATATCAACTCTGGAGGTGTCAAAACTATTCACTCTTCAGAATACATGAGTAAAGTTGTCTAATGTGCAAAGATTTAAAGTAGTGAGAAGCAGAGATTATTTCAAAGTAAAAGTAAAACAATCGAAAAGGTTTAACACTAAAAAAGCCGAACCATCTCAGACTCCAACGTCCACGTACGTTTCTTAGCCTGTACAAGAAACGAGAAACGGGGCCCGATTCTTTTTGCAGTTTGCAACTGACCCAGTCTTACGCCACTCATGAATACTGCTCTTTGCTGGTAGGTTTACGCCAGGAAACTTCTGTGTGAAAATTTCCCGCGTTTCCTTAAAAAACCGGTAGACACATACGCCTCCACTATTCCAATCATCTGTTGCAGAGAATACATCTTTTGGATCTCTTTCACACAGGTCTGTACCCACTGGCTCGCAGCTTCTTTACTAATGCACAGTTGGGGCTGCTGACCCCGTTGCAACAACGAGGCTCCGCAATCGCAACGGCACCCGCCTATATAATAGCTCGAGCCAGCTGTTCGGAGACGGTTCGTTTTTTCGTGCGCCACCCTTTATATTCTTTCCCTATCACAGATTCTTAACTCTTTGAAGGATATCTCATATCATTTCCATGAAGATGATTAACAGCTTTATTTTTCATTTAAACCTAACCAAATTAATACTTTGGTCATTTTGGTTGATTGTCTGTCTCAGGTTAACGGCTGGCTCAGCAGTAGTTACCTGCAGCTGAATTCAGAAAAGACTGAGGTACAAATTGTTGCTCCTCCTGTTCTTCATTCTGAGATTATATTAAAATTACCTTCCGTCTCTCCTGTTATTAAATCGAGTTTACGTAACCTTGGGGTTATTTTTGACCAGTCCTTGACACTTGATTCATATGTAAGATCAGTCAGCCACTCGTGTTTCTTTCATTTAAGAAATCTTTCTAAACTAAGAAATGCTGTTTCAAAGTCAGAATTGAATATGCTTCTTCATTTGTTTATTTCCTCACGACTTGATTACTGTAATGCTCTCTATATGGGATTGAGCAAGTCTTTTCTCTCACATCTTCAGTTAGTCCAAAATGCAGCCATCAGACTCCTAAGTCGTGATCTCATCACTCCCATTCTGCACACACTGCTATGGCTCCCATTGTTTTATAGTATTCATTTTAAAGTTTTGGTACTTACTTTCAGAGCTTTGTGTGGACAAGCTCCTGAGTACCTAACCAGCCTGCTCTAACACTATACAGCTTGTTGGACTCTTAGATTTGGGCAACAGGGCATTCTTGTTGTCGAATACACTAAGCTAATATTATTTTTATTGGTTTGGTTTATGTTTTGTTTTAACTTTTGTATTTGTATTGTATTTCTGTTCAGTACTCTGTGATCTTTTGTCTGTGAAGTGCGCTATATAAATAAACTACTACTACTACAAGAAATTGAAATTGAGAGCCTATCGTGGTATTGTCCTGATCTCCTTCACCATGGAAATCCTTACCTATCATGCTCCTAAATTCTCTGCTCTCACTTGCAAAGGAAATACTTCTTGAGATCTGGTGTTTCATTAGACCATCCTAACAGACTAACAATATGATATTTGAAGGCCAATATCCCAGCATGATAAAGTGAAAATACAACTTTAGAAATTTTTGAAAATTTGTTAAAAATAAACAACTGAAATATTCCACTGTCACAAGTGCTCGGAGGCTTTACTCAGTACTTCATTGGAGTCCCTTTGGCAGCCATTCCGGCCTGGAGTGTTCTTGGGTCTGATGTGACATGCCTCACACAGACAGATTAATGGATTTTCTGCCATTCTTCTCTACAGACCTTCTTATATCTGTTTTCAGGTCTGTCCTGAAATATTTGATTGGGTTTAAGTCGAAGCTCTGACTGGGCAACTCAAAGACATTCACAGAGTTGTCCCTAAGCCTCTCCTGTGTCGTCTCTGCTTTGTGTCCCATTGGAAGGTGAACGTTTAGCCCAGCGGCCAGCTCGTGGAAGAGTTTTGATTGTCCCAGACTTCTTCCTTTTAAGAATTATGAAGTCCACTGTCCTCTTGTGAATCTTTAATGCTGCAGGAAGTGTTTTGTAGCTTTTCCCATATCTGTGTTTTGACACAATTCTGCCTTTAAGCTCTGCAGGGAACTCTTTCAACCTCATGACTTTGTTCTTGCCCAACTGTGGGACCTTCTATAGACAGGTTGTGTACCTTTCCCAATCACATCCATTCAATTGACCTGTGGGACCACATGTCAGACTCCAAACAAGATGTAGAAACACCTCAAGGATGATTAACAGAATATGATACACCTGATCCAGATTTAAAGTGTTGTAGCAAATGCTCTGAACAATTGTGTCAAAGTGATGTTTCAGGTTTTTTAAAATTTTTTTGATTTTAATAGATTTGCAAAAATTCCTAAATCCTAATTTCACTTTGTCATTCTGGGGTATTGAGTTGTGCTTGATGAGGGGAAACAAATGAATTAAAAAAATTTAGCCTAAGGCTGCACTTTAATAAAATGTGAAAAAAGCAAAAGGGGTCTGAAGACTTTCTGAATCCTCCATATTTAGACACGTGTTTAAAGCAGATATCCTGGCAATTTAAAGGGTGATACGCAAGAATGATGCAGCTATTTAACACAAAATCAATAAACTTATTTGTTTTCTCATTTTTTTAATTTTTTATGTTTATTAACAAATTATTAAAATTTAACTCACTCGTCATCTTATTCATCCATGATTTTTGGGCATCAAGATTTGTGCATTTTTATTAACGATAAATCATGCTATACATTTAAAACAATCCACAATCTCAAGAACATGACATTCTACTAAGCGTGCAGAAATGCTAGACAGGCTGTTAAGGGCAAGCTGGATTCATCTCACCTGAACTGCTTAGATAAACGTTTTCTAGTGCCGTGGAGGTACATTTTAGTGACATGCACAAAAGCCTGTTTTTAATTTAAAAACTTAAAAGTATAAGTATGCAAATAACTGAAAAGAAACAAGGGGAAGGGGATAATACTTACATTGTTGGACTCCTGGTCAGACTTCATTGTCTCAGCGATGTACTTGACACCTTCAATTGCACTTTTCACATCAGGGTTTTTGGTTATTGGTGACTGGAAAGTAACTGAGGCAGGACTGGGCTTCCCGGAAATATCAGAGATGTCAATATCCTTCGTGAAAATGTGCTTATCATGTTTGTCTCTGGAAGGCCGCTTCATTGTGGAGAAGAACATAATGTTTGGAATGGTATCGATAAAAATCTGTAAGATAGAATAGTGAGAACAACAAAATGTCTGAATCTTTCTAGCAGCCTACTGTCCCTACCACTTTATGCCACAGATTTTCTGCAGGTTTGTTACATGAAGGGGTGCAGTTGAGAACATGTGACAAGGAGATTTATGAACGTGAATGAGAGGAAGAACTGGAGGTATAATAGCACAGAGTCCCGAGCTGAAGTTCTTACTCAGTCTCTGTTCTCCCCATGTCTGCACAATACTCCAGTTTACCTCTAAAATCCCAATGATGGGAGTTTTAAGCTAATTGGTGGCTGTAAATTGGCCATTCGTGTGCCTAATGACAGACAGATGACCCACCCAGGCTTGGTTTCAGCCATAGACGCCTAACTTTCAAAAGTGGCTGTTAAGCTCGGCAAGCAGGCATCAACTTTTGTTTGCCCAGAACTGAAAAAATGGTTGCCATTTTTAATAGTCTATATTTTGAGTAATTCAGATGCTATGAAATTATATGTCAGCTCATTTTGCCTGCTACTTTACAGAGTGGCATCACTTAAGACGTCAGAATTCCATTTCTGTGTTCACCTATTCCTTGTGTTGTGAGGTTTGTTCAAACGTAGCCTGTGAAGATTGGGGATGTTTAATCTAGTTTATTAAGCGATTGTTGAAAAAACATTTTCACAGCTAAAGCACTTTGTAATCAGCAGTTAAACCTTAAATTGCAAAATAGCTATTTTCAAAAGTTCACAGAGTAGGATTTGATCCTGCAATGCATTTTGTAATCTTGATCTCTTGCACCAGCAAATGAAAATTAACTGCAGAAACAAGCCTAAACTATCAGCGTTGGCTTTTGTAAACCATCCACGAACCCAACAAAATGAAAACGTTTTCCTACATTTGGCATAAACCCCTACATTAGAGCAGTGTAAGCAACAGCACAGGACTTTCTTACAGGTTGCAAAGAATATTCATTTAAATACGGTATTTTGAACAAAGTACAATATTACCGAATATACTCGCAGATAAGTTCTCCCGTGGATAAGTCGGGGCTTAACTTTACTGTATAATTTCTGGTATTTTATAAGGTCAGTCGTATAAGTCAAATGTGGAAACCTCACGCTATTGGTCCAAGAGATTACAATATGCTAACGCCCACCTGAGAGAGTCACCACGGAGCACCCGGCCTTTTTTCTATGTGGGTGTGGCAATGCGCTGTTTCAGTGTGTGCTCCTAACCTCACTCTCTCTCTGTACTGTGCCTACGTGACCACACGGTAATACCCGAACTATTCCAAAGACGACGTTTGCATTATTTTGTGTTTTTTGTAACTCACATCCTCATACACCTTTATTGTAAGAGCATCCCTTATCTGCGATGGGGCGTTCGATCAGAAGAAAATATGAAGCTGGTTTTAAATTAAAAGTCATTGAAGTGGTGAAAGAAATTGGTAAATGCGCTGCTGCAATAAAATTTGATGTGTCTGAGAAACTGATGTGAGATTGGAGGAGGCAAGAAGATGTAAAAAAAAAACAAAAAAAAAAACAACAAAAAAAAACCAAAACAATTTAAGTGTCACATTGTTGAACAGGCGTACAAGTCGTGGTCTGATTTAATGATTCATTTTTTGCGTTTCAAGGCCCGACTTACGCGTATATGCGAGTATATACGGTATATATTTGAATGTTATTACCATTATGCATTGTAAGTGCCATACGGAATGGATAGGCATCCCGACCAGAAGTAGGAAGGTTCCTTGCCCAGAAGGGAAGCCCCAGGTGGATGGATTGGATATACTTACAATACCATCTCTGGCTGGGATGTAAGGTAAGGACAGGGAAGAACTGTCTCAAAGGGCTGTTTAATCCCCCAGGAAGCTAGATGGCAGCAGCCTTGGATGTCAATGTCTGTTTGAACACCAGTAAGGAATGCCAGGAATTGTAGTCCGGTAGCAATGTAGGCACTACAGGGAGCTATTGGGGACTTCCGTATGACCCGGAAGTGCTTCCAACGGACAAAGTCGTGGCACCAGAAATACCCCCAGGTCCTTAATAAAAGGGACAGCTTTGCCTTGTCCAGCCGAGTCAGAGCTGGGAGGAAGGAAAGCAACACCCAACTGGAGGAGAGCAGTGTGGTAGAGAGAGGAGAGGAGGAGAAAGAGAGAAAAGACAACTAGTTTTGGTGCTTGTGTATAGAAGATAATTGTAATAAAACACACCTTTATTTGAACCCGGGACTGTGTTGGTGTGCTTGTGGTGCCCCCTAGTTTTCATAGCATACATGTTTCTGTATAACTTTTTATGAATGAAAATATGTACCAATCCTTTGCATACAGTATTTTATTATTAAATAAATCTAACGGCAGACACTTGTGCTTGTCATCTCTGTCTTCTGTTTTACATCCGATTTTCTTAAATATTCAGCAACATTTCTCTTACTTGTCCCTTTATTTATAAAATATCAATCCTTGTCTTTTGTATTCGAATAAAAACAAATAATTATTCCTACTATGCAGAACTTTGAAGAAACAATCTAAAAGAAGTGAGCAAATGTGACAAAAGACTGCTATTTTTACTGGCATGTAAAGGAAATTGTTGAGGATCTACGTATTCTGCTGTGTGATGCAATCTTAAATGTCTTATTAAATTTATTGCATGAAACACCTGCACTTTATTTCCATCACGGCTATTTTGTCATGGTACACGTTGCTGTTAGTAAATCTTTCATTCTCACACAAATCCACACAGGAGACATTGTCATGTAGCACTGGGATTTTTCAGCCCTTTCACATTCATCTTTTTATGTTTTTAAACTAAAGGTGACTTTTAACATTCCTGTTACATGCACACCTGGCCCACAAACACTTCAACACTTAAGGAAACGCGAATATCAGCAGAGTTTCTTTGCAGCCTTTGTCAATTTTCATACAGCTTTCAACTCTGTGGGGAAATCCTGAGGGTTCATGGGATCCCCACGAGGTTGCTGGATATCATGGTCGGCCTGTACACTGGTACTGTGAGTGCTGTGCAGAGTGGAGGCAGAGCCTCTGCGTTTTTCCCAGTTGATTCTGGGGTTCGTCAGCGGTGTGTTCTGCTCCTACTATCTTCAATGCTTGTATGGACTGGGTGTTGGGCAAGGTCATGGGGTTTAGCGGCTGTGGGGCATTTGTTGGCGAAGAAATTTTCACGGATCTTGACTTTACTGACGATGCTGTGATCTTCCCGGAGTCAATGGGGGCTCTGATCGGGGCGCTCGAGAGACTGAGCGAGGAGTCCGAGTGTCTGGGCTTGCATCTGAGAAACTGGTGCCAGATTGGAGGAGGCAAGATGTAAAAAAAAAAAAACAAAAAAAAAAACAGAACAATTTAAGTATCATATTTTTGAACGGGCATATAAGTCGGGCTCTGATTTTATGATTGATTTTTCAGGTTTCAAGACCTGACTTATATGTGAGTATATAGGTAAATAAATAAATATATATTTTCCCAACAGATTTTATTATTTTTTTCTCCAGCATTTGGAGTTTTATTTTTTTTGTTTTTTCTGTCCACCCTGGCCATCGGACCTTACTAATTCTATGTTAATTAATGTTGACTTATGTTTATTTTTTATTGTCTTCTATTTTTCTATTCATTTTGTAAAGCACTTTGAGCTACATTTTTTTGTATGAAAATGTGCTATATAAATAAGTGTTGATTGATTGAATATATATGGTCACAAAAGTAATTAAATAAATTATAAACTGTAATCATAACACCAAAGACATGCATGTTAGATAAACTGATGGTTTTATAATGGCAAGTGTGAATCTGTGTATAAGTAATAACATGGTGCCCAGTCTTGGGACTGTTCTGTTTGCACCTGAAGTTGTATTCATGTAATGTCAAGAGTTTTGTGGGGTTACAATTTGTGACACTTCATGTGTGATAGATTTGTGAAGGTTACAATGTCTCTGTTGATTTCATGAAGATAAAAGAATCCCATTTGTTGCTCAGTCTTCACTATTTGCTCTATGAAGCAAAGGAAACACATTAAGCATGCAAAGGAAACACATTAAGCATGTATCACAATGCTGTTGTACAACATGACCACATGGCCCTTCCAGCTGAGCTGGTTATTTTAATATCAAGACTAGCCAACTGCTGCGGCTCCGCCTGCATAGTAATGAAACAGGACATACTTTAAAAATCAATAAACAGGTATCGATAGCAAGCGGAGGCAAGGTACGCTCCAAAACGTGGCGCGAAATACAGTGACTTAAATGGAGGCTACTGGGTGAGTGAGGAGGGCCCTGCCTGGCTCCCCACTCCACATTCTGACCCTACCATCTAAATGTCGCAGCAGAAATTGAGATTCATCAGACCAGGTGTTTTTCCAATCTTCTGTTGTCCAATTTTGGGTGATCCCATCTGAACTGCAGCCTCAATTGCCTGTTTAGCTGACAGGATTGGCACCCAGGGTGGTCTCCTGCTGCTGTAGCCCACCTGCTTCAAGGTTCGACGTGATGTGTGTTCAGATCTGCTCCTTTGCATACCTTAGTATTTGAGTTGCTGTCGTCTTTTTGTCAGCTCAAACCAGTCTGGCCATTCTACTCTGACCTCTGGCATCAACAAGGCATTTCTACTTAGACAATTGCCACTCACTGATATTTTCTTTTTTTTTCAGACCCCTCTCTGTAAACCTTAGAGATGGTTGTGTGTGAAAATCCCAGTAGATCAGCAGCTTCTGAAATACTCAGACCAGCCCGTGTGGCACCAACATCCATAGTTTATATCCCCTTTCTTCCCCGTTCCGATGCTCAGTTTGAACTTCTGCAGGTCGTCTTGACAAGGTCTACATGCCTATATGCATTGATTTGCTGACATGCAATTGGCTGATAATTTATTTGCTTTAACAAGCAGTTAAGCAGGTGTACCTAAAGAAGTGGCCGGTGAGTGTGTATGTGTATAAATTTTATACATTTGTCACACATGTGCATCTGTGGATCACCTTACCTGTATAGCTCAAGTATGTGATACCACTTCACGGTGAGAGAAGGCACTGTCATTAACAGTCTTGTCTCTTCCCTCTGAAATTCCAAGAAGATGCCCCATGAGGGCAAATAAATCTGACCTCCTCCTTCCCTCTGGGATGCCCTGCCCTTTCTGGTCCCAACGGTTTAAAGATGTACGTTCACAGACCATGGCATCTCTGTCTAGAATCAAACCCACTACAGGACTTAGCTCTAATGACAGACTTTAGCAAAGAGCTATCAATAACTACTACTTATTTCTTTACTTTGTCCTTATACCATTGAACACCTGTTTATTTTGTAAAGAAAGTAAATTTTTTGTTGCGTTATTATTAAATGGACTTTGCCTGTCTCTCATACCATGAATATTATGGGTGCCACCAGAGGGCATTGCTGAGGGAGGGCAGTACCATTTTCCATGTGTCCTGGCAGTACTCCCAGCATGCAGTGCAGTGGCACCAGAACCATTCCAGGTGCACACAGAATATTAGTTAAAATGATAAAACTTTACTCTTTACGATTCCCACTATCTTACTATTACTACCACATGGGCACAGACTCCTTGTAACATTCACATGACGAACAGATAAGACAATTACTGAATCTTTAGTTAAACTGAACATGGTTAATCAGCAGTTAAATTAATTACTTAGTGAGACGAGGAGTGGTTAGTACCGATACCTCATCTACCCATTGTCACAGGACTGGATGTCTCATCCAGTCACTGTCTGTATTACTCTTCCATGTTCTTCTAGTGTCTGTATGAATACCCCCAGTTTTCTCCGTTTATATGTGGGAATTGCATTAGATGAGTTTGAAAGTTTATGCTGTGTGTCTTTTCCTTTACTAGTGACACTGACATGCAATTACAAATTTAGGCAGTAGGGGTCAATCACGTGCAAGAAATGTTCTCAATATCATCAACCAAATGGATTAAATGAAAAGTCAACGTGTGCATCAGTCCGATTAGCCACTTCAGCGTTTTGAATTTGCATAATCTTTTAACCAGATTTAAGAGTTCTGCTTTTTTTTAATTCTAAACCGCTCAGGGAGGAGTAATTCAGTGCTGCCACAAGCTTAAGTACTAGGTGCAGTGACTTCAATATAGGAGATTTTAAGACTAGAAGGACTGAAATGTGTTAACTGTAAAATTCCAAAAAGAAAATTTAATATGCCCTCATATAATAAATATTAAGAAGACAATCCATCAAATGTGAGGAGCCAGAGTAATAAAGCCATAACAAGCACCATCTTACGCATACAAACATGCACACCCACTGCTATGATTTAGCACTGGCATCTGGAAAAAGGGAACCAGATGAGTACCTGAGAAAGCGAGGACAAGACTGCTGTCGACCACAGTATCTTATTACATTTTAGCATTTCAATGTTTATATTGTTACTAGTCGTCCCCCGCAGCTCCGTCCACATAGTCGTGAAACTGGACAGTGAGGAGGGCCCACTACTGATGTCATGCTTCCCCTTTCCCTCGGCCTGCTGCGTATCTCTCAATTAGCGCGAATACATTGCTCCTGCAAGTGAACTATGATACTTAGCGCAATGAGAGAAGTCGCAAAATCAACCAGAATGTTCAAGAAAATTCTAGAAAAAAACAATCTAAATCCATTAAGTAGTTCTCTCATGAAAAGCGGACAGACAGACATACAGAGGATTTTATATATAAAGATAACTTGTGTCTTTTCAAACTTTAGTGCTATTTTTCCTTTTATACGAGGGACATTCAAAAAGTTTCCGCATTTTTACATTTTCGTTGTACTAGGGTTTTGTACCGTGTTAGCCATTATGAATGTAGAGAAGAGCCAAGCAAAATGACACCTTTTATTGGCTAACTAAAAAGATTACAATATGCAAGCTTTCGAGGCAACTCAGGCCCCTTCTTCAGGCAAGATCTTCAGGCAAGACTCAGACCCCTTATTTGTTTATTTTTCCTGAATTACCAGCCAAACAATAATGAGATTAAAAATAAGATAAAACAACTGGTGTCCATCTCACAATATCTGAAAATAAAGAAAGATGAAGGTCTCAGGAATGTTGGTCAGCTCAGGTCCCTTAAACATTTTAACAGTGTGCTCTTAAAAAAGAGAAAATCAATTGTTTCGTAAATGTCTGCTATTGCACCACGAGAGCAGCTATAAAGAAGGTTCTCAGTGCTCAGTGTTTATCTTGGAGAACAATGCAGCTGCACCAGGTGTAAAGGCGTTGTACTTATATATGAGTGGACGTTTCTTGCGGGGAGGTCTTCTGTTCTCTTTCTCCGATGAAGAACCCTCATCCGAGTTCATCTCTGTTATAGCATGCCTTTAGAAAAACCCTCATCCTCATCTGAGTTCATCTCTGTTATAGCATGTCTTTATTTAAAAACTAACAGTGACAGATCGGCGGGAGCGTGAACGTGACTGGGAGAATAAAACTGAATTAAGAAAAAAAAAAAAACTTTTACAAGTACCATAAATTTACACCGGCTGTTACAGACTCAAATCAAATGTATGTTTTTACTCTATAATAGTAAGAATAAGAGCAGCTCACTACTCATAGTGGAGGCATCTGGAACTGAACCGCGATTGTCTTGTATACGAGTCAATAGTTCTTACCGCTACACCACAAAAGCGGTTGTATGAAAAGCGTGTCAATCTCACACCCTAATGCAAATTCTTTCTCTGCAGTTATATTCTTGTATAAAAGCGCACTTCTTTTGTTAAACACTTTCACAAAAGGTAGAAGTATATTTGATATTTGGACTTCAGGCTTCACACATTATACAATTCATGTCTACATTTTGTCAATTATTACTAAAACATAAAAACGTTTCTGTTTTAACGATGTATTTACATAGATTGTTGTAGACACAGAACACACATGAAATGTATGTATTCCAAATAACGATATATTATTTACCACATACAACTCCAGGCACCTCACATACAGGTAAACAGACTTGAGCCGAGAGAACTTTCTGCCCTTTCTGCGTTGGAATTGCTGGCTGCTTGCTGCTTCTGCTGATCGACACATTTACAACATAAAGGATGCTGATGGACAGGTGCGAAAGGATTTAAGCTGGGCCGGGATTACAAGTTTTTTCGTAGGCTTTGGTAATTCTAGTGTTAAAGGGCTGTTAGAAACTCAGCAAGCGAGCAGGAGTCAGGTGGAGGTGGACAAAGCATTCTGGGAGGTGTGGAGGAGAAACAGCGAGAGAAAGAAGAATAATACTGTGCTTTGTGGTGTTTATTTGCCTGTTTATTGTGGCTGTGGTGCTTAGGGCACTGTTTTGGAGAAGAAAAAGAATGAATACTTCTCAGTGCTTTTACCTTGTGTCTGAGTGTTTGTTGAGTTTAAAGGGGCAACAGTGCCACCAAGTGTTCACACTAGCTAAATAACTTATCCATCTTGACCACATTAACTAAAAGATTTCAAAATCATCTGATCTTTCTATATAGGAGAGAAAAAATCAGACTAAGCTAGCACAAATTTATATTTTGTATTGTTATTGTCCTTTGTCTGTATATACTGTACTTGCATATACTGTCTGTTATTCTTATGTTATGAATGAATTGTATCAATCTTTTTATAGTTGCAAGCTTGTTTGTGTTATTTCTTTAAAAACAGTCTCCACATCTGAACCGCAGGCAGAGAAAGTGAAAGTTAATATGGACTTTTGGCAATTTAATTTTTAAAATCTCTACAATGTTCTGACTTCCCGGTTAGAAGGTGAAACAGAGATCCCACACACGCCCGACAATCCCCTGAAATCAAACCCAATTGACTACCTGAGCTAAGGGAGTGTTCCTTTATCTCAGTTAACTTTAAAGGTTTAATTGTGTGGTCAGAGAAGCAAAGTGCTAGCCTTAAGACTGAAAAGAGCCAAATCTAGCCCAGCAGCATCAGTCAGGACGTAGCCTTAAGGTGTTTCCATCTGCCAGGAAAACAAAATACAAAGGCGAGGATGCTAACCCATACTGTGAATCTCACAAATCAACCAATGTCGAAGAGAAAATGCACTTACCTGCATAATCAGGGGCTGCAGCTAGCACAAGGACAAACAAACTGTAATGGCCTTTACTTCACTGTTAGCACGTAGACTTATCTTGCTCAACTGGAAGAATCCTAACTCTGCTATTCTAAGTCAGTGGGTAACTGATGTTATATATTATTTGAAACTGGAAGAGGATCTGTGCAAAACTTTTTCAAACCCTAGCAGGATCTGATCAATAACATTTTAGAATAAGTATTTAAATTGAGGAAGCAGGTTCTCTCCCCTCTTTTACTCCATTTATCTTTATTCATTTATTAATTTATCTATTTACTTATTTTTACTAACATAAAGTTTTACTCTGCTGGCTTTGCTCTCTTTCTCAGGGGTGTGGGTTGATTTGCTTCAAACCTATTATTGTAAAACTTGATTTATTTGTATGGAATGATAATTATTTTAATAAAATCAATCAAATCAAATAAATAAATAAACAAATAGATAAAACTTGAAAAAATCTAATTCTCACTTAGAAGATCTGTATAAAACTTTTTCAAAACCTGGCAGAATCTGATCAATAACATTTTAGAATAAGCATTTAAATTGAGTAAGCAGATTCTCTCACCTCTTTTTCTTCTCCTTTTTTATATTATTCTATTTATTTTTATTCATTTACTTATCTACATATTTTTACTATTATTAAAGTTCTACTCTGCTGACTTAGCTCTCTTTCTCATGGTTCGGGGGGGTTGATTTGTTTCCGACCTAGTTTTGTTAAACTTGAGACTCGCTTGTATGGAATGTTGATTTTAATAAAATAAATAATATTTAAAAAAAAAGTAAAAAAAAAAAAAGTGTGTCTAGGTTGGAAAAAAAAGATCAAAATCATACTGGTACAATACCCAGTGCAGCAAATACAATTGATAATCATTACCACTGAGAGTTATGCTTTATATTAGTGGTGCGCAATGTTGGTCCTGGAGGGCCCCAGTGACTGCAGGTTTTTGTTCAACCCAGTTGCTTAATTACAAACTAATCCTCACCAATAACAGATCTTATGTAATTTCATGGCTTTTTTGTGTTTTAACTCTGCCATGTCAGATCATTTTTGCAGATTTTTTGTTCCTTTTAAATTATATCATCCAAATGATTTGAAGCCCTAAATGAATAAAGAACTCTTAATCCTTCCCTTTTTTCTGTTCAGTTTCCTTCCAATATTATTAAATCAGGTAGCTCATGATGAATGCACACAGCTGTAAACGGAGACATGTTAGGTGGAGGACTGCTGGTTTCCTTTGTCATTTGCATCGAATTGCCAATAAGGAGCAATTCAAAACAGTGAATGCAGCTTTTCAAGACTAAAATAAGCAATTAAGGGTGAATGCAATGAGAATTCAAGCAAAACAACACTCTTTAATGGCTAACTGAACCGATTACAATGTGCAAACTTTCGAGGCAACTAAGGCTCCTTCTTCAGTCAGATCACAACCTACTTGAAGAAGTCGCCTTAGTTGCCTCGAGAGTTTGCACATTGTAAATCGGTTCAGTTAGCCATTAAAAAGTTTCATTTTGCTCGACTTCTCATTGCATCCATAATGGATGACATAGCACAGCGCCCTACTACTACAATTAAAGGTGGGAAATGTTAAAAGCATGACAACTAAAATGAAGCATTAAACTGTTGCTCGAGCAATTAAGTACTTCATCAGCATCAACTGACTTCTCATTAAGAGCCTGGGGTGTAACAAAAAACAACAGTCAACAAAGTATGGAGTTACCTTACTTCTTTGTGATTTGATTTTGTTTGCTATATTTACATATTCCATCATAGATTTAGCTTGTACTTATTCACATATTTCAGTGTGCACTAGGGCTATCATTTGCTATGTGAAGTGTCAGACAAGGCCCTTTTGAAATGCACACACATCCTGAGACAAATTGCAAAAAAAAAAACAAAAACATGAGAGCTAAAGGTCAAATACAACATCTTTAAAATTATCAAGAACCTGATAGAATATTCTGGTTAGAGAGAGAGAGGAAGAAATGGAATAAGGTGTCTCTGAGAAAAGTATTATATCTGAATGAGATGTTAAAAGAGCAGCCAACAAAACCTGCTGCTTTCTGGCTGCCTGTCTGTCACAATGGTTAACATATTTACGTTATATTTAAAGAAATTCATCAGCCATTCATCCCTTTGATTTCTTCTCCAAACTAAATCATCAAACATGGAATTCGCCTGTGATCCTGTTGTACCAGAGACTCTTATTCTGATAATGGTGATGATGCACTCTGTGTCTCTGTTTACGTGTGCCAAGTTAAACAATCATTAAAAGTCAAGGTAGGCACTACTGTTTCTCTCATTTTTGACTGTTTTGTACTTCACTGCCTTTTTTTAATGGTAGGTGAGTTTGTGGGTAATTGGATGTAAAATAACTAAATCTAAAAAAGTTGTGCCACCTCTGAGAGCAACTTTTCCCAACCAAACAAGGACAGTTTGGTGACCTACAATGCCTTTTCCAGCATGATGGAGCACTGGGCCATAAGGCAAAAGTGAGAACTAAGTGGCACGGGGAACAAATCATCAAAATTTTTGGAGGAAACTCCTCAGATCTTAATCCCTTTGAGAACTTGTGGTCAATCCTCAAGAGGTGGGTGGACAAACAAAAACCCACCAATTCTGACAAACTCCAAGCATTGATGATGCAATAATGGGCTGCCATCAGTCAGGATTTGGCCCAGACGTTGATTGCAAGAATGCCAGGGCGAAATGTAGAGATCTTGAAAAAGAAAGAAGGGCCAACACTGCAAATATGGTCTCTCTGCATAAACCTCATGTAACTGTCAACAAAAGCCATTGAAACTTCTGAAATGCTTGTGATTCTACTTCAGTATGCCATCTGACAAAAAGATCTAAAAACACTGAAGCAGCAAACGTTGTGAAAACAAATGCTTGGGTCATTGTCAAAACTTTTGGCCATGGCGGTGCACGATGTACTTTAATAAAAACTGTAGTGTTATACTGTTTATTAGCACTTTTATTTGTGTCTCGTTAAATCTTACATACACACAGCACTGTTCCCACTTCCATCTGTGGACATGTTGCTTTTGTGTTTGGGTGCAAAAAGTACAGTGTAATACGTTGTTCAGCAGTTGCTTGTATTCCGAAAGAACAAGCACAACAAAGGTTTTTCTGGAGTTGTCCATATTGGTTTTCTGAACGTTTTACTGGAACATGGTCGACTCGGTTACGTTACGTCATTCCCAGCTCCAATATCACACTTCTGAGGTAAATGGAACACAATCATAGTCACTGCCGCCACCACCACTAAGATTTTTTACCACGCTTATTTTAATTTCACCTGTCCGTTGTCTGGTACAAATCTTGTAATCAGTATTTAACTCACTTCCTATTGTCCAAATGACTTGAAATTTTGCCCACTTACTCACTTCTGATGACATAACAAGATGCAGAGGATAGACAGATATGGAAGAAGAGGATCCGCTGTGGCAATCCCTAACGGAAACGGCCGAAAGAAGAAGAAGACTCACTTCCAATGATAATACATGAATCAATAATCATTTTCACTAATTGATCGATTAATCCATGTTAATTAAGAAATGAAATTTTCATATGAAGAACAGTTAAAGATTTCACCAATAGATGGCACTAGTAACGGATAGAAATATTAAAGGAAGCGTTAAAATATTGATTACAAAATTATACTTAAACAAACCCACGACTTAAAAGTTGAAAATTATACATTGTCATGCACGAGCGCTTGGGGAGCAGCTTAAGGACCCGACGTGCAACGCAACAAGTCATGCCAGGGGACAATGGCAGGGTACTAACCTCTCTCTTTCTATTTCTTGAGAAAAGACAAAGCAATGCCGCCATAAGAACCGCAACACTTCCGGGTCCCTTTCTACCCTCTGGTCCCCATTTGATGACGTCAGTTATCCATCCATCACCACGTCTTTCCCACCATCCCTCTTTTTAATTTCCGGTCCGTCTCCATAAATTGTTCGTCCACCCATCCTTGTGTGTCTAATGATTTACTTGAATTATTTTGACCCTTACTTTACAGTATACGGGGCTAAACACCCCAAACCTTTGACCGTGTTGTCTGTATTTATTGCAATAAATATATAAAAATACTTTTTAAAAATCACGCTTATATTAAATTAAAAAGTGTACTAAAAAGTAAAAACTAAGTCTGTCATAGATCACTTGTAAAATAAAAGCGTGGGCGCTTTTCATCAATCAACATTCAAAAAACACTTCTTAATATCTTAGCAAAAGCACCCAGACTTATCTTTTATATTTTTAGTATACTTTTTAACTTAATATATGCATGGTTTTTAAAAAGCATTTTTTTATATTTCTCTAACATATTTTCACACAAAGGATGTAGCTCAAAGTGCTTTACAACAACCAAGACAATACCCAACACATCATAGTGTTAGATTAGAGGCAGGACTCTTAGTTATTGCTGTTTATTAATATGAAATGAAAAACAGAGCTGGTTGTCTGTTCATTAATTCTTTATTAAACCTGCTTAATCCACTTTCAGGGCTAGAAAGTTTTAGCAGCATTATGAGGAAGTCAAGCTTAACTGGATGCTGTACACACCCAGAATCACTCACACAGGGTCAATTTAGAGCAGTGGCCCTCAATCACGGTCCTGGAGGGCAGCAGTGGCTACAGGTTTTCATTTCAGCCAGTGTCCAAATTAGAACTCAGTCCTTGCTGATAATGATAGTTGGTGTTTAACTCTATGCTTTGTTAGTGCAGTAATTCATCAAAGACAAATTTTAGTTACATTGTAAATCAGAGGTCCTCAATTACAGTCCTGGAGGTCTGCTATGGCTGCAGGTTTTACTTTAACCAACTTAAGTAGTACCCATTTATTTACTACTAAAGCAATAAGTTTTTGGGCTTAATTTTAGTTCTCTTGCCTGTTACAATTCACAATCTTTAATTGCCAGTTTTGGATTTTAGCAGTTGCATTTAAGTTTTAATTGTTGCCTGTTTTCTTAATCAGACATTAGTTAATAAGGAGATGCAGATAACCAATAAACCTGCAGCTCTCCAGCTCACGGGCTTACCATTATGTGTCAGTGATAACAAATGTTTAGAAATGAATGAGAGGGGAATTGGAAGGACCATTAAGTTTAAATCTGTTCTGGTCCACAAAACACTTGGATAATGTTCTCACAGAAGGAAACTCTACAGTGCAATTAAAATTTCTCTTGGATGAATGCAAGCATTAACAAGCTAAATAGTTCAATACCAAGTCTCATTATCAGCATGGACTGCTTTCTAATTGGGAAACTAGTTGGAATAAAAACCTTCATCCACTGCGGCCCTCCAGGACTGTGATTGAGGATCCTTGATTTTGAGTCAAAAATCAACCTAATATGAAACATGTCAAGGGGGTAGAGAAGAAATTAAAAGTACAAACAACATCCACAGAGTAACCAGGCATTGCCAGTAAGCCAGAAGACTCAACAACATCATATAACAATTTAGGGTGTCGGAGGTATTAGGCACTAGGCAGTAAACTATCCTAGAGAGGGTGCCAGTCATACTCAAATACACTCATACTCACCAGAGGTCAATTTGGAATCAGTAATTTTCCAGAAAGAACACATCTTTTGGATGCAGGAGAAACCCAAACCAACAGGGAGAAAATGCAAACTCACCGCTGACAATGATTAGCTGCACTAATTGACCCCTGGATGCTGGATCCACAGTGCTAACCACTGTGCCATCCAGTAATACATCAAAAACAACTTAACCACAAAGGGGAAGGATTTCTTGAATGAAAAGATTAAACCCAAGCAGCAGCCCACATCAACCTACCTCTTCCACACATAGCTAAACTCACCTTGCGCACCCAATGGGGCATGGTGTGTGTGCTGGGAGAGCGATGGTGGGTGTTAATCACGATCACTGTAATGATGATGGATGTGATGACAAATACCATGGTGAAGAGCATATATTTGCCAATTAGGGGCACGGCGCTGGATGTGGAGGGGATGAGCTCCACAATAACCAGGAGGAAGACAGTCAGGGACAGCAAGACCGAGATGCTCAGAGTCATCTTCTCACCTACAGGAACAAGAAGAGAGGCTCATTATCAGTCTGCCCGCCATAAAGAGACACAAAGGGGACTAAGCATTTTTCTAATGAGCTTTATTAAGAAAAGAAATGGATTTATTTTTGTGGGAGGTGACTAGTGATGGCTATTGCAGAAATTGTATTTTGAAGGAGTTCATTTATCAGTAACTTCAGTTATTCTTCATGTAACTGCCAACAGTTTTTTTCTTTTTTTCCTTAGCAGATACAAATCTATATATAAAATCCAACATCTGTTTATATGTCTGTCCGCTTTTCATGAGAGAACTATTTAACGGATTTAGATCGGGTTTTTAACTATAATTTGCTTGAACATTCCGGTTCGCTTGCAGCAGCAATTAGTAAGTATGATCTGAAGAAAGGTGGGCGGGCCATGGGGAGGGGGAGGTGGCCCAAGGGGAGGGGAGGCAGGACGTCAGGAGTAGGGAGCCAGGTTGGGCCCTCCTCACTCACATGCCCGCGTCCACTTGAGTCGGGTCTGTATGTCTGTCCACCTTTCACAAGAGAACAATTTAACGGATTTAGATCAGGTTTTTATCTAGAATTTGCTTGAACATTCTGGTTGACTGTGACTTCTCTCATCATCCTACGTTATCAGAGTTCTCTTGCAGCAGCAATTAATAAGTTTGAATCGAAGAAAGAGGGAGGCGGGCCGAGAGGAGGGGGAGGCGGGAACTCAGGTATAGGGAGCTGGGCTGGGCCTTCCTCCCTCACACACCAGCCTCCATTTGAGTCGGGTCTGTATGTCAGTTTGCTTTTCACGAGAGAAATATTTAACAGATTTAGATTGGGTTTTTTTCTATAATTTGCTTGAACATACCGGTTGATTTTGCGACTTCTCCCATCACGCTAAGAATTACAGTTCGCTTGTAGTATTGATTAATAAGTGCGAATCAAAAAAAAAAGAGAGGCGGTCCGAGGGCAGGTGGAGGGCGGGACCTCAGGAGTAGGGAGCTGGGCTGGGCCCTCCTCACTGACAAGCTAGCCTCCACTTGAGTCAGGTCTGTATGTCTGTCTGCTTTTCACGAGAGAACTATTTAACAGATTTAGATCGGGTTTTTGTCTATAATTTGCTTGAACATTCTGGTTGATTTTGCGATTTCTCTCATCACACTAAGTATCAGAGTTCTCCTGCAGCAAGTGCAAAGCGAAGAGAGAGGCTGCAGGCCGAGGGAAGGAGGAGGCATAAAATTAATCGTTTTGACTTCAGGTTTGGTCAGAGATTATTCCTCTTTCCTGTTATCACTGATACATTCACTGTACCACATAAAAATTGTTTGCTGTATCAACACAAGCTCAGGCAATTGCTATAAGCAGCCCAGATATCAGAGAGGTACGTACTCTTTAATGTTGTCATTTTTTTAATTTGCACCAAACTTCATCTTATTAATGAAGGAAACCAGACGTTATACGGTGCATTCATGCATTTTCTAATCTTATTATTCCATTATAGGGTCACAGGGAACCAGGATTTATTGAGGCAGCATCAGATGAAATACAGGAACTGATGCCAGGTGTGATGCAATTCCACTGTTGGCTGCACTCACACAAACACACCCACACTCACTCTCAAAGTAGAACTGCCAGCCAGCCCAATGTTCAGGTTTTTACCAAGTGGGAGAAAACTGGATAATTTTTGGGGGACAAATAGAAAAAGAGGAACATGCAAACTCCAAAGAGATTTAAGCGTAGGTCGTTGGAACTTGGTGGTAACTATGCTAAACTTTGTGTCTATTTATGATATTAAATGCCAGAGAATCCTTTCAAAGCATTAAAAAAACTATTTGAAGAAATATGCCAAATAATGGAAAAAGAGGATTTTTAAAGATGGATGAACAGAATGGCTTCCAGCAAAAACAAGTGACATTTACTGTTTTTGCACCAAGTAGTGCCTACATAATATGTTAAAAATAAGTACATTAACAGACCAAAAAAAAAAAAAAAAATCCAACTCAACCCACACACCTGAGTCAGTAGGAAGATAAAACACCAGTCCAGTCAAGAAGGAAAAAAGCAGACAGGGAATAATGACGTTAACAATGAAGTAGAGAGGTAGGCGCAGCATGAGGAAGTGGTAGGTGATGTCCAGATATGGCGTGTCAGGGCAGCAGGAGTAATAGACCCAGTGCTTCCAGCTGCGATAGTCTTTCATAACCCACTCTCCGCTTTCCATGAAGTTGCTTAAGTCTGGACGGTCGTTTTCCTAATAAAATTAAAATGTGCAAAATAAAATAACAGTATATTTTGATACAATTCACAGTTAAATAAATAACCTAGTGTGACCTGCAAAAAAACATGGCAGCCTATTAAAACACAGTTTTCTTCCCTTTTTATCATCGCAAATCAGTCTAAATATCTAGGGGTAAACATTACAAGTAGACATAAAGCTCTCTATCAACAAAATTTCGCTGTATGTATGGAAAAAATTAAGCAAGACTTGCATAGATGGTCAACCCTTCATCTCACTTTAGCTGGAAGAATTAACATTGTTAAGATGAATATCCTTCCTATGCTTTTATTTTTATTTCAAAACATTCCAATATACATAAATAAATCATTTTTTAAGAAATTAGATTCAACCATAACCTAATTTATTTGGAATTCAAAACATCCACGTATCCAAAGAGTGTCCCTACAAAGACCCAAGGCAGAAGGTGGCATGGCTCTACCTAACTTTCAGTTTTATTACTGGGCAGCAAACATACCAGCCATAAAAACCTGGACAATTACAAAAATAGACAAACATACATTGGCTTGGTCAGCAATAGAAATAAAACCCAGCAGTACGTTGTGGTAGATAGGGGCCGCTCTCGCTCCCTTGAACCCCTGTCCACGACTCCAGACACCAGGTAAAATTCCTCAAATTGACTTTATTCTTCAGCCACAGTGTACAAAACACCCTCTCCTCCACAATACTCATAAACAACCACAATAATCACTAATAAACAATCCTCCAGATCCCAGACGCGTTGCCACACTTCCATCCAGATCAGCTCACCGTCTGAGAGCTCCCACAGTCCTTTTATATCTCCTGACCCGGAAGTGTTCCTAATCCCCAGTCCATGTGACTCTCAATCACTTTCGGGTCAGGTACAATTTCTATTATTCACCCCGGAAGCACGTCATTCCTCTTGTCCACGTGTGCTTCCGGGGCGTAGTGAAAATATCCA
The DNA here is from genome assembly GCF_016835505.1 of Polypterus senegalus. NCBI lineage: Eukaryota > Metazoa > Chordata > Cladistia > Polypteriformes > Polypteridae > Polypterus > Polypterus senegalus. Next base: position 180,843,132 of record NC_053159.1, read on the forward strand.
TTACTCCTCCCTACAGCGTCCCCTAGTGGCCCCCATGGCATCCAGCAGGGCTGTGCATAAAAACTCCATTGTCCATGTCTTCTGGGGACCTCCATGCTGAAAGGAGGGCTCCACCTGGCGGCTTGAGGGTATTGGCCGGGATAAACGGCCGGCCATCCTCCACAACGTCTTTATATTCCTTTCTTTGTACTCCAATAAAGGCAAGTTATCTCCAATATACTAACAACCCAATTGTGCTTCACTCACTCAGAACATGGAACCAATGTAGGGAAAAAATCTAATTCTCACTTAGAGGATCTGTGCAGAACATTTTCAAAACCTGGCAGGATCTGATCAATAACATTTTAGAATAAGCTTTTACATTACTGAGGAAGCAGATTCTCTTCCCTTTTCTCCTTTTTATTTATCATTATTCACTTATTAATTCATCTACTTACTTATTTTTCTAGCTTCTTTTACTTTGCTGGCTTAGCTCTCTTTCTCCGAGGTGGGGGTTGATTTGTTTTTTGATCTTATGTTTGTAGAAATTGATTTATTTGTATGGAATGTTGTGTGATTTTAATAAAATCAAATAAAAAAAAGTTTTCTTTAGTGCCTTATTAATAGTTTAGAGTAAACGTTATTAGAATTGCTGGGATATTGATTTGGTGTCCCCCTACATATGAATAACAACAATAATGGTTTAAAATAAATCAAAGGACTATTCACATTTTCAATTACAGATATGGTGCCTCCCCAAATATTTGAATTAACAATACTATACCAATGCATTGAAATATTTGATTACATTCATGCATCTCTGCTGCTAACATCCTGGATGAGTAGAAAGGCCTTAAAATGTACAACAAAACACGAAAAATAAACCTAATAACAAATTATTAACTAGACATGAAAGGCACTATATAATAGTTAGCTAGCTAGCTAGATAATTTTATTGATACCAAAGGAGAGTTCAATATGCAAAAATCAATTAAATAATAGAAAACAGAGGACTCGAAAAGCTGGCCAGAGGAAATATTAAACGCTTTGTTTAATTAATTAGTTGAAGGAGTACATGCAGTTGGCATGCAGACCAAACTAAACTTTCACCAACAAAACCCACCAATGGGAGCAACTATGAATACCTGTCCCTCCTCGTGGCACTTCACTAATAATGCACAGATATTGTCACTAAATAAAAGTTCACCAAGGGGAAGAATTTTGCAATGAAGGACAGCCTGTGGTGGTCTGCTGCAGAATTCTTTGTTTTATAGTGTGTGGGGCCTCCCGTGAGATGTTCTAAATTTGAAGAAGGATGCATGACAAACAAACAACAAGCCTGCACATCTTCATCTTAAACCTGTTTGTTGTGATGTGAGATTTTGCATATAAGTTGATAAATATTTTGTATGTCTTTATTTGTAATTTGGGCAAAACTAAGTCAGGAAAGTTAATTTTACGACAGAGTTGGGGGAAGTGCTTGAAACAAATGTTTCTATGCTGGAGTCTCTCTCTTATCCCCCACACAAAGCCAGTTGCCTAACTGCCAAGCATTACCTCAACAAATGGTTTTGGGGGATGGCAGATGTGAAGGTATTCTGTGCCCCACTGCTCTGAAGTATGGCTGTTTGGAATTGGCTTGCATCAGAAGCCTTTAAGTATCACAACACCGTATTGGCTGTAGGGGTTGAAACTACACATCACCATTTAATCAGGTTGTATGGTTGCCAATAATCAAATGTACTTTGCACATTGTTATTATTTATGAATATTATCAATAATATATTATTTAAATTGTAACTTAATTGTTACTGTTTGTCTTTTACTACACCTAATTGCCTGAGGTTATAGATGTAGGAGGGAAGGTGGGGAGAAGTTATATACTACTAGCAAAATACCTGCGCTTCGCAGGAGCAAAGTACTGCCTTAACATTTGTATTAAGAAGAAAATTAAACCTTATTAAACTGAGGGAAAATATACCAAAAATTATTTGTTAAGGATCTCTTTGTATACCACATTTTGAGTTCAGCCCTCCGGTTTTAATATGACCAAGCTGTGCGCTGAGCTTACTCTTGAGCATGCAACGTGCAGTTGGCCATGTGAAAAGTAATCTTGTTTCAAATCTCACAGCTTGGATTGCTGCTGTCATAATCGGTTTGAGTTTCATGGTTTGTTTCAATTACGACAGTATTTGCAGGACTTGTGTTGAAGTGACATTCGGCATCAGTCAAGCGTTGTAGGCATACAACCGGTTTCATCGCTAACTTCACATCCAGCTTTTGAGAGTTTAAACATTCATAAACATCAAAGTGTCCACTACTGAAATCGTCAACTGTGAATCTAAGATGTTTAAGAGGCATTGGCGGTTGTTGAAAGGTGTAAAATATTTGCCCATTTCGGTACACTTGAAAGCGACAACCGAACAGTTCAGCGGCAGCCATCAACTCACATGCAGAAACATAGGTGAAGGGCTTAAGCATTTCACTCTTATAGTGCTCCTGTGTAATATAATTATCTCCTGTACCGTCATCAGTCCACACCTTGAACCTGTCCCAGTCATTCAATACATAAGACACAATGTTCTTCCGGATATCAAGAGTGAGCCTGATATGGCCGTGCAATATGTAACAAAGAGAATGGAAAAGATAGGTGCCATCTCCGGGCATGGAAACCACTCGGTAAGTGACAGTTCTTTGATTGATGGTGATCACCTCGATAGACATGTTAATGGGGGTACGGTTGGAATTATAAAGGAAATGGGTACCTGAACAATGTAAAGTAAGTGTAAAATACCTACACAATAACTACAGTATAATCGTAATAAACGAACAATAAAACAGTGGAGAAGCCGTGGATTAAATAAAAAGGCTGTAGTTATCAGCAGGGAGATGTGAATCCCGTGGCAAAGCAATGAAGGGAATGTAGAGACCGGAGAGACGGACGGCCTTATATAGGCAGGCAGCCAACAACGTGGGAGGCATTGGGATGGGGGACCCAACGTCGCCTCACATGGTGACCGAGCTGCAGGCTATGGACGTATATATGTACGTAAGTAGGATTCAGTTAGTGTTGGGAACCCGCGTACCAAATTTCTTGAAGATGGGCCCATATGTAACAAAGACCGTTGAAAAGTTCAATATGGCGGCCGACAGTGGCATCATCCCTCCGAAATAAGTACGTACATTGGTTTTGGTTAGCGCAGGGAAGCCACCTACCAAATTTCATAAAGATGGAGCCATAAATAAGAAAGTTCAACATGGTGGACGTTGTCGACCGTTATGACCATTAAGTGTAGAATTTCGAAATGAAACCTGCTTAACTTTTGTAAGTAAGCTGTAAGGAATGAGCCTGCCAAATTTCAGCCTTCTACCTTACCTACGGGAAGTTGGAGAATTAGTGATGAGTGAGTGAGTGAGTGAGTGAGTGAGTCAGTCAGTCAGTCAGTCAGTCAGTCAGTCAGTCAGTCAGTCAGTGAGGGCTTTGCCTTTTATTAGTATAGATAATACCTTATAAGCAGTATTAAGTCTGTGAGATTTGAGACGTTCTGACAGAGGCTACATATTAATAATACAATAGAGGAAAGTAGAGCAATATATATTACTCTACCAAGACAAAACACTGTTGAATTACTGAGCTATAAGGACATACAGACAAGTGATTAGTCCCCACATTTCCTTACCGGGTTGATAACGACACACGTGCCATCATACGTCCAGGTACCCAGCTTCATGCTGCAATTCTGCAGGTCAAATGGGAAGTGTGTCACAATAATCTCACAGTAGCTTTTAAAAATAGCAGGAGGGGTCCAGGTGATCTTCCCACTGTGTTCCAGAAGTACTTTGGTTTCATGCACAATGGCAAAGTCACCGTCGGCACTGCAAAACAGTATTTAAACAGGATTTAAATGAGGACTTGTATAAGAAAATGACCATATGGCTCGCCTGTTTGCAGTAGTTGTTCAGCTGCACATTCATTTTCACCTACTTGTTGTAGAGGACGAGATCTGGGCGCCAAATATCGGTTGAAGGGATCCTGATCTTTTTTATCCCCCCATACTCATCTGGATTCCACTTTAAATTGACATCAACCCATTGCTGGAGAAAGAAAGATTATTACAGCAAACATGATGGTGGAGACAGAAGTTGATAGATCAATAAGAATCAATGATATTCTTAGTAAGCATGGTCTCGGGAACATTGACTGTTTACTTATTCATACCAGTTGCAGCTGCTAGGACAACTGACTTATTAGGTCATAAATCCACAGTTTATTATGAATACATTATGTAACTATACTTGACCTTATGCAAAATTAATTTTACTTTGTAGTTAAATATCTTACCTGATGTGTTAGCCAAGCTTAAATGTCTATCGAGGCACTACATGGTCCATGCCATACAATGGTACATGGAGGTGTTGGATTTTTAAATATACACAGTGCAGTTCAGATTGGGTAGGTGTAAGTGCATGTCATATAAGGGGTGTGCTGTGGGGAAACTGGCTGATTGCTAAGCTCTCAACTTTGCATTAAAACTCCACGGGTCATTAAGCAAGGCACCTGCACCCCCGAGTTCATAAGGAGTCTAGGTAGGACAGAGAGGAGGGAAGAAAGGAAGGGAAAAAAAAGAGAGCTGGAAGAAACTGAAGTGTGAAAGATTGGAATCGACAAAGAGTGCAACTGGGAGTGTGAGATGGTGTGGTTGATAGGAGGCAAGGCAGTTGACAGGATGCTCCATGATGAGCAAAAAGAAAGGCAGTCCATGAGCGAGTCGCTCCTGCTGAGCACTGAAGTAGCAGGACCAGCCAAAGGCTTTGCAGATCATTGTAAGGATGTTAAGAGATGTGGTGGGACAATGGATACAAGCTTTGTGTATCCCGGTGATAACCAGCTGAGGTGGCTGGGCCAAAAGCCGTTTAATGGATGACTGCACTTGCCGGTGCCCCAGCCTCACTGCGGAGAGGACAAAAGAGAGATGCAGTGAAGCACATGAGAGACGAGGAGGAAAGAACCCGATTTTACTTCTGTTTTATCGACTTCATTATTAATCCATTTATTTGGATTATTTATTAGATAGAGTTTAACTCCCAATGAGCACTTGCTTTTATTGAATATTTATTGGATTCTTTATTTATTGAAAAATGGATTGCACTTCACTTATTTAATGGACACTGCCTGTTTAATTTGGAATAAAATATACTAAACCATTTTTTTACACCATCCTTTCTTGTTTTGTTGCACTAGTCCATCTCAGTTTCATGGCTATCAAATTCCAGGTAACAGGAAGATGACCATGGCTGCAGGTCTGGGGCATCCTACTGGAATACCAATTTTGTTCTCTGCAGCGGGCACAGTATAGCACTAAAAAATGTTCTATAAACACAATATTTGTGTAAAGGTCATAACCTCAGATTCTCAAATGAGTGTCTCCTTAGAATTCCAAGAACAAAATTTAAAAGAAGTGGTGAGGCGGCCTTCTGCTGCTATGCACCTAAAATCTGGAATAGCCTACCAATAGGAATTTGCCAGGCTGATACAGTAGAGCAGTTTAAAACACTGCTGAAAACATATTACTTTAACATGGCCTTTCTGTAACTTCAATTTAACTTAATTTAACTTAATCCTGATACTCAATATGTTCAATTTCCTCATAATAACTATTCATGGTGGCTCTAAAATCCGTACTGACCCCTACTCTCTCTTCTGTTTCTTTTTCCGGTTTCTTTGTGGTGGTGCTCAAAGCTTCATGATGCTCCAACAATGATGGACGGATTAAAAGGCAGAATTCTACGTGACCATCTTCATCAAGCCTTTCCGTGAGAACCCTAAATCCAAAGAGGACTGTTTCATTTATGTTAGGTAGAATGCCCAGAGGGGACTGGGCGGTCTCATGGTCTGGAATCCCTACAGATTTTATTTTTTCTCCAGCCGTCTGGAGTTTTTTTGTTTTTTCTGTCCCCCCTGGCCATTGAACCTTATTCTTATTCGATGTTAATTAATGTTGATTTATTTTGTTTTATTATTCTGTCTTTTATTTTTCTATTCTTTAATATGTAAAGCACTTTGAGCTACTGTTTGTATGAAAATGTGCTATATAAATAAATGTTGTTGTTGTTGTTATAAAAATAACTGGCAGTTTTGAGTGACATACAGTAGCTCAAAAAATTAGGATGTAGTCCAACGAAATGCATATGCAGGCCATTACCCCTGAGAAATATAAGTCATATTATAAGTAGAAACATAATACCCCACCTACCCACTAGGTATGTTCTGGACTTCTAAGATTATTAAAGCTTTGACTCTGCCTCTGCTCCCTATAAAGCACCTAACATTGGAGGTCTAGTTTAATGAACATTTGTCTTTCTATACAATACGCTACCGTGGCTGTCCATTTGTCTGTCCAGGATTTTAAATCACCTGTAGCTCACAAACCGTTTGACTTATTGACCTGACTTTTGGTACTACGTGATGTCTGCTATCCGCTTTTGGGGTGATGATTGACCTCCAAGGTTATTCCTCTTTTTATTTTATTTTATTGTAGAATCAACTCTGTGCAGTGGCCAGCAGAGAGTACAGGCACGCTTCTCACCCCTACCACCTTCGCCGTCACTTCCCCTACCTCTTCATATTTTAAATCATTCTTGAGGCAGATTAAAGACTTAAGTACCAGCTTAAGTGAAAAATTTAAGAAAATGTACTAAGTAATTGCAACACTGACTTAATCAGTTTCAACGTTAAAAGATGCCGATGAAAGAAGAGAAGAAGCGGGCCGCAAGGGTGGAGAAAAGAATAGCCGCTCAGGAAGCACCAAGCACATCAACCTCTGAGAAGACGAATGGTAAACGTACAGAGAAAGAGGATGAAAACTATAAGTCAAGTGTATTCACTGCACGTTATCATGCAGTGAGCCGTTACTGGTATATAAATAATGTCTTTGTATCCTATGAAAGATTACACTCCAAATTTAATATCCCATTAACACAATTTTTCCACTATCTTCAAATTAGAAACTTTGCTAAACAAAATCTGCCCAATTTTCCTCACCTTCCACCTATTTCCATTCTAGAAGGGATATTGACCAGTCTTGGGGACTCGACAGCATTTCTATAATATATAAAAAACATTTTGAAGTCCCTTCTTTTTAAGGATTCCAGATTACAGTGGGAAATGGATCTCTTACTTCCGAAACGGAGTGGAAGGCAGCAATGCACAGAATTCACTTGAGCTCCATATGAGCAAAATATTTGATTATTCAACTTAAATTCTTTTATTGAGCACATCTTTCTCATTTAAAATTGTCCAAAATGTTTCCAGGGCAAGATTCAACCTGCAAACGTTTCAATCTAACTCCAGCCTCACCGGGGTCACATATTTTGGGCCTGCACCAAATTAACATCATTCTGGACCAAAATCTTTAAATGCCTCTCAGACAGCTTTGATGTTCCAATCCCTTCTAACCCATTAACAGCTGTTGTTTGGTGGGCTCACAGTGGCGCTTAAAGTGGAGAAGGACAAACAAACTGTAATGGCCTTTACTGCACTATTAGCATGTAGACTTATCTCGCTCAGCTGGAAAAACCCTAACTCACCACTTTTAAGTCAGTGGGTAACTGATGTTATATGTTATTTGAAATTGGAAACAATCAAATTCTCACTTAGAGCACCTGTGCAAAACTTTTTTAAAACCTAGCCGGATCTAATCAATAACATTTTAAAATAAACATTTATATTAAATTGTAAATCACATATTAATCAGATTACTAGGACAGCCTTTTTTTCACTTAAGAAATATAACAAAAATTAGACCCCTTATAACTTTGCAGGATGCTGAAAAATAAGTTCACACTTTTGTTTTCAGTCGACTAGATTACTGTAACGCACTCCTCTCAGGACCACCCAAAAAAGACATCAATCGGTTGCAACAAGTGCAGAATGAAGCTGCTAGAATCTTAAATAGGAAAAGAAAATCCAAGTACATCACACCAGTTTTCATGTCACTACATTGGTTGCCTGTGCCATTTAGAATTGACTTTAAAATCCTGCTAATGGTTTACAAAGCCTTCAAAAATCTGCACCATCCTATATCTCAGAATTATTCTCACCTTACACTCCAAATCGTAACCTTAGATCTTCAAATGAGGGTCTCTTTAGAATTCCAAGAACTAAACTAAACTAAACTGGTGAGGCGGCCATCTGTTGTTATGCACCTCAAATCTGGAATAGCTGATCGATAGAAATTCACCAGGCTAATATGGTGAAGCACTTTAAAAAACTGCTAAGAACGCATTATTGTAATATGGCTTTCTCATAACTTCATTTTAGTTTAACCCTGATATTCTATATATGCACTGAATTATTTTTTTCGTAGCTCCATGTACTAACCCCTACTCTCTCTCTTCTGTTCTTTTTCTGGTTTTTCTGTGGTGGCGATCTGTGCCACTACCACCTAATCAGGGCACCAAGTAGTCCCTACATTGATGGATTGAAGGCTAGAGGTCCACATCAAAGTAATCCATGTGAAGCCTGAAAACCATGAAGACTGATTGAGATCACTGATGTTAGGTTGAATGCCTAGTGGAGGGCTGGGTGGTCTCGTAGCCTCAGAACTCCTGCAGATTTTGTTTTTTTTTTTCTTGTTTTTTTCTGTCCTCCCTGGCCATCGGACCTTACTTTATTGATTGTTACTAAGTACTGCCTAATCTTATTTTTTTTTTTCTTTCTTCATCATGTAAAGCACTTTGAGTTAACATTATTTGTATGAAAATGTGCTATAGAAATAAATGTTGTTGGTGTAAAAGACTCCTTTCTCTCTTTACTACTCTCAACAGTGTGGCTGTTGGCCTTCCTCTCTTTCTCATGGTTTGAATTAAGCTTTGTTAAGTATGACTTGATTTCATGGAACGTTATATGGTTTTAATAAATTCAATAAAAGATAAAAACAAAATTAAGAAAAAGGAACATTACCTGCTTCAGCCTCACGTTGGTCGTTACAATCTGATTCACTTCATCCTGTCAGAAGAGCATTTTGAAAGGTTGAATTACCTACACACTGAATATATGATTTCATAAACAAGTCCATATAAATTCATTTTTGCGTGTTGGGTACAACACAGGAAATTTATAGTCACCAATCAACCAAACCTGCACGTCTTTGCAGATGAGGAAGAACTTGAAGGAAAACCCACACAAACAGGGGGGGAAACTTAGACACTCCATTCAGACAGCAATGCAAGACTGGATTCCTGAGGCAGCAGTGCTAAGCACCAAGCTACTGTGCTGCCCAATTAACATTATGGAAAAAAATGTCAGGTCCTCACAAAGGATAACTTACCACGCTAATAAGCTGTATGAGCTGCAGGCCAACTGTTACCACAACTGCATGGCGGTGGTCTTCAACTGGCCGGACCACTTTGTTGTAGCCCTTGAACAGTTCCTTCACCAGTCGAGTCTCATGATCTGAACACCAAGCCAAGCCTACAAAAGATGAAGCAAATACACGTAGTCAGTGTAGACCACTTGAGTGTCCTGATGGCACTCCCAAACTCATTAAGGTGACTTCTGGTGTTCAGGATAGTTCCCATTGGGGTCGGCTCCAAAATGAAACTGAATTTCTAGTGTCATCAAAAATGTCATTCCCTAATATTTCAGCATCCAGTTAAAGTTTATTTTATATTTCAAAGGAAATAAGCAAAAGATGTACATCTTGCAAACAAGAATTGAAGAGATTTCAAGTGATCCATGATCAGATCCGACTCTCATTTCCTTTGTGGGATCTTTAATTAAAAGTGTCTTCCTGATGTTAAGCACATGGACGTCGATGGGACTGAATGAGTGGCTCATGTTTACGACACTCTGTCACTTGTTGTGATTTATGCCTACGGTCTAAAAAAAGCAACGCTAAAATGGGAGAGGGGAAACCGTCAAAACCCCGACCCAAATAAACAACCACGAGACCCTGGACATGCTGGAGCACCACGACTGCTGTCTTGCTCAACCCTGGGACTTTGAATTGTGACCCTCCAGACTTTAGCACACTTCAGCACATCCCAACAGCACCTGGGGAAGAAAACGGTCTGAGCACGGACAGTACCTCAGCTGACAGATGGGAGACTTTGTGAGCATCTTAATGGCTGCAACTACATTCATTCTGATTCATTTCAATTGCCTTTTCCTGACAGAGCCTGATGTTAGCGATGTTAGGAATTATTAAGCCTAAGATTGAGCAACACCTTGCAAGGACAGGAGTTATTAGGAACACTCAGCATGGGCTCAGAAGAGGGAGGTCATGTTCTACTAACATGCTGGAATTCTATGACGAGGCAACAAAAGGATACAAACTGAGTGGAGCACATGATGTTATTTATCTTGACTTTCAGAAAGTATTTGATGAGGTGCCACATGAGAGGTAGGCATCAAACTAAAAAAACAGGGTGTGGTGTGTAGGTGGGGGCAGAATTGGCTCAGACACAGGAAGAAGAGGGTGATGGTGAGAGGAACCTCATCAGAATTGGCCGATGTTAAGAGTGGGGTCCAGCAGGGGTCAGTGCTGGGGCTGCTGCTATTTTAAATATTTATAAATGATTTAGACAGGAATATAAGTAACAGGCTGGTTAAGATTACAGATGATACCAAGATAAGTGGATTAGCAAATAATTTGGAATCCGTTATATCATCACAGAAGGACTTGGACAGCATACAGGCTTGGGCAGATTTCTGGCAGATGAAATTTAATGTCAGTAAATGTAAAGAATTACACATAGGAAGTAAAAATTTGAGGTTTGAATACACAATGGGCGGTCAGAAAATCGAGAGTCCAGCTAATGAGAAGGATTTAGGAATCATAGTGGACTCTAAGCTATCGACGTCCTGACAGCATTCAGAAGCCTTTAAGAAGGCTAACAGACTGTCAGGTTATATAGCGCCTTGATGTGTGGAGTACAAGTCACAGGAGGTTCTGCTCAAGCTTTGTAACACACTGGTGAAGCCTCATCTGGAATTATGTGTGCAGTTTGGGTCTCCAGGCTACAAAAAGGACACAGCAGTACTGGAAAATGTCTAGAGAAGGGCGACTGGGCTGATTCAGAGCTACAGGGGATGAGTTATGAGGAAAGAAAGAAAGAAAGAAAGAAAGAAAGAAAGAAAGAAAGATGTTCGTTTGTCTGTTCTGTTAATCCGAGCAAAGTTTAGGCCCTCAATGTTGCCATTCAATAATTTACAGCCCCTTTTTCACTAAGCAAATGTTGAACTGCTGCATCATGGAGACACTTCTGGATGATTGATCAGTCTTATCAGATAAGATGCCGACACCCAAAGAGAGGCCTTCATTGAGGAGAGAGCTGACACTTGAGCTGGAGTTATGAGTGTCTGGCAGCTGCCTGTTAAGCAGAGCAAAGCAAGGAACGCCAGTCTGTGTGACACTGGGCAGATGAGAACACAATATAAGAATCAAGTCTTTCATACACGTCTTCTCCTTCCTAGCCATTCATACTTTTAATTTAAGATGTTGTGCTTGTATACTGATTAGAAAGACACTTGGTCTCTCTGTAGGCCTCTAAATGCTTTCATACTGTAAAATTTCAGGAAACATTTGCAGAGATCATCTGATCATGGATCAAATCAGAGTGCAGTCAGACTTTGAAGAATACAAGCCTGGCTCTTCTGACACACAGCATGCAAGAAACAATTTCATTACACTCAAGAGCGGCATTTAGGGGTGGCAAGCGGGGCAACCACACTAGGCCCCGGGCCTAAGGGGGGCCCCGCTTTTGAGGTATACGTGTCCCGGTCGAGCTGATTTGTCAAGTTATATTCTCCAGTGTATATATATATTTGAGATGCTTCTAAGAGAAACCCTTTTAAAATTCCTCTTCAAGGTCAAATTCCGTCCACATACATTTTTGAAAACATTCCATAGTCCACCTTCATCGCTCGAAAAGGGTCGCCCTTCCTAAAATATGTCTAGTTCATTAGTCGCTGGGTTCGCTTCTCCTATCTATAGAAAAAGACATCGCATCCAGATTAGACGATGAAGATGTCATCAATGACTTTTCCAATTGGAAGGCAAGAAAAGTGGATTTTCAGCTCTGAACCTGGAAACTAGTAAGAGATTTCATGATGATACCTCCACGTTAATTTCACACTTCCTATCGAAACACTGAAACTCACATTTTATTTGTAGGCCAAAAACATGTCAGAATATTAATGCACAAAAACGTAACCGGCCGACATGACATCAACGTGAGTGATGACGATGACATCGTGCATATCAAGATTCAGAGTATACTTGCAATTTGGGTACGTTTTCTACAAAAGGCTCTGCTAATTTCCACATGACACCGCATTGCATTTCGCACTGTCGTGGTATTGTCATGAATTATGAATTGCACTTTTTAAATAGATTATATCATTATATTTTGATAACGTCCACATGTTGTCTTGCACAAATTTAGCTGAATACTGTAATGAAAAAATCCGGTGTAGGTTAGCATTATTTTTTTTTAATTCACACACAAGTTTGTACAGTCCACACATACAAGTAACAGCGTTTGACGGCCCCGCGTGGGGTTGGTCAGCCGAAGGCCCCACACACACCTAAGGCCGCCTCTGACTACACTCTGAATACATGACAATACTACTGAATAATATACATTATATGGTGACCAAGTGACACTTGTACATCTGCTCCACGGAACTAAGATTGCCTTAATGATGTTTTTATTAGTCATATAGACAAATCTGATGGTGAGACAAGATCTGAATTCTTGATCTTCAAGAGGGATGCTTCCCAATGTCCATTACAATATCATCATCAGCACAGTGTGCTCAGTAATTGTGAAAATGGAAGAAGTTTGGGAGAAGTAGGACTCTTCCTGGAGCTGGCTATCCAGCCAACCAGGCACGAAGGACCTTTGTTAGGGAGGTGACCAAGAACCCAATGGTCACTCTAACAGAGTTAAGAACGTCCTCTGCTGATATGGAAGAACCTGTCGGAATGCCAGCCATCTCAGCAGCACTCCATTATTCAGACGCACGTGGCAGCCCACTTAAGAGTTTGCCAAACTTTTGTCTGTTGTGGCAAAAATTGAACTCTTTGGGCAGAACTTTAAACACTATGGCTGGTGCAGACCAGGCACTGCTTAACTCCATCTCTAAGAGGAAGCATGGTGGTGGCAGCATCAGGCTATGGGGGTGCAGAGACAGGGAGACTGTTTATAAATGAGGGAAGCATAAATGTAGGCAAATACAGAGAAGTCCTTGAAGAAAATCTGCTGGGGTGACGGTTCGCCTTTCAGTATGACAATGACCCAAAGCATACAGTCAAGATAATGCCGGAGTGGTGTCAAGGACAAGTCTGAAGACTGTCCATGAGTGGCCCAACCAAAGCGCTGACTTAAACCCCACAGAACATCTGTGAGGAGAGCTGAAGACGGCAGTTTACCGACACTTCCCATCCAATCAAGCAGAGCTTAAGAGGATCTGCTAGGAAGAATGGAATAAACTGCCTAAATCCAGGTGTGCAAAGCTTGTAGAGACTTAGCCAGAAAGACCTGAAGCTGGTATTTGCTGACAAAAGGGTTTTTATGAAGTACTGAAGGAAGGGTCTGAATGCTTACATAAAGGAGAGATTCAGTTTTTGATCTTTACTAAATTTGCAAACCTTTCTGAAAAAGTTTTGGGGGATTAAGTGAAATTGATGGGCAAAAACTGGCAAATGTACCCATTTAAGATTAAATCGACAACAAAAGACAGTGCACAGAAATTGAAGTCTAGTCTACCCCCGGGCGGACGCTATGTGCTAGCCACTTTGCGGCTCTGCCGCTCGCGTATGGGGATGCGGATGTACTATTTAAACAGACTATTTTCAAGGGAATTGTTACATATGCATAGTAGTACTACCTATTTTACATTCAAAGTAAATTATGTTTCATGTTGCATTAGAGTTATTCGTTGAGTAATACGATTTTGTTCTCTTTGGCTTTGAAATTAACACACAAATACTTTTTAAACTTACACTTTACTGTAGGGGCAGCACGGTGGGTAGCACTGCTACCTCGCAGTTAGGAGACCTGGGTTCGCTTCCTGGGTCCTCCCTGTGTGGAGTTTGCATGTTCTCCCTGTGTCTGCGTGGGTTTCCTCCCACAGTCCAAAGACATGTAGGTTAGGTGCATTGGCGATCCTAAATTGTCCCTAGTATGTGCTTGGTGTGTGTGTGTGTGTCCTGCGATGGGCTGGTGCCCTGCCCAGGGTTTGTCCTGCCTTGTGCTGGCTGGGATTGTCTCCAGCCGACCCCCTGTGACCCTGTAGTTAGGATATAGTGGGCTGGAAAATGACTGACTTTTACTGTAAAACTTCATTAAAAAAAAATTCTTGGAATTAAATTTTCAACAATATTGCGCTGAATTTTAATTCTGTGTTTGGACTTTCATCGTGACAACGCAACATATAACTGCCCATGATTGAATTTTGCTTCTTTCTTTCTATTAAGTAAAACGACTTTTTTGAATGTTTGGCTCTGAGATTTGTAAATTGTCTTTGTAAAAGCTATTCTAACGGGAAACTGTAAATGTTTTAATATGAATGGCATATGAAGATCTCCTTTGTTCGAGAAATGATTTCCACGATATGTGTCTATTATCTTTATTCCGCAAAGGCAATATCTATACTTGAAAAATAGATGCTAGGGTAGCCTGCAGTAAAAAGATGTCAATGTATTTCTGTATCAAATTATGATGAACTAGCGCCCCGTAAAGGGATGGGTTCTTGTTTTATACCCAACAGGTCCCAATCTGTTGTCACACACATGGGCATGGGAGGCAACTAAAGGGCTTGAGTAAGGGCAATTCCGAGTCAGACCGGGATGTGGCAGAGTGCACTGACTCTCTTTCTCACTGGGGAGTAAACATTCTGCTGGGGTGGTGTGGGTTGGTGGCCTCGGACTCCGTGGGGCTCTGTGATGCTGCTGCTTTGGGCCGTGGCTAGATGGGCTGGGGCCTCCATGCCCTGGGTGGATTTTGGGAGCGGAGGTGCCTATTGGGGCCAGTAGGGGAGCTGGCTCCCTGGAGGGCTCAGGCCCCTCAGCTGTTCCTCCCCATCCTCAGACATTTCCCTCCTCCTGCTCCTTCACATCATCACACAAACATGCACATAGGGCCTTGGGGTGTGGGTAAGTCAGGGGGTGCAGGTATGGATTCCATTTCCGAAGTCCTGTGGCAGCCAACCCCCCAATTTTATTTGCACATTAAACACTTCCACAAAGAACATTCCACACAAATGCACACTTAGGGCATCTGGTGGGGGGAAATTTCAGCCTCACTACGAGTGCCGGTGGCCACTTCCAATTTTAAACTGCACCTAGTCACGGAGGGTTTTGGGGGCGAAGTGGGGCTGTGTATTGGCATCAGCTGGTGTAGGCCACATGATGCCAGCACTGCCCGCGCCCCTAACCACAAAATGCACCTTATCAACACACATCAATTTACATTGGAGCCGGCGGAGGGAGACTAGAGGTCTTATCACACCTCTGTTCTCAGTTAGCTGCCCGGGGCTGGAGGCTAGGAGTGGGAGCTGGCCGTCTGCCTGTGGTCTGGAGTGGTGGGTTGCTTTGCTCTGCGTTGGACGGGGTGCCTGCTCATTATTACCCCAGCGGAACGGGGCTAACTCTGGCGTCCGGGAATGATTGTGACTTCGGTACGGCAGCACCGGGACCAGAGTTAGTAGGGTGTGTATGGGGAGTGTGAATGGGTGTCTGGCGTACATCCTTGTAAGTCTTGGGTTGCATGTGTATGTGAGAGCATGAGGGAGGGAGTGTATGACTGTGTTTGTGTGTGACTGTATATGTCAGGTGGGGTTTTGGACTCCTCCCCTCTCCTGGGACATCTGGCAATACTACAACATCTTCGCCTACCCTCCCCCTGCCACATTTTTTTTTTTCAAGCATCTGTCTGGTCGCTCCCGGTGGCTGCCTGGTGGGATCTGGGTCCCTGGGCTCTGTTGGGTCCTCGGCGGGGTGGGTCGCCCTTGGGTCCCGGGCTGCTGGGTTCCGGGCCCGGCCGACTCGGGGGTGAGCGGCTGCAGGCGGGCCTGGGGGCTTGCCGTTGATATCTCCTGGGACTCTGCTGGCTGCTGGTTGTGGCCCCCCGGGGTGATCCTCTGCACCTCTCGAGGGGGGGTTGGGGCTTCTCTGGTGACGGTCTCCCTAGGGTCTCCGCGCTCTGGGGTGACCTCTGGATCTCTGGGCTTGGAACTCCCTCCATCTTCCGCACATTTTTGGGGGCAGGTCTGTGGCCCTTCACACTCACTATTGGACGCTCCTACAGAGAAACCTTACACAAACAAGCGTGCGTACGCACACAGGTGCTCACATGGTGCTTTCATAAGTATGACTTGGATATCTTCAGCACATGACCTAAGGCTGTGGTTGGCCCTAAATGCTTTAGTAATAATTACTGTGTGATTGTCAGCAAACATTTTTACTTTTATATATCTTCATGTAGCTGATGCAGCAATGTTTTTGTCTTGTGGTTTTTTTCCCCCCCCCCCTATCTTTCTGCAGGTCTAGAAGCGGATTCTGGTTCATTTATTGTTTATTCTATACGAAACCCCCCCTTCCCCCTTTACCTCCATCTCCTCCTTTTTTCTCTTCTTTTTCTTTCACTTTTGTCTCCGTGTCCAGTTCGAGTCTTAAAAACATCTGAAAATATTTCTAATAAAGTTTTGCTATCAGACGTGACGTCAGCAGAAGCTGTAACGCTCCACCTGAGAGAAAAACTGTAAGGCTAGTCGCCAGCATTCAGACATCAATTCTGATTGCTTCACAGCCGAACAGGACAAAAAAAAAAAAAAGACTCTCTTTCTCACTTTTCTGCAGACCATCCACGGGCGACTCCACCTGGCCCTGTTGACATCACTTCCGGGTCGGAGCCTATGGAGGAAGACCTTCTTGTCGGCTCCAGCCCCTTTGATGTCACGCCCGAGCTCGAGCCTATGGCTGAAGACCCTTATGAGCCCGATCCCTCTGACTACACTTTCTGTCTTTCCCTTTAAAGGCCTCCACCTTTTCCTTATTTCCTCAGTTCTGTTCTGGACTCAGTTTTGTGCACATCAGTGCTGTATAACATTTTGTGACTTTGCAGCCAGGATACCAAATATACGGGTGGCTGTCCCTAACCTTGCTATGACTCTGTGTGGAGTTTCTGACACTGTACAACGCTGAACTGCATTAAGCAGACGTGGTAATGGGCAGAGTTGTATCACATTGTAATGTCTTTGCTCCAGACACGTTTCTCAGGTGGCTGTGGTGCTAACTGAAGACGCTGGCCACAGAAACAGCTAACCCAGAGTGTGACAGAGCACTTAAGGGAGACCCTCACAGAAGGCCGCCTCTCCACATCTGAAGCCCATGGACCTGGGTGTGTGGCCACTGCCAAACCTTGGGGAGGATCTCGGCTTTGGACAGGCTCATGTGGGAAAAGTGTAGCAGATTGTGCTTCCATTAACTCCAGAAACACAAATCTGTATCCTCTTATATGACGGTTCTCAATTTAATGAGTGGTATAAGCTATTCTTACATTTTGCCTTGAGAGTTGTCATGTCACTCTTTTGTATTATATTCCTGAGGTGGCCGTGACAGACCGGCCGTCTAGCTCTATGAAGAGGATGACTTCTGTTCTGATTTGTGTGTTGTATTTACTCCATTTTTTGACACCCACTGCATGTCCAATACTGTATACCTGAAAGGGGGTCTTTCTCTGAATTGCTCTTCCCAAGATTTCTTACTTTTTTTTTTCCTACAAGATTTTTTACTTACTTCTTATTATTCCAGGCTGGGTGGCTGTCAAAAAACAGGGGGCCTGTTAAAGCCCATTGAGACACATTCCAGGTGTAATTCTGAACTCTACAAGAAATAAATTGTTGTTGTTTTTTTAAATGTGGCACAATATGAATTACCCCATGATGGTCTTTACTTCACTTCAAAAAGCTGACCCTGAATTCGTCAGTCCGTTTGTTCCGCTAAACTCTAGAATATTCTTCAGTGCAGCACAGCCACTAACTTTCGGGAAGCTATCAAGCGGACACTCCATTTGCTACAGTTGTCTTTCCCATAACAATTGAAGGCAGTTTTATTTTAAGAAGCGCACTTCTCACAGAAATCCAGCTATATTCTGACAGGATGTGTCAACTGTCCGCACAGCTGCAGCACATGTCTGAATGCAATCCATGGACCTTCAAAGAGCCAGCTATGCAGCAGCGTGCCAAATTAGGCTCATGCCAACAGCTTTAACCCCATCCGTCTGTCTGTCCATCTATTCAGCTCAGGGTTGCCAGGTACTGCAGTCACAATCCCGATTCAGCAAGCCAATCTGCCGAGATTTTGAAAAATTTCCCCCATTCTGAAAAACAAAATCTCCAAAGTGTTGATTACTAATTTACACAGTTTAAAATAAGCACTGTTCTATTTTACAGGAAGACCCTGCCACTTGTACAAGTAAATCGAGATGACCAACTAGTGGAGGCCACAACTCCACTAAAATACTAGTGAAACACAAGGACCCACACCTCTAAAATAAAAACCAGCTGTAATGCATTCACACCACAGGGCCTTCCTTCCAGGCTCACCCAAGGTATGTGCTACCACCCTAAGATGAAAGGGGGCGCTGTTGCCAACAGTCTGGTCTTCTTTTTCCCCTCACAGCACCAAGAAACCGCCCACTGAGGGCAACAGAGCCAGACGAGCCCTGCTCCTTCCCGCCCAGCTGATATAAAAGGGAGACGTTCCCAGAAGGTGATCTCTCATTTGGTCCTGAGAGTCTGATTGTCAGACACAACTCCAGTCATTCCTAGGAATGCCACTAGGGGGCATTAAGAGGCTCTTAGCCAAATGTTTATTGCAGCACCATCGTGTACGTGTTTGTTTTTCTTTTATTTTCTCTGATTAAACTTTTTGTCTGGTTGGCACCCCAACTATTTTGGTACTCACACTGCCTGATGTCTCACCCCACTACACAAGTTAAAGATAAGGAGCTGTTGATACTTCTTATGTTTTTATTAAGAGTCACCACACAAGTGGGTAGATCTGATGATCTTTGACTGTCGCCACCCATTTCTGTCTCTTTCTCTCCATATCCCAGACTTTGTCTTGCATGCCATCCAGCCAGCATGTTTGCCTGCTGCTCAATTGCTCTATTCAGGATTACTTCTCGCTCGTCAGTATGGTGGTTCAGTGTCTTATCTGCATATTCCTTCTCATTCTGCGCCACTTAATCACCTTCTGTGATGTGCTTGATACTCATCAGATGTTCTTTTTCTTTCCACCATATCACTTTGTTTTGTGCTCACTTTTCCATAATAAACAGACAACCACAAATTGCTTATTTGCAACCTTAATTTTCTTTTTTAAATTTCTTGAACACATCAGGTCATAAGCTTTTGAATAAGACCAAGATCAAGGTTCCAGCCCCAGTTATTTATAAGTAATCATGTGACAGGCGGACAGACCTTAGTATTTTACTACACACTAACTGTATTACCAGTCTACAGTGGGGTGAAAACTAAGTAATCAATGTAGACTTCAGCATTAACATTTGCAGTGCACCATCTATCGGATGTATGTTGTAATGTATGTAGTAAGAAAATGCACTGTGATGCACCATCCACTGAAATGACAAATGCAAAAATCTGCAGTTAATAAACTGCACTACTACAAATGTCTGTGGTGCACCATCTGTTGGAATGACAATTGCAAACATTTGTAGTTAATAAACTGCAAAACTACAAATGCGCGAGAGGACCATCTGTTAGAATTACAAAGGAAATGCACATTTCTTTGTTATATGCCATTTGGCATGAGATTTCTAAGAGCAGTGTTAATCAGAGCTCCAGATGGTGACTAAAATGGTCGTCAATGCGACTTGATTTTCTATTTTGCGACCAGTTTTTTCATTCCAGTCGCCATTGGCAACTCTCTCTCTCTCTCAATCTAATAAAAGTTTTAAATTTAAAGTAGCAGAAACGGCTTTTAATTATGTACAAACACTCTCAGCCCGTGTCTGCCTTTCCTATTACACTATCACGTGATTAAAGCCAAACTGAAGCGAGGCATCATCTGACACGCCCACTCTGCTTCAAATATCATCTCACTAACTACTGCGGATAGGGATCTGAAATAGAAGAGAATCGGACCACGACTACTCCTCGAATTCCAGCCTAACTTTCCACGTAACACGCGAAATGTTCTAAGTTTCCATGAAGCACGCAAAATGGCCAAACGAAAAATTTCCAACTTTTTCTCAATGCCCACTCGTCCAAATCCTGCCTTGTCTACTTCTGAACGAACAGAAGATAATTCAGTCAGTGGGTTATCTGAGGTACGGCCGCCGGTGTCCGGAAATGTACAGTTATTAAAGGATGACAACTCCGTCCCGTCAGCAAAGTCTTCTGTGCCTGCAGCTCCGACACCTGGAAGACAGTTTAAAGCAGCTTGGTTACAGGAGTTCGCTTGGTTACGGTATGACAAGGGAAAGATGTATTGCAGCTTTTGTGCACAAGCCGGACAAGAAATTGCTGGTAAAACAGAATTCATTTGTGGTATGAGCCATTTTAAAAAGGAAACTGTGAAAAAGCATGGTGAGAGTAAGAAACACAAGAATGCCAGAGACTGTGTGATCACTAGGTCTGCTCCTCGTGACACCCCCATTGCAAAGGCAGTGCAACGTGCTTGTGAGAAAGTGACAGAAAATGAGATGAAAGAATCTATATATATATAATCTTCATTTGGATCTTGATCTTTGTTTGTCCGCGAATGAATTAGAAGAAGCACTAGATGGCAGTAGAGAGACAGCTAAAACATAGGCATTGCATTAAGAATCTCCTCCAGGCTTATACTACTGAAGACTGTAGTACTCCAGTCACACCTCAAAACACAGACATTCAAACTAAACAAATTGTTGTGCTTTAAATTAACTAAAGAGATCTTCATTTAGATCTTGATCTTTGTTTGTCCACTAATTCCACGCATGCGTAGACCACCTTCCAGTTTAGTACGTTGAAGACATTTTCAGTGTTTGTATTTGTAGTGTTCCTTACACATGTTGTGTATAAGACTCTGGACTTGAAGTATTGCTTATTAGTAAACATTTGCACTGTTCACATTTATGTCTCATTTATTCTTATGTTATTATTATCTAGAAGACCTTGCAGAGGACACTAGTAGGCAGGTCAAATAGCTCAGATAGGAGAAAGGAAAGGCAGTGTGAGAAAGAAACAAATAAACAATACTAGTAAATATTATTTGTTTATTTCACATTTGGCATGCGGTAGAGATTATGGCTCCCAAAAAAAGCATTTGGCTCCTAAATATTTTGGGTTTAGGAGCCAATGGCTCCCAATTTTTTTTTCTGTCTGGAGCCCTGTTAATGTTTGTTAGGCACCATCTGTCTGAATGATAAATGCAATGCATTTTATTCCTACAAATGTTTGTGATGTGCCATCTGCTGGAAAGACAGATACAGACACACAGACAACCTGTCTTTTTATTAAGATGAATTATTTTAAATTATTCTGATGAAAAATCCTTTCCACCCTTCAATGTCCATTCCTGTACACCACCCACAGAAGTATAATGTTTATCTAGCGCCTTTAACAATCCCAAGGTCTCTTCACAAAAAAATAAGCAGTGGAGGAAAATGAGAAATGTTCATTGAAGAGAAAAGTCTTTAAATCAGATTTGAAAGTAGAGAGGGAAGATCAGGCACAATGAAATCAGGTAAGAGAATTCTAGAGTTTCGGAGTCATGGCACTGAAGGACCTCCCAAAGGTAGAAAGTCTGGTGTGCGAGACAGCAAGTAGATTACGACTAGAAGACCTGAGAGAATGAGAAGAGGAGTTAAAAGATCAAGAGTTCCAAAAGTAAAGAGGAGCAGGACTTTGAAAGTGTGGAGCAAGATTCTGAACTTGATACGGGACTGAACTGGTAACAAATGTGGCTGAAAGAGAAAGGAGGTGATGAGAGCACAACGCTTCATATAAGTGAGAGCTCCAGCTGCAGAGCTCTGAATATACTGTGCTGTGGCTTTTGTAAAGACTTTGCAGGAAGGCCAATAAAGAGAGAAATGCAGTAATCAATATAAGACAAAATGAAAGCATGAAACAAAGTTTGTGTGATAACAACAACAAGCCTTTCCATTTGTACAGCGCCTTTCTCACTAGTCAAAGTGTTTCAGTGCATGATGAGCCGCTTTAACCACCACTTATGTGCAGCATCCACCTGGATGATGCGATGGCAGCCATTTTTGCACCAGTACGCTCACCACACAGGAGCTGTTAGGTGGTGAAGGGGTGACAGAGAGCCTGCTAGAGACAGGGGATGATTAGGGGGCCAGAATGACTAGGCCATGGTGGGAAATTCAGCCTGGATATTCAGATACACCCTACTGTTTATGAAGGGTGTCCAGGGATCTTCAATGACCTATGAGAGAGTCAGGAGCTCATTTTAACATCTCATCCACAGGATTGCACTGTCACTGCACTGGGGCATTGGGATCCACACACAGACCACAGGGCAAGCGCCCCCTTAGGTGTAAAACAAGTTTGCTCCGGACACTGGTAGGTGAGTAAGTGATCACGCATCCCATTGAGGATAACCATAGCAAGAACCTTACCCGGCACGAGAGCAGTGTCATGTCCCCTTTAGTTCCCTTTCCAGATAGGGACGACAAGTTCCATTTTCCAGTCAGTTGGGATGGCACCAGTCACCCAGATGGAAGCAAAGATTGCTTGCCATGCCAGGACGACAGCCTTACCACCACCCTGAGAAGTTCACCCTGCATATCACAGATCCCTGCAGCCTTTCCTCCCCTCTGCTGGTTCACTACCTGTGCCATCTCAGTGAGACTGGGGAGCTCACAGTTAATTGGAGAATCAGCCTCAAGAACCGTGGACCCAGAGATGTCCAACATCCTGACCGAAGGGTCAGCTTTAAACAGCTGCTCAAAGTAGCCAGCCCAGCGGGTCACCACTGCAGTGTCACCCATAAAGACTGTCCCATCACCAAAAAAATGTAGACAAGCAAACGGCAAATCATTTAAAATCAGTGGATCCCAACCTAGGCCTTGCATCCCTAGAAAATGTTTCTGTTCACACCCCCTACAAAAGTAATAATCACAACTGAAGATGAAGAAGTCCAATTTCTCACTTTTGAGCCACATACTGTACTGCGGGTGAACAAACTGAAAATAAAAATGTAAGATTTTCACTTTTTTATAAACAGCAATGCACCTTCTTAAATCTCAGTAATCCTGTAAACGTGTATCTCGTAAAGCTTAGACATTTGATTAATGATCTGAGGATTGGGGGAACATCAAACACAAAGCAAGGAAATGGCACACGATCACTGATTGAAGGGTTTGGAGACCCCCCGGTGAAGCAACAGGTGCGGGTGCGCAGCTAATTCATGAAACATTTGTTCCCCAATAACACCTGCACTGCAGTTCAAAACCTAATGAGCCACACGGGTTAACAGCAGCATAAGCCGAAGGTGTTGCATCCAATTTAGCCAAACCCCCAATTCTCCTTCTGACACAAGTCTCAATCAAACCTCAAATTCAGTGACGTTTCACAATGAGGGCTTACTCTGAAATCAAAACTAGACCTCCGAATTCCATTGACTTACTTGCCTTTACAAACGCTCCAACCCGGGAACGATCATTTCAGCAGCTTATTCACAGGTGACAATTGCGGGCACAACACTTGATTGTTTTCATACCACAGAACAGGAGCACTGACTAATAAGTGATCTGCAAATGCACACTGTAATACACTGATTGCACCGCAATAAAGTTGAACAATGCAACTCACTCAATTTCAGCCAATCGTGACACAGTCTTCCTCTTTGTCACACCTCCTGAAAAGCCATCTCACTAGGTTGGGAGCCCCTGATTTAACTAATAAAGACACTACATATACCCTTGTTCTGTACTCCATTCACTGCGATACTTTGGGAGCTGTCATTACAAACAGTGATCGTTATACTTATTGTATATACTCGCGTATAAATTGGGTCTGATCATAAAATCAGACCCCAACGTATATATGCCCATTCAAAAATGACACATTTACTTTTTTCATCTTCTTGCCTCCTCCAATCTCGCATCAGTTTCTCAGACACATCAAATTTTGTTACAGCAGCGCAGTTAGCAATTTCTTTCGTCACTTCAATGACTTTTAATTTAAAACCAGCTTCATATTTTCTTCTGATCGAATGCTCCGTCGTAAATAAGGGATACTCTAACAATAAAGGTGGTATGAGGGTGTGAGATACAAAAAACACAAATCAGTGTAAACGTTGCTTCGGAAAAGTTCAGGTATTACTGTGTGGTCACGTAGGCACAATACAAAAAAAAAAAAGGCCGTGTGGTCCGTGGTTCCTCTCTCAGGAGGGCATTAGCATATCACAATCTCTTGAACCAATAACGTGAGTTTTCCACATTTGACTTATACTACCGACATTATAAAATACCGGAAATTATACTGTAAAATCAAGCTCCAACTTGTCTGCAGGAGAAATTAAACATGAGTATATACAGTAAATAAACTTACAAGATTTGATTCTAATTTGGCCAAGCTAAGCTGCCAGCTTCACAGGCCCTGCAAGCCAACAGCAGCTCTAGATTTGCTTTCATTACCACATTAGAACAAATTAACAAGAGCAGGTCTTTCAACCCCACAAAGCTTGCCAGTCCTATCCACTTAATTCTTCTGAAAGTCAAGTTCTGAAGGTCCCCAAAGTCCAACTGTCTACCAGAATGCGTGGTAACTTATTTTGGCCTTGTTCACACGGGCGTTATGTTTTTGGATAAACGAACTTGCTCTGAACGTCCTAGACATTTATGTTGAATTTTGTGGTGGCGATCGATTGACTTCTACACCGGCGTTCGTTTGTCTCTGTCTAACGCCAGCCTGCAGCCCAAATTGTAGTGTGTGTGTTAACCTGTGGAGGCAGTGTCGGGAACTGGATATGAAAGCCCTTGTCGTTTTATTTGAGGTGCCTCCTTTCAATATGGACCATTTTGCTATGTTAGATATTAATCTTCTTGTTTTAAAAATACTCGTAATACGCCGACGTAGGGAGAGAAAAATCGCCGCAGCTACTGGGTTCATCCTCTGACTGCACAACGTCGGGTTAAAGGAAGTTTTTTTGTGCTTTATGAAGAAATACGAAAATTTCCGCGCAAGTTTTTTAATTACTGTCGGATGTTGGTTTCCACTTTTGATTGTCTGCTGCAGCTGGTGCAATGCCACATTGCACGCCGATCAACCAATATGCGACTTGGTGTTCCCCGAAGAGAGACTACTTGTCACTTTGAGGTAAGGAAACAGCAGTCGAGTGTGCGGCGCTTACACCGGTGTTATGCACTGAAATGCCCCCCCCGCCATGGATTGCCCCCCCTACATAATCGTTATCAAATATTATATTAGAACATAAATTAATAGGTTCATGGTTTACAAATTACATGAGACAATAAAATAAAATAAGCAATATGAAAATATATATGTTGTATATCAAAACATAAAAATATTAATATTTTTTCATATACAACATGTAAACTTATATATATCCGGTCCTCCGAAGCGTAAAATAAACGCAGAAAACGAACTAGAAGCGGTGTCCTTGCGTTCGTTGGGTTTTGAACGCCAAGAAAAAGCTGCATGCAACGTTTTTTTGATGGCGTATAAACGCGCTGCCGGACAAACGCACGTCACCAAAGCCCGTGTGAACACTCTCATTGACTCCTACGTGTAGAAAACACTCGGCGCTTGATCCACGCTCACCGGACACCACGAACGCAAAAAAAACGCTCAATTTTAACGCCCGTATGAACAAGGCTTTTATGTGTCTATGGCTCTCTGGGAAGAAAAGGTGTCCAATGTTTCCGCGAAATTGGCACTTAATGAGTTTCCAACTGTGCCCCCCATGTTCTTGTTGGAAGAATTTGTTGTAAATTATCAGCTTACTCTACTAATTCCCTTCACAATGCAAGTTTCAAGCCTCCCTTTATGTACTCAGATCTCAGTGTTTTACCTTGTGCATGTAATTCCTTACATTTTCAGAGGAAAACTAGAAAACAATACAATACAATTTATTTCTGTGTAGCCCAAAATCACAAAAAGAGTGCTGCAATGGGCTTTAACAAGCCCTGCCTCTTGACAGCCCCCCAGCCTCGATTCTCTAAGAAGACAAGGAAAAACTCCCCAGAAAAATTCCTTTGTAGGGAAAAAAATGGAAGAAACAAAGGACCACGTTGTAATCCGAGTATAGCATCAAGTCAATGACACTTGTGGGCTTTCGATCTGGTCAGTGAAGTGGCAGAGGGGCTTGTTCATCAGTTTCAGCTGCTTTGGTGCACTAGAGAGGCAACAATGAGACAATCCCCAAAACAGGAATGAATGGTTTAACAGGTGGAGGGAGGCCACTGACATTTTTCTCTCCTCATCTGTATTGTCACTCATTTTGCATTTGTCTATGGTCAGTGTCACTACTGGTAGCATAAGGCCATACCAGGACCCTAAAGAGCTGGCACATCAATATGTGTCATTGGCATAAGGTTTGCTGTGTCTCCTAGCACAGTCTCAAGGGCATTGAGGCGATTCCAGGAGACAGACAGGCAGTTACTCAAGAAGCACTTGACAGGGTCCCTTGTAGAAAGTCCTTAGGCGATTCCAGGAGACAGACAGGCAGTTACTCAAGAAGCACTTGACAGGGTCCCTTGAAGAAAGTCCTTAACCCATCAGCAGGACTAACCGGTATCTGCTCCTTTGGGCAAGGAGGAACAGGATAAGCACTGGCAGAGCCTACAAAATGACCGCCAGCAGGCAGGCCACTGGTGTGAATGTCTCTGACCAAACAATCGGAAACAGACTTCATGAGTGTAGCCTGAGGGCCTGACGTGCCATAGAATACCAAAATTGACAGGTCCACCACTGGCAGGCACCATGTGCTTTTCACAGATAAGAGCAGGTTCACCCTAAGCACATGTGACAGATGTGAGAGGGTCTGGAGAAGCCGTGGAGAACGTCATGCTGCCTGTGACATCGTTCAGCATAACCGGTTTGGTGGTGGATCAGTGATGGTCTGGGAGACATATCCATGAAGGGATGCACAGACCTCTACAGGCTAGACAATGGCACCTTGACTGCCAGGTATCGGGGTGAAATCCTTGGACCCATCGTCAGACCCTATGCTGGTGCAGTGGCTCCTGGGTTCCTCCTGGTCCATGACAATCCCCCGCCTCATGTGGTGAGGGGATGAAGGAATTGATCCCATTGATTACCCACACCCACCCCCCATGCTCACTCACCTGACCTCAATCCAATAGAACATCTCTGGGTGGGACATTATGTTTCTGTCTATCAGACACATCAGACGGCCCAGGAGCTCAGTGACGCCCTGGTCCAGATTTGGGAGGAGATCCCCCAGGACACCATTCATCACTTCATTATGATGTTGTCAGGCATGCATACAAGCACATGGGGGCCATACAAATTACTGAGTATTACTTGGAGTTGCTGCAATGACATTTTGGCCTACCTGCCGCATTATTTTTTCTCTTTGATTTTCAGGGTGTCTTTGAATTCAGCCCTCTGTAGGTTGATTATTTTCATTTCCATCAAACAATATCCTTTTGTTCCTAACATATTACCATACTAGTCCATACCAGTAGAGATAGCCAGCAGGATTTTTTTCCCATTGAGATCTGATGTGCTTTTCAAAGTGTTCCCTTAATTTTTTTGAGCAGTTTACAATACAATACACAGAACATAACACAAGTAATCCTCTAGACAATAGAAATATTACAAGTACAGAGTAGAATTCAACAGTAGATGATATCCCATAAGAAGATTTGGATTTGTTCTGGTCCTGGAGACCTCGGCCATCAAGCTGCCTTCCCCTATTGGCCATTCCAAAGCTGAGTCATTGCCTGCAGAAAGACCACCCCCAGGCACAGGCTAAAAATGGAAACCCACCACGACTCAAAGGCAGGCCTCTAGAGCTAACTTTGGCGCCACCACGTCACTGTGAAAGCCGTGTTTACATTTGTCACTGCATACACCGTCCCAGGTCATTATGTTTGAAGTAATTTGATTGAAAATGGCGGTTCAGCTTACTCTGTCAGAAGGTGCCTCTCGAGATCTGCATCCTTAATCTATACTAATAAAAGGCAAAGCCCTCACTCACTCACTCACTCACTCACTCATCACTAATTCTCCAACTTCCCGTGTGGGTGGAAGGCTGAAATTTGGCAGGTTCATTCCTTACAGCTTCCTTACAAAAGTTGGGCAGGTTTTATATTGAAATTCTACGCGTAATGGTCATAACTGGAAGCAGTTTTCTCCATTTACTGTAATGGAGATGAGCTTCAACGCCGTGGGGGAGGAGTTTCGTGTGACATCATCACGCCTCCCACGTAATCACGCAGTACATAGAAAACCAGGAAGACCTCAAAAAAGCACTGAAGAAAACATGCATTATATAATTGAGAACGCAGCGAAACAATAAGAAGCGAGTGAGTGACATATACAACCATATTCATGAGTTCTGCTACTTCGGAAACAAAACACGATGTAAACCTACACTTTAAGTTAAGTTCATAGACAGGCTGCCGCTGGCGTTTGTAATTTAGTGCCTGCCCATATAAGGCCGTCCGTCAGCGGCAATCCAATAGCAAACTGCCACGGGTAAATATTCACGGGTGAAGGACTGTGCTTATGGAGAGGAAGATGAGATGGTCAGGGTGGTGTTTGACACAAACTCAGCGAAACTGCGAGAGAAAGTTTTAAGTGCCAGGACTAAGGTAACATTAAATACAGCCATGGACATAGCACGAGATGGCACCAGCACAGCTGGGAACCTTCGATGCATGTACACCGAGTGGCTCACGTGAACTGACGCAGTGCACAGATAAAAAGCAACAGTTCCAAACAGCACTGAACAAAACCAAATTACACAATTGAAAAGGCAGCAAAAATATGAAGCGTCTGATACATACAAGCATATTCATAAATCCAACTACTGCGGAAACAAAGCACACGTTGGAAAAGTCAATGTCCCGCTAAAGGAAGACAGTGTAAAAAACCCGTGCATGCAGTGTGTCAGGTCTCAGATAAAGAAGAAGACGAGCTGTTTATTGATGCAGTAAGAAACGAATCGATGAATGAAACCTGTCATCTTTACAACGATTGACAAACACGGAATGTAACTTGAACACAACACATCCTACAAATACGAACCTGATTGAAAGAAATAATGATAATCAAATCCTTGATGACAGCAACAATCAGTAACACTCACAAAACAAATACTGTATATTGACAGTCATGTTACGTTATTTTTAAAATGTTCCCTTTTCTTTTCTAGCTTTTTAACACACTACTTCTCCGATACGCTGGTATATATATATATATATATATATATATATATATATATATATATATATATGCCGATCTACATACTCGAATAATGGATACTTTATTCGCCATCAATGATTGTTTTGGTAAAGCCATACTCAGTGTATTCATTAGATGAACGGTAAAAAAGTAAGAGCGAGGGAGGATGACTTATTGAGGCATGCAGGCTGTAGTCTTGGCGTCAACTCTATCTGAATTGCGATCACATTTGAAAAATATATCTTTTCAAGTTCTATTTAGTCCATATGTGTCAAAATCAAGGGCCATGGGCCACATCCGGCCCGGCGTGTAATTATATCCGCCCCGAGATCATTTTATATACTGTATTATTGTTATTAATGGCCCGGTATATGAAGCGCTGGTAACACAATAAACTACAGATCCCATAATGCAGCGCTTCAGCTGCCTTGCCAACACTTACCGCGTTAATCAAGTGTAGCTTATGATGCTGCAAGTTATTGCGAAGCTAGCTCACACGATGCTGAAGAGAAAAGTTGATTCTGAAAATAGAGCCTTTAAAAACCGATGGGAGGCTGAGTATATGTTTACTGAACCCGTGTGTCTCATTTGTGGAGCTAATGTGGCTGTAATTACAGAATTTAATCTAAGACGGCACTATAAAACAAAACATCAGGGTAACCTGAAAGACCTGAATGCAATGCAGAAGATACAGAAAGCAGAAGAATTAAATAAGAATCTGACACTTCAGCGGACGTTTTAACCGTGCACAATCACAAAGTGATTTCAAGTGAAGCTGCTTTTATGGGAGACACAAATGCACCAGTGCAATTTGCCCCACTTTCCCTGTTGCCAAGTAATGTTAAACCAAGTCGTCACTACGGTGTTCCCAAATCCGCACTTTGCTGATAAACTGAGCGCACTGAGTT
This sequence comes from Polypterus senegalus, assembly GCF_016835505.1. NCBI lineage: Eukaryota > Metazoa > Chordata > Cladistia > Polypteriformes > Polypteridae > Polypterus > Polypterus senegalus. Next base: position 180,873,453 of record NC_053159.1, read on the forward strand.
TGCATGGCGCTTTGGTGACTTTGAAGAACAAAAAAAGTCCGTCTACATGCGGCTCGAACCTTGTGCATGTTTGGTAGTACATATCTGTGTGAGAAGCTCTTCTCAGTGATAAAGACTAACAAAACAGCACACAGGAGTCGCCTCACTGATGAGCACCTGCAATCCATCCTGAGAATCTCCACAACACAGAACCTCACACCAAACAGAAACGAACTTGTTGCCAAAAAAAGATGCCAGGCGTCCAGCTCTAAAATGACATAAGAGCAAAGACAACTGAATGATTTGATTTGTTATTGCTGAAAGGAACACATTTTATTTATATTTCTAGGTTTTGTTATGCAGCATGTTCATATTTGAATTTGTATAATTTTGACAGGATATATTTTTATGGAGAGCAAAATCTTTTGGGATATTTAAAATCTAAGTTTATTTTTTATATGAAATTAAGAGTAAAGAAATTTGAATGTTTGTTCTTTTAACGTTTACTTTATTTCTAACTTGTATAATTTAGACAGGATATATTTTTATGGAGAGCAAAATATTATAAGTTGTTTAAGGTTTGAGTTGATTTATTCACGAATAATATTCCTGTCTGTTTTTACCATTCCTACCAAAGATATTTCTGTCGACTAAATAAAAATTCCTTCTATTTAAAATTTAAATAGAACTTGAACAAATACGATAGTTCATAATATCCACGCAGACTTGCACGTAAGAGTGGGAGTTATCCGTTTTAACAAGCAGCGTATTGCACTGATACAAAATAGCTGTGTGTGTATATATGTAGATATGTATGTATATGTATATATGTTTATATATGTGTGTGTGTATGTACATATTAAATAGAACTTGAACAAATACGATAGTTCATTATATCCACGCAGACTTGCACGTAAGAGCGGGAGTTATCCGTTTTAACAAACAGCGTATTGCACTGATACGAAATAGCTGTGTGTGTATATATGTAGATATGTATGTATATGTATATATGTTTATATATGTGTGTGTGTATGTACATATATATATGTATTTCTGTGTATATATGTAGATATATATATATGTATGTATATATGTGTGTGTGTGTATTTATGTGTATATGTATAGATATGTATATATATATGTTTATGTGTGTGTGTGTGTAAATATATATATATAATATATATATATATATATATATATATATGACAGCAACACTCATCACTCACAACAGTGACAAAACAATTACATTGACAATCATGTTACGTTATTTTCAAAATGTTTCCTTTTCTTTTTCATTGCTTCTTTAACACACTACTTCTCCACTGCGAAGCGCGGGTATTTTGCTAGTCTTGATATAAGAAGAAGCATTTTTAATCAAGATGAGTTAAATCTCCCTGATAAATATTTTGAACGCACAGGATGTAATCCTTTTAACTTTGGACGACCTTCCCTGTTACTGAAAGCTGGCAGATTTGGGTGCTTAAGCACGAATGGACCTTGGGACAATTTACTGGCTGATAATAAGACTCACACACTTCCAGTTAGCCCACCTACATATCTTACAGCACAACACCCAAGATGGAATGGGTATGGCGTAGTGGTGAAGGCTTTGAATTGTGGGTTTAATACTGACACTGTGTCACCGGGAGCAAGTCACATCACCCGTCTGTGTGCCAACTGGTAAAACAAAAGAAATTAATCTCAAATGTTAAAGGCATCAGCCAAACGAGTATATGTAAAATCTGCAAACACCTCATGGACAGACCACACTGTGGAAATCCACCAGGAAAACATGCAAACTCCAGGCAGGGAACACCAGGGACGTGACTCCATCCTGCAAGGCAGTAGCGCTACCGCTCTGCCACTGTGCTGCCCCCACATGTGTAATTATTAACAGTATTAATTATTTAAATGAAGTTAATGATTTATGTGTCAAATGTAACATACATGCTTTAACACATTTCATCATGAAAGTAATCTTATCCTTCTTTTTCTTCTTTCGGCTACTCCCGTTAGGGGTCGCCACAGCGGATCATCTTCTTCCATATCTTTCTGTTCTCTGCATCTTGTTCTGTCACACCCATCACCTGCATGTCCTCTCTTACCACATCCATTAACCTCCTCTTAGGCCTTCCTCTACTCCTCTTGCCTGACAGCTCTATCCATAACATTCTTCTCCCAATATACCCAGCATGCATCTCTCATCTGTACATGTCCAAACCGACGCAATCTCGCCTCTCTGACTTTGTCTCCAAACCGTCCAACCTGAGGTGACCCTCTAATGTTCTCATTTCTAATCCTGTCCATCCTCGTCACACCCAATGCAAATCTTAGCATCTGTAATTCTGCCACCTCCAGCTCTGTCTCCTGCTTTCTGGTCAGTGCCACCGTCTCCAGCCTATATAACATAGCTGGTCTCACTACCGTCCTCTAAACCTTCCCCTTCACTCTTGCTGATACCTGTCTGTCACAAATCACTCCTGACACTCTTCTCCACCCACTCCACCTTGCCAGCACTCTCTTCTTCACTTCTTTTCCACAATCCCCATTACTCTGTACTGTTCATCCCAAGTATTTAAACTCATCCACCTTTGCCAACTCTACTCCTGTCATCCCCACCATTCCTCTGACCTCCCTCTCATTCACACACATGTATTCTGTCTTGTTCCTACTGACCTTCATTCCTCTCCTCTCCAGAGCAAATCTCGAACTCTTCAGGGTCTCCTCAACCTGCTCTCTACTATCGCTACAGATCACAATGTCATCAGCAAACATCATAGTCCACAGGGACTCCTGTCTAATCTCATCTGTCAACCTGTTCATCACCACTGCAAATAAGAAGGGGCTCAGAGACGATTCCTGATGTAATCCCACCTTTACACTGAATGCATCCGTCACTCCAACCGCAAACCTCACCACTGTCACACTTCCCTCATACATATCCTGCACAACTCTTATGTACTTCTCAGCCATTCCCACCTTCCTCATACAATACCACAGCTCCTTTCGAGTCACCCTATCATTTGCTTTCTCCAGGTCCACAAAGACGCAATGCAACTCCTACTGGCCTTCTCTAAACTTCTCCATCAACATCCTCAGAGCAAACATTGCATCTGTGGTGCTCTTTCTTGGCATGAAACCATACTGCTGCTCACTAATCATCACCTCATTACTTAACCGAGTTTCCACTATTCATCCATCCATTATCCAACCCGCTATATCCTAACTACAGGGTCATGGGGGGTCTGCTGGAGCCAATCCCAGCCAACACAGGGAGCAAGGCAGGAAACAAACCCCAGGCAGGGCGCCAGCCCACCGCAGGAGCTTCCACTACTCTTTCCTATAACGTCATGCTGTGGCTCATCAATTTTAACCCCCTGTAGTTATTACAGTCCTGCACATCCCCCTTATTCTTGAATATCGGCACCAGTACACTTCTTCTCCACTCCTCGGGCATCCTCTCACTTTCCAAGATTCCATTAAACAATCTGGTTAAAAAACTCCACTACCGTCTCTCCTAAGTACTGTTAACGAGTTAAAAAAAAAATACATATTCCACATATAAATGCTTATTACATTTTAATAAAAATCAACCAAACTTAAGTTTGCAATTTCTACATTGATTCCAAAACACAGAAACTGGGAAATAATGACTCACTTAATTAGGCTAAGAGTCCAACGAAAAACAGAAGTTTGTTGGAACAAAAACCTGCAGACACAGGGGCTCCCCAGGACCAAGTTGGGGGAGCACTGCTCTATCTGACACACTAGCTCAGAGGACTTTTACACAATCAGTTATTCAGCAGAGGTGTATAAAGAGACGTGACTGGAGCTTCATCATATTTACAGCCACACACCTTTATAAGGCCTCATTGTGAGGACTCTCTTACCTTTACCCAAAGATACTTTTCTTTTTTTTTGTGATTCTTGTGTAAATTAAGAATTGTTTATAATAATTCCCGAGTTTCTGTTAAAAAGCTAAACTTCCCTCTTGGGACAAATAAAGTGCTACATGTAAACTAACCAGGCCTGTCATTAAACTAGAGAGCCTAACTGACAATATCCAACAAATCTCACTGAAAACAATTTCCAAAAATGCTTGAAGGGGTGAAAAAATTGAAAATTAGTAATTACATGGCATTATAATAAAATTCTCTTCAATATCGGTGTCAATAACGACCATTTATAAAGTCATAACACACGTATCTCATGGTGCACCACAGGAATGAAAACCCTTATAATAAAAAGATGACTCGTTCCTAGTGCTCCTTGCAGGCAGTGGGACTGCAACACTGGGTTCTAAAGAGCTGGTTGGATTTGCTCCTACCATCACCCCACCCCAACACATGACCCTGAACGAGTCCCTTACGTTACCCATGCTCCAACTGTTAAAATAAAATAAAAAAAAAAACATACTGGACAGACACATTTGTTGTATGCACACTACGAGGGGTGTCTATGAAATAACAAGACTGATTAAATAACTCACCTTTATTTATATGTAGAATTAATTTAATGCTTGTCCCCTTCAATATACTCCCCATCTGCACTAATACATTGCTGCAGTCTTGTTTTCCACTGGTCGAAGGCATGGAGCAAATCAATTTCTGTCAGCTGTTTTAACACATCCGCCATTTTCTTCTTTACAGCATCAACTGACTCAAAACGTGTCCCTTTCAGCACTGATTTCACTTTTGGGCAAAGATAAAAGTCACACGGTGCTAAATCAGGAAAATATGGAGGATATTCAAGTGTAGTAATGTGCTTGTCGGTCAAAAACTGCTTTACAGAAAGTGCAGGTGAAGAATGAAACCATTTTCCCACAGTTGTGGCCATTTTTTTCTGACTTTTTCTCTCAGCATTATCAAAACTTCCTTATAATAATGTTAGTTAACTGTTGTGCCTCCTGGAACCCATTCTTCCAAAATGACACCCTTGATATCAAAAAACACAATGAGCATGGCTTTGAATTTTGACTTGTTTTGATGAGCTTTCATGGTCCATGGCATTCATCTACGACATTCTCACATCCCTCGCTGAATCTTTTGTGCCACTCAAACACACGTGCATGGGACAGGCAGTCATTCCCATAAGCTGTAATAAGCATTTGAAAACATTCTGTTGGTGTTTTGTGCAATTTTAATAAAAATTTCAAATTGACACGTTGTTCAACTTTTAAACATTTTTTCGGCACACATACTAGAAAACACAGCCAAACTAAATGGCGACTCACAATCAACTGAATGTCATAGAGTGTTGCTGGTTGTCATGCAGATTCAGACATGTTCAAAGTCACCACGCATGCAGTTATAACCGGTTCTGACTGCTTTGTTTACTAGGTGGAATCACAGTCTCACTATTTAATAGACATACCTCGTATATAGCCAAAAATTTGTGGACACCAGACCACCACACATATGAGCTTGTACGTGGTTATTAACTCTTTTAGGGCCGATTTTTTTTTTCCTTTTCTCCCAGGGCTGAATTATGGGAGCCGAGAGAGGACATGCAATATTGTTATTTTTTATAATTGCTTCCTCGTGATAATGGACTCATTTTATCGAGATCTTGAGAAAACGAACTTTGTTTTCTCGAGATAATGGAATAATTTTATCGAGACCTCGATAAAACAAAATATCTTGTTTTCTCAAAATTATGAAATAATTGTATCCAACGTTTAATGTTTAGCTTACTGAAGCCACGTCCTGTTTGAAATGGCAGAACAGCAGAACTGTATTGATCAGCGTGTCACATTTTTGTTCAATCAAGGGCTGACGCAGGCTGAAATATGTTTATACCTTAGTTTAGAAAATAATGTTAGTGTCTGTCATTTAAGAAGACAGCAAGGCTTCAGCTGTTATAGGCATCGCAATCTAAGCGAGTCTGATGCCAGGAGCAAAGGTTAAGTTTCGTTTTCTCGAGATCGCTATAAAATTATTCTGTTATCTCAAGAAAACAAATTTTCATTTTCTTGACATCTCAATAAAATTATTCTGTTATCTGAAGAAAACGAACTTTGTTTTCTTGAGATCTTAATTAAATTAGTCTGTTATCTCAAGGAAACAATTTTTAAAAAATAACGATATTGCACATCCTCTCTTGGCTTCCGTACTGAATATTTTTCCAAAAAACTCCATTTTCTGAAAAGCATACAAAGCAATAGTTTTTCATATATACAGTATCAATGTAAAACATCTGTTGATGTATGCAGTGCCCTATTTCAGCATGTTAGGCATCTCAGTGTCAGCCGGTGCACGAGGGTGGCGTCGGCAGATCAGCTGCAGACCGATCAGCACAGCTTGATGCCCGTATCTCACTTTCATTTTAGATCTCGATCTCCGGATCACCTACACCAAAACTGGAGTCCAACAAGTCAGAGTCCAATTCAAAATAATAAAATATACGTAAGACGTCATCCACTGAGTTGTTTTGCTTTGCGCGTTCACTTTGCTCTCTTGCCAGATGTTGATGCCATTCTAGGCACTTTTTACACTACTCACTCACATGCAGGGATTCGACGTTCCTCCCAGCAAGGACGGCCTACCTATAAAGTAATGGTGAGTTTTGTCAATGTTTACAGCTGATTATCACCTTCTACCCATGCATGTCAACTTTAGTCATCATCTGCCCTCAACCCAAAAGTCGACATTCACCCAAAAAGAGTTAATATGGAGTTGCCCCAGTTGTGCAGCAATTATAACAGCCTTCACCCTTCTTTCCAAAAGACTTTGGAGCACATTTGTGGGAATGAGTACCCATTCAACCAAAAGATCATTTGTGAGATCAGATGCTGATGGTGGATGAGAAGACCTGGTTGGCCTCCGCCATGGAAACCCACTTCATGAACGCTCAGTTCTTGTAGTTGAAGGTCGTGTTGTGAAGAGATGACCCAGAGGAGAGGCCATTTGACATGCGTCAACACACAACAGCCCTGCTCTGCATGCTCTACCACTTCATGGCTGAGCTGCTGCTGTTCCTCAATGCCTTCGTTCACAATAACAGCATAACAACAGCAACATTTATTTATATAGCACATTTTCATACAAAAAAATGTAGCTCAAAGTGCTTTACATAATGAAGAATAGAAAAATAAGAGACACAGTAAGAAAAGAAAATAAGTCAACATTAATTAACATAGAATAAGAGTAAGGTCCAATGGCCAGGGGGGACAGAAAAAACAAAAACTCCAGACGGCTGGAGAAAAAAAAAATAAAATCTGCAGGGATTCCAGGCCATGAGAACGCCCAGTCCCCTCTGGGCAATCTAACTAACATAAATGAAACAGTCCTCTTTGTATTTATGGTTGACCACTGCAGAACTGGCAGAGCAGAAATTTCACATATGGACTTATGGCAAAGATGCTATCCTATGACATTGCCACATTTAGTGAGTGTTTGTCAATGGAGACTGCCTGGCTAGGTCTAAATCCTACACACCTGTTAACATCTGAGCTCAATCATTCGGAGGGGGGTACACACACACGTTTGGCCATAACGTATATTTTGACTAGAAAGAGGCCACATACAATAAAGTCCCACTTGTTTTGCTCTAATGTGTGAAGACGGCACAAGGGTCAACATGTCAGTGATATACCTGAGGGGTATCAGAGTCAAAGTACGGCAGCTAAGTATAATTACTGATGGTTTTAAATACCATCTTTCTTTTTCTTAACACGGTGAAACATGTGGTGTTTGTTTGTGGTTCACCCATTTGGGAAATGTCACCTCTCTATCCACAAGTTATTTTTGGCCAACGCGCTGCATGTTTTGATTTATTTTTCCTCCTTTCTGCTGTCACCGATTGCTGTTGCTTTAATGCTGGCAGACGCTCAGACAGACTATTTCAGATATTTCATAGATGATAGGCATCGACTATTTCCGTTCCAGAGGGCACCAGACTGTTGGTGTCTCGTTTCAAACCTTGGACGACCTTGAAGGAAGGGGGACTGAAGGCCCGGGTGACCAAGGCAGATGGCTTTTTACATTCACGAGTCTTTGACCAGACAAACGTGCTGTAAGGCCTTTCAGATTTCCCATTTGACAGTTCCAATTACTCGGTGCTGTTTCCGTTTCACTGGATGCCACAAGCAGAATTATTTATAAGCCGAAGCTGACATCTGTACCCGTCACTCAGCAGCCATCGTTATTTTAACAACAGAGTAACGCTTTCTGGACCAGGGTAGGAATGACCCTCAGCTACTTTCAAAAATACAGGAGTGCATACATTTTTTTTTCCTTACATGTCGATTTATTTTTTTTCTACAAAAGTACTTAACATTACAGCCTGTGATGGACCAGTGCCCACCATCTAGGGTTGCTTTTTGCCCTAAGCTGCCAGGTTAGATTCAACTTCCCCCAAACTCTGTGGCAGATAAAGCCGACTCAGAAAGTGGATGGCTGATACTACAGCTCACATCTTTAATTTGTCCAGGTTTTTGTCCCCTCCTCAAACTAGGTGGTTAAAGACCCCCCCTGCCCTTGGTGACTTTGCACACAGAGTTCATTTTCTCAATAATTTGTTATTCGGCTAATAATCTAATTTTCCTAGAAAAAAAAATGAACAGAATACACCCAGGGAAAAATTACAAATGTAGCCGGCCATAATCCAGCCTTGCAAGGTGCTGTAAAGGTAAAGATAATCATAGAATGATAATCGTATGTTAAGGTTTAAAAGTCCTACCTAATAATGAGAGAAAAAGTGGTAGACACTTGCAAAGGAGACTTTGAGACACTGCAGTCATGGCTCGTCAGTAACATCCAACGGTCATCAGGGGTCTGCTGGGTTGACTCCAAGAAGTAAATCCAAGGGACATCTGCCACAAGAGACGTTTCAGCGAAGGCTTACGCTTTATGCACACCACACAGCCGAGGAGGCTGGCACGGCCCCCTGCTTTAAATACCTCGGAGTGATGGTCAGGCATAGGTGGTGGAAACTTTGGGGGGGTGGTTTGGGGGTTTGACTCAGAGGTGAGCAGCTGCTGTTACAGCTCAGACACAAATGTCATGTGAAAGGGTATACAATGACCATACAATATCGCATGATGAAACGCAGCAAGCCATCTAAAGCAGAGGGGCACCGAAGGCAGCTTAACACACTATGGCAGGATGGCCCTGGCGGGTAGCTGCAGGTTTTTGTTCCAACCCAACTGCTCAGTTGGATGCCATTTATTGTTGCTGAAGCGATTACGGCTCCATCTGCATTTTTCTGTCTTCCTCATTTTAGTGGAGTGGTGGCTCTGGGGCTAGGGATCTGCATTGGTAATTGAAAGGCTGCCATTTCGAATCCCGTAAACACCAAAAGTGACTCTATTCCGTTGGGCCCTTGACCAAAGCTCTTAACCTGCAATTGCTCCATCCTGGGTATGACGTTAACCTGCATCCAGCCCTGCATGTAGGTCCTCTAAGCTGCAGAGAAAAACCTGGAGGTTGGTGGCAGAATTGGCACTCAAGTCACCATAAAAAACCTCACACTGGTTCCACTCCATCTGAACTAGTGTGGTGCTGAGGTGTCACCCGTTGCATGGCTCCACTTGGGTCATAATCTGGGCTTCCTGAGGTGGTTTGTCATGTGGTGGGTGCGACAATGCACTGTATCAGCGTGTACTCCCAACCCTCTCTCTCTAATCTGAGGTAGTACAAATTCTTGAGCCTGCTCTCCTCTCATTTTAGTTAATGGGCAGCCTCACAGTAAGAAGGTCGTGGTTCACATCCTGGGTGCTCTCTGTGTGGGGGTTTGCATGTTCTCCGTGTCCCCATGAGTTTTCACCGGGTGCTCTGGTTTCCTCCGGCAGTCCAAAAACCGATACCTCGGCAGTGACATTCATGTCTCTGGTGGCTCTTACGCTATCCAGTGACCTCTTTGAGCCCAACACTGTCGGTAATGTAACCTGATGATCTGGACAGTGAGGACTCAACAAAGCAAGGGGATAGTGCAAAGTGCAGACGCGCTTTTATTAAAAACAATCAAAAGCAAAAACAGTGTCTAAAGTGTAGTGCAATCAAAAATGTCAACAAATAAACAAACTGTTAAAAACCAGTGAAAAAGGGGAGGTTAAAATCCAAAAGAGATCCTTTCAAAACCGAGGTTAAAACAATGGCTGGAAGCAATCCGCTTAAAAACAAAAAACAGCTGCTTTCTTTCTACTGGTGGCTCCCCTGCTTCTCCCTTCTGGGACCTGCATCAGGGGAGTCGCCCTACCTGCAGCTGTAAGTCTTTCAGGCCATGGTTCCGTTTGGCTACTGAGCAACCAGGGCGCTCACGCTGGGGCTTTCACCTCAAAGTCCCAGACTTCTGTGAACTTATGCGGCAAGCCAACCACCTGCTGGTCACTCCTGCTCATCACAAGCGCTCAGCAGGACCGACTAGAGCTCACTTCTCCCAGCTGTCTGCCAACACCAGTGAGTCTGCTCTCTCTCTCGCCCTCTCTCTCTCCCTCCCACTCACCTTCTCCCCCTCTAACCCTCTTCCTCTCTCTCCCTGGCTCTTTTGCTTCCAGCGTTTTCTTTCTCCTCTTAACCTCCGTTCACTCCAATCCTTTTTGTCTTTCTTCTCCCGCCGCACTCGAGCTCTTACTATATACAATGGAGACGTGGTTCAGGTGTGTGGCGATGAGCAGGTCCTGGCATCACTTACGAATGTGGACGATTCCTCACCCGTGAAACACCCGCCTCACGAATCACCCAAGAACCACTCCGGCCACACTACCACACCACCTCTTTAAGCCACGAGTACGACGATTATTTATTTAAAAACAGGCCTTTCCTTCTGAGCCGTGGACCCACTATACCACAAGGGGACGCCCACATAACACCTGGCTGCGGTGGATAGAGGGTCATTTCCAGAGGGTGGGACTGGACTGCATGTCCAACCAGGATCCTGAGCTGTTTTGTCGTGTCGTGGGTGCGACAGCACAGTGTACCCGGTGCATACCCCCCAACCTGACCTGATTGTTACATTCTATGTGCTCAGTCTACAATGGACAAGTGCTCTTCTCCAGGAATTATTCCTGCCTTGTGTCCAGTGCTTCTTTCAGACTTTTAACAGCTGCATTCATCATTTGTTCTACTTATTTTCTTAACTGGCTGCCAACTGACAATGAGAAAGCAAATGACAAAAGGGACACCAACTCCTACAAGACATCGAATAAGACATTTGGAAAGAAACAAAGAGGAAAAGAAATTCAAGATGGAGAATTACTCATCTCATTTAGTCCAAAATTTATGAACCAAAAGTGGCAGAATGAACACACAAACAAGTGATAAAATTAAATAGGAGTGTCTCTTGAACCAGCAAGGACTGGTTCTTATTGGGTTAGAACAGAAACAGGTAGCCATGGCTGCCTACCAGGGCCACTCTGCTCACCACTGCTCAAAGGGAAAAGTCCTCAGATTGGAAAGGCCGGGCTAGCGTTACACGGGATTATATACCAGTAATAAAAAACAGCGCTGGGCTACCAAATTTTTAAAACAGTACTATATCAGCATTACCAAAAAAAAGGTTATTTTAGTACATGTCAATGTACCTTAAACTGCTTTATACCGACTTAGACCGATAGAGGTCATTTTTGCTTAACTTCTCACTACATTCATAATGGATAACAGGTACAACACCCTAGTACCACTGATTTTAGAAAGGGTGCAAGGAGCAGGGAGTAGGCAGGCCAATTCAATACGCGTGGCGAGGCTGTGTCTGTGGAATTAGCTAAATTGAGCCAGCTAAGCATTGTTGCCTACTCGTCAATTCAGTTTACTAAAAGTGGGATGGACACGGCTGAAAGCACCAACTGTCCCCTCCTCGTTTATGAAGACAGCAGTCGAAGTGAGAAGTGTCAGTACTCGGTTTATAAGGCAGAAGAAAAAGGTGAATTCACAGACGTCAGCGCGCCTGTTTGGTGGCTGTTTTACAAGGCTGACCTACCAAATCACGTGGAAGTGTCGAATCTTGCCAATCATTTCTTCCCTTGCCCATCCCGATGTCTTACAGCAGTTCAGAACTTGACAGTTGTTAAATGTCATTTACCATAAAAAGAAGAAAAAAAATTGTTTGTCTTTCATGGTCATTTTATATGTATATATACACACACACACACACACACACACATATATATATATATATATATATATATATATATACAGTATATATATATATATATATATATACACTGTGGCGGATGGCTGGGGGCTTATGCCCAGCCGGGACACCTAGAAGCACCGGGAGGGGGCTTATACCTCCCTTGGGCCACGAGAGGGCAGCTTCCCTGGTCTGTATGTGGGCCACAGCAACCGAGCATGGAAGCTCAACAATACTGGGGCCCGTGGCCAGCACAAGGGGGCGCCCAGAGGATTGAGGAGTCCTGGATGGAAGCACTTCCGCAACACCAGGGAGTGCAGCCGGTAGGAATACCAGGGACACCCGGAGTGCTTCCAGGTGCTCATGTGGCACGTGCGCAGAAAAATCGTAAGGGCACCTGGAGCACATCCGAGTGGATATGAAAGAGGCCGCCTTCCTCCAGTCAAGAGCAGGAATCGGGAGGAAGAAGACAAAGCTCGGGACAGAGGAGCAGAGGCAGTGGAGGAAGGACCAGTGAGAGGCTCGGACTTTAGAGAGGTGCTTGGTGTGGGGGCACTGGGTTGTGTGCGGGACTGTAAATACTGTAAATAAACATGTGTGTTCGGGACTTCCTGTGTCTGTCTGTGTTGGTGTCCAAGCTTGTATACATATATACATATATACACACACACACATATATACATACACACACACAAAATATATATATATATATATACACACACACACACACACACGAAACTCAAACCGATTATGACAGCAGCAATCCAAGCAATCCAAGCTGTGAGATTTGAAACAAGATTACTGTTCACATGGCCAACTGTACGTTACATGCTCAAGAGTAAGCTCAGCGCACAGCTTGGTCATATTACAACCGGAGGGCCAAACTGACAATGTGGTATACAAAGAGATCCTTAACAAAAAATTATTGGTATATTTTCCCTCAGTTTAAAAAGGTTTAATTTTCTTCTTAATAAAAATTTTAAGGCAGTACTTCGCCGCTGCGAAGCGCGAGTATTTTGCTAGTATATACATATATATATACACACACACAAACATATACACATATATACACACACATATATATATATATAGACACACATACACATAAATATTTATTCAATCCTTTCAATATTGTACACAACTATCCTCGTGCAATATTACGCAAGCATATAAATATTTTAACCCTTCTATCATTATACAAATCCACAACTATACATTAAAATCAGCACATTATGTACATATTGTATTTTAACCCTTCCATTTTTTGTACAAATATATATTTCTGCATACAGTGAGATTACTATATTGAACAATTTAAGTTTTCATTGGTGTACAAATAAAACGTTTGTTAAAATTGACATTTCGGCTATATTTTCTTAATTAGTTACAGGATCAATTCAGGATTCAAGCCTTGATACTTTTTTTATATCTGGATATATCGTTCACTTCTAATATGCATTTCTAGCATTCTTTTTAAACTGATTTTTGCGATATTTTTGTAAAGGATGCGACTTAGCCCGAACGGGATTTGAACACGTGCCCCTGATGCACCTCGATGTTTTACAGTATGCGCAGTCCTCTGTATTTGCATGCTGACAGCGATTGGGCCTTTCAATTCTTGGTAGCAGAAACGGGTTGTGATTGGCTCAATCTTGCGATTCTTGGTAGTATGCCGCGCTTTGATTGCATGTTACCAACTATTACGATGAAAAACATTTTGTTATAATAAGATGCAGAAAAGAAAACTGTAGTGCCCCGTGTGAGGATCGAACTCACGACCTTCAGATTATGAGACTGACGCGCTACCTAATGCGCTAACAAGGCTCTTCTACTACAGAAGGTCTTGGCCGTGAGAGGTGCTGCAAAGAGGAATGGGTGAAACTGGCCAAGGATAGGTGTGCCAAGCTTGTGGCATCATACTCAAAAAGACTTGAGGCTGTAATTGCTGTCAAAGGTGCATCGACAAAGTATTGAGCAAAGGCTGTGAATACTTATGTACATGTGATTTCTCAGTTTTTTTATTTTTAATAAATTTGCAAAAACCTCAAGTAAATGTTTTTCAAGTTGTCATTATAGGGTGTTGTGTGTAAATTCTAAGGAAAAAAAATGAATTTAAACCATTTTGGAACAAGGCTGTGACATAACAAAATGTGGAAAAAGTGATGCGCTGTGAATACTTTCCGGATGCACTGTATATATATATATATATATATATATATATCTGTATACACACACACACACATATATATATATACAAGGTGTGATCAAAAAATACGGTGAATGTTTTAAAAAAGAAACGTTTATTGCATTAAAAGATTTACAACTACTAGTCCCCCTCAAAATACTCTCCTCCACTTCGAATGCACTTCTCCTAATGCTCCTGCCACTTTGCGGAGCAGTTCTGGAAGTTTTCGTTCAAGAGTGTCTTTAGTTGGGCTGCCGTGGCTGCCTGGATGTCCTCAATGGATTAAAAAACGTTTGCCTTTCACGGTCATATTCAATTTAGGGAACAGCCAGAAGTCGCACAGTGACAGATCTGGTGAATAAGGTGGATGTGGACACAGTGTAATGTTTTTACTCAACAGAAATTGTTGTACTAGAAGGGATGTGTGGCAAGGAGCGCTGTCATGGTGAAGAATGAAACCGTTTCAATGTTTTCCTTGGTTATTGATGTTGAAGGATGTCCTGATCTTTTCTCGTCTTCAATTGAGTCAGATCCATTACAAAATCAATCAAACCACTTGTAAAAAGTCTTAATTGTTGGTGCAGTGTCACCATAAACCGATTTTAACATCTGATGGGTTTCCTGAGATTTTTTCAATTTGAAACAAAATTTCATGTTGATGCGTTGCTCGATATCCATTATTAAGGACAAACTTGAAAAACACACTTGAACTCATCAGTGGCTCACAAATGACTAACAGCATCAAGTCACAAACTCTGTTCTAGGATGGTCCTGTCAGAACCTGCATTAAATAGTTTTGTGTTGCTCTCGGATGGTGCTCTGCATCAACATTCACCGTACTTTTTGATCACACCTCGTATATATATATATATATACACACATACATACTGCATATATATATACAGTATATACACTGTGGCGGATGGCTGGGGGCTTATGCCCGGCCTGGACACCTAGAAGCACCGGGAGGGGGCTTATACCTCCCTTGGGCCATGAATAGGCAACTGCCCTGGTCTGTATGTGGGCCACAGGAACCGAGCATGGAAGCTCAACACCACTGGGGCCCGTGGCCACCACAAGTGGGCGCCCGGGGGAATGAGGAGTCCTGTATGGCAGCACTTCTGTAACACCAGGGAGTGCTGCCGGAAGGAATACCAGGGACACCCGGATATGCACACACACACACACACACACACACACATATATATATATATATATACACACATACATATATATGTATACACATACACACATATACATATATACACACATACACATATATATACACACACATAAATATTTATTCAGTCCTTTCAATATTGTACACAACTATCCTCGTGCAATATTACGCAAGTATATAAATATTTTAACCCTTCTATTATTATACAAATCCACAACTATACATTAAAATCAGCACATTATGTACATATTGTATTTTAACCCTTCCATTTTTTGTACAAATATATATTTCTGCATACAGTGAGATTACTATATCCAACAATTTAAGTTTTCATTGGTGTACAAATAAAACGTTCGTTAAAATTGACATTTCGGCTATATTTTCTTAATTAGATACAGGATCAATTCAGGACTCAAGCCTTGATGCTTTGTTTATATCTGGATACATTGTTCTCTTCTAATATGCATTTCTAGCATTCTTTTTAAACTGATTTTTGCGATATTTTTGTAAAGGATGCGACCTAGCCCGAACGGGATTTGAACATGGGCCCCTGATGCACCTCGATGTTTTACAGTATGCATGCAGTCAGCGATCGGGCCTTTCAATTCTTGGTAGCAGAAACGGGTTGTGATTGGCTCAATCTTGCGATTCTTGGTAGCATGCCGCGCTTTGATTGCATGTTACCAACTATTACGATGAAAAACATTTTGTTATAATAAGATGCAGAAAAGAAAACTGTACTGCCCCGTGTGAGGATCGAACTCACGACCTTCAGATTATGAGACTGACGCGCTACCTACTGCGCTAACGAGGCTCTTCTACTACAGAAGGTCTTGGCCGTGAGAGGTGCTGCAAAGAGGAATGGGTGAAACTGGCCAAGGATAGGTGTGCCAAGCTTGTGGCATCATATTCAAAAAGACTTGAGGCTATAATTGCTGTCAAAGGTGCATCGACAAAGTATTGAGCAAAGGCTGTGAATACTTATGTACATGTGATTTCTCAGTTTTTTTATTTTTAATAAATTTGCAAAAACCTCAAGTAAATGTTTTTCAAGTTGTCATTATAGGGTGTTGTGTGTAGAATTCTAAGGAAAAAAATGAATTTAAACCATTTTGGAACAAGGCTGTGACATAACAAAATGTGGAAAAAGTGATGCGCTGTGAATACTTTCCGGATGCACTGTATATATATATATATATATATATATATATATATATATATCTGTATACACACACACACACACACATATATATATATATACAAGGTGTGATCAAAAAATACGGTGAATGTTTTAAAAAAGAAACGTTTATTGCAGTAAAAGATTTACAACTACTAGTCACCCTCAAAATACTCTCCTCCACTTCGAATGCACTTCTCCTAATGCTCCTGCCAATTTGCGGAGCAGTTCTGGAAGTTTTCATTCAAGAGTGTCTTTAGTTGGGCTGCTGTGGCTGCCTGGATGTCCTCAATGGATTGAAATTGTTTGTTTTTCACGGTCATATTCAATTTAGGGAACAGCCAGAAGTCGCACAGTGACAGATCTGGTGAATAAGGTGGATGTGGACACAGTGTAATGTTTTTACTCAACAGAAATTGTTGTACTAGAAGGGATGTGTGGCAAGGAGCGTTGTCATGGTGAAGAATGAAACCATTTCAATGTTTTCCTTGGTTATTGATGTTGAAGGACGTCCTGATCTTTTCTCGTCTTCAATTGAGTCACATCCATTACAAAATCAATCAAACCACTTGTAAAAAGTCTTAATTGTTGGTGCAATGTCACCATAAACCGATTTGAACATCTGATGGGTTTCCTGAGATTTTTTCAATTTGAAACAAAATTTCATGTTGATGCTTTGCTCGATATCCATTATTAAGGACAAACTTAAAAAACACACTTGAACTCATCAGTGGCTCACAAATAACTAACAACATCAAGTCACAAACTCTGTTCTAGGATGGTCCTGTCAGAACCTGCATTAAATAGTTTTGTGTTGCTCTCGGATGGTGCTCTGCATCAACATTCACCGTACTTTTTGATCACACCTTGTAAATATATATATATATATATATACATATATATATATACACACACACACACATACATACTGTATATATATACAGTATATACACTGTGGCGGATGGCTGGGGGCTTATGCCCGGCCGGGACACCTAGAAGCACCGGGAGGGGGCTTATACCTCCCTTGGGCCATGAATAGGCAGCTGCCCTGGTCTGTATGTGGGCCACAGGAACCGAGCATGGAAGCTCAACACCACTGGGGCCCGTGGCCACCACAAGTGGGCGCCCAGAGGAATGAGGAGTCCTGTATGGCAGCACTTCTGTAACACCAGGGAGTGCTGCCGGAAGGAATACCAGGGACACCCGGATATGCACACACACACACACATATATATATACATATATACACACATACATATATATATACACACATACACATATATATTCACACACATAAATATTTATTCAGTCCTTTCAATATTGTACACAACTATCCTCATGCAATATTACGCAAGTATA
The DNA here is from genome assembly GCF_016835505.1 of Polypterus senegalus. Lineage (NCBI taxonomy): Eukaryota > Metazoa > Chordata > Cladistia > Polypteriformes > Polypteridae > Polypterus > Polypterus senegalus. The sequence continues at coordinate 180,891,402 of NC_053159.1, forward strand.
TAAATATTTTAACCCTTCTATTATTATACAAATCCTCAACTATACATTAAAATCAGCACATTATGTACATATTGTATTTTAACCCTTCCATTTTTGTACAAATTATACAAATCCACAACTATACATTAAAATCAGCACATTATGTACATATTGTATTTTAACCCTTCCATTTTTTGTACAAATATATATTTCTGCATACAGTGAGATTACTATATCCAACAATTTAAGTTTTCATTGGTGTACAAATAAAACGTTCGTTAAAATTGACATTTCGGCTATATTTTCTTAATTAGATACAGGATCAATTCAGGATTCAAGCCTTGATGCTTTGTTTATATCTGGATACATTGTTCACTTCTAATATGCATTTCTAGCATTCTTTTTAAACTGATTTTTGCGATATTTTTGTAAAGGATGCGACCTAGCCCGAACGGGTTTTGAACACGGGCCCCTGATGCACCTCGATGTTTTACAGTATGCGCAGTCCTCTGTATTTGCATTCTGACAGCGATCGGGCCTTTCAAGTCTTGGTAGCAGAAACGGGCTTCGATTGGCTCAATCTTGCGATTCTTGGTAGTATGCCGCGCTTTGATTGCACGTTACCAACAACTACCACGAAAAACATTTTGTTATAATAAGATGCAGAAAAGAAAACTGTAGTGCCCCGTGTGAGGATCGAACTCACGACCTTCAGATTATGAGACTGACGCGCTACCTACTGCGCTAACGAGGCTCTTGCATTACAAAAGGTCTTGGCCGCTTTTTAAACGCGACGACGTGGCTTTGCGGCCTATTAAAAAAAATGGCAGCTTCACGTTTCTAATCCTTCATACTGTGTCACAGTAGCGCCACCTATCGCTACGATTATCAAACTACCGCCTTGCAGACTCCAAATATTTCATTTCCCGCAAGCACCCTAAGCAAACAGTGTGCGACTTTCACTTGGGGTGAATTTACGCCTTTATAATGCCTCACTCGGGATTCTCTTTTTATCATTAACAAAGTATTTTTTTCTTCTTTCTAGTCATCCTGGTTTGTGTTTATGAGCGAGTTTTTTGTTTGTCATAATGGATTTACTGAGCTTCTGTAAAAAGCCAATCCCCAGACCTGTGGCGTGAAGTTCGTGAACTGCACGCTACTTTTAACGGCCTGTCGTGCCAGTCCATTTTCTGAAACCGCTTATCCGTACGTGATTTTTGAGCTTAAGTTAATTCGGTCATAGCCCCTCCGAGCCCGCATAAGCCTGGCCTTTATTGAAGGCACGGTGACTGTACTGAACAAGTTGTTGTTGAAACCCGACGACAGTCTTCTACTCAGTGACAGGGCAGATGACGCTTTACTGATAGGAAAAGAGATGGTGGAGTGTCAGACCAATTGACCAAAAGCGGTGAAGGAAAGCCGACTTGTACTATTCTCAGTATGAGCAGATGCATTACAAATGTTTTTGCATGTCTTCCTTACGTTCTGGTAACCCGTTTCGTCAGATTAAGCTCTTTTTTCATCATTCTCACACCCACGTAACCAGTCTCTCTTTGAAATTCACCGTTTTGGACATTCGGCCACCGTGTTGCGTAGTTACAAAAATTCCGAGCGCTCTACCCGTGCTTTGGGGCGTGTCCCCAAATCTGACGTCACTTTCATCACGCGGCACTCGCGCCCAGCATAAAACTAGATATAAAAGTAAAATATGATGACGAACGTTACCGTACGTGTTATAAGCCAGGCTTAATGCAAGACACCACACTCTCCTGTCCAACAAAATTATACATATTAACGAAAGTAGTGTTTTTTCACATTTACAACCTTTAAAAAGACGACAAAACTAAACATAACCCAAACAAGTACGTGCAACAAAAGCGTACAAATAACGATGGTAAAATTAAAATAGCGAAAACCCGTTTAAATGATACAAGACGCAAGAAAAACTGGCACAGTTTTAAATTGTGTCTCCCAGGCAGTTCATGAGGCAACATTATTTTCAAAATGTCTCCATGCTAATCAGTGTGCACAATCTCCGTCATCATCTTTTCCCTCTTTTGTGTGGGGTCGATGTGCCTTATCAACCTTCTCCAGACCGCTCCGTACTGCACCTTCACGCAACTCAAGCCATTTTCTTGAAGATCTTTTACTTTATCCATCCTCCTCCACTTTGACTTCCCTCTGCTTCTCTTCTCCTGTAGTTCCATTCCCATCACTCTTTTCACACCACATCTTCATTGTCTCTCTTCATCACATCAAACTTGGTGCCGGTCCCAAGTCCGGATAAATAGAAAGGGTTATTGTCAATAAGTGCATCCGGTTGTAAAAGTTTAGCTAAAACGTTAATGATGGAATCACTCCAATCAGCTTCGGAAAATCTGTGCTTTAAAAACCCTTCGGTAATCGGGGGTCCCGTTAGTGTGCGTGTGGGTTTCACACAGGCTTCTAAAATAAAATTAGCTACGTAGAACGCGGTGCCGATATTCATACACTTTGCGGTTTTGTCCCGACCTGCAGTCTCTTGAATGATTTTCGAAGTTTAAGCAAATATCAGCTGAATCGGCCATCGTTTCACGTGCACCATGAGTGGGGTTGCGATACCCGATTGCATTTTAGGATTGGGCTGTCGTGCGATCGGCCCGAAATTTCAGTCGGCTGCCTTGAAGTGTGGAGTCTCAGGAGTCGATTTCCGGATGTCGCTATAAAATTGAATTTTACGTTTTTGCGGCGATCTTTTATGATATACTGGGTGTTGCCATTGTCACGTTCATTTTCACATTTGATTTCAAAAACCTAAATCTCATAAGCATCACACATACAACTACATGGCTAATGACAAAAGCATCTTAGGAAACCTTTACTGTAAAAATAAATAAATAAATAAAAAATAAACACATAACGGTAAACTGGACTGACTACGGACGTCCAATTTTCTCGGCAAAAACTGGCAGCCCGTTTTGTTCGCGCCTCAAACCCCGCACGTCCACTCACGTCTTTTCATTTCTTTTTTCTTTTCTTTGTTCATTTAGAGCACATTACAGCAAGAGGTGGCTTGGCGTTATAGACATTTTCAGAAGCCTGTGACCATCATGATTTTTGAACGGGTAAAATTGCGCAGGGGCCATCGTGTACACTTACGAGTCTGAGCATCCACATCGTGGCATGTCAATCGGACCGTAAGTGTCCGTACAGTTTTAAGTACATACGACCGGTGGCCCTGTAGTACTGTTTGTGTGACCGCTTGCCTACGATTTCTAAAAATTACACAGTGTACACCTGCAGGTCTAGATTAACCATTAACCAAAATAAGCACGTGCTTACGGCATCAATTTCATACATATATATATAAACAACAATAAAATTAACAATAAAATAGTAATAATAGGGGTTCATGATATTGTAGCGACGGGCGGCACTTAAGTCCCGGGAGGCTCTGCGGTGCTGCACCTAAAATTAAGACTGTTCTGATTTTTTTTACTTTGGAATTCAAACAATTGTGTTTAATGTTGGTTTATACCTTTTGCAATGGGAATGTTTTATTGAAGTTTAAAGGCTGGTTGGGGTTGAGTTTGCCTACCACCACTAACCGATGCTGCCTGTTGTACGAGTCCCTGTATCAGAACTAAAGAAACTGCGTCACTTAATATTGCTGTTAATACATCTTTTATTACAAAATTAACAGTATTATGAAAAGAGAGAAGAAAAGGTGTTTTCTTGATAAATCGAGCGTTTTTGTTTGTCACATAAATTAGAAATTAGAATCTGGGGGGCACCAACATTTTAGGTCTTGTAAAGGTCTTAATCCGGCCCTGTTGAATGGAATTAGTGCGCGTGTTGTACACTGGAATATAAAATAAATCCACTACAGTGAACGCGGTTGGAATATTCAGTGGATGAATCGCATCTGACACTTATGTATAGCAAATGCAACGCCACTGCCCAGCATTAGAGAACTAACAGTTTTCATAGGACACGCGCACCGCCACAGCGCGCGTCAGGCACCAACATGGCCGTTCGTCTTTTTCCGTCGACGCTTGTGTAGTACGAGTGGGGTTGCGATGCCCGTTTTCATCTTCCGATTGGGGTATAGTGCGATCGGGTTGAATTTCTGTCATGTCACAAATTTCGAGATGCATATTGGGAATTTTCAGTCAGCTGTCTTATATAGCGTGAGCAGTCTCGCTAGTTGATTTTCTGATGTTGCTATATATATTGCGTACACTGGGTGTTGCCGTTGTCGTGCTCACCAGGGTTGGAAGCGCCACATAAAATTTCCTATTGGCAGATTTATCGTATGATTTAAAACTGCAAATGGTGCAGCTGAAACAGGTTATACAAATTGGAGTTCCCACATTAAATGACAAAAAACTACATATGTACAATAATGCAATAGTAATAACAGAGGTTAAAGATACTTATTAATCTTGGGATTACAAGATTAGAATCTTGTAAGTGCCACATGGTCCACCGAGGATCACGTGGTCGTTCTGTCGTGGTCATCAGTGTTGCTACTCTAACGTTTATGAAAAACATACCATGTAATGAAATAAACACAGAAAAACGGACGTTTAATACTGTATACAAGGAATTTTCTAATTAAATAAAACAACGGGCGGCACGGTGTTCGCTTCCCGGGTCCTCCCTGCGTGGAGTTTGCATGTTCTCCCTGTGACTGCGTGGGTTTCTTCCCAAGACAAAGGACATGCAGGTTAGGTGCATTGGCGATATTAAATTGTCCCTTGTGTGTGCTTGGTGTGTGTGTGTGCGTGCCCTGCGGTGGGCTGGCGCCCTTCCCCGGGTTTGTTTCGGCCTTGCGCCCTGTGTTGGCTGGGATTGGCTCCAGCAGACCCCCGTGACCCTGCAGTTAGGATATGGCGGATCTGTCTGCCAAATAAATCAATGTGGCAAAAAACTATCATTCTTTAAATTCAAGCTTGGGAGCAGAGCATTAAACAGGACTCGTCCTCACTCAAGTCAACACCTTTTACTTTAAATTTTCCTGTTTGTACTTTTTCAGTTTCTCACAACATCGTTTATGACCCTGTCCTTCTTTAATGTCCTCGGTGACAGATTTTGGCGACTTCCAAGTGTAGCAGTTGATATTTAATGACCTCTTTTGGTATCAGCACAAGGCTGAGACATTATGGCAAGTGCGCTATGCAAGATGTGACGTCAAGGCACACTTCGCCAATCACAATCACCAAAATACGGTCATTTGATTATGCACAAACAATTTAGAGATGCGCAGAGTTGGTAAGTTTTTAGATGTACAAACAATAAATTTATGTAATAAACCGTAGTTCAAGAATTTTACTAAAAGAAATACATGATTGTGATGAAAAAACAAACATACGACTCACGAGACAAAACACAGAAACGGACAGAAACATCAAAAACATAGGGGCGGTAACACTATTGGTCAAGTCGGCTGTCCTGTTCAGTCGTCCACTGCGAGGGAGTGCAGCTCTTATATACAAAAGCACCAACAATTTTTAAGTGTCTTAATCCGACCCTGCTCTTCATTTTAATTTCAAAATCTAAATATCATATAGCACCACGCATACGACTACCTGGTCAATGACGAGAGCATTTTAGGAAACCTTTACTGGAAAAAAAAACAACTGCTAATTACACAGACTTTGCACCTCCAATTCTCTGCACAACAACAGGTAGACCGTACTGTCTGCGCCCCGACCATCCGCGTGTCCAGTTATGCTTTTCCTTTTTTACTCCATTTTTTATCGAAATCAACAAGATGAAACTTTACATATGCCTTACCAAAAACGAAGCACGAATAATGTTTAAAATCATTTGCAAGACGGACAACAGGTAAACATGCAGCCTGCACTTAATGACGTTTTGCACAAATCTTCCTCAATTAACAATAACACGAACTTTTACTTTAAATATATACAAAAAAACTCACTTTTATCTTCTTTCTGCGTCTGGTTCGTGTCGCGTACTCAAACTTTCGCTGTAAACCGGCAGTTCCTTAGCTGCAAACTGATGTATCGTAGATTAACGTAGTCCAAAGCTTAAGTCTGCCATTTCGAGCGGATGTCAAATGCAACAAGTGTCGTCACTTTTGCGCTTTTCATCTTCAATCTTTTCTCGAATTTTCTCTTGGCTTGACAGTCAAAGTAGTGGCGCGCAGCAAGTCAACAAGTTTAGCCCCGCCCATTGTGCGCTCACCCAGCCAATTAGCGCGGCGTCTTGAAATGTTGCCTGTCTGCGCGGCAAACGCTGCGCGGTTTTTAGAACTCGCGGTCACGCGGCTACTCGCCCTGCGCAGTTTTATCGCTGGTCGTAAATGTGCTCAGCCTGCACGAGTGCATTCGGTCCGGGGTTGGATTAGTCATTAAGCAAAATAAGCACGTGCTTAGGGCAGCGAGAGATTCTTTGAGGGGGTGGGCGCAGAAATTCTCCATTGGTACAAAACTGCAAATAGTGCAGACGAGCTAGCTTCTACAAAAAGAGACTCCCACATTAAGTGAAAAATTACGTACGTATACAGTCGTGGCCAAAAGTTCTGAGAATGACCCAAGTGTTGGTTTTCACAAAGATTGCTGCTTCAGTGTTTTTAGATCTTTTTGTCAGATATTTCTATAGAATACTGAAGTAGAATTACAAACACTTTATACGTTTCAAAGGCTTTTATTGACAATTACATTCAGTGTACGCAAAGAGTCAATACTGTATTTGCAGTGTTGGCTGTTCTTTCTTTTTGAAGACCACTTCACCCTGGCAGGCTGGTAATCAACTTCTGAGCCAAATCTTGACTGACTGCCCCCCATTCTTGCATCATCATTACTGAGTTTGTCAGAAATGATGGGTTTTTGTTTGTCCACCCGCCTCTTGAGGATTGACCACAAGTTCTCAACGGGGAGTTTCCTGGCCATGGACCCCAAATTTCGATCTTTTGTTCCCCGAGCCACTCAGTTCTCACTTTTGCCTTATGGCCATTTGCTCCATCATGCTGGATTGTCCATCATTGGTCACCAAACTGTTGTTGGATGGCTGGGAGAAGTTGCTCTCAGAGGATGTTTTGGCTACACAATGCCCTTTCTCATAGTGTCATTGTTGTCACGTGCACACTAACTGCAGTTTCGACGCAATGCATTTTGGGAACGGTGATGGCGACATCAGGAAATCGCCCGATGAGACCGTTCACACCACAAGACAACGGACTTGTTCGGATTCTTCTGATCATTTGACAGCCCAATTGTAAGATGCCAATGGGCATCAGAGCCCAACTCATACTGCGTTAGAAATTTGGGCTGACTCAGAAGATAGATAGACAGATAGATAGATAGATAGATAGATAGATAGATAGATAGATAGATAGATAGATAGATAGATAGATAGATATGAAAGGCACTATATACCAGATAGATAGATAGATAGATAGATAAATAGATGTGAAAGGCACTATATAATTAATAGATAGATAGATAGATACTTTATTAATCCCAAGGGGAAATTCACATAATCCAGCAGCAGTATACTGATACAAAAAACAATATTAAATTAAAGAGTAATAAAAATGCATGTAAAAGCAGACAATAACTTTGAGTAATGTTAGCATTTACTCTCCCGGGTGGAATTGAAGAGTCGCATAGTGTGGGGGAGGAACGATCTCCTCAGTCTGTCAGTGGAGCAGGACGGTGACAAAAGTCTGTCACTGAAGCTACTCCTCTGTCTGGAGATGACACTGTTCAGTGGATGCAGTCATATTAGACGACTTTTTAGTTAAATCAGTTTAAGACTGTAAATTAGGCAAAAATAAATCACAGTGTATGCCGGTAGAGAACCAATAGTTTGTTGCTCTTTAAGGTTGCTCGAGGCCCTTAAAAAGGACAGAAGTGACTTGCGACTTTCCAAACTTGCCATTTTTCTAGGCTCCCCTGCAGCTGGCTTTCAAACTTCTCATTTACATGCTGGAATGCCATCTCATAGTGGTGGTGAATCATCCCCTGGCAGATGCAACTTGTCAGTGCTGTTACAATACCATAAAGCTTATGGCACATTCTGCGACGTCTGCTCAGAGGAGATGTCGGACTTGGCAGTTGATGTCAATTTACACAATGAAAAATTGCTGAGCTTGTCAAATGACGTGACCACATGGCAACTTTCCAGCACACTTCAAAGACTTGCATGATCGATCTTTTTGCTGACCGCCAATAGCGTGCTGCCTGTCAGAGCTGGTGTTGAACGAAGGGTTAACAGGTATGGCGAGTTCAGCCGCAATCTCTGCTCCCAATTCTGTTGAGGTACATAAAACATGAGACATCAGTCATCAGCCGCTCTTTGGATTTTGTCAAGGTGAGTGGGTATGTCGGACTGCGAGAGTGGCCTTCATGGAAGTGTGCTCCCGGGTGCCTCTGGCTCACTAAGATTATGCAAATGAAGTCAGCGACTAAAATTTAAAAAGTCGTCTAATATGACGTGGCTTTAACCTGATTTTAAAGTGTATTTTCAGAGACGCTCCATGATTTTTGATGTTCAAGTTCCCAGGAGGTTCAAAGGGTTAAGCAGCCATATGAACATCAAGAGGCCTTACCTCATAAACAGGCATTGCATTTATTATTTTACTTGGGGCGTCTCTTTCTGCCATCTTGTATAGGATCCATACAAATTCAACGTACGAGGGGGGTACCCAAAATAAGGGGAAATGGTAAAAAAAAAAATGTTTAATAATTTTTACATACTGAAACTTTAGTCTCCTTCAAAGTCCTCTCCATGTAAATGAATGCACTTGTCCCAAAGGTTTTCCCACCTGGTGGAAACATTTTTGGAATTGCTGAAGATTAATGTTGTCCAAGGCCAACAAATTAAAATGAAGTTATGAGAAAGCCATGTTACAGTCATGCGTTTTCAGCAGTATCAGCCCGGCGAATTGTATCAGTCAGCTATTCCAGATTTGAGGAGCATAACAGCAGAAGGCCGCCCGCCTCACCACTTCTGTTAAGTTTAGCTCTTAGAATTCTAAGCAGAACCTCATGAACATCCAGCGCCACTGCGAGTGGCAGCTATTCCAGCAGCTCCGTTTACAAGTTTTTCTTTTTACCTTTTTTCTCTATTTTTCTCTATTTCACTGATCACTCCTACCACTTTCTTTATGTGGACTCGTTCCCTGGACACTTTTTATTACTTGGAGATGGATGTTTACATGCAGAGACTCATCTATTCAAGTAGTCAACTTCAAGTGCTGAGAACAAATGCCCGCGCCGGTGTGCTTCATTCCCTATTTACCTGACGAGGTAAGAACAACAACAACAACAACAACATTTATTTATATAGCACATTTTCATACAAACAGTAGCTCAAAGTGCTTTACATATTAAAGAATAGAAAAATGAAAGACATAATTATAAAAATAAATCAACATTAACATCGAATAAGAGTAAGGTTCAATGGCCAGGGGACAGAAAAACAAAAACTCCAGACGGCTGGAGAAAAAATAAAATCTGTAGGGATTCCAGACCATGATACGCCCAGTCCCTCTGGGCATTCTACCTAACATAAATGAAACAGTCCTTTTTGGCTTCAGGATTCTCACGGAAGGGCTTGATGATGATGATGATGGTCACGTAGACTTCTTCCTTTTAATCCGTCCATCATTGTTGGAGCATCATGAAGCTTTGAGTAGGTGGAGGTGGCGCAGGCCACCACCACAAAGAAACGGAAAAGAAACAGAAAGAGAGTAGGGGTCAGTACGATTTTAGAGCCACCATGAATAGTTGTTATGATGAACGGTATTGGGGCAGCAGAGCAGGCGCCAAGATAAAAGCCAAGCGTCTAGCGAGAAAGTGGCGCTACAAACCTTCTGTGCCTTCTGTGATCCTGGGAAATGTGAACTCACTACCAAATAAGATCGACGAACTGGCTGTGCTGGTGAAAAATGTCAGGACTTACAGAGAATGCAGTTTGCTGTGTTTTTGTGAAACGTGGCTAACAACTAACATCCCAGATGCTAACGTGGAGCTACCCGGGTTTAGCACAGTTGGAGCGGACAGAGACACAAGTACCCGCGGGAAGCAGAAAGGAGGACGACTTGCTCTCTATGTGAATACAAAGTGGTGCAACTCAGGACATGTAAACGTTAAAATCTCCACTTGCTGCAGGGACATCAAACTGTTGGCCGTAAGTTTGCATTCCTATTACTTGCCCAGAGAGTTTGGACACGTGATTGTTATTATTGTTTACATCTCTCCTCGGGCGGATGTGGAGATAGCGGGTGACGTCATCCATTCCACAGTTGCTAAACTACAAACACAGCACCCTGAGACGCGTGTGCTAATCTCTGGAGACTTTAACCATGAGACGCTGGACAAAACATTTCCTGCCTTCTCCCAGCATGTGGACTGTAACACCCAGGGAAATAGGACAATTGACCTACTGTATGCAAACGTTAAAGACGCATACAGCGCCACCCTGCTGCCTGCGCTTGGGAAAGCAGATCATAACCTGGATCTGCTTCAGCCTCACTACAAATCAAGAGTAAGTGAGCTACCTACAACCACACGATCAGGCGGAGAAGAGCAGGCTCTGAGAGACGAACTACAGACTGGGATATACTGCTGGGGTGACATAGTGAGGACACTGAGGAGGTTGTTGACTACACTACTGACTACATCAACTTCTGTATGGACATTGTAGTTCCAGTAATAACAGCACGCTGCTTTGCTAACAACAAGCCATGGATTACAAGTGGCATCAAGGGTCTTTTAAAACAGAAGAAAAGAGCTTTTAAAGACGGTGATCAGCATGAGCTCAAGCACGTGCAGAAGGAACTCTGAGTCCAGTTCAGGGTGGCAAAGGAGCAGTACAGGAGAAAGCTGGAGCAGAAGTTGCAGGATAAAGCATGAAGGAAGTGTGGGATGGGATGAAGATCATCACTGGCTGCAGCTCGAAGCGGGGTGCCACCATTGAGGGAGATGTGGAGAGAGCAAACCAGAGGAACAACTTCTTCAACAGGTTTGACCACCCTAACCCACTCTCACCTTGGAGTACTGCACCCTCCAACCATCCTTCTGCTGATGCCAGCATAGGAGAGACATCCCCACCCATAATTACAGCAGCGCAGGTGAACAGAGAGCTGAAGAGACTTCGTGCCAGCAAAGCAGTGGGTCCAGATGGCGTATCACAATGACTGCTGAAGGCCTATGCATTGGAGATGGGGAGTCCTCTACAGCACTTCTTCAACCTGAGCTTGGAACAGGGGAGAGTCCCGAGGCTTTGGAAAACATCTTGCATCACCCCAGTCCCAAAGGTATCACGTCTCAATGTCGCTCTGACATTGTGATGAAGACCATGGAGATGCTGCTGCTTCACCACCTGAGGCCACAGGTTCACCACGCCCTCGATCCTCTGCAGTTCGCATACCAGCAGAAGGTGGAAGCAGGGGATGTCATTATCTATATGCTACACCGATCACTCTCCCACGTGGACAGAGGCAGTGGTGCTGTAAGAATTATGTTTCTGGACTTCTCTAGCGCCTTCAACACCATCCAACCTCGGCTCCTTAGAGACAAGCTGATAGAGATGGGAGCAGATTCATACCTGGTGGCCTGGATCTTGGACTCTCTTAGAGACAGACCTCAGTATGTGCGTCTCGGGAGTTGCCGGTCTGACATTGTGGTCAGCAACACAGGAGCACTGCAGGGGACTGGACTTTCTCTGGTCCTGTTCAGCCGACATACATCAGACTTCCAATACAACTCAGAGTCCTGCCACGTGCAAAAGTTCACTGACGACACTGCTATGGTGAGCTGCATCAGGAGTGGGCAGGAGGAGGAGTATAGGAACCTAATCAAGGACTTTGTTAAATGGTGCGACTCAAACCACCTACACCTGAACACCAGCAAAACCAAGGAGCTGGTGGTGGATTTTAGGAGGCCCAGGCCCCTCATGGACCTTGTGATCATCAGAGGTGACTGTGCAGAGGCTGCAGACCTAGAAATATCTGGGAGTGCAGCTGGATGATAAACTGGACTGGACTGCCAATACTGATGATCTGTGTAAGAGAGGACAGAGCCGGCTATACTTCCTTAGAGGGCTGGCGTCCTTTAACATCTGCAATAAGATGCTGCAGATGTTCTATCAGACAGTTGTGGTGAGCGCCCTCTTCAACGCGGTGGTGTGCTGGGAGGCAGCATAAAGAAGAGGGACGCCTCACGCCTGGACAAACTGGTGAGGAAGGCAGGCTCTATTGTAGGCACAGAGCTGGACAGTTTGACATCCGTGGCAGAGCGACGGGCGCTGAGCAGACTCCTGTCAATCATGGAGAATCCACTGCATCCACTGAACAGGATCATCTCCAGACAAAGGAGCAGCTTCAGTGACTGACTGTTGTCACCATCCTGCTCCACTGGCAGACTGAGGAGACCCCACACTATGCGACTCTTCAATTCCACCCATGGGGGTAAACATTAACATTATACAAAGTTATTGTCTGTTACACCTGCATTGTTATCACTCTTTAATTTAATATTTGGTTTTTTTATGTTGTTGCTGGAGTATGTGAATTTCTCCTTGGGATTAATAAAGTATCTATCTATCTATTTGAAGATCTAATGTTACGATTTGGAATATAAGATGTCAGACATTCTGATATAGAAAATGCGAGATTATTGAAGGCTTTGTAAACCATACGCAGTATTTTAAAGTCAATTCTAAATGGCACAGGTAACCAGTGAAGTGATGCTAAGACTGGGGTAATGTGCTCAGATTTTCTTTTCCTGGTTAGGATTCTAGCAGCTCCATTCTGCATTCGTTGTAATCGATTGATGTCTTTTTTGGGTGGTCCTGAGAGGAGTGCGTTACAGTAATCTAGTCGACTGAAAACAAAAGCGTGAACTAATTTCTCAGCATCTTTCAATGTTATAAGAGGTCTAACTTTTGCTATATTTCTTAAGTGAAAAAATGCTGTCCTAGTAATCTGATTAATATGAGATTTAAAATTCAGGTCAGAGTCAATAATTACCCCTAAATTCTTTACCTCTGTCTTGAGATTCAATCCTAATGCATCAAGTTTATTTCTAATAACCATTATTGCCAATCACTAAAATTTCAGTTTTCTCTTTATTTAACTTGAGAAAGTTACTATTCATCCATTCTGAGATACAAGTCAGACATTGTGTTAGTGAATCAAGAGAGTCGGGGTCATCAGGTGCTATTGATAAATGCAGTTGTGTGTCATCCGCATAGCTGTGGTGGCTCACATTTTTCCCCGAAATAATCTGACCTCATGGTAGCATGTAGATTGAGAAGAGCAGCAGACCCAGGATAGAGCCTTGTGGACCACCATATAGAATATCAGGTGTCTTTGAAGTATAATTACCACAACTAACAAAGAATTTTCTCCCTGCCAGGTAGGATTCAAACCAATTTAAGACCCTGCCAGAGAGGCCCACCCACTGACTAAGGCGATTTCTAAGAATATTGTGATCAATGGTATCAAATGCGGCACTCAGATCTAAGAGGATGAGAACAGATAAATGGCCTCTGTCTGCGTTTACCCGCAAGTCATTGACTACTTTAACGAGTGCAGTTTCTCTAATAGCAGGTTTATTGAGGTGGTCATTAAGCTGCATAATGACTGCCTTCTCTAGAGTTTTACTTAAGAAAGTTAGAAATGGGTCTACAATTTTCAAAAGCAGAAGAGTCCAGATTATTTTTCTTGAGCAGGGGTTTAACTACAGCAGTCTTAAGACAGTCTGGGAAGACCCCCGTATCTAATGACTAGTTTACTATGTCAAGAATACTATCGATTAGTACGCCCGATACTTGACAAGAAAAAACTTGTTGGTACTGGATGAAGCACACGGGTGGAGGGTCTCCGTTGAGAAATTATTTTATGTAAATCAGGTAAATCTATCCCGGTGAAAGAATTTAATTTGTTAATAATGGAGTATTGGGGCTTAGGAGGATCCACAGTGTTGGGGAGATGTACTATATTATTTCTAATATCATTCATTTTTTGATTAAAGAATACAGTAAAAGCCTCAAGTTTCACTGGAGTACTTAGGAGGCATTCCTTTGAGTGACTTGGGTTTAGCAGACGATCAATCGTAGAGAAGACGACTCTGGGATTACTAGCATTATTTATAGTCTTAGAGAAATAGCAGCGCCTCTCAAGACGGACAGTGTTATTGTATTGTATTGCTATTGTTATTTTAATCTTCAATATCTCATTGTGGATAGTTAGTTTAGTTTTTCTCCATTTACGCTCAGCTCTCCAGCATGTTCTCTTTAGATCAGACACTCTTTGGGTCTTCCAACACAGAATGTCGTACGAATAATGCGGAGCAACGCCACCTGGTGGACTGACACAGAATACGTATGCTACACCTAGCGGCGAAATTCACAACAAAGTCGAAATCACACGCCAGGTACAGATTCAGGTTATTTTTGGGTACCCCCTCATGTACCAAAATAATTTCACAAAGTCACACCGAAAAATGACCTAATGTCTGCTTGCCCTGCGGAAAACTTAAAATTGCTCGGTCAGGGCGGGCATACGGCTTCCCCAAACACAAGTACAAAATGTTAATTACACTCTAAAAATGCGGTGCTACGACATAAAACAGAGGTCGCCATCTCCGGTCCTGGAGGGCCGTAGTGACTGCAGGTTTTCATTCTCACCCTTTACTTAATCAGTGACCTGTTTTTGCTGCTAATTAACTTCTTCTGAACTAATTTTAATTGACTCGCTCTTGAAGACTCAGACCCCTTAATTGTTTCTTTTTCCTTAATTTGCAGCCAAACAATAATGAGATATAAAATGAGCCAAAACAACTGGTGTCCATCATACAATATCTTAAATCTGTATGTTCAATTCATCACAATAACTATTCATGGTGGCTCTAAAATCCGTACTGACCCCAACTCTCTCTTCTGTTTCTTTTTCCGATGCACCAACATTGATGGACTGAAGGCCAGAAGTCTACGTGACCATCATCATCAGGTCCTTCCATGAGAACCCTAAATACAAAGAGGACTGTTTGACTTATGTTAGGTAGATTGCCCAGAGGGGACTTGGTGGTCTCGTGGTCTGGAACCCCTACAGATTTTTTTTTCTCCAGCTTTTGGAGTTTTTTTGTTTGTTTTTTCTGTCCACCCTGGCCATCGGACCTTACTTATTCTATGTTAATTAATGTTGACTTATGTTTGTTTATATTTTATTGTGTCTTCTATTTCTCTATTCATTTTGTAAAGCACTTTGAGTTACATTTTTTTTGTATGAATATGTGCTATATAAATAAATGTTGATTGATTGATTAAAATAAAGAAAGGTGAAGGTCTCAGGAATGTCGATCCACTCAGGTCCCCCAAAACATTTGCCCAGAGCTCTTAGAAAAGAGAAAGTCAACAATTTCAGAAATGTCTGCTAATGCACCACAAGAGCAGCAACAAGCCATGGAATTAAAGAACGAGTTTAATTAACGACAAGAATTGGCACCTCATTAAGAAACTGGTTGGAGTGAAAGTGGTTGGAGTTTGAGGCCCTGACTTCGGTGGTCTTCTGTCGGCTCACTCACTTCACATTTCATTTCTGTTTGGGTGCCATTTAAGGAAGGAAATGAAGGAATTCAGAGGAACAAATATTTAAAAAAGCAATTCAAGGGGTGGGGATCGATTTGTTCATAACTCAGTTTTTCTTTTTTGTAAAAACTTGATTGCTTTGTATGGATTGTAATAAAATTAATAATAAAAAATAAAAGCAGTTCAATTAAAATTAATTGACAAGAAGTTCTTTAACAGCACGAACAGGGTACTCATCATAAAAAGGGTTAGAATGAAAACCTCCAGGTCTGGACTTGGCGACCCCTACTATAGAAGATGTGGCACATCACTTCTGCTACGTTCACACAACCTCTGACTTGCGATGTTTCACCGTCCCAGAGTATTGTGCGCAGTTCTGGTCACCACACTATGAAAAAGACATAGCAGCACTTGAAGCCGTGCAGAGGACTTGAGGACAAGTCGTACTGTGACTCAGCCAGAGATACAAACCGATGTAGTCTTGAGCAGACGAGGTCTAATCCAGATCTTCAAAATTCTCAAAGACATCGATAAAGTAGAATCGGCTGAACTCTTTCAACTAAATGGTGAAGCACATCGTCAAAGACAAGATAGAGCAGAATGGGAAGTGCATTTAGGACTGAATCCAGGAAGCACTTCTTTAATCAAAGAATTGTGGGAATCTGGAACAAACCACCGAGACATGGAGTTGAAGCAGAAACGTTTAAGAAGTACCTTCGTAGATCAAGATATCGGGATGTATTTAGCGGTTATAATGCTAAACAAACAAGCAGTTGATGGACTGAATGGTCTCCTCTCCTTTGCCAGACTTCTTCTCGTCAATCAGACTTTTTTTGAGAAGCGCAAGGTCACTGACGTTTCGTTACTAAAAAACAATCACGTAATTAGGGGTAATCTGTTTTTTTTTTCTTTTTTGAAAATAAAGAGAAAAATAAACTTATTAAATGTTTCTCACTTCACTACTTACTTGATTCGACCACAGAAATGGAATTCCTGACTGACCTGCTTATATACAGTTGACTAAGTTGAAAAGTTAGAATTACGTCATAACCGCAGAGCTTTGTTGTCTCTGAACTGTCCAACTCTGCGACAGAGTAGGGTGGTCATGTGGAACTTCCAAACTGAGAACCTCTTATTTCTCATCTCTCCTATCGCACATAAACAGGGCAGGAGTTACTGAGTAATTAATGCCAATTACAACTAATCACACGGCTCCTGTTTCTACGGCTGGTTTAAATGAAATGGGCTTAAAGTGGAGAAGGACAAACAAACTGTAATGGCCTTCACTTCACTATTAGCTCGTAGACTTGTCTCGCTCAACTGGAAGAATCCTAATGCACCTCTTCTAAGCCAGTGGGTAACTGGTAACTGATGTTTTACATAATTTGAAACTGGAAAAAATCAAATTCTCACTTAGAGGATCTGTGCAGAACTTTTTCAAAACCTGGCAGGACCTGATAAATAACATTTTAGGGTAAGCTTTTAAATTGAGTGCTGTGATGTGAGATTTTGCATTTAACTTGATAAATGTTTTGTACGTCTTTATTTGTAATTTAGGCAAAGCTATGTAATTTAATGTTACTTTGGTGAGAGGCATTCATATTTGCCCCCCCGTTTACGACTTTTCTTTGTAATTTTATGACAGGATTTGGGGGATGTGCCTTAAACCAGCATTTCTCTCATCCCCCACGCAAAGCCAGGTTAGTTTAACATATGGTCTTGGGGGGGTTGCAGGTGTTAAGATGTTCTATTTCTCCCATTGGTCTGAGGTATGGATGTTTGGAATTGGCTTGTCTCAGAGGCCTTTAAGTACCATGATGTCCTATTGGCTGTAGGGGTTGGACAGAAAACTTATACATTTGTTTGCTCAACCACATTCTCTCTCTCTCTCTCTCTCTCTCTCTAACCAACATATGATGAAGAAGCATCTCTCTTGCTAACCTGTGATGATGCAGAGGTATCTTTCTCTTGTTAACAACTGATGAAGACCATCACACCATGAACTGGCACAATGAAGAGCACAGCTTCAGCCATATTGACCAGGCTTGAGGCCTGTTCTGAAGAAAGCTGTGCACCAACGATGCCTTAACTGGAGACATTTTAAGTAACTACAAGTCTGTGTGCCACCTGAGTTACACATCACCATTTTATCAGGTTGTATGGTTGCCAATATTCAAATGTACTTTGCATTTTGTTTTATTTATGAATATTATCAGTAATACATTATTTTATGTGTAACTTAACTCCTGCTTGTCTTTTTGCTACATCTAATTCCTGAGGTTATAGATATAAAAGTGAAGGTGGGGATAAGTTATATAGAATAATACCTTATAAACAGTAGTAAGTCTGTGAGATTAGGCATTCTAAGGCTACATATTAATAATACAATAGAGGAACGCAGAGCAATACATATATTACTCTACCAAGATAAAACATTGAGGAAGCAGATTCTCTCCCCTCTTTTACTCCATTTATCTTTCTTTATTCATTTATTAATTTATCTATTTACTTATCTTTACTAGCATAAAGTCTTACTCCGCTGGCCTAACTCTCTCTCAGGGCTGGGGGTTGATTTGATTTGAACCTTTTTTTTTCTTGTAAAACTTGAGTTACTGTATGTGTATGGAGTGTTATTTGATTTGAATAAAATTTAAATAAATAAATAAATAAAGTAATCATCTGCTGTTCATTTTCGGCTAAAATGAAAAAAATTAACCTTTTCACAGAAGGTTCATTTTGACAGAAGATTCTATTCCATGTGCAGTACTCACTGGTGAAGGAGGAAGAACTTTCTGTCGTCATCCCATTGAAAAGTATGACATATCCGGTTTAAAGCCAACTGCTTACCTCTAAGCATCATTAAGTCAAGTGACACCACAAAGATGTATGAGATGGCAGATTGGCTGTTCTAAATCACGATGAGAATTTCGATTCACTTAACCGAGTCATGTGTTTTGATGTACTCGTTTAAGTAAATCGATTATTTGATTCTTTGATTTGTTTCATTCACCAGTGGTACCAAAAACCCTTGGGGTGTGTTAGACGTGCCCTTGAATGATTTCCAAACATGTTCATTATATTTATTATGTTATATATTAAACATGCTGAAAATTCATATCATCCACACGAATAACCTCTTTGAAAGCTCAAAGCCTGACAATACAGTGAAAAATTATAATTTAAAAATAAGACATGGAGTTCAGGAATCATAAGTGAACAAGAATTGCACGACTTGTTCTCGGGTAATGATTCTGTTTGCGAATCAAATGAACAAAAATCGGGTATTTCATTCTTACGTAATGGTTCAGTTTACGAAACAAATGAACGAGAATTGAGTTTTCATTCTCAAGTAATAATTCTGTTTGTAAATCGCGTGATTCATTCTCAGGTAATGATTCCGTGTACGAGTCAAATGAATGAGAATCGGGTGCTTTACATGATGAAGAAAAAGAAGAAAGTCAAAATAAATAAGAAAAATAAGACAAAGCTCATTAACACAAAATAAAAGTAAGGTCCGATGACCAGGGTGGACAGAAAAAACAAAAAAAAACTCCACATGGCTAGAGAAAAAATAAAATCTGCAGGGGTTCTGAGGCCACGAGACCACCCAGCCCCTTCTGGGCATTCTGCATAACATCAATGACCTCAATCTGTCCTCATTGTATTCAGGGTTCTCATGGAAGGACTTGATGATGACGGTCATGTGGACTTCTGGCCTTTAATCCATCAATGTAGGGACATCACGGTGCTTTGATCAGGTGGTGGGGGCGCAGGTCACCACCCCAGAAAACCAGAAAAAGAACAGAAGAGAGAGTAGGGGTCAGTATGGATAGTGGAGCCACCATGAATGATGATGATAATTAATTGAATATGCAGAGCATCAGGATTAAATTAAACTGAAGTTATGAGAAAGTCATTTGAAGATCTGAGGTTACGATTTGGAATATCAGGTGTCAGACATTCTGATTTATAAGATGGAGTGAGATTATTTAAGGCTTTATAAACCATAAGCAGAACTTTAAAGTCAATTCTAAATGACACAGGTAACCAGTGTAGTGATGCTAAGACTGGCGAGATGTGTTCGGATTTTCTTTTCCTAGTTAGGATTCTAGCAGCTCCATTCTGCACTCGTTGCAAGTGATTTATGTCTTTCTTGGGTAGTCCTGAGAGGAGTGCATTACAGTAATCTAGTCGACTGAAAACAAACGCGTGAACTCATTTCTCAGCATCTTTCAATTATTTTTTTTTATTTATTTTCTTATTTTCTACAATTGATCGTCTGTTAAACCCAGGTAACTCAAAGGAATGCCCCCAGAATACTTCCAGTGAAACCTGTGAGAACATTGCTGTATTTTTCAATCAAAAAATGAATGATATTAGAGATAACATAGTATATCTCCCCAACACTGCAGAACCTCCAAAGCCCCGGTACTCCGGCCTGCGCCACCGCCACCTACTCAAAGCATCCTGATGCACCAACATTGATGGACTGAAAGCCAGAAGTCTACGTGACTATCATCATCAAGTCCTTCCATGAAAACCCTAAATACAAAGAGGACTGTTTCATTTATGTTAGGTAGATTGCCCAGAGGGGACTGGGTGGTCTCGTGGTCTGGAACCCCTACAGATTTTATTTTTTTCTCCAGCCTTTGGAGTTTTTTTTTGTTTTTCTGGCCATCGGACCTTACTCTTATTCTATGTTAATTAATGTTGACTTATGTTTATATTTTATTGTGTCTTCTATTTTTCTATTCATTTTGTAAAGCACGTTGAGCTACATTTTATTGTATGAATATGTGCTATATAAATAAATGTTTTTTGATTGATTGATTTCAATGATTTTATAACTTTACTTATGTTTCTTAAGTAAAAAAATGCTGTCCTAGTGATCTGATGAATATGCGATTTAAAATTCAGATTACAGTCAACAGTTACCCCTAAGTTCTTTACCTCCGTCTTGACTTTTAATCCTAGTGCATCAAGTTTATTTCTTATTTAAGTTTGAACTCGAAAGAATCAGTGCATTCAGTAAGTCGCACAGAAGTGTGTGCTAAAGGAAGCAAATAATGGTTAGAAGTTAGAATAAGATTGTTTTAAGGTTTAGGTGGCTAATTTGTTACTTTTGTTCTTTATTTCGCTTTATACAATTTCTCGTATTAGGAATTTGTTAGTTTTCGCATACCCCTTGGGGTCAGAGCGCAGGGTCAGCCATTGTACAGCACCCCTGGAGCCATTGAAGGTTAAGGGCCCAGCAGAGTAGGATCTCTTTTGGCAGTGACGGGGATTCGAACCCGCAACTTTCTGGATACCAGCACAGATCCTTAGCCTCAGGGCCACCACTCCGCCCTAAATATACAAAGAGATATCAATGTATTAGTTTAATATTATGTTTATATATTCTGTTTAATCACAAACTTCATCAGGAAAATCAGTATGTGGAAGGTGAGATCAGATATTTGTAATTAAAACAATTCCAATGATTCTAACTGTACCAAACCAAAAATCAATATTCTAATATAAATGTGTTTTGAATGAAATGTTCTTGGACGATGAATCATCACGGAGTTCTCATTTCCTGTATTGATTCAGTTGAAACTCTGAAGAATCAGAAGCGAAGTGAACGAGAATCATGAAGACGACGGGCGGCTCCTGCTGATGAACACTGCAAACATCTACCTTCACAAAAAAAGGCGCTGATGACGTCGCGCGTGTGCTTCAGCACCACTGAATCAATTTGTTTGAGCTTGTGACTCGATTCATATGATTCAAAGAATATTTTGTTTAATACTTGCCAATCACTACTCGTAATTTTTAAATGTTGATGACATTAATCCTGCTGTAGCCAAAAAACATTGAAATGAAAGGAATAAGTAAGGAGTGATTAATGGGCAGATGAAAATCACCTCCCAGGATTCACATTTACTTACCAGATGCTTTTATCTAATGTGACTTGTCGTGGCGAAAAATTCACCATCAGAAGGCTTTTTACCTAAAAATAAAGGCTATTAGGACTCGGGATAGAGAGACAGAGTTTTAAGGCTTTATTGCAATAAATCAACAACACGGACGCAACCCAATTCGGCCGAATGAGATTGAGCGACGATTATTACAGCCATTGAAGTTTTTATAACAATTTCTTATCATTTTGACCTCGTTCTGCACCTGGTTTTACTGTCCATTATTCCTCCTGGTCCTGCGGTGGGTTGGCACCCTGCCAGGGATTGGTTCCTGCCTTGTGCCCTGTGTTGGCTGGGATTGGCTCCAGCGGACCCCCGTTACCCTGTGTTCGGATTCAGCGGGTTGGATAATGGGGATGGATGGATATTCCTCTTGGTGTCTGTTCAGCTTATTTTGATTGGTCTAAGACTGGATGGATGGCTTCCTCGTACCATCTTTGGACTTTTCTTATGTCATTTCCTATCGTTTCTGCCCTCGCTATAATGAGCTCTCTTGCCCATCTTCTCTGACTCCCTTCTACTCCTGTCCGGCCGAACCTTGAGTTTCCATGGAAACCCTTATCATCATCTCCTTATTTTCCTATCACTGGCCCCCTTATGGAATTTGTTATCTTTCTATGCTGTTCCCATTTTCTCTAACTGGCCAAGGCTTCAGTTCCATATATGGGTTTCCTCTCATCATTTTCTTTCTTAAACCTTCCAAACTTTTTTTATAATAGTGACCTGAAGCTTAAGCTTTAATTAAAAAGAAGTATAGTGTGTGCTTTCATCTAATCATTGCTTGGCATGCTTGATTTGTCTTAATTTCTACACTAAAGTTAATTGCTAATATATTCTTCTAGTATTATTGCTAATGCCTGAATTTACTAAGATTTTCTCTTCATGCATTAGGTCAGCGTGACTCTGCTTACAGCAAAAGCCTTTCTGCTGATTCGTCAGCCCAGCTGGTTTTCGATACGCGCCTTTCAGAGCCATCTTCTCTGTGTTATCGCTTCCTAGCCTTGAATCGCAGGTGTTCTCAAACTTTTATCCTGTCCAAAGCTGGTTTCGGTGTGTCCATTTTTCTGTTCTTTTCTTACTCTGGAAATTTTAATGCAAGCCTAAAAAATAATGCAATAGAACTGATTTTTTTAGTTAACTACTTGCTTGACCGATCTTATTTGCTTAACATTCTAATTTATGCTTAATCTAATATTTTAGAAGCTTTTAATTACTTTTTATGGCTCTATATGTTAATTTGCTATCCTCTCATGACATCAGTCGCCGTGACTCTTTGGGAATCAGTGTGGCAGAACAAGGGTACAAAATTGGTCACCAAAAGTGAAGAGCTCAGCAGGGAATGGCAGCGAGTTACAATTCCTAAATAATAAAACCTAACAGTAACAACAACAACATTTAATTCTATAGCACATTTTCATACAAAAAGTAGCTCAAAGTGCTTTACATAATGAAGAATAGAAAAATAAAAGACAAAGTAAGAAATTAGACTTTAATTAACATAGAATAAGAGTAAGGTCCGATGGCCAGGGTGGACAGAAAAAACAAAAAAAAAAAAACTCCAAAAGCTGGAGAAAAAAAATAAAATCTGCAGGGGTTCCAGACCACGAGACCACCAAGTCCCCTCTGGGCATTCTACCTAACATAAATCAAACAGTCCTCTTTGGATTTAGGGTTCTCACGGAAGGGCTTGATGATGATGATGGTCACGTAGACTTCTGGCTTTCAGTCCATCATTGTTGGAGCATCATGATGCTTTAAGCAGGTGGAGGTGGCGCAGGAAAAAGAAACAGAAGAGAGAGTTGGGGTCAGTACGGATTTTAGAGCCACCATGAATAGTTATTGTGATGAATTGAACAAACAGAGTATCAGGATTAAGTTAAAGTGAAGTTATAAAAAGGCCATGTTAAAGTAATGTGTTTTCAGCAGTGTTTTAAACTGCTCTACTGTATCAGCCTGGTGAATTCCTATTGGCAGGCTATTCCAGATTTTAGGTGCATAGCAGCAGAAGGCCGCCCGCCTCACCACTTCTTTTAAGTTTTGTTCTTGGAATTCTAAGGAGACACTCATTTGAGGATCTGAGGTTACGATTTGGAATATAAGGTGTCAGACACTCTGATATATAAGATGGAGCAGATTATTTAAGGCTTTATAAACCATAAGCAGAATTTTAAAGTCAATCCTGAGAGTCTTCAGACACGTCCTTAAACACACACAAACAATGTGAGGTCTGGATACACAATGGGTGGTCGGAAAATCAAGAGTCCACCTCATGAGAAGGATTTAGGAGTCGTAGTGAACTCGACACAATCAACTTCCAGACAGTGTTCACAAGCCATTAAGAAGGCTAACAGAATGTCAGGTTATATAGCGCCTTGACGTATGGAGTACAAGTCACAGGAGGTTCTGCTGAAGCTTTATAACACACTGGTGAGGCCTCATCTGGAGTCCTGTGTGCAGTTTGGGTCTTCAGGCTACAAAAAGGACATAACAGCACAAGAGAAGGTCCAGAGAAGAGAGACTAGGCTGATTCAGGGCTACAGGGGATGATCTTGTGGATGCTCTATGGAGTGAATCTCCAAGACCCGAGAGACCACTGCAATGTGGTCAGTGTAAAAACAGCTCGTCATCAAACACCAGCCCTAGGTTGTATACAGGCTGGGTGGGTTTCAGTGTTAGTTGAACAGAGCTGGAGTCAGAAGAAGGTTCGTTTTCGCCAAGCTGAGCTGGAGATGGTGTTCCTTCGTCCAGGTTGCATCATCAGTGAGACATGCAGAGGTTCCAGCTGAGGTGATACCGTGTGGTCCTCTGAAGGGAATGACAGGTTGAGCTGTGTATCATCAGCTGGTGTGATAAACCACGGGACAGGACGATGGGGCTAAGCTAGGAGATGTTGAGAAGAGGAGAGGGCCCAGCACAGATCCTTGGGGCAACCAATTTTGCTTGCCTAGTGCACCCTTACCAAGACACACAGTAGGATCTGCCCCAGAGATGGGACTCAGACCACCTGAATGCAGTCCCAATGAGGACTTGGTCAGAGATTGTGTCAAAGGATACGAGAGATCTGAAATGTGTGGAATACTAGAAGAAGAAGAAGAAGAAGAAGGAGGAGGAGGAATCGCCCCATCAGTGCTGTAGCGTGATGCTTTGTGGTTTTTCTTCCCAGATCTGGCGACCTGAGTTTGAGCTCTGTGCCCACTCACTGCCCGTGTGGAGTTTGCACCTTCTCCCTTTTGACCGAGTACTCCAGCTTTGAGTTCAATTCCTGCTTCTGGTTGTTTTGTGTGTGGAGTTTGTTCTCCCAGGCTAAGCGTTTCACAAGGTCTTGACTGTTTGCAATCGTTTTTTTGGCCCCCCCATCCTTCTTGACCACTCTTTTCTCTGCCCGTGAGTCTCCAAATGATTGGCACCCTGCACAAAGCATAAAAGTGATAGGACAAATTGTGGGGTGATGCCCAGGTGAGCCCCTTGTTAATATTACTCCTTTTTTATTTTTGTTCCTACCGAAGTCAGACGCTATGCCCAAAACTGGCTTAATCCCAAAGTCAATGTGCCACCCTGTGCCCTCTGCATACAGCATGGTGTCGAGACGTTCTGTCCTAAAAAAAAAAAAATCTACTGCCAAAAGGGGTGCTGAGACCTGACAGCGACTGCCACGTCGTATCAAAGGAAGCAGCAGTTGTTCTTCTGTATGTTCATCCAAATGAACCGATGCCCGCAGAGCAAATTGGCTCTAATGAACGCGATAAAGGTTGTGGAGTCAGAAGTTGGAGCCAGATACGGGCTTTGCCATCTTATCGAAAAGAAACAGGAATGACGGCTCACCTCGTATGTGCCAAGGTGGCGCAAGGGGCCTTTGTTTTTTGTCTTGTACCCAAACAGACAAGAAACACAAAACAGAAAAGAAAAATAAAATCATAAACAATGCCAGCCTTTACCTGTAAGTAGGTCATGGCCTGAAGATTATGCTGAACTGACGAGAACAACAGTGTGCCAGCCACTGCAGAGCAGCCCGCCAGCTTCATTTGCTGTAATTTACTTGACAGGCTGCGTGAAGAGAGCCTCTGAAAAGAAAAGAAAGAAAAAAGCAATCCCCTCGACTCGCAATAAGGGGGCAGTCGGGAGATGAGCAGGAAACAGCGAGGGGCCCCTGGAGGCCGAGGCCCTGCACCGTGAGGCACAAAGCTAGCGCTGACCACAGCATGTTGGCTTGGGTATGGATGGGCTGGCATGCCAACTGGAATGGTTAACAGTACTTTCACCAGACCAATAGGAGATTGTCTCCTGGTGCCATGTGACCACCCCCCAGACCTTCACCAGCTAGGAGACCAATGGGAGATTGTCTTCTGGCGTCATGTGTCCCCCAGATCTTCACCAGTTAGGAGACCAATGGGAGATTGTCTCCTGGTGCCATGTATCCCCCAGACCCTCAATGTGGAACTCCCATTCCGCACAGAAGTAGTTTGAATAGGCTGTGATGGTGCAGGTCGGTTCCTTGCTCTCTCTTCCTTTTCGGGATCCTCTTGAACCCGCCACCATCAGTACTGTACCTGAGATGAGGGTGGCAGACGAGGACAAACACACCTGAAGCAAAGGGATGGTGAAAAGTGTTCAAGTGCTTTTATCAAAACAGTCAAGCAGCAGTGCTCTCTGAGGGACATCAAGTGCCAGGTCGACAACTGCTGGTTCTGGAGCCGAAGCGTAGTCATGGTCCTCAAGGATTTTATCATCCTCCTCTTCCTCCTCCTCAGCCAGTGTGTCATCCTCCGATCATCCTCTTCAACAGTCGCCGTCCTGTCTCAGATCCACTGCCTCTTTTTTTTTTTTAAATGCTGGCTACAAATGAGGGTAGGAGGACAAACCGTGAAGCTCTCTCTCAGGATAGCGATGATCCATTTAGATTGGGTTTCCACATCGGAGGGAGATGTATGAAAGCAAAGTACCCTGTTGTACTTATAGAAGCTCGACATAAAGGTACACCGCAGAGCTCTCTGTACACTGAAACTTAAACGTCTTTTTCTCAGACATTCTCGACACTAAACAAAAAATCACAACTGGACAACAGAAGGGACCGAGCTGGCGGAGATTTCACTGGAAGTCCATACAGCATACAAAGAAGTGAAACTACCTGAACATGGAATGATGCAAGATGTTGTTACAGATTATCAGAGGCGGCATGGTGGAGTCTGCATGTTCTCCTCGTGTCTGCGTGGGTTTCCTCCGGGTGTTCCGGTTTCCTCCCACAGTCCGAAGACATGCAGGTTAGGTGCGATCCTAAAATAGTCCCTGGTGTGTGTGTGTGTGTGTGTTTCCTGCGGTGTGCTGGTGCCCTGCCCAGGGTTTGTTTCTGCTGGCTGGGATTGGTTCCAGCAGACCCCCCATGACCCTGTGTTAGGATTCAGTGGGTTGGATAATGGAAGGATGGAAGATTATCAGTATAGAAGTGACGGTAGGAATTACTCTCCCTCTGAGTGGGGACAACTCAAGAACGAACTGAACTTCCTTTGCTTCATCTTAGTAGCAGTTAACTCTTTCAGGGCGGATGTCGACTTTTGTCAAAGGAGGGGTTGAGAGCAGTAAGTAACTGCAAACGGTGACAAAACTCGCCGTTATGTTTTAGTTCGACTCTCTTTGCTAGAAGGCAAGTTAGCTTCATCGGTTTGACCGGGATTCCCTGCGCTGCTTGTAGTAGTGAAGAGCAAACAACGACAAAAATGGCATCGACATCTGGCGAGAGATCGAATCAAATGCACAAAGCAAACTACTCCATGAATGATGTTTTGTATATTAATCGCTGAATTGGACTCTGACTTGTCGGACTCTGATTCTGATGCAAGTGATCTGGAGACTGAAAACGAAAGAGAGGTACCGGCGTCAGCTGATCGATCTCCAGCTAATCGTGGTGCCGAACACGTTTGTGTAGATGAAGACCGTCGCTCATAAAGACGTGAGATACAAACTAGAATGCGTTGCACGAATGCTGCTGCCACGCCGTCATGCCGTCCACGAGCGGCTCGAGACACAAGAGACTGTGAACTGGTGGCTACAGCACCCAGCAGCTGATGTTTTATGTTGATTTATGTGTGAGACCCTTTGCTTTGGGTGCTTTTCAGAAAACTATATTCGGCCCTCAAAGAGTTAATGCAAATCCTTTTAATTGTCTTACAACCATTTGAAGAATTAACTAAAGAGGATTTGAGTGAAACAACGTCCATTTCTATGGCCATTCCCGCTTGTAATGCCATAGCTCAGTTGCATTTGCGGATGACATTGTGATTGATGGTGAGAGTAGACAGCAGGTTGAGGTGAACCTGGAGAGATGGAGGTACGCACTGGAGAGAAGGGGAATGACAGTCAGTAGGAGTACGACGTGGACATGGCAGCAAGGAGTTGAGGTGGTGAAGGCTGACGAATTTAAATACTTGGGTTACACAGTCCAAAGCAAAGAGAGGTGAAGAAGAGACTATTAGGAGAAGAGTGGCAGAAGAGATTTGTGATCGAAGAGCACCTGCAAGAGTGAAAAGGAAAGTCTATAAGACGGTAGTGAGAGCAGCCATATTGTGAGGTCTGGAGACAAAAAGGCAGGAGGCCGAGCTGGAAGTGGCCAAGTTGAGGATGCTACGATTTTCGCTCGGAGTAACGAGAGTAGACAGGATTAGGAGTGAGTGTACTGGAGGAACACCACAGGTAGGACAGTGAGAGAGGCGAGATTGAGAAGGGTTGGGCACATGCAGAGGAGAGATGAGGGGAACATCGGGAAACGAATGGTGAGGAAAGAGGAGGTTTATGAATGTGGTGAGGGAGGACATGAAGGCAGTTGGAAGTGGCAGAAAATGATGTAGAAGAAAGCTGTCCAATTCAAGCAGTGATGGAGTCAAACAAATGGGGCAGGCCACAAGACCACCCAGCCCCCTCTAGGTGTAGCTACTTCTCCCCCTTCATAGTGTCACACACGTGCGATTAGGAAGCAGCCATCAAGTCCAAAGGTGAGTGGTGCTTTACGAGGTAGAGGGTTGCTTATGTGCACTGATCTCTCTTTGCCGACAGAAATAAAGAGAAACTCTTACCTTACTTCCGGGCTGCAACAACAACACACGCAAATTTTGCGACGTCACTTCCATATGACACCACTTCCGGCCACAACAGATGACGTCATTTCCGGCCGCCATTTTCTACATAAACGCATTGAACCAATCATTCCTTGATTTGTATGATCAATTTTGACCTTTGTTTTTTTTTTCCATCCTTGTCCCTCACACAATATACGGGGTCATTCCCTAACCCTAAGTTTATTCTTTCATCACAATAGCTACTTCTCATGAACAAACTGATCTCCTAGTCAGACTTTTAGTGCAATTCCTAAGAGTAATTCGGAGACACTTGCTAAACACGATCACAGTTAGGATGACGGCCTGCTCCCTCGCTCGTTTTTGGAGGCCTCACAACCCTTTTCGCCTTGTTGAAGACTCTATATCATGGCAGAAGCTCCCTCGGGGTGGTTAATTGTCAGTGGCAGTAATTAAAAGTCTCAATTCTCCTGTACAATCCTTAGCAACATGCAGACACTGCCTATCCAGATTTGTGTCACTTCAGAGAATAAGGAGCTGCTGCTCTGAAGCTCTCCCAATGTCACTACAACCGTCCTTGATGAGTGTTGATATGATGCCAGTTCTGCTTGCTGTTTGCTTTCATTATTCATTTCATTAGCCTGTTCGCTTTACTCAGCCAGAGGGCAGCCTGCCGTCAGAAAACATCTCAAGCTTATCAAGCGAATATTGGATTTAGGAAACGAACAGAGATATAAATATCCGAGGCTACCTCCACGTAGAGCGGCTTTTTCCATGTCATTGAAATCGGTCACACTCCTCGACCACCTTGGGATGGTTACATCTATTTAGAGAACAAGAGAGGGAAATTAAATGGGAGCCAACAAGCATGAAAAGGTCAAACCCTGCAGCGACGAGAACATTCATTAGTTCAATCTAAACAGTCAGTGCATTCGAGAGCGGCAGCGCACGATTGTGTTAAAACGCTAATATAGTTTTCAACACTTAAAATGACTGCAGGTGTATTTCATGTGCATATTTTTTCATAAGAATAAAAAGCGAAGTCTGCTTCAGCAAGTAAAATGTTTCCGCAGTACTTATAGAGCCTGGACCACCCTGGACCTCAAGGGGCTTCAGTCTACGTAATTGTGAACCACCTCTTTTATGAAAGCTCAAATGACTGATCAGAAACAAAAACTTGATGTTCTCAAACCCACTTACTGCCATTCAGGATTACGGGGGCTGGAGCTCAGCATAAAATACTGATTTAAAATAAAGAAAAAAGTAAAGTAGGTCACCATGTACCGTATTCTCTTCCAAAGCGAATCTTTCAATAAATGTTTTAACATACAGAAGGAAGGAACATCTTTAGGGTGATTTATCAGGAGAAGAGCCAATCGCATGGTCTGGTCTTAAAACTAGGTCACTTGTGCCAGCGTGTGTACTGATGATTCAAATGTTAACATGCCAGGCACTCAAATTATTACATTTTTAAAGGGGAACGCCACATTGGGGCATCCAAATTAGCTGGAAGTCGGATACAGTGCTTAACGTGGAAGAAACGAGCATCCCTCTTAGTTTAGGGGAGACGATGCAAAGTCTGTTTTCAATCTTCTTCTTCTTCTTTCGGCTGCTCAGTTAGGGGTCGCCACAGCAGATCATCTTCTTGCATATCTTTCTGCCCTCTGCATCTTGTTCTGTCACACCCATCACCTGCATGTCCCCTCTCATCACATCCATAAACCTTCTCTTAGGCCTTCCTTTTTTTTTCTCTTCCCTGGCAGCTCTGTCCTTAGCATCCTTCTCCCAGTATACCCAGCATGCATCTCTCTGCTGCACATGTCCAAACTAACGCAATCTCGCCTCTCTGACTTTGTCTCCCAACCGTCCAACTTGAGCTGACCCTCTAATGTCCTCATTTCTAATCCTATCCATCCTCATCTCACCCAATGCAAATCTTACCATCTTTAACTCTGCCACCTCCATCTGTGTCTCCTGCTTTCTGGTTAGTGGCACTGTTTCCAAACCATATAACATAGCTGGTCTCACTACCATCCTGTAGACCTTCCCTTTCACTCTTGCTGATACCCGTCTGTCACAAATCACTCTTCTCCACCCACTCCACCCTACCCTGCCTGGACTCTTCTTCACTTCTCTTCCACAATCCCCATTACTCTGTACTGTTCATCAAAAGTATTTAAACTCATCCACCTTCACCAACTCTACTCCCTTCATCCTCACCATTCCTCTGACCTCCCTCTCATTCACACACATGTATTCTGTCTTGGTGGTCCTACTGACCTTCATTCCTCTCCTCTCTAGACCATATCTCCACCTCTCCAGGGTATCTTCAACCTGCACCCTACTATCTCTACAGATCACAATGTCATCAGCAAACATCACAGTCCACGGGGACTCCTGTCTAATCTCGTCTGTCAGCCTGTCCATCACCATTGCAAATAAGAAAGGGCTCAGAGCCGATCCCTGATGTAATCCCACCTCCATCACTCCTACCGCAGACCTCACCACTGTCACACTTCCCTCGTACATATGCTGTACAACTCTTACGTACTTCTCTGCCACTCCCAACTTCCTCATACAATACCACAGCTCCACTCTAGTCACCCTATCGTATTTCAATAAAATATAAAAAGAACCAAACGTGATAAACACGAGTCCCACTTTGTGAACGTCACTGGATACTTTATATAAAACTGCCCAAGATGGTGCACGTAGACCCCTCAGGTAAAACAGGACATTTACACTTTAATCAATTAAATTCCAAAACATGTAACATATCAGTAAAAGGCAGGTTTACGGTCAAGCTTAGAGAGTGTAAATAAATACATAAATAACCTGATCAAGAAAACCCGATAGCATTAAGGCCTGGCCAAGCAGGTACATCAAACAATTCAGAAAAGAATCTCAAAATGCGCTCACTTGCTCCACACACAGTGGACACACCAACAGCCTCAAGTCTGATTTTCTTTCGCACTATTAAAAGTATTCACCCCCTTAGACGTTTTCACATTTTATTGTCACAGTGGATTTCATTTGGTGCTTTTGACTCTGATCAACAGAAAAATAATCTGTACTGTCAAAGTGAAAACAGATCACTGCAAAGTGGTCTGAATTATTAACACGTATAACACGCAGAATAACTGATCACGTAAGAATTCACCCCCTTTAATCCGTCACCTGTAAACCCCCTCACTGGGGCAG
Organism: Polypterus senegalus; assembly: GCF_016835505.1. NCBI lineage: Eukaryota > Metazoa > Chordata > Cladistia > Polypteriformes > Polypteridae > Polypterus > Polypterus senegalus. The sequence goes on from NC_053159.1 coordinate 180,923,149, forward strand.
CCCACTGGCTTAGTTCAGTGGAGGTCACCTGTTACCGAAACCCCAGACACTTCAAGCTTGCATTTTGTAATCTTTATAGTTAGCCAATAAAAGGTGTCATTTTGCTTGACTTCTTTTTACAGGTGTAAAAATGCATCAGCTACTCATTACCTTCTGTGCAATAAGACCTTAACAAAGGACTCTTCTGGTCTTAATTATACTTCCGCTGCCCTCCATAAGGTTTGGAATCACAAACACCTTCTGACTCCACTTGTCCCAAACATTACGGTGCCCCGATATTAGAAAACGTGCATACATTTGGGTTACGCCAAAATGACAACAAATACCCTTAAATGAAATTCTGCAATGTGCACGTTAATCGAGTCTAAATTTTAAACTGCGGAGGACAAGGGGAAAATCAAGGACAAATGTGTCTTTGTGTTAGACATTATGGAGGGCACTGTATAAAGGATTAGTAAATAGCTTATTCATTTCTATGCTGTGTGGCATCATAAGAGCCTCCGTTATGCTGGTAAAATTATTGGTGAATACGAAGGATTCAGAGCAATATCAAGAGAAATCTCTCTCTGAAGCCTTCTCTGACCGTTCCAAAATAGTGATTTTAGTAAGTCAAGTAGCTCAGAGATGAATAACCCCTTTACTGTGGCTTTGTGTTAGTAACACCAGCAGACGCCTGTTTTAAGGCCTTGTTACATAAAAGTAAATGAGTAACAGATGCATTTTTGCAATATTAAAACTAAAATGTCACCAAGGTTTTCAATTGACTGCAGTGAACTTGTGGTGAGTCAGTATGGTAGCCAAATCTACAGAACCCTAAAGGCAACTCCATGAAAAGCACAATTCAAGGGACAGGGACAAGAAAATATCCAAGCCACAGAATATTCAGTTAAATCAATCATGAAGGAAATGGAAAGAGAGTGGCAGAGCTATAAATCCACTGAGCAAGCAATCCACAAAAAACAAAGACAATGAGTGAGGGAAGCCACCAGAAGACCACTGAGAACTCTGTGTGAATGACAAGTGTCACACATGTGCGCATGGGAGGGAGCTAAAGGGCTCAAAACAAGGTAATTCCCGGTCAGAACAGGGCATGGCAGAGTGCATTAATCCTTTCTCTCATCTCCCTGCAGACCAAATGCGGGAAATTCTGCCTGGCTCCCAAGATGCCACTATCGGCCCCGCCCCAGAAGACGTCACTTCTATACCAATTGAAACAACCCACCTCCTAATAACCTCATTTCCAATTCCGGTCCCAAGATCCCTCCTCTTCCTAATTTTCATCTTTATATCTGCCATGTTTCTTAACCTGTTCAGTTCTGTTTTGGACTCTTGTCTGTAAAGACCATTTTTCTCAACCTTTTTGAATTTGTAGCCAATTCACAAGTATACGGGAGGCTGCACCAAACCACTTTGTTGTGTCAAGGCTTGATCATTTACCACACAGGCTACATTGGCTTACACTGGAAAGACTGTGCAGACAACTACTACTTTATGGGAGAGAGACAAAGAGGAAAAAACACCCAGGACATCTCCGCAAAAGGCACATGGGGGACTTTGAAGTTAACTAGAAGAAGGGTCAGTGGTCCGATTAGACCAAACTTGAGCTTTCCTTTACACCGCACATTATCAAAAATAAACTATGCTTCTACATTACAGGCCCTAGAAGGCTTGTGAAGTTAAAATGAAAGCAGCAGAATACAGAAACATCCTAGTGGAAAAGTCTGCAAGAAACCCGAGCCTTGGGAGAAATTGGTTTTCCATTGCGACGGACAGCTGGGATGCATCCTTAATGGATGGACCAGGGGAGCGGTCATGTACGGGGCACTACCTCCTCCTGAGCACTAGACGGCAGCCCGCTTGGGGTGCAGTGGTTCCTCAGATTCCCAGAGAGCTACAAGGGAGATGGAGTTCAGCACAGCCCTGTTGGCTTCTGTGGGTACCACCAGGGAGTGCTGGAGGAGCAACGGAGCACTAATACATCAGGCTTCCACCACACCTGGGAGTACTTCCAGAAAATGGTGATGGACCACCTGAAGTACTCACGGGTGCGGCATAAAAAGAGTCGCCTGTCTTCATTCGGGGAGCCTGAGTCGAGAAAGAAAGAGCGAGCGAGCTGGTGAATTGGTGTTTGCTGTACTGTGCTGCTGGGAAACAATGGGAGAGCATTTCCCACATCAAAATAAAAGCTGTGTGTGTTGCTGGACTTGTGCCTGATGTCTGTCTGTGTCAGGCCTGGGCAGCTGGTGCACCCCCTGGTGGCCACACCATCAAGACAGCGACCCCAAGCATAAAGCCAAAGCTAAACAGAAGTTATTTTAAAACAACAATGTAAATATCATGGAGTGACCAAATCAGAGTCCAGATCTCAATTACACCTGGGAATTTGTGGCTGGACTTGGCAAAGTCTGTTCAGTCACGATCAGCATGTCACCTCATAGAGTTTGAACAGTTTTAAAAGAACAAGAGGAAAAATGGCAGAATCCAGATGTGCAAAGATGATAGAAAAAGAGATCTGTCATGGCTGCCTTCCACTAAGTGCTGACTTGAAGGGCATGAATACTTATGTGATCAGCTATTGTGTGTTTTATATTTGTAATTAATTCAACTTGGCAGAGATCAGTTTTCAATTTGACATTAGACACAATATCTTTTTCTGTCAATCAGTGTCAAAAAAGCCAAATTAAATCTATTGAGATTCCATGTTGAATATCAATAAAAGGTGAAAACTTCCAATAGGTGAATACTTTTTATAGGCTCTGTACACAAGATTAGAAACAACCCGAGACCCGACTATAAAGTCCAACTACATTTTTTATATTCTCTCAGTCCAAAATAGGCAGATTTTCAAATGCTTATTAAATGGGGGGTGTACTGTGTGTCCCCCCATGGAGACTCTGGAATGGAGAACAAGGACTTCATTTGATGATCTCTAAACAGAGGTGGCTTTGACCCCACTGGAGTTAAGACTTTTAACAACACACTGCAAGAATTGAAAACTCATCACAGAGTGGCGCAGTGACAGCAAACTGTCGGGCAAAACAAAGGAGCCGATTGTGAAATTCAAGAAACTTGGAAGGGGTCATGGCATCAAGTGACATGGAAAGACTGAATAGTTTTAAATTCCTAAGGGTTCACATCACCGAGGGTCACTCATGGGACTTCAACAGTTCAGATCTCGTTAAAATGACTCAAAGCCATCCTTCACATTTGGAGAAAGCTTTTCAAAGTCGATGCAGCTCCCCAGATCCTTGGCGTCATCTATACTGAGTAGCTCCATCATAGGCTGGTATGACAACTGTTCACAAGCCCTGGCAGCCGGTGGTCAGAATAGTCCAGTTCAACACATACACACATATCCTTAAAAATATACTGAATGTAACCACAACCTCATTTTTACAGTACAGGAGGAGTCCCCAGCTGAAACAAAATTAAGGCACCTTTGCCCACCATACAGGTAAATTTTCAATGCTGATAGACTAGTAATAAAACAGCAAATGACTGTACATACAGCCATGCCTCCCCTCTGCTTTATTTGTATGGTGGCATGGTTGTTCATAATTCAATTTTATTACTAGTAAATGAAAATCCACAGTTTTAGTTTTGTAAAGAATTGGGAGGCACTGAACCTTAACCAGTATGGTGGCCTACGGCAGCTCTGAAGTTAAATCAATATTCAATACATCACAGTGGTCTGTACATTTATATACATAAACTGCTTATGAATTTGTGTATATACACAATATAAATTTTATTTCTACTTACAATATATTTTCTATCATATTGTTATACAGTTTGCTTATCATATATATATATATGTCTACATATGGAAGTGTGTGTTTCTGTCTGTCCGGGTGGAGAGGTGAGAGGTGGAGTTGGGTTAACGGCTCCACCTCCGAGGAAACTCGCTTAGCCGTTAACAACACAAGTGATGCCAGCAGGTCATCAAAACAAAACCTCAGAAGAAAGATAAAGTCGCTTAGCCACTAATATCGGCGAAACGGTATCCCTTTCACTTTTCCTCCCACTGCTAATGCACAAGCGATGAGAGAACGTCGGCAAAACAAATCCTCCTAGGAGAGACACGCCCAGAGTACCTCCTTTTAATTACCGGACATCTCTACACTTCATTTTTTTTTTTTTGACGATTTCAATAGTTTCTAGGACCCAGGGCTTTTTACACCACGGGCTTACACAGCTAGTACTTTTATAATACATTCTTGTTTTATTCTTTTCATTATTATGCTGGGCAAACACCCAAGTTCTTAAATTACAGCAAAAGGAGAAAATGGTGCCAACTGGTTTATTGCAGCAAAACAATATTAGCTTAAAATGATAAAAAATGTTAACCCAGCCTGGAACTGGTGAAGTCTACACCAACTGGGACCTCTGCCTCACTTCTACACCACTACCACCATTTACAATAAAGACATGGTAGAGGAAATCTGTGTAACATTTCAAAAATATTAAAAACCCATGTCCTTAATTTTCCTCTTTCGTGATACCCAAAATAGAATGGTTTCAGAAAGTATTGACTCCTTCACTCTCTGCACACTTTACTGTGTTGCAGAATTCATTTTAAACGAATGCATTTGCTATTTTTGCCCATCATTCGAAACTCAAAAACCCACAAAGACAAGGTAAAAACACATTTTAAGAAAGGTTTGGAAATTTATTAAAAATAAGAACTGAAATGTCTCACTCACAGAACTATTCAGACCTTTTTAACAAGTGTGAATTGTTGGCCTTATATATACAGGTGCATCAGTACAAAAAACAAGCCATGAAGTCCAAGGAACTCTGTAGGCCTCTGCAATCAAAACTAGGGTGTGGCAAAGATCAAGTCAAGGGGCTAAAACCATTTCTAAAGATTTGAGTGTTCCCGAGAGCGGTGACCTCAATAAATCTGAAATGGAAGATCTTTTGAACTACCAGGACTCTTCCTAGAGTTGACATATCAGCCAAACTGAGCAACCATGCAAGAAGGACCTTAGCCAAGGAGGTGACCAAGAATCTAATGGTCATTCCAACAAATCTTCAGATATCCTCTGCTGAAATGGGAGAACCTGTCAGAAAGATGACCATCTCAGCAGCACTCCATTAATCAGAGTGGGTAGATGGAAGCCACCCTTGAGTATAAGGTTTGTCACCACATATAAAAATACTCTAACAGTGTGATGTAAAATCCTGTGGTCGGATGAAAGAAACATTTTGTGCAGAACTCTAAGTACTATGTCTAGTGAAAATCAGGCACTGTTCATCACCTGCCTAATGCCATCCCTACAGTGAAGCATGGTGGTATCATGCTTTGTGGGTGCAGGGACAGGAAGACTGGTCAGAATTTAGTAAAGGATGAATGTAGCCAAATACAGAGAGGTCCATGAAGTAAACCTGCTCCAGACTGTATATGGTGGTCCAGATCTAATTCTGCAATTTTCATTATGCTTTATGCTCATTATGCTTAATGCTATAACTTATTAAGTTTATTACATAGAAAATCACCCAAAAAATCCCGTACCATTGAGAAGTGTGTGAACTGACAACATGAAGAATCGTCTTTGCACCGAACTGGAATCATCTCGCATAAATCAAAGTCATCCAGACGATCTGGATCTGCATAATTAGATCCAGGCCACACTGTAATTTTATCTCAGACTGTTGCGATGGTTCACCTTTCAGCATGATAATAACGTGAAGCATACAGCCAAGAGAATGCTGGAGTGTCCCGAGGACAAGTCTAGGACTGTCTTTGAGAGCCCCAGCCAAAGCCCAGACTTAAACCCTACAGAACTTCTGTGGACAGACCTGAAGATGGCAGTTTACCAACACATCCTATCCAATCTATCGAAGCTTGGGGGGGATCTACCAGGAAAGAAAGGAATAAACTGCAAAAATCCAGGTTTGCCAAGCTATGAGACACTTGCCCTAAAAGACTTAAAGCTGGAATGGCTACAAAAGAGCTAGAAATTAAGACTCTAAAAGCTTCTATGAATGAGAGATTTCTGCATTGAATTTTTTTTAACAAATCTGCAAATCTTTCTGAAAACACGCTTTCATGGGTTATTGACTGAAGATCCATTTATCCATTTAAAATGAAATCTAAATACTGTACAATTAAGTATGCAGAAAGTGAAGGGGTCTGAATATTTTCTGAATCCTCTGTGTATATATAGTAGTTTTTGATAGTTAACAGTTTCAAAAGAAACGTCTGACTCATGTTCTTTCTTTTTTTCTTTTGATTTAAAATTCGAAAAGGTTATTTTAATTTTATACAGTAATAAAAAAAAAGAAAACCAACCATGAAGTAACTCACAGGAATTCAAGTCAAAAGAGCTGCTATGTAATCAAGGATATTCCCTCAGCAGTGAAGTAAACATTTTGTGTTTTTGGCTAAAGTGACACACACTTACCTAGAAATCAGAGGTCTGTTCCAAAAGCGGTCTCTAGCACTCAGCTTCAGTTTTCTCCATTGAAGGGATTTCTTTCTAATCTGGGAACTGCTTTGGAATTGTGCATAAAAAGAATACTGCAAATACTAATACAATTAATCACTATATACAAGGCAAGAACAATCATTTAGTTACTGTACATTAAATGAAAGCTAACATTGTAAATATAATGGGGGACGTTAAAGAACAAAGTATTAAGGGAGTTACAACTACAAATTAAGATTTAATTGTTATACTTTACAGGATTATATAATTATTATATATTATATAAATTATAAATGCTAACTTTAAAGAAACATTGCCTTTTTTTTCTTAAGTTTCAGACAGTAAATGAAATGTATCTCTTTCATCAAGAATCAAAGATGTTGGATGGATCTCCAGAGACTTCAACTGTACTTGATAATGAAGATGAGGTGAAGGGAATCAACAGCATTTGGTTCACTTCTTGATTCAAAATTCAGTAGGGCTTGGTGTTGCGTAAAATGCTCAGGTTGAACACCTGTCCTCTTAAACATCCCTGACAGACAATGTTATTGTGAATAGTGTCAACATTGAAAATTACAAGAATTGCAGAAAAACAATCTGACCAATAAGGTTTTCATCATTATTTGCCATAAACTGTACCAAGGTTAAATAATATAGAAAAACAAAGATGGGCAAATGTGTGGCTAAAAAGAAATTAACCCTTCTATTTGGCAATACTTTGGTTCATCATTCTCATTTGTTTTGAAGCCAAACAATTTAACCAGAGTTATCTGTTGCCCAAGCAGGAAGGTGGTTGTTATGAGATATCCACAAACAACAAACTCTAGTAGTCATTTGTGCATACACCATCCCACAGATACCTCAAGTTTTGCCAATGCTATCATGAAGGTAAAATGCTAATCTCACTGATCATTAATTATTGGTACTTCTGGATTAAGAAAAAAGCACAATATAGAATAAAGGTAGTGCCGAGAATACCACATGCATAAACGATGTTTGCGTTACACTTTCTCTCCGTGACATTTTAAAGCAATTTGTTTTGCTACTCCAGAGCCATCAACTCGTCCAAAATGGTCAGTGATAGTCTTGAGTTAAATTAAGTGTCATCTCTTTTGATTGTAACAATCCGCATCAAATTCTTTGTGGAAGAACAACATCGTAACGTGAGCCACTGGCAGCACTGCTTTCCTTGTGGATTGATGCCCCTATGGAACTGACCAGAGAGCACAACATGCTTTCCAACCATACTGGCTCAGTAATGGGTTGCTTATTCTAACATGACTGGATTGTCACTGGTGGCAAGATACTATAGCGCTGGCTATGACACACTTTTTAATAGGTTATTATTTATGAACTCTCATACCATTTCTTCTCAGCCGCCTGAAAGGCTGCAATCTTTCACAAATACAGGAACATTTCAGGTGACACATCCAGAAACTGGGCAGCAATAGCAGTCATTGAATGATCCAGGCCAGAGTTTCTCTCATCAGTCTGGACCCTGTTCATCTATTCAGACTGACCAGAAGCAACCTTGAAGCTGTGATGAAAGTTTCATTAAATTATTATTGTCTACAAATAAGCTTTCAACCAGGACAAATCCTGAATACTATTTTATTTCACATAAGTTATGGTGCTTTGATGTGCAGTTTTTAGTATGTTATGGTATGGATCATAATTTATGAACTTTTCTAAGACACATTTCCACATTACTGTGTATTCATGTTGACTGTGATCAAAGGTTTACAAACCATGTCAAGGCAGTACACTGATTGTGTTTTATGATTTTCTGGGGTTTATCATGTCTAAATAATATCGTTTGAACTGGATAATCCTTATCATGTATCTCATATATTCGGGAACATCTTATATACACATTCATTACAAACCTATTAGTTATTTCTAACCTACAGGATTTCATTATTTTGTAACAACATTTACTAATATTTTTATATACAGAAATAATTGTTTCATATGCATCAGGTGGCAAACCATTCTCTTGTTTATTATTTTATTTAACTTACTTATTTCATGATGTTTAACAGTTGGCCAACTATATAATCATGCATGGATATTAAGTCAACTTGTTGTGGACTTGTAAAGGGAATTAGTGTAAAATGACAGCGATTAAAATGGTTATTCTAGGCTTATGCAGCATTTTATGAACTTATTTTTGAGGGGAAAAACGTGCACATTGAGTAAAGCGCCTTGTAGCGGCAGTCAGGATGGGGTGGGGTGGAGTGAGGTCTGTGCCTGTCTACTACCTCCGATTTGCCGATAACTAATCATGCAAAGGTGGGTAATGTAACACAGGTGGGGTCTGACATCTCGAGCCTGTCCATGTCTGTCACTACTCCTCTGATGTCTGTCTTAGTCCTATTCTGTAGCAGAGGGTAGCTGGCTAAAGACGCATTTCAAGATTCTAGTGTAAAAGCAATGCGTGCACAGCCTATTTCTATATAATCAGGATACAAGTGCCTAGTGTAAGAGGGTATTTACGATGTATTCAATCGCAGCGTTCAAATCATTGACAAAGAAACATCCACTGGAAATGCAAGTAGTAAAAAGCTGATTGACGATGATATTGACTAATCAGCACAAGCATAATATACAGTAGGACACAAACTTAAACACAGTTCAAATTCAATTGAAAAATAAACATTAAAGCTTAATAGAGTCCTGAAAACATGATTTAATAAATTAATACTGGTATATGCATGCGCAAACAAAACAGAACCTTGTACAAAGAAACAGAACCTAAGCAATCTGAAAATGTTGCAGTTTTTAAATGTGACCACCCTTGAAAGTTGACTAATTTAAATGTACATTCATAGTGTACAGGTTATTTTGTTTCGGCACAAACAAAGTGACTGGACATCATGAATACAAACAAAATTCATTAAAGGAAAATCAAACTTCCTTTAAAAATTAAATACTGTGTCTTGTTAACATCTAGATTTAGCATTTCACATGATGTGCCCCCTTCGTATGTGGGACAACAACCAACAGGACAAGAGAAAACAAAGTCACAATGTCTTAAAGTTCACAGAATTAAAAACATGCTGAATAACTCCTAAAAGCTATTCACAAATATAATGCCACCAAATTGAAGTGAATTGTTTAAAACAACCCCCGACAAAAATGGGGAGTCCGTCATGCAATCAAGTTAATTAGTATGACTGCACCTTTAACCCATTTATGGGGCAGAAGTAAGCAAATGTTTTCTTTCTTTTAATAGAACATCAGAGTGTGAAAACACAATAATAAAAAGTATCCTTCACTTGTATCTGTGCACAAAAAGAAATTACAAATCTGTAACATTTTCCCTTTGAAGCAGAGAAAATGAGGCAAAATTCTTCATTTGCAGTCTTATTGTAGGTTCTGTCCTTTTTAAAATAAAATGTCTTCATTTTTTATCAGGGATTCCACCACCTGTCTCTGATAGCGGATGTCATTCAAAGCAGCCATAGCATCCAGATCTGGGGCACGCATCAGTGTGGGGCCAAACACGATCCCCAGGTTCTCTGCATTCATCAGATTGTCCTTTTCATTCAGAGTAACCCTACAAAGAAAAACGCAACAGGTGGGTTTTGATCCACTAAACAAATAAGGGAAACAGTGAACAAATATTTAGCTTATTGTATGAAGTGTTATTAATTGTAAACAGTATTGTATCCACAAAAGAAAATATTTTAAGGAAGTCTCATTGGTGACCAGGCCAGTTACAACAATATTGCAATTGCAATAACTGAACTTTATTGTCAACAGCCCAACCATCAAATCACTGGATCACAATCCCTATTGCTGCTGTGTTATCCATTTAAACTATGTTTTTCCCTAGTTATTAACTAATATAACTAATAACTCAATAAACTCATATTAAAAAAAAAAAAAGCTCTCAAGCTGAAGTTAGGTTTGAAATTGATGCTTGAGATTAAATATTTATCGTCTCCTTAATGGTATTCCCTATTGAGTAACATTTTTAAATGACAGGAGTAAATGGTAGTTTACTCATTTTCCACCACTTATCTGAGTCTCTTTCCCCAGCCACACTTGCAACCTCATACTGTGGGATCCTAAGATGTTCCTAGGGCATCTGGAAGATATCCTCCCAGCTGATCATAAAACCTAAACAGGGAGGTGTCTGGAATGGAGCTGTATCAGATGCCCAAATCACATTTGGATCCTTCTCAAAGCAGAGGGTTAGCGGCTCTACTCCAAGCTTCTCATCCTCTCTCTAAGGGATAACCCAGCCATAGAAAGCTCATTTTAGCTGCTTGTACCCACAATCCCATTGTTTCTGTCCAAAGACTCATGATCGCAGGCGAGAGTAGGGATGTAGATTGCCTGGTAAATTGAGAGCTTCCCCTTTTGGCTCAGCTCTTTTTTCACCACTACAGATTGGTACAGTGACTGCATAACTGTGCTCGTTGCCCTTACCTATCCTATCTATCTTTCCACGCACTCGTGAACAAGACCCTGAGACACTTAAACTCCTCTACATGAGGCAGTAATTCACCTCCCACTAGGAGAAGACAGTCCACATTTTTTCTACTAAGGACCATGGCCTCAGATTTTGGGGTGCTGATTCTCATCCCTGCCACTTCACACTCGATTTCAAACTGTTCCAATGTGTTCACAGCCTGATGAAGCCAACAGAAACGCATCATCTGCAAAAAGAAATGACACAATTCTAATGCCACCGAACTGGACACCCTGCCCTCCCCGACTGCACCTTGGTATCCTGTCCAAGAAACCGGGCAGAGTTCCACACCCACTGGTTCAGCAGACATTATACAGAATGAAGAGTTTTCATGTTGTCACTGTAATTTAAATACCAGCTTGCAGGTTAATAGTCAAGCCAAATTGTCCTGGTATGCCTGTCCATTAAGTGCCTCCAAAGTTAACCACCAAAACAATTTAGGTGAGGCCTCCAAAATTCAGCCAAGACGCAGGCTCTTCATTGATCTGCCCAGTAGAGGCTCACTTATTCCAGCCAGGCCCCAGATATTAACTGCTGACTTCAGCTGGAGGACGTGGAGATTGGGACAAAGCAAGAGCCCCACAAGGAGGAGCGTCACTGTAAACAGCCGCCTTGATCAAAAAGGGACAATAAAGAATGTTTATTGATCAAAAAGGGGCAATAAAGAATCTTTAAAGCTGAAAAGAGGCAAAAACTTGCCTAAAAAGTTAATCTACTGTAACCAAGTCCCAATTTATTAAACAAAAGTCAAAATCCTTAAACAGGGTTCAAAAATGAAAGAAGAAAAAAAAATCCAAAGAAACAATCATGAAGAGTAGAACTCACCAACACTTTAGTGCATATAATATATAGGGTGGTCCAGATCTAATTATGCAATTTTCATTACGCTATAACAACGTGCAACGCAGGATGTTGGAGGAATTTGGACCGCCTGCAGTTCATAGGAACACGATCTCCCAAATCAACAAAATGCTTGAATGGACTGGGTGCGCCAATCACCCTAAATTTTATTGTTTTCCTGCACTGCGTTAAGAATTGCATTATTAGATCTGGACCACCCTGTATATAGGACTGGGGCTAATCCCTCAACAGAAATTGACAGGTGGCTCTCCTCTTGTGGGCTCACCCATAAATTACATGAGACGTGGAAAAACATACTCCCATACATAGAAACTTAACACTAATGAAAACTGAGAAAAAGATACAGAGTTATTCAAATAATAAATATAAACCATGATAATAACCAAAGGACCAAAAATAAATAAAAACGACAAAGAAATTTACAAGTAAGCATTGGCAGGTACATAAAAAATGCAAAGTCAATTCAGTTTGCACAAAAGCTTCTGACTTGTAACCTTTAAGTTCAAAGCTCACACATTTCACTTTTTACAGATTACTTACCTACAGTACAAGACCTTGGCTGATCTATTGATTAAGTGTAATTAACTTTATTCTTCTACTTTTAAGTGACAAAACTCAAAGTTCTAACTCTCTATTGTGCCGGTGCTTGCTTTAGATGCCATAAAAAGATCTGTGAAGTGCCATTTATCTTTCTTTTCCAAAGCTTGTCAGCAAATCTACATTCATTTTTAGGAAATCCTGGCAACTCTTTCATGCAATGATTCGGTTCTTGAGGCTGAAGGCTTTTCCTTCATGAATTTTTGTTGTGCATTTTCTGTATTTAAAAATTAGTCGTGTTGCACCTTCTCAGTGCAGTTTATGAAGTCTTACGGTAACGCTTTAGTTTAGGTACTGCAAAAATGTCTCTATTACTCATGTTCTGCTATGCTTATTAACATTTACAAATCATTAGTAAAGTGATCATTCATCTTAATGCACTGTGGCATATTGACATGCTGGTAAAATTAGTGAATATAAAGGATTCACAGGTGTTAGCACCAGTGTATTATTGTGGCTGCCAAGTATTCTCAGTATTCATCTGACACGTCTTCTGAGCATATCCACAGAAATTAACGAGACACATGCACGAGTTGCAGTACAAGCAAAAAATCGGGGGGTACAGTGTGTTCAAGTTGGAACGTGACCTTTTTGTTTACTAATACCATGTGACAGCAATCTGCTTTGCAGATCCTACAGGATCAATGTTTGCCTTGATGTTTGATGAATGGTCTGATATGGTATTCGTGCTACTTTTCTTCATCTGTTTCTCACACATGCAATACAAGCATTGTATATTCCCCATCGTAATGACGCAATAAATTTTAAACGTTTCACATACCACCTTCTGCTTCACAACAGCATCAGAAGCCTAATTGAGCCACAGACAAAATAAAATTTGAGACACAGTGAAGAAAAAAAATGGTCTATTTCATGATTAAAGTGGAAATTTCGACTTTAATCACGTAGTTTACTTTCTCATTAAAATAGAATGTTGTCAACGTCATCTTAAAATTAACCCAGTTGTTAATCACTACGTGTTTCTGGAGCTTCCTCCTGTACTGACAGCAGCGATAAGCAGCGATTGCCTCACAGAACACATTACATTTATGATATTCCAGCTCTCTGCACATTTAGAATCCTTAGATTTATACTTAATATCACTTTCATGATGAAATTTGTTAAAACATATATGGTACATTTTACAAATAAATTGTTCATTTAAATAATTAACACTGTTAATAATTACATGTGTGGGCGCAGCATGGTGGCAGAGCAGTAGTGGTGCTGCCTCACAGGGAGTCAGTCACGTCCCTGTTGTTCCCTGCCTGGAGCTGGAATGTTTTCCTGGTGGGTTTCCACAGTGTCTTCCGGTTTCCTTCCACGGACATGCAGGTTTGGGGATTTGGATTGATGCTAGTGTATGTGTGTGTACATAAAGTATGTAAACAAGTATAAACAATATACTACTCGGGTAGCAGTAGCATCCGCAGGCGCACGCGTCACATGAAGCAAGAACTGGCCCTAACACTCAAATATGCAATATCAAGAGAAATATGTCTCAGTTAATCCACCTTAGAACTTTCTAAAGTGAAGTTATTTTATTAGGCTATATTGCAGAGACGAATAATGGATGCTTTGCAAGTGTTAAGACCAAAAAAGTGTTTGCTATTATCTTGTTACATAATAGTTAATGGTTTATAGATACATTTTTGCAGTACCTAAAATAAAGTGTTACCAGTCCTACTATTAGCTGATCATTATATACCTTTAGTTTTAGATTTTAAATGGAACCAGAACATTTTTAATCTCAACTGACCAATCCAATATACAGTATAATATTGATTTAGTTTAATAATAATTTTGGTAATTGTTCACTCAAGTTTTAACAGTTGGCTACAACCTTATTTTGCTGTGAACTGCACACTGTGCAGTAGGTGCTTGATCAGATTTTTGAGAAAGACAGTCTAGGTGATCCTGAATTTGACCACTAGTTCACTATTTACCACTGACGAATATATATCCTGGGTAATAATGTGGCAGATATGCTTTCTAAATGCTGTCTATTAAGCTTGACTCTTTAGCTTGACATTACATGGAATTTGGACTTTTATGTTTAGCACCTGAGGGAATGTGAGTTGAAACTTATGGTCCGCCTGTTAATGACTCAATCAGGGCTTTACCTTTAACTGTCATTTTAGCATTTCAAACAGTGAGTATAATACAGTACTGGAAGAAATAAAAAAATGCATCAGAATATAGCTCCTCTATTCTGAACAAGACGGAGCAGACTTGGCATACATGACAAAGACCACGTTCAAGGTGACATTCTTATTTGTAGCTAAGGGAGTTTTGGGCTATAATTCTGGTTTAAAGGCATCCTGTATTTTCACCATGATGATGTAAAACAGATCTATTACTTATTGACCCATTTATTCTTAAATCAACAAACTGCAATTCAGAGTCAGGGGGCACTGGGACTCATCATGGTAGCAAAATACTCAAGGGTAAAGCACTGTTATAGTATTATTAAAAATGGAAACAAACTCAAGATTGTCTGAGCCAGCATTATTAAAATATTAGGGGAACATGTTCCTTGACCTTTATGTAATTAGTTTTGCTTTTGTTTAGCAGTCATCAGTCATACAATTTAAGTAACACTTATGTACAAATTTCCATGATTAATATTGTGTGCATTTAAATTAACATAATATTTTAAGCTTGACATTTAAAATAAGGTGCTAAAACAGTAACTCTGTAATTGTGAGCACTAATTATACTGTACATGTAAAGTTTAAAGCTATAGAGAAAAGCTACCTGATTATACAAAGCCAAGCTTGACTAACCTAAATCTCTGTGAAGAACGATGGTTCTAAATGAAATTCCTAAACATTCAATGCATTTTTAATACAGAAAATGTCTGCTGTTCTTCTTTACCTTTTCAAGTGTGCCATAAGATACCTCAGTGTTTCACAGTGTGCAGGTGGCAAAAGCTTCAGGGCTTCATGGAGCGCTTCCAGCTGCTCATCAGGGTCTGTCATCTCTGGAAAGCAGTTAACAATAATATGCTCAGATAAGCATTCATGCTTAAGTGGTAAATGCACAATGCGCCCTCTGGCAACAAGAAATAGGCCACATGCAATATGCAATGTGAATGAAACACTGCCATTTTATGCTTCAGACGTGCTTCACAGACAGAATTTTGCTATATATTTAAAGAAAAACAATCAAGGTTAAAAACTGTATATGTAAGCTTTATAGCAAAACAGAAAAGCCATCTTATTATACAAAACCAGTGAATGATATATGGAATTATTTCTTTACAATGATATTTGAGAATAGCAAATACTATTAGAAACAGCAAAGTGTTATTTTTTAAATAAGGGAAAACTGCACAATCATGCTTATCGTTTGTTTTAGTGACAGCTAAAGTCAACATTACATACATTTATTTTCAAAACTACTCAATCCAATTCTGGGTCATGGGATGCCAGGGACTATATGCTGGCATCACTGGATGCATGGCAGGATATAACCCTGGACAGAGCATTAGTTCACTGGGGAGAACACACAGGTGGACACACTCACACAGGGCCAATTGAATTGCCAATAAACCTAACCTGCGTATTTTTGAGATGTCAGTTAGGAAAACTGGGGGTAAATCCATTCTGACATGTAAAGAACTTGTAAGTTCATATAGACAATGAGGAATCTGTGACTCTCATAAAGTGAACTTTACATCACTGAAAACACATACTGTAAATCACAGATAGGGTATTTAAGAAAAAATAGTCTCAAATTCTCAAACACCACCGGTTAAAAAAAAGAATATTTCTAGGATAGACTTTTTTTTTAAAAACCAGGCCTTCCGTAATGGTGTTTTATGGACATGGCCATGTAAATTGACAAGTCTGTATTTTATTTCAGATCTGTCCGCAATTTTAGCTTGGATTAACATCTTTATTTCATGTTGTTCTTGACTTACTTGCAGCTTCGATAAACCTTGGATAGGCATCATAAGTGATCACTGGAATGGGCAAATCCCTAAAGTACAATTTAAGTGCACCAGTGATGATATTGATATCTTCATAAACATTCACAGAAATATCTGCCTTTTCACCATCTGTAATAAAGAAAAACAAGACCAGAAAGAAAAACAATTAACTCAGTCAACATATTATATGGGAGGAGTAAGTCAAATTTGTCACAGATCAGTAATAATTTAAATACCATATCAAGATCTGCTTCTGCTACATAGGAATATGACATGTATATCTAAGATGATGTTTGCTATCAATGATGCATGCTGACTAAAAATTACTGATGTTTCTTTTGCCTTCAGATATTGAAGGGGTTTAGGAAGAAGTGAACTGGGCTTACTTAGCTTTACTCATAAAAGTTTTTTTTTTAAAAAGTAGCCTGATCGATTAATTAAGCTATATTTTAAAAGAGTTACAGTGGTGTGAAAAACTATTTGCCCCCTTCCTGATTTCTTATTCTTTTGCATCTTTGTCACACAAAATGTTTCTGATCATCAAACACATTTAACCATTAGTCAAATATAACACAAAATTTCTCCAGAGCGCTGTAAGAGACTCATTGCAAGTTATCGCAAACGCTTGATTGCAGTTATTGCTGCTAAGGGTGGCCCAACCAGTTATTAGGTTCAGGGGGCAATTACTTTTTCACACAGGGCCATGTAGGTTTGGATTTTTTTTATCCCTAAATAATAAAAACCATCATTTAAAAACTGCATTTTGTGTTTACTTGTGTTATATTTGACTAATGGTTAAATGTGTTTGATGATCAGAAACATTTTGTGTGACAAACATGCAAAAGAATAAGAAATCAGGAAGGGGGCAAATAGTTTTTCACACCACTGTAAAACAACAAAATAAAAAAGTGACAAAAAAACTAGTTTGTTAAATAATGAATAAAGGTAAATTTCTGTTACAACGAATATCTTTACAACGAAATTCTCATTACAACGAAGTATTTTTATGATCCCGACAGCTTCCCTGTATGACACGAGTCTATAGAAATCTCGTTACTACGAAGTACATTCAGCAGATACTTTCATTACAACGAAGTGCACAAAAGACCTTGAAATGCCTGAATGAATCATCCACAGAGCAGTTAGTTCTGAGGCCACAGCTCAGTTGTGCACATTTGCATAACGATCCCCAAACAGAAACACTGTAATTTTTTTTTCTTTCTTCGAACTTTCCTCGTACTGTTTTTTTTCTGCCTTATTTTTTCACTGCACCACTGTGAGTCTGGTATTGCCCTGCTCCAGCAACGGACAAGCAATCTTCCACAGACGCTGCAATTGTGCTTTGCGATGCACTTCAGCGTGTCATTCCCGGTGGGTGGAGTGGAGGGGATTCCAAAAGTGTTCAGAAACCTCACATTATGAAGAAGAAATGGATGATTTGGCTTCTGATTGATACCTGTGCTGCCCACAACATGCTTCCACATTTAGATAGTGTTCGTGTTGAATTCCTCCCACCCAATTGCACAGCAGTGCTTCAGCCATTGGATTTAGGCATTATTAAAATGAAATGCCGAGAAAAATTCTCGTCAGCATAACTTGTAGGCAGGAGGAGATTAAAATTAACGTGAAAGAAGCTATTGAAATGATTGCAAACGGCCAGACACAAGTTAAAGAAAGCACTATAGTAACAAATACAGAATCTCATTACAACGAAATTTTCGTTACAACAAAATATTTTTTAGATTCCTGGGAGTTCGTTGTAACGGAATTTTACGTGTATGTTTACAGTCTGTGATAAAATCAAACCTAAGCAGATAAAAGTCATTTAGGATTTTAAAATGACAACTGACACAATATACTGCCCAGCACAACATTAATACATATGAGAAATAATCAGAAACGTACTTTCCTGTATGTTACACCTAAGAGCAAACACTGCTTGACCAATTTAGTCCTTGAACAATATGAACCATAATAACTAAGGGAACATGGGCAGAACCTAAACATCGAGCAGTTTTTTGAAGACCATAATAACAGTGATATTTTGTGTCAATTAGCCCTGTTCCATAAGGCGAATGAAAGCAAAAAATCGGCAGTTAAAAAATACCCCAATTTAAACAGCAAGAAATTAAAATGTGCTGCATATATCAAGAA
This sequence comes from Polypterus senegalus, assembly GCF_016835505.1. Classification (NCBI taxonomy): domain Eukaryota; kingdom Metazoa; phylum Chordata; class Cladistia; order Polypteriformes; family Polypteridae; genus Polypterus; species Polypterus senegalus. The sequence goes on from NC_053159.1 coordinate 180,941,606, forward strand.
CAAATGGGAGGGAGATTTTAGAAACAAACTACCTGTGGGCATACATGGTACCAAATGAATGCTTTATAATTACTAGTTAGGAATTTATTTTTTTATAGAATCAATACTTGTGGACTCCACTTGAAATGTTTCATGAACGACTTCATTCAGTACTTGAACTGACTAAATAGTCATAAGCAACGCATTTGCAATAGGACCCAGTATGCGTGTTTTGGAGAATGACAAACACAGATTGTTCTGACAATTATCCTTAAGGAATAGATCAAATAATATAATTTTACAGCATGACAATGTTGAAAAAGGCATCTTTTAAGGCAAGTTTAAAATGTTGTGATTTTTGGGTAACTACAAATTAAAAGAAAGCAGCAGATTGACATCATTTACATGACATAGTTTCATTTATGGGTATAGACTACATAATGTACATACTGAGTTGAGTAACAGATCACAACAAAATAAATAAATAATTCATTTTGCAGCACTCCTTTGGACAGACTGCAGAAAAATTGCCCTAGCATCTTCTCCTGCCATTTGTCAAGTAAGAGTGTTGTATCAGCATCATCTGTCAGACTAGGTAGTTCACTCCAGCCTTTCACTACCCTGTAATCATTTACTTGAAGAAATGCATTCTGGATTTGGTTCTCAACGTCTTATATAAGAAACTCTAGTACCATGTACCCAGAATCTTTAGGAACATCTGGCCTGAATCAGCTAATTATTAAAAAAAAAAAAGAGTAAGGTGAGAACCCAAGAACAAAACAGTTGCCAAGTTAATATGACTGTTTACAAAAGGGTGGCTGGGACATTGAAAGTTTTGTTTAAGGAGCAATGAGTTGAGTGAGTTTCCTTTATGTGACTGTCCTTACAGAATATTGCTGGGCAACCAAAAAGTTCAGTGTCACTGAAGACTCTTGTTTCAGTTGCCACTACCAGAAATGATATATTAAGCAGTTTTCATTTTATTTCCTATAATCTTAATGAGACACAGTTCACAGTGCAAAGATTAATAAAGAACTTCAAATTATAAATGAATGCCTGGAAATGGATTAATTAAAGAGAGAAAATAAAATGGTACATCTACAATTATTTATGTGGTTTTGGTGACCAGAACTAGACTGATCATTGTAATTACACAGTTTGTGCTAAAAGATATAAAAACTAAAGCTGGAAAAAAATCAACATTGCATATAGAATCTTACAGAGGCTTGATTTTGAAACTAACTCAGATTTCACTAGCTCTAGCGCTAAAGAATGTACAGGGAAAGCTAACAAAACAAAAAGCATGAAAAGTTCAACAAACAATCCTTCAGCTCGTTTGTGATGTGGAAATTATTGACTGAGTTAAGGTTAAAGCAGTTGAGACTAGATAACCAAAAGAATATAGAATTACAGTAAGTCCTTACCACTGTCTCACTGTGTGAAACCAAGCAGATGAAGAAATACAGGAAATAACTAATACAAGTGCAAGTGTGCTTTATGGTGCTGGTCAGTGTGAAACCTTCACAAGACAATGTGTTTTGCACAAACTTTTATAGTCAAGGCTTCTGGGACAAGATGTTCATAAGCAGAGTAACTAGCCAATTATCTGAGTCTAACATCATGTGGTCCCACAAACCCACGTGGTGTTTTTAGTATGAGATCAGCCTACCTAAGCATACAAAAAAGAAAAACTACCCATCTGTATGTCAAAGACAATATCCATGAAATCAGCCAGATTGCTGAATTGAGCAGCTGCCCAAGATAAAGCTCCTCCTCTAACACTGATGTTTCATTTGATGCCTCTATTCATTTCTAATAATCATAATGAAAGTAGTGTTCATTTTTTTGATTTTAGAGGAAGGGTATATTTTTTATTAGGGCTTTAAATCCACACTTCATAATATTCTATTATTTTGTATTATTTAATCATTTTAATAAATACTAATTTCAATATGCTGTCTGCATATTTTCAGTGATACAGGGCACCTAGTATGAGAAGACTGCCACTTTCTTTCTCACTGAGTTAGCAGGCTAAACCAGCAGAAAGTAGGATGGTTAGGACTAATGCATTGCTGGTTGGAAAGTGGCGTTAACCAAGCTGTATCAGCCTCCTTGTATCTAGGTTATCCTTGGGCACCCCATGATAATAAGGTATTCCTTCCAGATCATAAAGACATCAATGCAAGATTGACCGGCAGTTCTCGAAATGTCTCATGTAAAATGAGGTAGTGTGCGTCAGAGGTCCAGAATATGCTGTGACCCCACTTTGGGGACGCTGTATTGAAATAGGAAGGTTTGAGAAAAGTGTTTCAGTTTTATTTGAAGTATTATGGAAATCAAAAATTCACCACAAACCTCTCCAACAAAATGGCAATACACTGATAAAAACTGAGATTGTACAGAGAAAGCTTGAGGCTTCTGTCCATTGAGCAACTGATATTACTGCAGATATACAGGACTTACGTAAAAACTAAATTTGTTTTTCCCTGTCTAGTAAATTGAATTTAGCAGTGAGATTACATTTTAACTTTATAAAAGAATCTTAAATTGTATTATTTTAGCTGCAGATCATCTTCATCCTGGACAACAAAAATATCATAATAAAAACTGCAGTTATGCCTTTGCGGTACTGGTAACAGTATTTATAATATGCATAAAAAAAATTACCTCTGTCAAATGCCAGCTTAACATCTTCAATTAAATCACTGAACCCTGATACTCTGTACAGACCTTCAGATTTTAAACCTTTAAAAAAAAAACAAAAAAAAAACACAATAATAATGGGTAAAGTAGAACATAAATGATGCAAGTAATGGGAACTGGCAAGCAAACATAGCATTGTTCAGCATGCTATGTGAACATTATTAAAGCAAATAGGTAGAAACTGTGTCACAGAATTCCTAGATGTCATGTAAAACATTGGGTAATTTGTAAAAACACATAAACCCCTTACACAGCAATAATTACAATAGCTCTTTTGTATTTTGAAAATCTTTCAAACCATTAGAAGATGAAAAATACACATTTATGAATGTAGACAATGGCTGAAAATTTATCTTCTATAAAAATAACATCATAACAGTCCATAATAGTGAATGCAAATGAGCCGTATCCTTAGGGAGCAGAATAGTAAACACAAAAAAAAAAATCCAGACTCCAACATAATTAACTATTCCCTGTCAAGGCTAGATAACTAAGCCCACAGGACCTCACAATAATTTTTCTAGCATTTCAGAATAACTGAATAATTTGTTAACATTTACAGGTAGTATTTAGTTTCTTAAAAGGGGAAAGAGTTTCTTTTTGTTTTAAGAGGGAACTGAGAATGCAAAAGGAAAAAAGACACCTTAAATGTTGTATGTCTGTGAGAAAATACTGAAAATGTAAGAATTACTATGGGAAAGAGCCAATCAGGGGAATATGCAAATAAAATATATGAATGTTAATGACTCAAAACATCTGTTACTAAATAATCTCACTCAATATAGATTTTGGAAGTTGTCAGCAAAATTATTCCCATGATATTCCTTAATCTCTATGCTCCAGATTGGTAACTCCAATTCCCCTCTTTTATTTATTGTTGTCAGTTTTTACCTCTTGATTCAATTTCACGTATGCACATGTCCACTACCATGGGCCTTTTAGTATTGTGGGCTTTCACGAGAGTGGTGAGGTCACAGCTGTAGACCTTTTTCACATGTTTCAGGTCAGGCTTGCAGTCGTTTGGAACCATCTTGGAACACTGCTTGTGAACATTCAAACCACAGTCTGTGGAAACAATGGCAGATTCTTTCAGAACAAGGAGAGACTAATGAAAGGAAGAAATAAAGATGCAATATGTTTACATGTGAAACAGAATAGTGTGTTTACAAGCATTTACAAGCCAATATATAGCATCTAAAGTGCGATTCCTCACTGGAAACCATATGCTGCTTACAAACAGTGCAGACCACAAATGCAATAATTTCTCTTAAGTTAAAAAAAAAAAAACAACAACAAAACTTCTAAACAACAACTGTGAGGCCTGTAGGTGCCAGTCATATAAAGAGATTTTCAATGAAAGGATAATGGAAAATAAAGGAAATATGTTGTGTTTTTGATACCTAGGTTTTTGTCTACAGATTTATTTTTCTTAGCCATGTTCAACATGAATGACCCTTGACATGGAAGAGGCTTACAATAAAAAAAAAAAAAAAGTCCTCTTTGCTGGTGGAGTTGGGAACTATAAAGCGCAAGGTTGCTGAGTCAATCCATTTACTGAACTATCTTGTGTCCCTGAGCATGTCACTCAAGTCCATCAGTTCTCCAATAAATGCAATCTACAAAATAACTGTACTGTGCCTGTGATTTATAGGTTGTTTTGTGGTTAGGAATCAAATTGAGTAACTACATATGAAAAGTGAACACCAAACTGGTCAGTCCATGAAATGTTAAAATTAAAGTCACTAAATACATAGAATCCTAGACATGATCTATCTGTGTGGAAAAATATAATTTATACACTAAGGGGTTGGATCAGTGGTGAAAGCTTCACAATCTTTAAAGGATAAAAAGAGACCCACTCACTTAATAGAAACAATGCTCCTATATGACAAACTGGAAGTCTTTACCACTTAGGTTATATTTCTGATATGCAGTATACAAATTAATAAATGAAAAACAAGCTTTAGAATTTATATTTTCACAGATGAGAGGTGGATTTCAAACTGAAAAGGAAAATGCATTCTGCAAATCTAACCCAGTGTGATGCCCTAATTATTTCAATAAGATTCTTCCAGTAGGTTTGCAAGTAGAACTCAATGGAACATGCAATGAAAACAAACAAACGGCAAAGACATTAGCCAAATGATAAGTAATATGACCACAGATAAGTTGCCTTTGTGCAAATATCAAGTAACACGATTTGTAAGCCAGAAACATTACTTTTTTTTATGACAGTTATTTAAAAATGCATGTAGTTTTTAACATGAGCAAAGAGAACTGCAATTCTGATTTGTGCAAAGACAGCATCTTCATTGAAGTTAATGATGCATTAGTTTAGATATTTACCCAAAGCATTATCATTCTACATTTTTTAATCAACACCATTGTAAAAGTATAAAAGAGCAGGCTGTGCTGCAGACAACAAAACACCTATTTTTATAGCTTTAAAAATAGGACAGACTGTATATTGAGGTTTCCTTTTCACTGCTTAAACAGAGTTTAAAAACACATTCATTTTTTATTAGTGTATAAACATGCTGTATACTCTCAAGAGTCTGAAAATATACATGGTGTAGACAATTTTGTAATTTAATTTTTTTGATAACTGACTTAAAGCAACGCCTGAGGGTTGCCTTAAGGGTGGCAAGTGAGTATACGAGAGTGGGAGACTGAGAAACTAGGATTTCAAAAGGCCAGAGAATGTATCAAAAGGATCAAAATCCTTTTGTATACTGGGAGAACCACAGGATTATGTACCACTCTCATGCATAGTGAAAAGCAAATTGTGTTTTGTGTTGCTTTAGAAATGGCAGCTATTCCTGATGACTGGTGCCTCCATTACTCCTTATGTAAAGTATGTGCTTGTTTCTAACCCTCAAGCCGCTTTGTCATTTAGACTGGTGAAGTTCTTTATTAGCCTGACTGTCTGTCTGAACTGTAAAACACCTATAAAGAGTAATGCTTAAAAACTTAATAAGGCTAGGAAGGATTACTCAGCAAGGACAGAATTTAATTTGCTAGAAACTGGTTACATGCAACAAACACATTCCCATCATGAATTTGTCGGAGAAAGCTATAAAAACTTGAATGACCTGGGCTAAAATCCAGACACCTTGGCATTACATCAGGGTTCTGTCCAGTGTCTCAATTTTACTTTTATAATTATAAATAACTCCTCGTTTCTCTGGGATAAATTATTAAGCCTGTTTTTCTTTGCCAATTATTAGGTGTGTCGCACCCTATCAGCATAATTCTAGACTTTAACAATATTGAAATTCCCATGGCATACTCTGGGAAAATCATTTTGGTTGATAGTTTTATCATTATTTATTTGACATCAGCAGCATACTTAAAGGAACAACAACGTTTATACTAAAAAAAAAAAAACACTTGTGACACTGAAGAGAGAAATATGTAGATGTGCAAAAACTTTGTACAAATCAGTTGTATACTGAAGAGTCTTTCTTGGTCCTTTTATCGCGTTTTTAGTCACAATCACCGAAGAGGAGATCAAACTGCAAAGATTTACCTTTAAATACAAAAACTGCCATGGCAGGAAGTTTTGCAAAGATAAGTTCAACAGAGAACAGTCATGAAAACAATGAAAGACACAGGGTCAGAAGCCCGAGAGTACTGGATGCAATAGGCTATATGCACACTGTAGTGCTGACATACTTCCAGTGAAATCTCATCCAGCTCAGTCACTTTCATTGTCCATACTGAAAGTTGTGATTTTACTTTAGTGGGGAGAATGTCATAGAAAAAGGTCAAGTTTCAGCATACAGATAGCTCCACAGCTGAACATTGTTGTGCACCTTTATGTCGAGCATCCAGTAAGAACAACAAAGTACTTAGTTTATATACATCTCCCTCTGATGTGAGAACTTGATCTAAATGGATCATAACTGTACAGAGACAGAGCTTTATGGTTAGTCCCTATACCAGCGTCTGTAGTCAGTATTTACAAAAACAAAACCTAAAAATCCAGGAAATGAGATGGGGCAGCGACTATTTAAAAAAGGGACTGATTCCTGCGTTGTTTGAATAGAACAATTTCAATGTTCCACTTTGACGACCGAGAATTTGGGAGAAGAGTAAGCGACCAATGGAGAATGACACATCAGGTGAGGAGAAGGATGATATAATCCTTGAGAGACCATGACAATGCTCTGGCTCTGGATCCACCAGTTGTCAACCTAGTGCTTGATGAAAACATGTCTTTAAGAGAGGAGATCCTCCAGCTGTGGAAACAAATTGAGACCCTTACAATGAAGCAGCAGTTTTGGCATTCACCATTTTGCTGGCTGTGTCAGAGACTTTTTTTTTCTTTCTTTCCAAGATATCCAGCAGACTCACGTTATTACATATTATGCATTGTAGCACTGGCGCCGAGTGCCACAGTGGATGGATTCTGTGCTCTTTCCATGGCTCTTTGAGAGATGGCTTGCTATTCTTAAAAGGATTGCTTGCCTTTTGCTACACTAGTTGGTAAAAGCATGTGTGAGAGTGTGCAGAAATGCCATTTTTATAGGCGCTCCTCCTATTGACGATGTAATACCAGCTCTTTCTTTGGTGACTCGTCCCTAGCTGATACAACTTGTCCAGCGCCGTTGCAGTGTTAACCTTACGTACATAGTCTTTAAACTTTATTCAGAGACAGGCGAATTATTGAAATTGTTTTTGTTAAAGAAGCCTAAAGTAATCACATATTTATTTCACGTAAGTTCATAGTAGACAAAAAAAGTTTTGAATACGTTTGGATCTTACCTTCATAATTGCAGAAGTAGCATGAAACAAAGTTTGAAGCCCTTTATCCTTTTTAGCTCCTGACATTTGGTACAATGATTAAATACTGTAATTCAACTTATGTCGTTTACCCTAAGTCTGGGCACGTCTTGAAGTGATCGGGTGAAAAATGCCATAGCTAGTCCAGTTTCATATCATTCTGATGCAGAATCCAGAAGAGAGTGTGCATATAGCCTATTTGGACTACTTTTGGCTTAACCAGTGAACACACAGTAGCACCAATATTTGTGCAGAATAAAAAAAGAAAATGTCCAAATCATACCCTGCTTGTGAGGTGATCCAGGGCTGCAGTTGGCAAGACTTTGCTCTCTTTCTAATGTATAAATTGGATATTTTACCCAGTGCTTAACACTTCTTTCGGGTAAGCCTTGACCTCATCATAAATGTCCTATATGGCAAACGGTCCTTCTTTATCACTAAACCCACCACAAAGTCTACTTTACTGCACATTTAATGTGTAACCACTGAAGAATGGCTATTATTCTTTTTTCTGCTCCCTCTGATCAGAATTGTTATTTTATTTATTTATTTTTTTTAAATATGAACGAACCAAATGTACATAAATGGCAATGGTATAAATATATCAAGACAGGTATTATCTACTGGCACATAACCCTAATGAATATGTCACATGCAGTTGATCAAAAGGTCTAAAGTTCAAGCATGATGTACATGACTGAAATCAAATATAAATTCATAAGAAAAAGCACAAACATGACCTCTTGATTTGAAAACATATACAATGCTATTACATTGCAATAAGCTAATTAACTGGACTATATGCACTTTTTGCATGCTTGTTAATCATAAGCACAGTGTTTACTTCTAGTTTATTCAATTTCACTCTACATTGATTCTTTGATTACAGAGACCAAAGCTTTGCTTGAAATGTACTCTACTCTTATTTAGTTTGACAGTTCATTTTGACCTATGGTAAAGATTATCAGATCTTTCCTCTTTTGCTAGTTACTGTAAGTAATATTTTGGGGATATTGGTTTATTTTTTTAATTTATAAGGAAAGCCTGAGTTATTTAACAATTTAGTGCTGCTAGTCTTTATGCTCTACACACATTCAAGCAATTTTACTCTCCATCTTTGTTTGACTTTGTTATTTACTGGAATTTTTTGTGGAAAATTATTTTTCCAGTAATTTCTCTGCTTGCCATTTCCACAAGATAGGAACCTTTTTGCCAGTGAGCAGATGATGTAGAGTGCATGATGCAGATAGAAAGTAGCGTTTTTTATCTTGCTCTGTACAGAACCAATTCTTTGTTTCCCTGCCTCCTTTCACCTTGAAATGTCCAGAAATATAAGACTCAGCAGCACAGATCACTGCCCAGAAGACTCAACTGCCAAAAGAATAAGCTTAGATTATCAGAACTACTGTGTTGCGATAAAATTATTCATTGTAGCTGCCAATTATCCATTGTTAAAAATATAGTAGGCCTATATTGTGTTATCTACTCTATTCAAACAAATGATAGTAATAAGTGAATATTATATACTTACGTAAACATGCGATTGAAAACCTGCATAGAATGTAATGAGGGCATCATCTTGCAGAGAGTCATTTAATTTTGAAAAGTGTTTACACAACACACTGTAGAATCCAATTTATGGACTTTTCTTGAGGTTGCCATCTAATAAATAATAATAATAATACTACATTCTCTGTTTTTATTTTTAAGATAGCTCTGGAGATTCTCCCTCTTCCAATAAACATGATTTTTTCTTGTCCATTCATTGTTCCCCTTTCACTTAACCACAACAAGCAAGCCATCAAACAAACTAAGACTGATCTCAGCAAGACTGTGTGTGGGCTGAGTGATGGTCTTTACTTCTCATATATAATTAATGCTGTTTAAGCATACTGAGGAACTTACTCCTACCAGTTCCATAAAAAATCTACCGATTCATCTTTACTCAAGCAGAACTCTACAGTATATTAAAGAGAGAGAGAGGTAAGGTGGGGGAGAGGGTCATGTGACAAAATAACTGCGATTTCAGCACATTGTGAACATGAAATGATACTGCACAAACAGATAGATAAGATAGATAAGATAGATAGATAGATACCAGTTGCTGGCTATAGCAGGCTCAAACCATTAAGGACAGAAAATGAGGAAATCTTAATTGAAGGAAAAAGAAAGAAAAAAAGTGCTAAAATTAAATTTCCTATATCAAATACACATATAACACAGAGCACCATGGGAAACCATTTGATTTACCCAATTCCTATTGCATGGACATAGCATAAATAAGCTACCAGGCAATATAATTAAATACATTCTAATGGAAAAATGCATCTTTTTTATTAATTATACAAACAGGAGAAGGAATACAGTACTTGAATTTCTTTACAAAATAAGCCACTTAAAAATTATGATGCAACTAACAAAAGTCACTTTTTTTTTTTTTTATAAAGAGGTGCTATTATTAAGAATGTCATATAAAACTGCTACTGGAAACATCTTCTGGATGGCTACACATTACTATACCAAGAAAATATATATATATATAAAAAAAGAATTTTACAAAGTACAAAATGAACACATCGATACACAGTACTACCAATTAACAGAAAGTTGGAAAATTTTCATCTCCTCAGCAAGCAAGAACAGAAAAAAAAAATCATTCTTTTGGTTTTTAGTATATTTAATATGTTTCTTTGTGAAGAATGGTGCTTAAAGGCTTATAATGGAGTAAGCCTGAAACATGTAAAAATATACAGCCTTTGTCTTATCCATATTCACACGTCGATATTCTCTTTCTCCCTCTCTGGACAAGTCTAATTGAAGGTTGCCATATATTTTAATCTTTGTAAATAATGCATCTGCTACAGTTAATAGCTTACATTTCCCTTGCGATAAGGATTCACATGTACACTGAGCTTAACTATGGAAACATCTGTTAAAATCTGGCAGTGGTTTCTCATTTGCACACATCTGATATACAAGACAAATCACACTGGCGATTGTTCCTTATACTTGTTATGCCATTAATGATATTTACTGGTACCACTTATGCAATAGTGCTAACAGCATGAATGAATCTTCAATGAAGGGATAAATAAAGTTTATCTAAACTAATTTTACCTTCTCTTAATGAGAATTACTTATAAAAAAAATAAGACCTCAAGGACATTCCTGAAAGGTGGCACTCAAGTAACTCGCATCCTGTTCAAGTTTAGAGACACCATTTATTTAATATTCCTTTTTTGTTACAATTTAATAAATGTTTTCACAGTTTTTTAATGCATCTTTCCTATTCAGTTTTTACTATCCCACAATATAATTTTGGGTGCTTTTTTGGACTCCTTCCTTCTATTGGGATATGAGGTTTGAGGCAGATGTTAACACAAATAGAGATTAATGGGAGACACAATTGTACATACTATGAAAGAGCATGGATGTCCACTTTTAACAGAAAATCCATTCAAAAATAATGCCAGAGCACTGATAAAACTCAAGCAAGTAAATCTAACTTAAAACCTTATAACTCTAAACATTCTCACCATTGTGTAGGTGGTATAGACTCGCTAATATTACTTTTGCATTGAAAGGTATTATTAGAATTTACACCTTTATAATTTGTAAATAACCAAACCAGCTAACAGATAAGTTTTATACAAAAAGCAACAGTAAGCCAAAATGTTGGAAAGAAGAAAGGTTAATCTAATGTGACTACATTAATGCTCACTAAATTTCAAAGAAATTTTAAAAATATTTCTTCACAAAAAGAAACATAATAGTAATATGTTAAACATAGTATCTTGAGGAGTCTCAAACTCTATCTTGAAATTACCTTTGACAACTGAGCTAAACAGGAACTGGCAAGCAGCACTGGGCTACAAAATATTTCCCATAAATCTACCTAGAAAGCTTAACCTGGTAGTGCCTGCACTGTATAACGGGGAACTTCACCCAGAAACAGAATTAGATTTACAGGCTGAGCACAGTAAGTAAACAAGCAAACAAACAGCAGCCATTGTCTAGAATGTTCATTTTGTAAACACCACTCTATAGTTAATCCCAAAACAGGGCCATTTATTAATAATTTATTAAGACTGACCTGTACAATGATTTAGACAAGTAATTTAGACAATTTACCGTAAGCAACGTGCTTAGTAGTGTCACACAAACTTTAGCCACTAGTCGATAAAACATTTAGTTTATGGTGTAACTCATAGAACATTAAATGTACAATATGTGAAAAAATGTGCATATTTGAAAGTATTTAATGGCTAATATCTGAGGTTATGTAGCACATTGTGTATATTTTAAGGTATTTAATGGCTAATATCTGTGGTTAGCCACTAATTGTGAGTAGCAGTAATACAAGTACAGGCTTATTGTAGACTGAAGACAAGGCCCAAAAGAAAAAAAAACTTTATAAACTTTATTCTACCACGTAGTTTAGAGCTCCAAACAGCATGTAATTATAACATACACAAATCTTTTTAAATTGAATAAGTCTATTTTCTTAAAATGGGGAAAAAAAGTCTAAGTAGACAATAGAATTAAAGAAGTACAAAAAGAACACTTAAATGCATACCAGCACACTTCACTCCCTGAGCAATGAGACCCCACATGAAATTTGCACAATATTCACACCAGTGAGGTCCTCTGAATGTGTGAACCTACAGAAAGAAAGATAAAAACATTTACTTTGAAACTTTATGATACTAACCGCTTCAATTACTTTGTTTTTGTTTGTGACATTTGAGAACTTTAAAAGGGGAAACATTAGAGGTGTTAGTCAATCAGAAAATTCATATTTATAACAAAAAACCTTTTAAAGACAAAGTAAAAAAAAAAAAAAAGCCAGCTATGTATAGTATACAAGTACAAATCTGTAAACCAAAATATGTAATATACATGATATACATGTACAGTATATTACATATCTATTACATATATATTTATGCATGTGTATTAACATACAAAGAGCACAAAACATTTTCTCTAAAATATGCCACACGATAAAAAATATATACACATTATATACATGCATGTAGCACACCTTTAAACACAATAGGAAAGCATGCAGGCACAAAATTCCCAGCCCCTTCCTCCCCCCCCAACTGAATCATGGTCTAATTAAAAAAAATAAATGGCACAAATCAAAAATATTTATCAAAAGACAGCAGCTATTGTAAAAACAGACCTGGACCGATGAGATAATGAAATAACGGGGAAAATATGAATACAAATTATTCAGGAGGAATTTATTAAAAATTGAGAAGTAGTCTCCAAGCGGGGGCAGGCAATAAGTCTTTGGTGATGCCAAGTGCATGAGAGGGTGTGTTGTCATGGAAATAAGCAATAACGACGTTGGAGCAGCAACATCAAAAGCTGCCTCCCAGAGCGAGTGAAACCAAACACCATGTTGTGATGTTCGTTACTGCCCCACTAGCACAGGATTCATTGCTAGATTAGTATCAGTACAGAGTACAAGTTTACATTATAGTCCTGATAAAACTAAATAAATAATATACGAGCAGTATTATGAAATGGTGTATCATCCAAAATACTTAAGTATTGGCTACTCTTTTCTGAGATCTTTTAAATGACATATTTGAAAATTTTCAAAATGAAAACTCTTAAGAACACACTCCTTATCTATATGTCTATCATAGTCACAACTTTACTTTTAATAGAACCATAATGGTAACTATACTTCAAACTTCAGACAACCCAAAACACGCGCAGATAAAATAATAATTAAAAAAAAAAAAAAAAGACAAGGTGCTTCTAGTCATTTTTAAGCTCCTGAACGGTTTATATTATAAATTCAAAACAACATTTACAACATTATATTCATTCCCACAATATTCTGCTGAATGCTGATAAGAATACCCTGTCTGCTACAGTTTAATATCAATTGTAAAGGATAACAATAGTCAAGGCACTAAAACTGTTTAAAGAAAGATGCACATCAGAGATGGCAGCTTTGTACGAGTCAGCAGTTTGGCTGCCCTCGACCAGATTCATTTCCTTTATTCCTGGGGCCTCAATTACAAGGAAGGTACTGTAGATATGGGAGGTATACTGGATACAGCTAAGTGGTAAAGTGGTGGTACCTAGTGCTGCTTTTGAAATCATGCTGTTGGTTCTTTAGCATCTAACTGCAGTCTGCCCACACAAGCTTTACATATTGGACACCTTTAGGTTTTATTTTATTTTTATTTTTTTTTGGAATCGTGCATTTTACTTTCATTCAGGCAGGAAATCTAACTTAAAGCTTTATTACTCTCAGCATTATTACCATTGTAAGAAGTAGGTAGCACAGACTCAATAATATTGCATTTGCATTGAATGGCATTATTAAAATTTAGTGCTTTATCATTTGTAAATGAGAAAAGCAGCTAGCGGATCAATTTTATACAAAAATATCAGAAAACTAAAATGTAGAAAAGAAGAAAGCTTAGTCTAATGTTACTGCATTTATGCTCATTAGTAACAGTTATTTTCAAACTGTTGCGAAAACTGATTATAGCATTATAAGCAACATTTTAATGGGGGTATACACATTACTCTGGGGGCTTTTCCTTAGAAAAAAGCATGCAGATATATAAACATATTTAAAAAAAATAAATAAAAAAGTTAATTTTGACGCTTACCTTAAAGTTGTGGACCTTCTCGTATTTCTGAGCACGTTCATTTTCCTTCAAAGTGGCCCTTCTCACCAACGAAGTCAGCTGTGAATAAGCAAACAGTTTCAGTGGTTGCCAAATTGTACTCGCTGGTTTCCGAGGTCCCATTTTCATTCCTAGTGCTGCTGCCAGTATGTCCTGCTGATGGCTTTCTTGCTTAGGCTTGTGAATGAATGACTTGTCACTTTTCAGGCTAGAATATGATTCTCTAGATGGCATTTTGGCAGGCAGAGTTATATCTGAATTTATCAATCTGATTTGCTTTACTGATTTTATTTCTAAAAGCTCATGTCAGTGCTCAAGAACAACAAATACTTTGACGAAGGGACATTGTGTCTTACAATGTTTTCTAAAAGACATTTGCTGCTGAAATAAAGAAGGCTCCCTTTGAAAACAGAGAAGAAATAGGACTGGTCAGCACAAGACCAGGACCTTTAAAGATGCTTACTTAAAAAGAAGAAAAACAAAAGCTAAATGCACTCTAAAAAAAACAAGCAAATAAAATGAATCTGTGCCCATCATTATCTACATACAAGCCTGATGCATTTTGAAACAAATGTTTTAATCTTCTTTCCTCTTCTTTTGAAAGGATATTCACAGAGCATCACAGACACAGCCTATTCTGCGTGTGATCAATTTCTAGCTACTGAACGGCTGCCAGGCTCTGTCTAGCAAAGGAGGGGGCCGTCCAACAGCAGTCACGCTGGATTAGTCAGGTCCTCTAAGGAAGCAGCTAACCAATGACAAGAAGCTGCCCATGCTGTATTGCTTTAAAAACAGGAGACTCACACTATTGCTGCCAGTAAACCCATTAAAAACAGAGCTAGCATATTACCTAAATGTTATACAATGCTCGCAAGTTAACTTCTCCCAAAGAAGACAGTTTGTTACCCTGTATTTTCCAATATTTCTACACTACCCCCCACAAAAACACTCGATGTTGTGCACATCACATTAGACAGTACTGTACTATAAAAAAGATGAGGACTATACCAGCATGATTCAATTCAAGCTGGGAGCAGACTTTCTAAACCACTGCTGCCGAGGTATTTAGACAATAAAATAAACACAATTGCCTGTGCCTCTATGAGAAAAACTGCTTTAATGTTTTTACTTTAACTCCTGAAGGTGCCATTTAGTTAATATATGCTTTAAATATATGCACTGTTGACAATGCTAACTTAAGAGAACTGTAAGAATTCAAAGTCTTCACCCTATAAAGTCATTACCCTTGTCATTTAGGTGCTGAAAACTCTCTTTCACAAAATATCATCGTAATTCATTTAACTGACTCATTATGCGACGGTGAGCAGTCACTTAATTGAAAAAATATATATGAGTGCGGCAGACAGCTGGGGACCCTACCCAGTCGAGACACCTGGACGGTCCACGAGATGGACAATACCTTCCTTGGGCCACGAGAAGGCAGCCACCTTGGTCTGCTTGGGGGCCACCTGAACAGAACTGGGAAGCTCATCCCTGTGGGAGGACGTGGCCACCGCCAGGGGGTGCCCAGATGTTTCTGGAACCCTGGATGACAGCACTTCCGCCACACCAGGAAGTGCTGCCGGAAGAAATCCCAGGGGGACCTGGAGTGCTTACGGGTGGCTTCATCTGACACGTCTGCCACACCAGGACACCAGACAGAGGACCTGGAGCCCTTCCAGGTAATTATAAAAGGGGTTGCCTCCCTCTAGTAGATGAGCTGGAGATGGGAGGAAGGAGATGGAGCTTGTGAGGAGGGGAGTAGAGGCGACGAAGAGAGAGAGAGAAAGAGAAAAAGAGACAAGACTGTTGGTGATAAGGCATTGTGGTGCTGTTTACAGATAAACGTGTATGTTTTGGACATTTATGGTGTCTGTCTGCCTGTGTGTCCGAGGCTGACTGTCCACAATAGACAGATAGATAGATGTGAAAGGCACTATATAATAGATAGCTATTTTAGTATACTCGGCAGGATAGATAGATACACACACACTCAGGAGCACATATATATACATATGGAAGTAAAGGTCTGTGATACAGTTTGGATATTTGTAGCTAGGAATCCACAAAGGGAAAAAATAATCAGATATCTTAAAATAGCATTTTATTCCTAAGCTTTTGACAGCCTAACAGGTTCAGAAGAAAATGATTAGACACACAGGAATCAAAGGCAATATATAGCAAATGAGGGAGGGGGTGAAGGTGCAAGAGGATGAAGAGGATCAATAAGGTGTGGTTCGGATGGTGTTAGTCATAATGTCTTTATTATTTAAGATGTTCTTCTTTTTAAACCTACATATGCTAGGTTCATGTTCAAATATCTGTTAATGGCATTTTCATTTGAGAGCTATGATTCAGCCAGCTCTCTAACCGTGTCTAAGTTAAACATGTGTGTATATTATATATATATATATATATATATATATATATATATATATATATATATATATATATATACATACATATATATACACACACACACACACACACACAGTGGTGTGAAAAACTATTTGCTCCCTTCCTGATTTCTTATTCTTTTGCATGTTTGTCACACAAAATGTTTCTGATCATCAAACACATTTAACCATTAGTCAAATATAACACAAGTAAACACAAAATGCAATTTTTAAATGATGGTTTTTATTATTTAGGGAGAAAAAAAATCCAAACCTATATGGCCCTGTGTGAAAAAGTAATTGCCCCTTTGTTAAAAAATAACCTAACTGTGGGGTATCACACCTGAATTCAATTTCCATAGCCACCCCCAGGCCTGATTACTGCCACACCTGTTTCAATCAAGAAATCACTTAAATAGGAGCTGCCTGACACAGAGAAGTAGACCAAAAGCACCTCAAAAGCTAGACATCATGCCAAGATCCAAAGAAATTCAGGAACAAATGAGAACAGAAGTAATTGAGATCTATCAGTCTGGTAAAGGTTATAAAGCCATTTCTAAAGCTTTGGGACTCCAGCGAAGCACAGTGAGAGCCATTATCCACAAATGGCAAAAACATGGAACAGTGGTGAACCTTCCCAGGAGTGGCCGGCCGACCAAAATTACCCCAAGAGTACAGAGACGACTCATCCGAGAAGTCACAAAAGACCCCAGGACAACGTCTAAAGAACTGCAGGCCTCACTTGCCTCAATTAAGGTTAGTGTTCACGACTCCACCATAAGAAAGAGACTGGGCAAAAACGGCCTGCATGGCAGATTTCCAAGACGCAAACCACTGTTAAGCAAAAAGAACATTAGGGCTCGTCTCAATTTTGCTAAGAAACATCTCAATGATTGCCAAGACTTTTGGGAAAATACCTTGTGGACTGATGAGACAAAAGTTGAACTTTTTGGAAGGCAAATGTCCCGTTACATCTGGCATAAAAGGAACACAGCATTTCAGAAAATGAACATCATACCAACAGTAAAATATGGTGGTGGTAGTGTGATGGTCTGGGGTTGTTTTGCCGATTTAGGACCTGGAAGGCTTGCTGTGATAGATGGAACCATGAATTCTACTGTCTACCAAAAACTCCTGAAGGAGAATGTCCGGCCATCTGTTCGTCAACTCAAGCTGAAGCGATCTTGGGTGCTGCAACAGGACACTGACCCAAAACACACCAGCAAATCCACCTCTAAATGGCTGAAGAAAAACAAAATGAAGACTTTGGAGTGGCCTAGTCAAAGTCCTGACCTGAATCCAATTGAGATGCTATGGCATGACCTTAAAAAGGCGCTTCATGCTAGAAAACCCTCAAATAAAGCTGAATTACAACAATTCTGCAAAGATGAGTGGGCCAAAGTTCCTCCAGAGCTGTAAAAGACTCATTGCAAGTTATCAGAAACGCTTGATTGCAGTTATTGCTGCTAAGGGTGGCCCAACCAGTTATTAGGTTCAGGGGCAATTACTTTTTCACACAGGGCCATGTAGGTTTGGATTTTTTCTCCCTAAATAATAAAACCATCATTTAAAACTGCATTTTGTGTTTACTTGTGTTATATTTGACTAATGGTTAAATGTGTTTGATGATCAGAAACATTTTGTGTGACAAACATGCAAAAGAATAAGAAATCAGGAAGGGGGCAAATAGTTTTTCACACTACTGTGTGTATATATATATATATATATATATATATATATATATATATATATATATATATATATATATATATATACATACATACATACACACACACACACATACTATACACATAATATACATACATATATATATACACACACACACATATACTGTACACACAGTATAAAAGAAGAACACTAGCAATGTCCATTTATTTTAGCTCTTTCAGCATGGTGCTATAAGACTTTTCACTATGGCTAACTCAATGTAAAACAGCAAATAACAGAATATATACCGAATGATAATAAAGTACAATTTCACCAATTAAAACATTCAAGAATTTCAAGTTACCACTACTCAAATTTCTGAGGGTGCCTTTGAGATTCCTGAAGTTCTGGGTAGGCAGAAGGCCATTCCTTTATGTGGCACATTAAAACCAATTCAGAACAATCACTTAACTAACAGAATGTCACTGAAAGGAAACTGGAGTATACAGAGGAAACCCATGGGGACAATGTGCAAACTTCACCCAGACAGTGACGAGACTAGCAGATCCCTGGTGCTTGGAAGGAGCAATGCTATACATTGTATTATCATCTGCCCATATTACTTTTGCCTGTACTGTAGCTCTTTAAAAACACAACACAGTGCCTTTATGACTTTTGTTTTGAAAATTGTGTTTGTATTATTTACTGGAAATATAGCAATCTTTTTAGTAGCAAAAGCTGTACTATGTAATACTGCAAAACACAATACATACCCCCAACCAAACAGCGCAGATGATGGAGCCAAAACCCACTGAACTAGTTCAAGACTAAGTGTATGCACAATGCCACAATATTAGTATGCTCTTGCTAGCCATAGACTGTAACTGCTACACACTCTCTCTCCATTTTTCCAAAGAAAGAGATGGAGGACATTGGCTAACTAGTAGCTAAAGCATCAAGCTAGAATAAACCACATGTAGGTAGTTCATGTGTAATTTGTCTCACCCTAGATTATGTATACTATTGTAAATTAGGTTTTTGAAAAGCATTAAATGAAGAAGAGTCTTTTCTCATATTTTACCAAGTTTTGAAAAAAATCATTTAAAATGAAATTTTTTTTCAATAATGATGATTTCCCATTGGACACACCATTCCTAAACATATTCATGAGACTAGTATTTATTATCTGAATATAAACAAAACTACTCTGCAGATTAGTCTCCATCTGTAAAATAACACCACACCATTAAAGCCTTGTAGCTATGAGTACTGGAGAGCCTGCATGTAGAAAGAAGCAATTAATTCACCATCAGCATTAAAATTCAGACATCAAACAAACAGATTCAGTCGGCAATATGCTGGTAGCTTGCGACGGTTGGAAAGAGCACAGCTTTGCAAGAAATGAAAAAAAAGACAAGCAAAAATGTATACTAATCAAAAGATAAACTAAACAAAGGATATTTGCAAGTGAACGGGCACAGTGTCCAGCCTGATCTTATCTGACCTTGCAGCAGTCTCATTAAATACCCTGGCAGCTGCTTAACTACCTCTCTATTGTGCCCCAAATCCCTTCATTTTATCCAACACTTTTTAATGACTACCCAGAGTTATATAGTCTTAACCTTCTTTATGGGGAGGGGGTAGCTATACAAAATTCACAAAAATATTTATTTGCCGGTGTTCAGTTATGAAAAAAAGGATGTAAACCAGACAGAAGATTACTGGGAGACAGCATGACAAGATAATTATCCATAAAATCTTGGAAGTATGGAAGGACCGTAAACAACATGACACTTAAAATAATTGATTGCACAAATGATATGAGAGAGGGAGCAATATACAATAACCACGTGTCTGCTTAAGGCGCTCTTCCTCGTTCTTTCCTAAAAAGCGATAGGATTGGCCTGCTATAATCCCATTACCCATATCAGATCTGGGTGGATTAACGGCTGCTAGTACTGTTCATGTTTTAAATTTTATACATTATTTTCTTTTTTCACATGTGGTCAAAGACCCTCTATTTAAAGCTTCCATGTGAGAAAGCTCACAAATGTTGTAGCCTACTAAAATTAAGTTGTTTATTCACACATTTACAGTTAACTGTTGCAAACATTGTTGACATTTATTGCTTAAGATCAAAACGACTACAAAAAAAAAAAAAAACATTTGTTGACAGACGTAACATTATGACCAATGTGGTGGCTCAAATAATAATTTAATGGTTTTGTCTGCCTGTGTCAGTTTCCAGCTGCGCAGAGACAATATAGTATAAGGACAGTATGTGTCATAGGCAATTCCATGCTGTTCTGTAATTGACATTCATTTAATCAATCTTTTGCAAAAACACACAGCAAATGAAGTTTATAAGAAAGATGGATGTATATTGTAACTCATTTGTGATGACAACTGATCAATCAAAGGCAGGACACTACTGATTGGCCTCCACATAGCTCCTTTAACTAAAATAGCTGGCTGGATTTATGGAACTTAAGATAATGTACACAGACCCTTCTTACTATAATGTCTATCTTTATGTACTGTATATAGATGTCTCAACTTGTGATGAAGAGGTCTATACAACAATGAAGTGAATACTGTATCACTTCCACTTATCCATGATTAATTGCTCCGATATGTAAGAAATTTATATAAACCTGTATGGAGGTGGAGGGTGTTAATGCAAGACTTCATTGGTGAGTAAATCTAGCAATACCCAAGTGTCCTTTAAGTGAGATACCAACATGTACGTGTCTGACTTGTGTAGAATGTGCTGTGTTATGCTCCTTCTGTTCCTGATCGTCTACAGGATGGATATGGGTAATTTGGCATGCCCAAATTCTACTGTTGGGATTCAAAATTTCACCAATTAGGAGCTTTACTTTCCATTTCCTGGACAAGCTGATTGCAATGTACGTCAAGCAGTCACAACACTGCCTAATATTGAATAGGTCCCCCATCAGAACAATTCTGCCCCATCAATGCATGGACTCTGCCAAGACCTCTAAAGATATCGTTTGGTATCTGGCACCAACACATTAGCAGAAGTTCCTTTAAGCCATGTACGTTGGAACTTCCATGAATCAGACTTGTTTTTTCAGCACATCCCACAGATGCTCGGTTGAATTGAGATCTGGGGAATTTGGAGGTCAAGTTCAGACCCTGAACTTTTTGCCATGTTCCTCAAACCTTTCCTGAACATTTTTTGCAATGTGGCTGGGCACATTATCCTCTAGGGTGGTCCAGATCTAATTATGCAATTTTCATTACGCTATAACTTAAGTTTATTACATAGAAAATCACCTGAAAAATCCCGGACCATCTAGAAGTGTGCAAACTGACGTCATGAAGAATTGTCTTTGCGCCGAACTGGAATCGTGTGCGTATAAATCAAAGTCATCCAGATGATCTGGCTCTTCATTAAATAGATCTGGACACCCCTGTACTATCCCCTGCCATCAGGGTATAATGTTGCTTTGAAGGGGTGTACATGGTCTTCAACAATCTTTAGACAGGTGGTACATGTCAGAGTAACACCCACATGTATGCCAGGATGTACTGTATGTTTTCTCAATGGAACACTGCCCATAACATCACACTGCCTCTACTGGCTTGCCTTTTTACCCATAGTGCTGTCATCTCTCTTCACCAGGTAAACAATGCACACACACCTGGATGTCCACATAATCGGAAAGAAAACTTGATTAATCAGAACAGGCCACCTTTTTCCACTGCTCCATGGTGCAGTTCTGAGACTCATGTGCCCATTTTTGGTGCTTTCAGCAGTGGACACGGGGTAGCATGAGCACTCTGACTGGCTTGCGGCTATGCAACAAGCTGAGATGCACTGTGTTCTCACACCTTTCTCTCATGGCCAGCATTAAGTTTTTCAGCAATTTGTGCTACAGTAGTTCTGTGGGATCGGACCAGACTGGCCAGCCTTCGTTCCCCATGTGCAACAATGAGCCTTGGACACCCATGACACTATAGCCGGTTCACCAGTTGACCTTCCTTGGACTAATTTTGGTTAAGTACTAACCACTCCAGCGCGGGAACACCCCATAAGACCTGGCATTTTAAAGAGGCTCTGACACATTTGCCTAACCATCATAATTTGCCCATTGTCAAAGTTGCTCAGATCTTTATTCTTTTTTATTTTTTTGCTTCCAAAACATCAACTTCAAGAACTGAGTGTTCACTTGCTGCCTAATATATCCCACTCCTTGACAGGTGCCACTGAAACAAGATAATCAATGTTATTCATTTCACTTGTCAGTGGTTTTAATGTTGTGGCTCATCGGTGTAATTATTCATATATTTGCAAATTACAAGAATTTCATGTAACGTAAATATGACCAGTTCATTCGTACAATATTGTTAGGCTTTGCTCTATTACATATCATATTATTCTTGATGTTAAAGTATTTTTCCAGGACCCAAGTAAAGTTGTCCTGGAGGCAGTGGTTGTGTTTATGTGCTTGATGTTATATTCCAGCACTCTTCTCACAGTTAGGAAATGTTTCTGTTTTCAGTTTTGGTGCTTCATAGGCAGATAGAATTTTACTACTACTATGAGCAGAATGATGGGTGTGTGTTGCATTTAACAGTTTTTTTTTAAAGACTGTAAGAACGCTTAATCTGGTATTGGTAATTACTTAAAGTTCTTTGACCCTTGTGGTTGATAAAATGGCTTATGTAATGGGCTAGAATTCAATGTTTTAAAGAAAATGACATTTCTGTGTGTTGCTTAGTGTAATGGGCTATAAATCAGTGATTTGAAGAAAAGGCAAAATTCCTGGAAAAGTCTGCTACAGGTTATTGTTGATGGCTATCTACAGGACATAAATATTTACCTGTCTTGCAAAAGAGTCACCTGCTTTGAATAATCAGACTGCTTTGATTAGTATCTCATCCTCACACAATGTGGTAATATAGAACTGCCTGCTTCCTTTGAAAATTAACGAGCCCTGGGGACATTGGTTTCTAATCAGGTACTTCTTGATAGCTAACATCACCTTTGTTATTGGAACAAAGTAAAAGTGTTTATACCATTGTTTAACTGATCGTCATGTTGATCTATGCAGAGATTGAAGCATTTATATATTTGTGGGTAAATGAGAATAAGGGAGAACAGAGAAGTATGGTCTGAGACTCATGACTGCTGCCTGTTTCTTTTATGCTCTTTCACCATATTGCTGTGGCCACAACCTGTAGCAACAGTGACTTGTACCTGGACCAGGTTCCCCTAGGCCTGAGGTCGGTAACACTTACAACAATATCTTTCCCATAGTTAAAGGGGTGTTACTACCACAGGTTGGGTTGAATTTTGAAACAGTCAACAGAGGTGCCTGGCGAGTCAAAAGTGTGGTGATACAGTATGTTTTCCACAGAGATTTGAAGCACATCATTCCTGTCAAATTATTCTGTAACGTACTGTGATATTAGGCTTATGTCCCAATCCCCCCGCCACCTCAAAAGTAATGTCAACAGTGCTGAGCCAAGTATTATTGATGGTACTCCTGTTAAACTGTACTTTGAGCTATGATTGTGCTACGAACATGTGAAGCTGCAACATGAACAATGAAATGTGGATCATAACTCACACAGAGGACACTTATTTGTATTCTCTCTTGTGCAGCTGACAGGAAGGCCAGTTGATGTTAAGGTTTAGCATAACCTCAGTGATAGCTTTTGAAAGGTTACTTCCATTTAAACTGCTGAATACAAAGAAATTATGAAGTGACACTTTAGCATGTTTGTGCTTACAATAATCCTTTACTGTACATAATTTTAACATGGATTTTACCATAAATGCAAAATTTATTAAACCCCTGTTCAACATTGGAAAAAGAACATTTTCAAACCCACTTAATTCCATTGAAGGTTGCAGGGGGCTTTTGTAATAGCATGCAGGAATCAGCCTTATATGGAGCAACAATCCACTGCTGGACACACTCATATATACATCCTTGCTAACAAAAGATTAATTGTAGAATTACTAGCGTAAAATACAGACTGTACCTGTGTGGCATGGAAGAGAGAGAGAGAGAGAATGTGCGAACACCACATGGCCACAACCAAGTGTCACATTAGAAGCAAGAAAGCTGAATTCATATGGCAGCTACACTAACTGCTGTGCCACTTCTTTTCAAAAGTATGCATTTATTATCACATAAATAAACATGCTTATATTTAACCTATAAGATATACTGTATTACAAGGGCTATTGGGATATAAAACTAAACTTACTCATCTATAAACACACACACACACACACACATATACATACATACATATATATACATACATACATACATACATACATACATACATATATATATATATATATATATATATAAAATGCAAATTAACTGACTGACTGACTCCTCAAAAACACCTTTTTCTGTTGTAGTGACAAAGCTGGCAGGATTGTACATCTAAGGGGTTCAAATCCTGCTAGTGACTGTATCATAAAATGTAAGTTAGTTCGGATAAATTTGTCAACTAAATAAGTAAATGTACTGTAAATGGATTTAGGGGTAAAATACCTCCTACAACATATAAACTGAACAGTCCAAAATCTCAAAAATGCTTTACTAATTAAATTGAAATCTGGTGATGTTATAGAAGGAAGATTAGATGTTCACTGCTTTTTCATTTGTCAATATTTGTTAATATTATGCTAACATATATGCTATACTCCACGCCAAGAGTGGATTTTATGAAAGCGAATGATGGAGCACAAGCAACTGATGGTCCATGCCAGCTAAAGAAAGGATAGTGACAGCTAAAGAAAGGATAGTGTCCTGAATGGTCATGGGGGGAACATGATCACATTTGGCATGTACAGTCAGTACATAATATTACTACAGAAAAACAGTTAGTTACATAGTACTTCTGATATATCTGATTAACCAACAGCAGTATAACTAATGTTGTTGTCTTATGAAATATTCCGGGTGAAGGTGGGTAACACAACTAGTCTTTCATAATAGTTATAACCTTTTTATTTAGTATTTGTTAGTAGTCCAGGACCACAAGAAATATGGTCAAAACTTTCTCACTGGCTTTAAGACGTCTTTCACAAGGATTTCATCAAAAAGGAGGACATCCAGGAACTCTGTAGGTATTTTAAATTTTATAAAAAAAAATTAAAATTTTAATGTTAAGCATTACTGCAGTTATTCTATTTTCTGAAGCTGATTGGATTGATCCATCATTAAGGTTTTACAGCCAGATGTTCATCCTGACATAAATCCTCTCTGTTTATCTGGAATTGGGACCAACACCAAGTTGGGCTGGTTTGAACCCCTTTAAGTCCTTACCTCTTTGATCTGATAATGGATGTGTTGAGTCATGAGATAAAAGGCCAATTCCCTGGACATACCTTTAGTGGATGAGATTGTGTTGTGTAGCACCAGAAATGAAGTAGAAAGGAAGCTGGAAGAATGGAGAAGGGCTTTGGAAGATAGAGGTTTGAAGATAAACAGGAAGAAGATAGAATGTATGAGGTTTAATGATGATCAGGATTCAAAAGTTAGTCTGCAGGGAGAGCTACTGAAAAGAGTGGAGATAATTAAAAATCTAGGAACAGTGGTAGTCCAAGATGGAAAATTAGATGTAGAGATAATCCATACAGTGCAGTGTGGATGGAACAATTGGAAGAAGGCACCAGGGGTATTGTGTGATCAAAGAATTAAGGAGAACATTAAAAGTTAAGGTTTTTAAGACAGTGGTAAGACTAGCAACATATGGAGCTGAGACATGGGCAGTAAAGGGCGCATAGGAGATGAAGTTGGATGCGGTCAAAATGAGAACGTTGAAATGAATGTGAGGAGTTACAAAAAAGGACAGAATAAGAAATGAGGCAAATCAGAGGTACAACAGAAGTGGGAGAGATACCTAAGGAAGGACAGGAAAGTAGGCTTAAGTGTTTTGGACATGTGATAAGGAGAGACAGTGACTATTTGGGTAAAAGAGTGAGGAAAGGAAGTACAGGGGAAGATGAAGTGAGGGAGGCCAAAGGTGGATGGAAAAAGGAAAAGATCTGAAGGAAAAGGGCCTGATTCAGTAGGAGGTGCAGGACCAAGCTGTATGGAGAAGCTTGATTAAGCATATAAACTTCATATAGAGGTGGGAAACAATGAATAGGAAGGAGAAGAACTGTAGTTATCCTTCTCCTCAAGTTACATCTTCAAAATAAGTCATTTTAGGCTCTTTTGACTTAAAAGTAGTATTTTTGTTTTTAATAGTAGCACATCTGAGATATAACATACAACCTCAAACTGACTCACAGATTCAGGTTGCCAGAGTCTACCCTGGAAGCACTGGATACAAAGAGGGGAAAAAACCCTACCCAGGATGCCAAAACCATTGCTGGGCACACACATTTACATACATAGACTCTGTCATAATGGGGGCAATTAACAGAAATCAATCTGATACACCTCTTTTGAGATGTCTGCAGGAAAACCAAGGTATCCAAAGGATATTGTACATGAACAATGGGAAAGCTAAACACTGACTTTAGCTGGCTGTAGAATTCAAACCCAGCAGTACTGAATTCATGAGAGAGAAGCAATAAGCAAGGTGCCACCCCATTTGCAAAAAGTTGTGAATTCTGGCATATTCAAGACTTGCATGTCACAGTCTGCATAATGTAGAACTGGCTATGAAATTTGCACATAAACCTATAAACAGACCTCACAATTCTTCAAAACATTACTATTTTAACATATCTAAGCTTACTTCACAAAATACATTTGCCTTGAATGTAAAACAAGCAGCATAATACTTTTTATTTACATGTACATTTGTTCCATCTGCTTATAAACAGAATGATTCCAGCCTGTTTGTTGCTGTGTATATACAAAATATAGAATAATTGACAAAATACAATTATTTTTCTGATAATCTTTTGTAACACTTTTGAATTGTACTTTGGTTGGCATATATTGTTAAAAGCCACAAAATACAAGCTGTTTCCCTTCAAAAGGATTGCACTACATTGTGTCTACTTAAAAATAAAGTGTCTCCAATTATTAAGAACTTCCAATTGACCCAATACTGGAATCTGAATACAATAAAATCTATCACTCACACACATACAGAATTACACCTTTCAACATCTTTGATTCATTGACTAAATCTTGCCTCCCTCTTTTATAACCTTTTAAAAATGGGTTTGCATTCCAGGATCAGAATGAATATAATAAAGTTAACCATTTCTCTGGTAATTGGTTTATCTTTGGATATTTAAATGTAAATAAAAACAAACCATGCAAGGTGTTGGAAGAGGGAGAGCATCTTGAGACTAGCTGATTTTTACATGTTAATAACTGTTCCCGAGTGAATACGTACCATGGAGCCCTTCTGTTACGACGACTGCAAACATGATTTGTCATGGGTTTGCCTTTTAGCCATTCATCAAGTTGGCTCTTTTTAGAAATGACAAATGGAAGCTCATGCATGCTGAATTCCTTTGTGACCTTCTATCTTAATATCTCAGCAAAATCTGTTTAACCATTCATGTGCTAGATGAAATGAAAATTTACAAGCAAAAATGTGTACACAGAGATGATTGTATACAGCTATCTTAGGGAATTCACATTTAACACTGAATTTAAAACACCAACATTTTTAATAAAAATCACTTTAGACCGACAAGACAAAAATGGTTTATATAGGTATTATATTTTCCTGTCAGTTTGAATTCTTTACAAATTAAATTATGTTTCAACTGCTCACTGTTTGTGACATACAGTATTAATTAAACTGATGCATTATGAAACATGTGGCATTCATAACAACAGATCACACATTTGTATTAATATTGGAACTCTAGAAGCCATGCTGACAGCAAAATACTAAAACAAAAATGGTAATATGATAGAAATGAATACTAAATAAGTTATTTTCAGACTACTTAAAAACCAGCTTATTTAGTTTCTTAAGCATTCCCTTCCAACTAAGAAACATCTAAATTCCCATTAAATTTGGAAAAATTTTTAAAATCCTTCCTTTGACACAAACTTGTGAATGGCGTCCCTCCTTACAGAACTTGATAATGTCTAGCTCATAATGAAATCTCAAAATACAGGTTTTGTTGTCACATTCCATGAAAGAATTCAAAAGGAGACTTTACACATACACAGACTTCATCAAACTGAAGCAATGGTGCCCTTCCTTCCCCACATTGAAGACTCAAACAATTCTGTTCTGTTAAGAAACCTTTTTTTTTTTTTCTTTAAATACTTTTGTTTAACTGTATCGGATTTTCTTTTGCCGCCATTCATTTTATGCAGGACACCCATTTCTTCTAGCTATTTTAATATTAAATTACACATAACCCTCATATGTATAATGTACATTTCCTTATTCTGTTTGTTTTCTAATGACAGAGATGTTCTGAAATTTGCCAGATGAGGAAGACAGAAGCTGAGGTAAGGTTGTTACTACACTCACTAATCATCGCACCAGTAAGTTATGACACATTGCATGTTGATTAGCACGTTCGACTTAAGACTTTCACTGTACATGTGACAGTAATGAACCTATATTGTATCTTTTTACAGATCTAAGTTTACGATTCATATTAAACATTGTCATAAGCACCAACTACAGTAGTACGTTTGCTTCAGTTGCCTTGCAGTTCAGTTCATTAATAAAAACAATACTGGCCAACAGTGGTGACAGTGCCTTGACTACTATTTTAACACATGCATGCTGACATTGGCTGAAACTAATCAATGGCCATATCACCATCTACAGCTTTAAAGAGGCATTTCTTGGTTGGCACAGATTTCACATAAGGAGGCAGGAACAAAACAAGCCACAACGTTTCACAGACAGCTGTGGGAACCTTAAAAGACAAAAAATAATGGAAATAAAACAGAAACCAAGCTCATCTCTTGATACTAGCAGAAAAGCTTTAAAAGCCTCTTCCATTTACTTCCTCTGCTCAATGTACTGAATAAGAGCTGGCTGTTGCTGTCACTTTAATAAAGTTCTTTCTCTTGACCTTGGAAAGAAACCTCTGACTGGTTTCTCCAGTGACAAAGCCAGCGTCAGATAGTAGCTTGCAGTATAATACATTGTGGCACAGAGGGAAACGCAAAGCAGTCAGGCACAAGCGGCCAGCTTGCTTAAGCCAGATTCAGGGTTCCACAGGTTTATATCCTCCATAATCTCTATATGCTGGAACTTTTTAACTCTCTCCTTTGTGGCCAAGTGAGCCTTGCATGATATTTATACCTTTTAGTTATATTATTTGTTAACAGTATACCCACTTATAGTTGGCACATTTATGCACTAAGTGTAAATCAGCATAGTTCTGAAATTTTTCAGGTGAGGAAGACAGAAACATTGTAGCTTGGCAATAATAGTAGAGGCTGCCAATATTTTGTATGTTTACTGGCACATATAATAATATCAGGAGCCCATACATGTTATAATATTGACCCAGTAAATCCATATCAACATAGGTACAATATATGTATTTTAGAGATACACATCAAGTTTTTTTTTTTAAATAAATGTTGCTGGTATCACTTTAGATTAGGTGTCCCTAATTATGCTGTGCTTTTTATGTAATTGCCTGTATAATTACAGAGTAACTAGGTGTTATTATCTTGTGTGTATCACTGTGTAACACAATGTAATGTTGTTAAGTACTCAATTGTAACTGTTACTCCACAATTTATATACACACGTACTTTAAAAAAAAAAAAAAAATTACCTTAGTGCTTGTAAATGTGAGATAAGCTCTACGTAAAATAGATCCAATGTCAATCCAAATACATCTATATAACTAAATATAATACCAGCTTATTTTAAATACTTGTACAATGCAACCAAGGAATAAACCAAGAGTTTTGGTAAAACACGGCAGGAAAAGATATGTCCGTGTAAAAAGGCAATAAAATCACAATAAAACAAAAGCACTGTTTAAAATTTAACAGAGGACAAAATCTACCACCTTCTAACCTTTCACAAACTCACTCAACAAAATAAATGGATTGTTTCATTTACATAGCACTTTTCTAGACACTCCTTGCACTTTTACATAGGAGTGACTTAAGACATCAGAATAAACAATCATTAAATGCCACTTGTTTAAAATAAACACATCATATAAAATACAATAATGTGACTAGCGATTGATTGATAGATAGAAAAGGCACTATATAACAGACAGACAGTCCAAACAAACAAACTATTTGTCCTTGGGGAATCTGGCTTTTTACAGAAGTTCTACACATAAACAGATGAATACACACCAGAATGACTATAAAGGAAGAAAATCAAACAGAAAACTTCTTACTTGTCTGACAGTCTGTGAGACATTATACAAGCATACTGCTGTTGGTATAAAGGAGCCCCTGTAGCATTTCTTGACACACTTTTGCAGAACACCAAAGACATTTCTGATTTTGCAAATTCGATTGCAAATTCAAATGTTTTCACCCAGTTCCCCACCAGAAGGCTTCAGATTTTATTGTTCTACAACACTGATTCATAGCGGAATAAATTTAGAATTTCAAAAAAAATGAATGGAACACTTAATCGTCACAGTACAACACCAAGACAGTTAAGTTTCAGGGATATTAATCTGTCCAGTTAGTAAGCATGAGCGATTATGAATCGACTTCATCTGCTTTGGTGCAAATGAAAGTTACAACAGGTGCACTGGATATGCAACACTAGGAGAATCCCTAAAAGGGAATAATTTTGCAGGTGGCGGCCACAGGCAATTGTTCTATCCTTAGTCATTCTGACTGAATTTTTTCTAATTTTGCAAGTGTCCTTATCACTATTGGTAGCATGAGGGGGTATCTAGACCTGATTCTGGTTGCACAGGTAGTTGTGCTCCTCCAGAATGGCATATGCATATCGCAAGAAGTTTTTCCGTGTCTCCCAGCACGGTCTCAACAGCATGGAGGAAGATAATAGATGGGCCATTACACGAGGAGAGCTGGACAGAGCTGAAGAAGGGCATTAAGCCAGCAACAGGACTGGTATTTGCTCCTTTGTGCGAAGAGGAATAGAAGGAGCAGTGACAGAGCTCTACAAAATGACCTTCAGTGGCTACTGCTGCGAATGTTTCTGACCAAACTGTGAGTAACAGACTCCATGAGGGTGGCACGAGAGCCCAACATTCTCTAGCTGGACCGATGCCCACAGCCAATCACCGTGCTCAACAATCGAATTGTTTCCGCCAGAGAATACCACAACTGGCAGCTCCCCCATTGGCACCCCATTATCTTCACAGATAAGAGCAGGTTCAGACAGATCACATGTCACAGACGTGACAGAGTCTGAAGATGCCATGGCAAACATTACGCAGGCTACATCATCATCCAACACGACTGGCTTAAAATTGACAAAGGGTGCAATAATACATTTAGCTGAGGCATTTATTCAAAGCAACTTAAAAGGGGTGAAATGCAGATGAGTAACGACTTGTCAGGATGGGTATGGTTTAAAGGGAGATATAACAAACTACCGAAATGATAAAAGAAAGAGAGAAAAAGGGAGACTAAATGAGTAGTTAATAGTCCTATAGACAACAGTAAAAGCCAAAAGCAGTACAGCATAATTCAGAAGCCATATTGTTGCCTGATTCCATTACAAAAACCCAAAATAAAACTGCATTAATAATCATGTCAGATATTTGTGGAAACTTTGGGTCTTCATAGGCTTATTTTTCCCGAAGAAGGGATGAAGGTAGTCAGCTTGTTCCCCCAGTGAATCTACCATCAGTTATTATTGCTCATAAAATGTTGCCAGAGTTTAAATACAATTGCCCTGCCGGAGATTATGTTGAATTCATCTTTGATGGTGGCTATTTATTTCTGTGTCAGAGACACAAGCCCTGTGTGTGCGCAGTCTCAACCTCAAAATTAAGTACACTTTTTTGATCGCTTTACTGATGCATTACTAATGTTATGGAGAAAAGTGCGGTTATTAAAAAAAAATGTATTATAGTCTTGGATGTAAAATGGTAACAAGTATGCAATCATTTCTGTCTGAGTGGGGCCTTACTATATTTTTTTGGTCAGAATTTGGTGAAGGAGTTGTGATTCTATGCTGAATGTGCATTTCAACATGGTGTCAGAGTTGTCTGCTTGCTAAATAGTGCAGCTGGGATCAGCACTTCTTAAAGGACATTTATGACCTTTGATCTTGTGACTGGATGCTCTACTCTTTAAGTAATGAGACTACAAACAGTTAATCCATCATATTAACATAACTCTTTGGCAGGTTAGTTTTAGAGTATTGGGTGTACCAGTCCTGCGGTGGGTTGGTACCCTGCCCAGGATTGGTTCCTTCCTTGTGCCCTGTGTTGGCTGGGATTGGCTCCAGCAGACCCCCTGTGACCCTGTGTTTGGATTCAGTGGGTTGGAAAATGGATGGATGGTTGTACCAGTAACTACGCTGGATTTCATCAGATTTATCTTTATGGAGCAGGCCAATTCTGAGCCTGTTCCCAAAAAAGCATGATTGAGTAATGCATAACTCTGGCCTGAGGGATCACATAATTTTGGTATAATCTCTTACAGAAACACAGGTTTGACAAAATTTAGGTTTTCTAGAATGGAACTCACCCAATTTCCATAAATCCTAATTAACATTGGCAGAATTGCACACTAATCCTGCTTTCTGGAACAGGCCCCTGGACATTACCATCCCTGTGTATCTTTGACTTCATTTAACTGGGCATTAAGGGCATGCCACAACAACTAATACAATCAGATCTGCAATTAGAGAGATCTTCTTTAGTTAAGCAGTATAATGGGTGTTTCAAATACCAGCAGCCATCCATGTTGGCATTGCACCTATGAAGCATCAGGAACAGAGACTAGAGAGAAACGTGGAAATGTCACCCTAAGCAATTCTTTGTTGGTGAAGACAATACTTTACATCTGAATTAGTGAAAGCAGGGGACTCTCTTTAAATTAACTAAACCCGAAAATCACTAATTAAAAGAGGTATACAGAAATATATATTGATCTTTATTGCATTTATAGCCTTTGTGTTATCTTGCCAATAACTGTATTCCAAATAAATAAAACAGATAAATATAATAAAATAAAATCTTAATTCTGACCAGTCAAAAACTTTCATGTTTTACAGAAGAACACAGTAAATTTGTTGGTCAACTCCAAGCAAAGAAAATAAAATCTTAATTCTAAAATTCTAAAATCTAAAACTTTCAAGTTTTACAGGACAACACAAAGTAAATTCTTTAATCAGTTCCAAATAAATAAGTAATGCTGATTTTTTTTTTCAAGTTTTCATTAACATTTTGTCTTGTATCTCTTTCCCACTCCGGATTTACTGGCATGTGTGCAGCTACTGCAGCACAAAGATTAGAAAGTGTGCTGCTGCCAGCTGCTACGCTACTTGCTCTGTACGTCAACCTAACCAGACGTGGCTGTAACTCACTTCCAGCCATATGATTGGTTTTGGCTCAGTGCTATTCTCATTATCATTGGCTTTTTGTGTTGTCTGTCAAAACATGGATGGAATGAGTACTATCACCTTCTATTTGACCATGTCTTATTTCTATCGAGGTAATGTTATTTCGTGATAATTATCTATTGTTTTATCGACCTAAACTAAAAGCGAGATAGAAATCAAGAATGGAATGATATTTAAATATAATTCTAAGAATTTAAAAGACACTGATTCTGACAGAAAACCCTTCCTATATTACTGCCTGCCTACCAGGTAAACACATTTAAAATGCAACAAAATGGACAAAATAGCTTATAAAAATTACAATGAGAAGAATACCAAAGCAGAAGTGTTGACAGTAAAGAAAAATGAGGACTGGATGAAACAGCCCATTGACATTTTCCAAATTTGACACAAAGCAATAAGAACAGTGTTTTGGTACTTTGGTTTACAATGACATTTGAAGTAATGCTCTTATTTTCCCATTTTTCAAGTTACCTGGAAGGGCTCTTAACTTGCCTGTCACCTGACTGGTATTGAACCCAAGCCCCTCCCTTCATCATGGAGCTTTTTCAGGCTGTGCCCAACCAGACAATAGTTACTCCTAGGCCTGGCTCCACAAATGGGTTCCAGTATCCCATTGTCGGTGATTTATTTATATCTATCATCAGAGTAGTATTTTTGGATTATTCCCTGTCAGTATCCTTATACACTATGCAATGCTCTCAGAATGTAAAATGGATAGCGCTTGATTATTAAAAACACCCCAGATCAGATGAATAATTTTTAAAAACAATTTGAGCATATATGCACCACATGTAGTTTACCATAAAACACATGCCTATCATCCTCTGATTCTACATCATGATTCTATCCAGTCATTACGGCTGATGGAAAAGCAATCTAGCTGTAGTGTAGCATCAGAGGTTTCGACAGTTAGCCAGGTTTCCAATAGACAAACAACACAGCAGTTTGAGGTCTCTTTGTGAAGCAACTCTTGCACTAATGTGATCTAGTTTTTTATCCATTCACTAAATGTTTACCAGTAGAGAGTAGTTGCTGCAGTATTACAAACTCGCCTGAATGCAGTCACTTCACCCTCATTTCCTAATTCTTCTTACCCGATTGTACTTGGTTAAGCCATATCAGTTATGATTGGTGTACATAACTATTGATAGCATCTCTGCATTTAACATGCTATAATCCAATTCCTAAATACTGCCATCAACGTTTAATTGGATCTGGAGTTGATAAGCAATGACTGTGGAAAAAAAAATGAAAACAATAAGGTTATACAAAAATATACATGTGTAATATGCAGCCACTATAGAAGGAGGGGGTTGATTGTGTGCACTGATTCAGTGCATTGCTGCACCCACCACATGATGAACCACCTCAGGATTCCAAATTAGGACCAGAGTGTAGCCGCGCTAGTTGGAATGGAGTGTAACAGTGCGAGTCCCTCTCCAAAGTTTTCCCTGCAAGTTGGAGGACCTGCTTGCAGGGTTGGATGCAGATTAATGTCATACCCAGGCAGAGCAATTGCAGGTTAAGGAAAATGAGGCTCCTGGGTTAACTCACCATGATAGGGTGAGGGGCTCAGCAGCATATAGAGACTAGGGTGTGAGATGTAGGGGTGTTGGTGAATGGAGCTGCCCCCCCCCCCTTTTATGTTTAAGAACGTCCCCATCTGTTTGTTCCCTTATATTTTTTTCTCTTTAATTTTTTTTACCTGATCAAAACAGAGGTGGTAACGGTTTACTGGAATAAAAAAAACATATCAAAACATGTTAAACGGCACCCATTAATACTGTTGAAAATATCAACAAATGTTATGTTCATGTTTAAGTAGGGCGTTTGGATTCACTTTGGTCGTCAGTGCTATAGAAAAGAGAGTTTAATACAAAAAAGACAAATTGCAAAAACTGTCATATTAAAATTTTGTACACTGGCAAACTAGGACCATGTCTACAGTTACAGCAGAGCTTGAAGGCCAATTTATACTTAATTTAGTATTATTTGATTTAGAATTCATAAACTGTTGTACTCAAAGGCAAAGCACAGAGGAAAGAAACCTCAGCTGAAATCGCGCGACATATGCAAGCTGTTGTGGACGCGTTATTCACTCTTGTCCTAACCGTTCATAGTACATCTGTGCCTGAAGTACAATGGAGCTCAAGGAAAAAGCAAGAGGATAAGGTCCTTAAAATTAAAAGTAGCAAGAAGATGCAAAGCTTCACTCATTCATATTCTTCCAAAATTAATTAATAT
The DNA here is from genome assembly GCF_016835505.1 of Polypterus senegalus. NCBI lineage: Eukaryota > Metazoa > Chordata > Cladistia > Polypteriformes > Polypteridae > Polypterus > Polypterus senegalus. The sequence goes on from NC_053159.1 coordinate 180,977,526, forward strand.
GGATGTCTGATCAGTATTTGAGAAGTAAATAGTACTGAATGATTTTATCTTGTTCTCCTCCCTCCCTTCAAAACCCATTTAACAGCTATTTTCCAGGATCACCCAGGTTTACTTGCATATAAAAAGTTTAACAATCTAACAATATCAGTAGTAGTACTACACATAACGTTGCAATAATTCTGAAGGAACATATTCATATACTGTATTTTAAAAATTACATATTGTAAATGAAAATCACTGGTTAACAGCCCTACTCCAGACAGAAAGGCAAATTAAAAAGGGGGAAAAACAAAAATAATATTATTACATCTTGAGTTCTATGATAAAAGTAATACTGTATTGTGAGGTCCTTGGCAATCCCCAACTGGCCAGCATAGCATGTTGTCACTGTGACGTACCAGAAAAATAGAACAAATGTGAAGGGAAGTGTTTATTATGTTTACAGATTACCCATTTAATTTGATGAGTTAGGGAAAAAGATTGCATCTTTTTGATTTAAACAGTTGTCAGATGCTCAATGGGAAACAAACCCAAGACCAGTCAAATTAAATATCTGAGAAGGGCACAAAAAGAACACAAAGGAAAGCCACATACTGTTGTGCTTGAAAGTTTGTGAACCCTTTAGAATTTTCTATATTTCTGCATAAATATGACCTAAAACATCATCAGATTTTCACTCAAGTCCGAAAAGTAGATAAAGAGAAACCAGTTAAACAAATGAGACAAAAATATTATACTTGGTCATTTATTTATTGAGGAAAATGATTGAATATTACATATTTGTGAGTGGCAAAAGTATGTGAGCCTCTAGGATGATCAGTTAGTTTGAAGGTGAAATTCGAGTCCAGTGTTTTCAATCAATGGGATGCCAATCAGGTGTGAGTGGGCAACCTGTGTTATTTAAAGAACAGGATCTATCAAAGTCTGCCCTTCACAACACATGTTTATGGACGTGTATCATGGCACGAACAAAGGAGATTTCTGAGGACCTCAGAAAAAGAGTTGTTGATGCTCATCAGGCAGGAAAAGGTTACAAAACCATCTCTAAAGAGTTTGGACTCCACCAATCCACAGTCAGACAGATTGTGTACAAATGGAAGAAATTCAAGACCATTGTTACCCTCCCCAGGAGTGGTCGACCAACAAAGATCACTCCAAGAGCAAGGCGTGTAATAGTTGGCGAGGTCACAAAGGACCCCAGGGTAACTTCTAAGCAACTGAAGGCCTCTCTCACATTGGCTAATGTTCATGTTCATGAGTCCACCATCAGGAGAACACTGAACAACAATGGTGTGCCTGGCAGGGTTGTAAGGAGAAAGTCACTGCTCTCCAAAAAAAACATTGCTGCTCATCTGCGGTTTGCTAAAGATCACATGGACAAACCAGAAGGCTATTGAAAGAATGTTTTGTGGATGGATGAGACCAAAATAGACCTTTTTTGGCTTAAATGAAAAGCGTTATGTTTGGAGAAAGGAAAACACTGCATTCCAGCATAAGAACCTTACCCCATCTGTGAAACATGGTGGTGGTAGTATCATGGTTTGGGCCTGTTTTGCTGAATCTGGGCTAGGACGGCTTGCCTTCATTGATGGAACAATGAATTCTGAATTACATCAGAGAATTCTAAAAGAAAATATCAGGACATCTGTCCATGAACTGAATCTCAGGAGAAGGTGGGTCATGCAGCAAGACAACGACCCTAAGCACAAAGAAGAATAAAGTTAATGTTTTATGTTGAATGGCCAAGTCAAAGTCCTGACCTTAATCCAATCGAAATGTTGTGGAAGGACCTGAAGCGAGCAGTTAATGTGAGGAAACCCACCAACATCCCAGAGTTGAAGATGCTCTGTACAGAGGAATGGGCTCAAATTCCTCAAAGCTGGTGTGCAGGAATGAGCAAAAGTTACCGGAAACGTTTAGTTGCAGTTATTGCTGCAAAGGGGAGGTCACACCAGATTCTGAAAGCAAAGGTTCACATACTTTTGCCACTCACAAATATGTAATATTCGATCATTTTCCTTAATAAATAAATGACCAAGTATTACATTTTTGTCTCATTTGTTTAACTGGTTTCTCTTTATCTACTTTTAGGACTTGAGTGAAAATCTGACGATGTTTTAGGTCATATTTATGCAGAAATATAGAAAATTCTAAAGGGTTCACAAACTTTCAAGCACAACTGTACCTTTCACATTCAAGGTATCCCTTAGATTCAGACAAGGGCTTAAAAGGCATAAAAATTACCATATTACATTACAATTAAATTAATTATAGTAAATTTTATATTATTACTGCATAATACAAAGACTGTATAAAGAAATAGATACAGATATTTCACTTAACATTTTATCCTTCAAGATTCTCATTTTTCTTTGAAGCTGGATTACTATACCTTTAATTAGAATACCTTTAATTTGCTGATAGAGAATTTTACATTTAATGAATTTACTAATCGAATTTTATTCAAAGTTGTTCAAAGCTGTGAAAATGACCAGAGAGCAGAAATTGGTTTAATATATATATTATTATATATATATTAGTATGAGAAGGACTTTTTGGATCAAAAAGAAACAGCTTGAACACAAGGATATGGCATTGTGTGGGCATTATTGGAAAACTGGCAAATGGCTTTTCTAGTTTGCTTTTCAAATGATATTGCATAACAGAAAAGCTTAAGGCCATATGGAATACTGATGAAAATACTTGAAAAATGCACTGTAAGAAGTTTAAAACTGTAGTCAGCCAAAACAGAAAACAAATACATATTCATCAAGAAGCCTTAGACTTAAAAAAAAAAAAAAAAAAAAAAGCACAAATTGTACTTTAAAGAGAGAGAGAGAATGGAGTGGAATTAATACAAAGCAAAAGCATTGAAGAAGGCAGGACTGGAGGTCTTCACCTTTTACAGTGTGTCAACACATTTATTTATATCATACTATAGGGTATCAAGGGTTTTTACTCAAAGAAAGTTATATCTACCTAGCTATCTAAGTCTAATAGGTGAGCACAGTAAACCATATGCTAAATTCAATGTCAATGTATATTACTGAGAACTATAAACAACATCAATTAACTGACATATTTTCCAAATTGTGCAGATACAGAAACACCTGAACTGTTTCTTTAGTAGGTGACTTGCGACATTTGAGATACAATTGGTTACACATTTCTTTTGCTTTTCCAATTGCAAACACAAGCAGGTGAAGGGACTTGTTTGTGATCACAAAGTGCCAGTAGCAGGACTTGAACAGCAAGCAACCTCAGGTTTGAACTTGAAAGCCATAACCACAATGCCACACTGCTTGTCTATTTGATGTGGCTGACATTGTCAGCAAACTGAATGTGTATATGATACTCTTAAAAACCAGGAAATGACTAGCCCACAGAACAATGATGAACTGAGTATGCCTTTGAGAATCACATGCGTTTTATTTTATGATTACTTTTATTGTAGAGGAAAACAAAAGAATGAAGGATATAGTAACTATTCGATATTGTAGCTACTCCTGGAATCTGAATTTAAAAAACCCTGATGGAGTTGCTGTGGGCTTAATTCTGTAAACAAACCTGCCCCATTTAGCAGAAACTGGCGTTAGAAACTGAAATCAAGTGAATCAAAATCGTTGATCATAATATTGTGCAAAATGGAAAGGGGTTGAAATTGAGACAGGGAACTAATGATTTTCAACTCTATAAAACATGGCCTTCTGCCTATGGAAACAACCTTTCGGTTAGGCCTCCAAGGCGAAGGTTAAAATCAAATACTCATTTGCATTTGTGATGGGCTGAAAAACTTTTAAAGCACTGAGTCAGTGTGTGAGTAATCATTCAAAGATACAGGTGTAATGAAGAACAGAAAATGAAAAATAAGAACTGAGGCTGTGAAACGTTCTGACCTGTCATTGTTTACACATGTCTTAAACAACTATCATCATACACTGATAATTTCTGTATTATCTATATCTATTATTTATTTATTATATAACATATTTATACTATATTTATGTATCTAGATTGCATAATACCATGCATTGTATCACTCTTGCCTTTGCACGATGTTTTGTCTTGTTTGTGTTTTAATTTTAAATTCTATTTTTAATGTAATTTCAATTTTTTATTTGCACTTCATGTTGTTATGCTGTGGACCCTGAGCTTTGCAATTTCATCTGTCTGTATACTTGCAGAACCATGACAGTGCAGCTAACACAGCAGACTGCATTTACGAAACCTAGAAGCAGATTCCATCTTAAAGCTAGTGCTTTAAGTGTCAAGATTCAATCAAACAATTTTAACCATAACCAACAGTTTTAACCACAATCAGACTTTTCTTCAAGACACACGGAGAAAAACATTTTTCTTCCAAAGTCTAGGTTTTAATTTAAAGAAAGTTGAAGTAAACATACAGATTTTTTTTTTCTGATTCCAACTGTCTATACTTCATAATATAGAATTATTATAATAACGAGTCGGTAGGATGGCTGCCATTTTCCTGTCTAATCAGACTTTTCAATTCATGATTTGAATCTGATGATGTGTTTAAGAACATCAATTACACTTTCACTGCATTTTAGATTAGCATAATCCCTCCATGAAATGACTGTTCTCTGATCTCACGTAGCTGCTCTTTTTACGGCTCATACTTTCTCACTTTGTTTTAATAAAGGGGACGGTGAAACATAAGAAGTTAACTATCTACTGAATGCTTTTACGCTAATATGACTTTGTAAATTTGAGAGTTAATGTTAAATTACTAATGATATTTAAAGTCAGTTTAATGCTAAATTCATTAGTAATAATCTCTCACCCCAAAAACTAAGCTCTCAGAGTACTAAAATGCACAATGCCACTTCTTCAAAACTGGTGACATGAAATTATTTGAGAGTTCGGCCTAATTAAAGCTTAGCATGCTTTGTAGCTTGCCAATACTGTTTTGACATTTTGCCATATCAGTATACAAAGAATACTATGGCCTAAGAATAATACAGTATAAGTGATAGTTTATTATTATGTTAACAGCTTTGAATTTAACAAATTTAGAAAACTTTCTCTTTTTTAAACAGACAGATGTCAATAATCTGCAAATGTTCTAATTATATGATTTAAATGAAAATCAATTTGTGGTATAAATCAATATTAGTACATCCATATTATCTCAACACTTAAATGGATTAAGTGGATTTGGGAAAATATGTTACATGCACATTAGTTTAGCTTTTATGAGTACCAGCTTAGCAGTCCAGCTAGTATTAAACAGACACAAGTCACTTGGTTTGTTGATTTGGGCTCAAAGAAAAGCCTGACAAAGCACAAAATGATTATTGCAATTTTTGATTAAAAGATTCTTTGTTCAGAGTGCAAACTTTATGCCACATACAATTCTTTGGAAATAACCTTTTTCAGAAACGTTAGTGTCGGTCACAACCCTGCTCCCTTTTCATTTGTGTACAAAACAAGCAAATCTTTCTATTAATCTTAACAGTCAGGACCACATGCACACTTAGGGTTAGATGCTGAGCACCGAGCGCCTTGCTTACTCTGCACAAATGGCATGGTGAGGTTAAAAAAAATAATAATCCCCAATAATCCTAGACAAATAAATTACCTCACCTAGCCTTGTCTAGACAATGATATATGGGACCCATTCACCAACACATGGTTGAACGCACAAATCAAGGGCACAGAAGGAGAAAATAAACATTCATCGGCCGCCAGGATCATTTATTTACACCCAAGCATAATTAGACTTATTCACAATTTGGCAGTACAAACACGAAATTGGTTCCTACTAATGTTTTCTGATTCACTATATCTAAGCTCACTGCCATTTCACTTTAAATGACCATTAAAAAACAATTACAAATGTATTTTCTACAGTGAAAATACCCTTCTGATCCTCTGTTTATGTAACATATGCTTTTGACCATCAGATTCACAAAATATTTAACTTCCCTAAGCAGGCATGACTTACAGAAACAAGAAAATGTTGGATCAGATTTTTTTTCTACCACAAAGAAATTAACAATAGATGTGTTTATTAAGCAAATACTGTAATATATTGCTCTCTTAGTGACTTTAACATAAACAATAAAAAAAAAAAAGTCCCTCCTAATCTATTTTTAGACACAATTCCCTAAAAGAAAAATGCCCTTTGGGCATCAGCATGCTACCAATACCTAACAAATCTTTTCCTGTATTTAAGAGAAAAACATTCTGCTCCTCTTATGTGCTCTTCTGTTTATATAAAGGCATGTGGAGTGGAAAAAATATTAAATGAGTGTCAAAGGCTAATATTAAACATCTAAGGTAAAGGACATTTTATAAATGAAATAAACAAATATAAATACATATTAGGATCAGATTAAAAAAAAAAAAATCAAAAAAAAAAAAACAATGGATGGGTACATATCAGATAAGTTAACAAAATAAAATGGTGCGGAAAAATGTACACTTAAAAAAAGAATAGGTAGCATAACAATTTCTTTAAAAGAAAATGGTTTAGAAGCTTTTCTTCCTGAGGACACAAATAAAACTCATCATCATGAGTTAAACAAAAATGTTTTATGTTGACCTGCAGCTTGATTTAATTGTGATTACGTTTTAAACATACATTTTCATCCATATCTTTAGCAATCAACCTATATAATAGAATAGAATATTAAAACTATAGTATATTGTTAAGATTAAATAATTAGTCATACATCACTATGCTGCTTTAGTTGTACTCCTTTTAACTCTGAGCAACCTTCCCGTTTAGAAAGGAAAAGTTTGAAATTTGCAAACTGTGGACATTGCTTTGCTGCAGAATAAAAACTAACACAGTTTATGATTTAGTAAAAAGCCAAATGGACCCAATTTAACTAATATTTTGTGGTGCAAACACATTTTTATTTTTACATACTTTTTCAAAATAAGGAAAGCACAACTCCTTTGTATAACTGATTCTAGATTTTCATCAGACTATCAATCAACTTTCAACTCCCCCAAACATACATATATGAAAATGTTTCAATAGCTATGTGGTCATGTTAGAACAAACAGTAGTACGTCTCTACAGCCTCCCAAAATTAGGTGGAATTTATAAAGAATATATTCAAGGTCCATTTAAAAAATGTAAATGAATCACATAGTAAGGACTAAAACCTTTCAATAAAAACACAGCAATCATGATAATAAAATAAAATAGAATACAACACATTCTTTTAATCATGGTTCAAGACAAATGTTTAAATCTCCAAATCAGATCTAGTATTTCAGTGATCCATTATGAATAGTTGACCTTACACACAACAACAAAGTATGACTTTAGCTTGTACTTACATACCCTGCACTACAATTATAAATAAAAATGTCTTACTGAGATAATAAAAAAATTATAGCTTTCATATATTAACATTGTACAAAATAATACATTTAATAAAACAGCTATATACCAATCATAGTCCAACTTGCCTGTTCTCACTTTAAAATTTAACATTAACCCATGTAATATAAGAATTATGAATTGTGGGGAAGGGAAAAAATGCTAAATTTCCTCCAGTTCCCTGTGATGTTATAATGGAAAATAACAACTAATCGTTTTTAATAGCCACCTATCTCCTGAATCAGCTTAATCCTGTTCAGGGTTGTGGGAAGCAGCAGCCCAATCCAGCATCTCAAGGCACATTATAGGAAACAATTAGGGAGCTGCAGTAGTCCTAGCAGGATATATCCGTTTAAGCTTTTTAATATCTACCATCAACCAAACCTAGAAGCATTTTAACACAAAATAATGGAAAACAAAGTTTGCTAATGCTGGTGAAAGCACTTCATAAAAAAAAGAAAAATAATACATGATCGCTGGTCTTCTAAATAAATCTACATTAGACATCACAGCAAATACAACTTATGCAAGAAAATTGTAATTTTAAGAGATTTCTGATGGTATATTACTTAATAGTTTTTCTTGTTATATGGAATTTATCAAGAGAGAATAAAGGATATCATATAACATAACATTGGGTTGTGATGAGGGAGTTGCGATTTAATCTTCAGTAGTGCATTACTGTTCCCATAGGAACAGTAGTGATGTTTTTGCATTTCCTGTCTATGCCAATACCTATTTGTGAACATGGAATATCCTATCTTTAGAGAAGCTAATGTGCTTCAGTATGCATTAGCAATCTCCTAGAAAAACCTGGGTAGTGCTTGTTGCAAGTGTGTGATTTAATGCATTAGAATATGCTCCTGTGATCGGTCTTCCTCTAGCAAATCTTTGTTGTATGGTTTAATAATGTCTGAATATTAAACTAAGATCTAGAAAAGAACCTTCTATGTGAATATGTTAAAAATACCTAGTGCAGGAAATTCTGTCAGGTTTTACACACCTTGAACAGGTACATAAAGAAATAATCAGACATAACTATCTCTCAAATTACACTCTTTCAACATGTAGAATCTTCATCATAGAAAAGCTATCGGCCAATTTAACATTTGCTTAATGCTGTACTTAGCTTTTGTAACACTGTAGACACTGCCTACATTTATATTCATAAGTGGTTCTGCCAACAGAAAGGTCAGCATAACAAAACACACGCATGGGTGGGTTCCTACTTCACCAATATTTTGTTGTCCATTAGTCATTAAAATGGGCTTTCAGTTTTCAGACATTCTTTGAAAAACTGGAATTTTTTTGCAATGAAAAAGAAAATGACTCTCCTAGTGAAACTGAAAACTCTTAAATGTAAAAAAGCCAGTAAATTAATTAAGCACATTCATCTGATCTAAAGCCTTATACTTAAATGAATAACAGTTGGTCTTACCTATGAAACCACTGAAAAATATCTTCTCTAAAAGGCAGAATATGGTATTTTAATAACCAAATCTATAAAACACTTCAAAATATGCTTAACATTTGCCCCACCAAAGCACCTGGAATTAACATTGTACTATACAGTGTAGTGTACTCTCAGTAGTTCCAAAACTGCTTACTATGATATGAAACAAATATTGCTACAAACATATTTCGAATATTAATATGATTTATTTTACATTATCAAATATCAGGATTTTTATAAATCCTTTTACTGCGGATTCAAATGAAAGTTACACTTGCTTTGCAATATTTACTGTTCAAGGAGTAACAGGAATATTTTAACTGAAAAACATTTGCTGGGGATATTAATTTGATTATGGGACAAATTCACATTTTGAAGAGAAACTTATTGTATGGTTATTTAAAACATATTCAAATCAAAAGACTTCCTGAATACATAGGGGCTTAATCCTGTGTAGTGAGGGCCAAACAGACATCAGGGTTTTGCTTTCTGCTAACACTTTTGATACTTTGTGTTCTCCCTATAATCATTCGTTCATCATATGTTTAGAATTTACAAGTAGTTACTTTTGATAAACAAGTTGGTTTTGCTACTCTTTCTTCCAGGGTGCAAACAAAGGTTTCCTGCCTGTCATAACAGCAAAACCGTGAATACCGTCCCTAAACTGAAAATTAAATCCAAATAGTGTTTAACTGTAATAAACTCCAGATTAGACTTACAATGTGAACCAATTCTTACTCCAGTAAATAATTAGTGTCTGCTAATTAGGGCCTAAAGCAAAAAAAATATTATCAATTACTTTTCATTTAAGTCACTGAAATATAAAGACTTGCTGTATTTAATTCTGCTCTGATGCAAAAGCAGGTAAAACTAGATGGATACTACGATTATACTACTACATTTGAGAAAATCCCTGCTAGCATATTCAAAGGTCTACAAATGCAAATATTTGCGGGAACAATTAACAATTAAAAACCTTTATGACAAGGAAAATGTGCTTTCTTTCTTCATAGTTAACATCTTCATTTTAAGAAGCTGTTAAATTGTTGTGTGGGTGCAACTATGTCGAGACTATAATTTATTTAAAAATGCTCACTGTTTAATAATTCTGGCTTTGTAAATGCTGGGACTAGACAAAGAAAAGCAAAAAGAATCAGACAAACAATTAAGTTTCAATTAATAGTTTTTGAATCAAGGAGTTTCTGGGTAGGCCCTATTTTACATAGCACATTTTTACAGGAAGTGATACAAGAAGCTTTACAATACAAACATCAATATAATACAAAATAAGGTACAAAGATGCAAAATGCAGTATATGGTTCTGAGGATTCTTCATTTCTTCAGATAAAGTTATAGAAACACATATAAAAATCAGCAGCTTATAGACAAACTAATGCAGCGCATTCTCCCCAACCTTCCTTGCATCTCTAGAGTACACCCAACACAAACCTTGGGTTCTAAGGTCTCCTTTAGAATTTCTATTTACTTTCTCGGCTGCATTGGAATTTGGGTGCAATTAATGCCATTATGCCATGCCAGTAATCGTTGGATTAGCAAACTGTTTGTTTCAATTATATTTGACTAAAGATTTAATTAATAAGTAAACTAATTGAATCCACATCCTAACAGCTTGATAAGACCTCCAGAGAGCAACCAACTAAGCAAGAAGTACTCAAAGATATAATTGTAACCATATAACCATTCAATCAAAATACAAATAAAGTCCAACAAATAAAGTATGTTCTATTTCAAATACCATAGTTGACTTCATTTTGAAAGATTATTTAATTACTGTAAATCATTCTTTGTATGTTCTGGGTCAAATGAGTCAAAGGGTTGACTGACTAATTACTCTAATCTGCATTTATGGGGGGTGTGGGGCGGACATAAGACAATGTAGAAATCCCACCCAGATTAGGGGGATTCACCTCTCACTGTATTCATTGATTTCAGACATGCACACTGATGCTGGTTTTATTTTCATAATAAAGTGGCTTTTCTTGTTCCATATGGCTCTCAGCAAAACCTGTTCATCCTTTTGTGGATCAATTTCTTTTAATATTAGCCTTAGTAATAGCACTATGTCCACATATTCATCTGCTCATATTTTACAAAAATGTCACTAAAAAGAATTATGGAGGCCAAAGGATGAAAGAACAGTTGGTGAGTGGTAACAGTGAGCAGGAGGAAAAAGAAAAGGATATGTCTGAAATCAAGGGATTATGAGAGCACAATCTGTTAACTGTTTAATCAAAATAAATTTGAAAAACACGCTTTGCTCAGATAAAACATGATTTGAAAATCTGTGTTTTCCTATTCCAATCTCTCGATCTCTCTATACTTCAGAATACACTGACCTGCTTTACTAGATAAGGTGCTGAACTGACTATGAAGAGGGAGCAAACATACCAACAGAGAATATTACCATTGGCATTAGTTATACAGTTAATATCTAAACGTGTTTAACTTTGCAGTAAAGGCCTTTTTTGTGATAACTGATAGATGTTTAAATTCTTAGCCTGTTAAACAACAAATACAGCTGAGAATGAGAGACAAATGTATTATAATCCAGGGGAAATTTGTCTTTTTACAGAAGTTCTATAAATAATTTAACACAGATACAGAGATACAGTGCCCTCCTCTATTATTGCCACTCCTTGTAAAAATTAGTAAGAAGGGATAGAAAAAAATCAGCTTGATGAAGAACCATCATCTTGCACTGAAAAAATTAGAAAAATATTTTTTACTTGAAACAAGTTAATTCAAAGAAAAACAAAGCCCTCATTAAGAAATAAATTAGATACACACTAGAATGACTGAAATAAAAGGAAAATTAAAAAGAAACAAAAACTTCTTACTTGGCAGTCACAGTTGGGCAGTATACTGTACATGTGTGCTGCTATTGGTATGAAGGAGCCCCAGTAGAACTTCCTGACAATTCCTCTGAATAATTCCTTGGCTGAAAGTACTCAGTGTTAGACAGAGGATGTGCAACATTGCACCGTTTTGCTTTAATTTTCTTCCCTGCAATTGCTTTGTCTTGGATATGACATTAATCTGCACCCAAGCAGGTCCTGCAACTTATAGGGAAAACTTAGGGGTTGTTGGCAAGATTGGAATTCCAGAAACTGTTTTAAAAAAAATAAAAACCACACTGTTCACCTGCTGCACTTGGGTCCCAATCCAGGTGGTTCGTTGTGTGGTGGGTGCAGCAACATGTTATCAGCACATGCACCAAACCTCCTTCCTCCCCTTGCTACTACCTCCAGGGGTCCAGAGTGCATTCCATAAACATGCCTGACCTTTTTAATTAGGTTTGTTGAATTGGTGGGCTCCTCTTGAAGTGATGTTACCAGCCCAGCACACCACAGCATAAAAAAAATCCAATGGCCACCACAGAGTTGATGAAGATGTGAAGGATGTCACTACCTACATTAAAGGAAACCGTCTCCGGAGGGGGAAAAAAAAAAACACCCTGTTCTACACCTTCTTATAAAGTTCCTCTGTGCTACGATACCAGAACCAACCTATCATTGCTGTGGATGCCATCCAACCCAAGTACGTGTAGGAGTGCACCTCCTCTAAATTCACTCACTGAATAGTAACTGGACATAGAGTCTCTTTGGTTCAGCAAAAGTCTATAACAAATTTCTTGGTTTTGCTGATGTTAAGTTGTAGACATTGTTTTCTGCACCAAGAAACAAGGTTCTCACACCTGACTCCTAAGCCCCTTATCTATATATCAGTGCAGGGTCACCAGGGAATTTCTACACGTGACATAATCTTGTGTTAGATTTATAGCTTGAGGTGTACAGTGGAAACAGAAATGGAGATGACTATTTCTTGTGGTTCTCCAGTGATACTCTCAGCTGTATTAGAAACACAGTCCAGGAATCTCACAAACTGCAGTCTGCCAGATGGCCCATTATCTGGTACACCACAGGCTCATCCACCTGCATATCTCGGAGTTTACCCCTTAACAGGATGGGCTGGATGGTACTAAAGGCACTGGAGAAATCCAAAATGTAATCTTCAAAGTGTTGCCAGCTTTACCAGGTGAGAATAAGCCTTGTAAGACCACTCCAATCTTAGTCTAATATGCAAACTGCAGTGGGTCCAGGTGGTCTACCATAAGAGGAGCCATGTATTCTCAGCCCAGCCTCTTAAAGATTTTCATGATTTAAGACGCAACTGCCACTGTTCTGCAGTCCATCCATCCATTATCCAACCCACTATATCCTAACTACAGGGTCAAGGGTCATTAGGTGAAAATGCACCCGTCTTCTTTTGGAACCAGAAGACTATAGGATGTTTTCCATAGCAGTGGTACTTTCTGGAGCCTAAGGAGCAGACAGCATATACCACAAAATTGGTCATCACAGGACTTAACATCTCGAGGACTGACTCCATCTGGTCCCACAGCTTTTCCTTTATGTACCTTCCACAATTGTCTTCCTACTTAGTGAGCACCCTTTGCTAAGCCATTAAATTGGTACACTTCTTTTTTCTCAGCATGATATAAAACTGCATGCCATTCTCTTAAGCAGTGATCTTTTGCTTGTTGTGGTGAATGAATTAGAAACTAATATTAAATAATCAAGAAGTAGAATAATCAGATACTAATTAATTTCAAAGTATAATACATTTCTGGAGCTGTCAAGTAGTTTGTATTTTTTTTTAAACAAATAAGAATATTATACTAGGCAACAAAAGTTGGCAGGAGTCTGAAAAGCTAACGGATGGATGGAAAAAGAACAGAGGTAAACCTGCCAAATGTTTGTGGAAGGTGGGAAAATTCTTGAGAACATTAACACATTCCAATACAAAAGTCAATGTCACATTTCTCAGATTTATTAAAGAGGTACATTTTGATGATCCAGTAAACTGTGTACAGTGTATATAAAATCACAGGAATCTGAGGGAGCCTGACATATCTGATATTTTGGAATCACTTGAATTCCTACTGTGCTGGTTGATGCTTGGATGAAAAACAAGGAAGCATATGTAAAATTTTATAAGAAACAGTCACTATTTAGTGTATTTTTAGAAGGATATGTACAAAGTCTTGTTAATTACTGGTTACCTGATAATATACTGCAATTTAATGCTGTCTCTAAAAATAAAGTGTCTCATGTTTCCATTGACATGCCCTGGTAAGGGTCATGGTTGTAACAGGCTGCATGTCAGAGTGACTCTGTGTCTCCACCCAATAAACAAACAGTTAAGCAGAAAACACATTTGGAAAAGAAGCAGTAAGAGGATGGTTGTCCAGAAAGCATCTTGATAGAAAGAATAACAGAATGACATTTGAATATATTCTTGTTTAGCAAGTGAAGCATTCAAAAAGATGTAAGAATTGAGCAGTAAAGAATAGTAGCTATATGAAATCAATCCAACTGTTTGTTTTTGAGTACTTTTTTTTTACTTAGCCTTAGTAAGACAAGGTCAATAAATGGAGTTCACTTACCAACACTTGGCTTTTAATAGAATTACGTGGGCAATGATTCCTATGTAGAGCAGCTCAATGTCTGTAAACTGCTATAACAATGAAAACATTGTATACTTGATCTTGAAAGCTAAATAACTAGAATGAGAGAAGGCTGAACACAATTAAAAACTAACTTAATATTCTATTTCAGAGAAGAGTGTGCTAATTTTGAGGTTTGCTCATTCTGAGTTTTGTTTGACCAAAAGTCCTTTGTTTACCCCAGACCTCTGCATATCTGTTTTTAACCTTGCAACACATTTCCAGTTTGTGAACTAGTTGTAATACACACACACACCACCCATAGTGATTTGTGTGTGTCCCTGCCTTGAACCCAAATGATGAGGTAGAGTCTAAGGATTTCAGGAAAACCACATTTATTCAACTTGAAACAAGAACAGCAATGTTATTTATTGTAGCAAGGGTTACCACTCTACTACACACAGATACAGCAAATGGGTTAAAACCCCGCTTCTGGTATCATGTGACACGTGAGTCGCTGCCTTGCATCCAAGAGACAAGGCTGAGTCTAAGGATTTCAGGAAAACCACCTTTATTCAACTTGAAACAGGAACAGCAAGGTTATTTATTGCACCGGGAGCTATCACTCTACTGTACTACATACAGAAACATCAAACAGGCAGGGCCAGGTCAGAGGGCAAGTTATAGTGTTACCCACATCACCCTTTGGTCGACAGATGCATTGTGCGAGGAGCCGGCGAGCTTGTGAGGTGCTGCGAACCTGCGGTTTCCTTGGCGTCAGACAAGCAGCTCTCGACAGATGCGTCAATTGCGTTTTGGCGTATTGCCCCATTGGGGTCTCAAAAGAGTTGAAAAATCTCACACCACATATACATCAGGGTGACTTGTCTACTGAAAGTGCTACTCTGAACAGCACACCAAAGTATTTCTAAATTTCACAAACATCTGGACTACAGAATAAATCATGATCTAGTAACCATTATTAGTTTATAATAATAATGCAAAAATGTGTTTGTTTTTTTTAAATTATCATATACCATGTATTTGGTCTTATTTGAAGAGTTAAGATTTCTAGCCTAAAAAAGGTAAAAACAGGCTCACAATAATTTCTAATTGACTACAAGGGTTTACCAATGCTGATTGGAAGGAACTAAACTGCTGGGATAACATGCTGCTAGAGAGTAAGGAAAATGATTCATGGACTTTCTGCTTTTAATTTAGGATATTACTACTTTAAAATACTAAAAGAAGCATATTCAAAGAAGCTGCCATTTCTTGTTTTTTATGTTAATCCATGAATTAATTGATTTGCTTCCTTCAGCACCGCCCAGAGGAATTGAAAGTAACCCATTATCACTTGCTTTGATTTTTTGGAAAATATAAGTGACAAGAAATGTGTGTAAAATGTAAAACACTATTTAGCTTTATTGATGGGCTTTCACGAAGATCACTATTTTTAATAGAAGTTAGTTCTACAAAATAAAGATATAAAGCAAACTGTTTGAACAGGAATAATGAATGAATATGCTGCCAGAGCTACACAAATTGTCTACAGTTTTATAAAACAATATTTAAAAAAATACAAAAAATACACCCAAAAGGCACAATTTAATTTTCTCAAGAACACTAATGGAACTGATTAAAAATTTTTTCGAAAAATGATTAGAATCAATTGAATCTTAAAGATAAATTCTAATGAAAATCTTCAACAGCAGCAGTATTCCAGGAAAATGACAGGATATTTGTAGTGGTACTCAAATTGAACAAGCCTATCACCAAGAAGAGACCCCTCATAGATTATTCAATCTATGCAGTTTGACAAGTTCTCTTACCACACTCATGTATTTAGACTGTTAATTTGCAATGACTTCCTTAAACATTGATGTCACCAGCAAACTTGGCCATTATTCTGAAGAGTCATTTGTAGTGAACAGATGCAATCCTGAGTGTCACCATTACTCAGGGGAGGGACTTAGAAACAGAATCCCTGAGTTTCATTACCTGCTTCCTGTCAGAAACAAAATCTAATACTCGGTAATACAGGGACTGATAGATACCGATGCCTATCAGTTTGTGAAAACGCTTGAGAGGACTAAGGGTGTTTCAGTAAGTTTTAATTAATAAAGAGAACCCTGGCATACGGGTGACGAGACTGTAAATGCTGAAGAATGCAATGAAGCCAATGATACTGCGGTATCTTCTGCTGATCTATTACCCTGTAGACATACTGTATTAATGTAAGATCCAAGCACATGGTACAGAAAGCCAGCTGTGGGTCATTCAGATATTTTCATTATGTCACAGAAACAGCATTGGAGTCACTGTGATAAACTAGATACTGACAGAATGAAAAGATTGTAGTCGATGTGATACTCAAGGAAAACAGGAGATATGAAAATTTAAAATTGTTTTCAGGAAACATATCTTTAACCCCTTCTGCTTTTAAGCATCCATCTCCCACCAAAAAAGGTCAACAGAGAACACAAAAACAAGATTTAAGCATGCATATGTACAATAATTACATATTGAGAGATTACATATGTGCTTTATAATGGAAACAGGGACAGCACCCATGAAGCTATCATCCTTTTTGTCTGTGGGTGCATAACACACTGGCATGTTTAAACCTATGGCAGAATATACAGGTGTATGTATAACACAAACAAATTTCAATAATCTTAAAATGCATTTCTGTCAATGAAAAGATGTTTGGTTTTCTAATTAAGTATAACTCATACCAATATCCTAGTACTATGTAATTAAGAGAAAAAGTCTTTTGTATTGTCAAAATTGCAATTGTGAGGCAAATTCAACAAAACTGCTTTATTACTCCTCTCTACCTAATCAAAACCTAGCCAACTGAATTCACACTATCATCATCACTATGTCATCAGAAGATTTCTGAATGATTCATAAATGTGCACAGTTCATCTCCAGCTATACATGGCACTCATCAAGGAGTTACAAAAACACTTTACTCATACTGTAGTTATTTAATGATATACGGTTACAGATAAAGCACATACATAACATAATGGCTTGGCATTAAGCAGTTAATTTTAATAGTGCATCCTACAATACTGTGTGTTCTGCAAAAGCATTCTGATATCACCTAAAAAACTCTGTTAAGTGACTCATCACTGCGGAACATTTCAAGCAAGGAGTATCTTTATATGGATTTCCGCTACACTTCTTTTGGTAATGCAGTCAGAACTACAATTTTTTTAAGCCCAAATGAGACTGGTTAATGATATACTCTATTATGAATTCAATAATTTCTGCAATGCTTAATTTACTTATTTCTTTCCCAGCTGCAATTTCCATACTAAATATATAAATGGCAGATGATTACTTACATTAAAACTAGAAAATATGTATGTTGGAATATGTTTACATGCAAAAGGAAAAAAATGTCTGAAAAAGGGATGAGAGATGTTTATTCTATCCATTCACCTATTTATTTCAAATCCATCTGCCCACTTCATAGTTCCTATTTGAATGCTAGGTGAGAACCAAACCTGGATGAGTCGGCAACCCCTCACAAGGCTCACTTACTGTATATTCTCATCACCTTTTCACATACTGGGTTAATTTCAGAGTTGTTAGTTAGCCTAACTGCGGTGGGTTGGCACCCTGCCCAGGATTGGTTCCTGCCTTGTGCCCTGTGTTGGCTGGGATTGGCTCCAGCAGACCCCCGTGACCCTGTATTTGGATTCAGCGGGTTAGAAAATGGATGGATGGATAGTTAGCCTAAGATGTAAATATTTTGGGATGAAGTAGGCAAGCTGTAGTCTCTTGAAAAACACAACCACATACAATACAATGAGAATATGCCAACTTTATGCCCAGAACCCTGGAGCTGTAAGAAGACAGCTCTAACCATTGCATCACTGTGCTACCCACATTCTACTACCAAAATATGTAGATATACTGTACTTCGCAAACTGTTACATTTATAACAGAATACAACTAATGAGGTAGAATGGTAGAGGGACTGGGAGCATGCACTGATACAGCATGTTGTCACACCTAAAACAGAGTTTAAGGTTTTTAGCCACATTCCTGGCATCTGTAAATCAATTTTGTAAGGAACTGTCCTGACAGTATGACTAAGACATGCATGCAAAAGATTTACATATCAGTGCATTTTCTCAGAACTTTTGCCAGACAATATGTACTTTAAAATCTTTTAAAGAATGCATTTCCTTAATGGCTTGCTACCTTAAATGCACCTAAACTGCTTTGAGCAAATGACAGAAATATTAGGAGCTACTCATTCAGTTTCATTCTTGTGTGCTTACCATCAACTAACTTGTTCAATATTAAAAGAAGTTCAAAATTAATAAGCAAGTTAAGGAACAAAAACAGTTTCCCTCAATTACATAAAATTCCTATTTTTCTCCACAATATTAAACATATTAAGAAAGCAAAACTTTCAGTGAAGCAGGAAATCCCTTTAAAGACGAGAATTGGTCCCTGATTAAGCTACAGAACCATTTTTTTTTTAAACTCTTCTTTCATATGGTTACATAATTTATCTACCTACGTTCAGTGTCCAATATGTTCAATATCTAGTATGTCCAACTCAGGATAGTGGGGGCCAACTAGTGCATCAGCAGAATAAGGTACAATACAGAAATAACATCTAGTTAAATACAAAGATTGTTGTACATCATAAAAAATAAAATCAATTTTGGACTACACCTCTTTCATAGATTAACAGATTTATATACTTTTTTTGGCTGTTTATTTATTATGTACTTCTCAAACAGGGTTGAATTTATACCCAAGAATAGAAACTAGTGATGTTCATTAGCACTATGAACTATTATAGTATTCTAGGGGGTTGTGCCAGCCTGTACACTGGTACTGTGAGTACTGTGCATGGTGAACGCAGAACCTCTACATTTTTCTCAGTTGATTCTGGAATTTTTCAGGGGTGTGCTCTGCTCCTATTCTGTTCAGTGCTTGTATGGACTGGGTATTGGGCAGGGTCATGGAGTCCAGCAGCTGTGGGGCTTCTGTTGGTGAAGAAAGATTCACTGATCTTGACTTTGCTTCCGATGCTGTGATCTTTACAGAGTCAACGGAAGCACTGATCAGGGCTCTTGAGAGACTGAGCAAGCAGTCTGAGTGTCTGGTCTTTTGAGTCATGGATAAAAATCAAGAACCTGGCCTTTATTGACCTCTTGGGCACAGCCATCGGTAGTGTGTTTGTCTACAGAGAGAATGTTAACCTCGTCAAGAGGTTTACTTACCTTGACAGCCACATCAGAGACACTAAAGTGAGTAGGCGGATTGAGAGAGCATGAGGGTGGGGGGTGTGACATGAGGTCGCTGGAAAGGGGTGTGTGGTGCTGTCTGTTATCTTTGCAAAAGGACAACGGCCCAAGTCTTTATAGTCCTGCTGCTTCCTGTGTTGCTATATAGTTGCAAGACATGGTCACTTTCCAGTGACCCGAGATGAAGACTGGACTCCTTCAGTAATGTCTCTCTTTGGAGAATCATTGGGTGCTGCTGGTTTGAAAATGAGGCACTATACCTGCATTGTGAAGGAGCATCAGTTACAATACTATTTCCATGTGGCGCGATTCCCCAAGGGTGATCCGTCTCACAGTATCCTCATTGCTGAGGACCTGAGTGGCTTGACCAACCCAGGGGATGCTTGTGTAACACCTGGTTGTGGTAGACAGATGGTCATTTCCATGCGCCGGATCCTGAACTGTTTCATTGTGGGGTGGGTGAGGCAAAGAGCTGCACCAGTGCACGCTCCCCAACCTGACCTAAGGAATTATTATGTACTGTGTGTACAATATTCCTTTTGGGGTGTAAAATGCACAATATACAGCTCAAGCCTGCAATTAAACTACTTTATTTAAGGATAACATCCAATAACAAAGCTAATTATAAAATAGTTTATTTGAAGTCACCATACTGGAATGCAGTGATTCCAACACTCCAAAAAAAAAAAAATCCAGATGATGTAATCACTAATGCATAATTAACTCTTTTAATATGCTATCAATTTTAAAAGATATACACAATGTGTCCTCCAAAGTCATTTTGGATGGGAAAAAAAATACTTATCCCATGCATACAGATCAAAATGGTACAATGCCTGCCTTGCATTGTATATTTTTTATCCATTTAAAAAGTGCATTTCTTCTTGTATCAATATAACATTCACCACTAAAGCAATTTTAATCTTCCAGCTAATTGAGACACTGAAATAAAATAAGCTGCTACACAGTTTGGAGCTGTGTAGCAGCTTATTTTAAAAAGTGGCCTAATAATAGAAATCATTCTTTCATTATTTTTTTCTTGGTCCATCAACATTTATTGATACTGCATTTTCCTTTCTTGTGGACTGAGCACACCTAGCTGATATTCTTTCTTGTGTCCAACTATTGTTACAAACTATACAGTCTTGCTCCACATTGTCAACCTATCATTTCTTTTTTATTCATTAATTTACTCACTTCAGCAACATAAAACAAAAATAGTACTCTGACAGTTCAAATAGGCTCCACTCTCCTTGACAGCCTGAACCGGAATCATCAATAAAGAAATTGAGGATGAACTGGAAAAATGAGGACAGACACAGTCAGCAAGAGTTGGTGTAAAAATGGTTAAGTGTTTTTATAAAAACCAACGAGGTGCAAAATAGTGCAGTGCTTCTTATTAATAAATACAGTAAACAATCCATAAAATAAGGTGATGAGCGGAGGTTAAAAGTCCAAATAAATAACAAATAGATCCACAAAAACAAGGTTAAAATGCAGACAGGTCTGTTTTTTAAATTCTGAGCTTCAGTGAATCACTCTAAAACAATGTCCCCTCTACTTATCCTGTAAAGGCCCTACAGCATAAGGAGATGCCTGACAACAGTTGCAATCAATAAATCAAACCTTGGCTCATGTCCTTTGCTGCCATTCCTCAGGCTTACACGGGGGACCCTGTGAGCCCTGCTCCTAATTCCGTCACCAAACCCCAGCATCTGTGGAAGCCTACTCAGAGTGCAAAGGCCACTCCTTGTCCTTCAGGTGCTCAGCAGCAGCAACCCTCTTCAGCCCCGTCGAACACTGGACACAAGGCTCCTCTCACTGCTGCTCATTTCCCGAAAATCTGCCTCCATTTCCAAAAGAAATGGTTCCTCAACACTCTGCTTTGCTTTTCTTTCTTTCTCTCTAATTTAACCTCTGCTCTCTCCTTTTCAGCTTCTCTCGTTTCCTGTCCGGACTCCCTTTTATATATGGATAGGGATGCAGCTGTGCGGACGATAGACCCTGGAGTGCTAATGAGGCAATCAACTGAACTGTGTGTGTCTGCACATGAATACACGATTAGCCAATAGTCCCAATTAACACCCAGGAACTGCTCCACCACGATACCAGGCACATGCACACACCTCTGAAACTGAAGTGCCGTTATTAAAAATGTATTTAAATTAAAAAAAAAAAAAAAAGATCTTGGGCAGGCCGCCAGTCTATCATGCACACTTACTCTTAAAAAGCCAAATTTGAAAATAACCTAAACACACGTTTCAGGGCATAGAGGAGGAGATCTGGAGAAACCAAAAGAAAGCCCTCACAGACAAAAGGACACATACAAGCACCAAATAGACTACAACTGCTTGGAATATTAAAACCTAGGATGATATATTTGTGAAGCAGCAGTGCTTAACAGTGTATCACCGAGTCCCATGAAGAAATATTTTATATTATGATTATGATTGATATCAATCATTACTACTCTCTGGCCAAACAGAACATAGTTTGCCTTGACTTATGACAGGGCATATTTAAGGAGGAAGGCACCTCTTAGCCCTCTTTGTGATATTATAACCAGCTTTCTAGTTAACACTACTAGTCAACAGGTAGAACTTTGTTTCCCAAGGGAGAAATTTAGCAACAAAAATAGTAATAATTGCAGATTATGACACCAAAGAATAGTGACATAATGCAAGTTGGTGAAATGTGCATGTGAGAAATTCACTGTACTCTGTACATGTGACAATAAGCTTGAATTTGTGTGCTTCAGCTTCATTATAGCCACAGGACTGTCAACAAGAATAATGGTCAGGAATTCTATATAGTTAACAACATATAGTTAATATAAGGGATACGTTTGAGAACCCTTTAGACTTACATTGTTTAAACATTTGCAGTTTCTAGGTATATTCAGTGCTGACATGAAGAACTACAATTGTTTGTGTTATTAGTTTAGGCAGATTATGATTTTCTGTTATGGTTTCGATTACTGAGGTTTAACTGAAGGTAACTGCAAAGGTTTCATCAGAACACAGGTCAATAGTACAGATAAGTCTGAAACCAGTTGGCACTTCTTTAAGAATCTATAACATACACAATCTAGGTAACATTTAACTAGACTGAAAGAAAGGTGTCCTCTCCTTTATAAACTTTTATTAATCGATAGGCTGTCAATAAAAAGTTCACTTTATTATCATCATACATTAAAGTGAAAATATTTGATGCTTGCCCACAGTGCAGAAATATGCTGTAATAATACAAGTACAGTAAATGCATCAGTATGAACTTTATGACCTAGAGGTGCTTCCTGACTGACTCTCTTCACTTGCAGTAGCTGTCGTTATAATTGTTGAAAAACAATGCAATAAACTATAAATAAATCTATACTAAAAGCACACATACAGACATCTTTATTTTACTGTATATAACAGGCTTTTGTTTAAGTGAAAGAAAAAGTATTTCAACAAGTGTGAAATGGTTTCTGAGAAGACTACAGAAGGCAGTTTAAAGAAAGGCTTTTTTGACTCCATTCAGTTTTTATCTTTTATGTACTGCCCTCAGGTCTCATTTATAGCTGAAGTACTCATTTTTTCATTCTACAAAAGATACTTATCTGCCCTTGACTGTAGTATAACTGCTGCAGAAACCAGTTCAATACTACTGCATATTTACTCTCATTACAGACCAAACCCTATTTACTATTATATTGAGCAATTTAATATTAAGCAGAAACGGCACTATAAATCACAGGGAGAGTTGAATTAGAAGTAATACATTTCTAAAAGACCTTAAATTACTGAAATAATATCCTAAGTCCTCCCTAACCTTTTTCATTTTGATTCTTAACCAATTATTATTGCTAGATTATATTGTATCTAAACAGTTTACGGTTAAAAGTTAGACTTGATGTATGACAGAAGCTGCTGTCAACAAGTAACATTACAAGATAAGAGAAAAGGGTCAATTTTTTTATAAACAGTCATCTACTTTCACTTCTGATTTTTAGTTTACCTGAAATCTACCCTAGAAGCACTGGACACAAGACACTGAACAGATTTCCAGTATTTTTTATCCATTTTACTTACCAGAGGGACATTTTTTAATACAGTAATATTACATTAAAGTATTAGTATTAGCCTATGGTCTCTCCAGTATGATGATCATCTATCTTTTGCTGTCGGAGGAGCTTTGTAAACTCTGCATTTCAGTGATGCACACTCTGCGGTGCGCAGACCTGGGACTGGCCAGATCTCTGTAGGTGGGTGCACCTTTTATTGGTCTGGTCAATCTGATGCGGTCATACTCAAGGAGTAGCTGATGCTGTGGTGGATCGGCTCCTTCTGATGGTATTAAGAGACTCGGATTAAGACACTCTCTGGGTGCCTTACCTGTTGTCTAAGTGTATGCTCCTATCTCTGTCAGTGATGTCTTGGTGAGGGAGACATTTTATTTGCAATTGTGCTCTGTGGCTGATGGGTGCCCATAAAGTGACACTCCTCTGGTATTGAGCGACTTTAATGTGACCACTAACACTGATGGGGCTGGCTATGAGGATTATGTCAGACCCCATGGGTCGTGCAACGGTGATGAACATGGCCAAATTCCTTGACTTTGCTAAAGATCAGGGGCTGCGGATCGCTGGATCCTTTTTCTAGGGCCTTGAGCCACATCCATGGACTTGATGCTCCAATACTGGTGGTGTGGTGAAGGAGATCGATCATAACCTTGTGGGCAGACACTAGAGGCATCTTCAGAATTGCAGGGTCTACAGAAATGCCCAGTTTGTGAATTTTGATCACAGACTTGTTGTTGCTCTGAAGATCCAACTAGGGTCCAGTAGGCTACCACCTACTGGGAGAATGAGACTGGACTTGGCCAGACTTCAAGATCTGGCTGTTTCTAATGTGTTTGCGCGCAGTTTTGTGTGAGGAATGTGCAGATCCTAATGTGATGTGGGAGACCTTCCATGACAAGACCTTGAAGGTTGCTGATGGTTGTTCTGGTGTTTCCTGTGTTCCCAGAAGGAGGTATTTCATCTCGCACAGCATCAGTGCAGCGTGGAGGCAGAACTTCGTTTTTCCCAGTCTAATTTTTATCTTTTGCCAATAATGCTGTGATCTTCGCAGAGTCAATAGAGGCTCTGATTGGGATTCTTGAGAGACTGAATGAGGAGTCTGAGTGTCTGGGCTTGAAAGGGTTATGGATAAAAACCAAGATCCAGGTCTGTAATGACCTCTTGGGCACAGCCACCAGCAGTGTCTGCCTGCGGAGGGAAAGTTGACCTCGTTGAGAGATTTACTTACGTTGGCAGGGTCATTTATGTCTCTGGTGACTCTTCCTAAGAAGTCAGTAGATGGACTGGGAGAGCATGGGGGGTCATGAGGTCACTGGAAAGGGGTGTGTGATGCTGCCGATTATCTTTGCAAAAGGACGAAGGTCCAAGTCTTTGGAGTCCTGGTGCTCTCTCTTTTGCTATATAGTTGGAAGACATGGACGCTATCCAGTTACCCACGATGAAGACTGGACTCCTTTGGTACTATGTCTCTTCAGAATCCTTGGGTACCACTGATTTCACTTTGTGTTGTTCACAGAGTCCCGAAGGAGGCACATTACCTGCATTGTGTAGGAGTAACAGTTATGGCACTACGACCATGCAGCACTATTCCCCCAAGGGTAATCTGGCTTGCAGGGCCCTCATTAGTTGAGCGCCCGAATGACTGGATCAGGCCAAGGAGTCGTCCACATAACACCTGATTGTGCCAGATAGATGGTCATTTCCGAGAAGTGGGACTAGACTGCATGTCTGCCTGGGCTGCCACCCGGGATCCCAAGGTGTTTCATCATGTGGGTGGTGCAGAAATGCGCAATGACAGTGCATGCTCCCCAACCTGACATGACCTGGTACATAAGTACAAATTGCATTACAATAATGGGCAACACAGTGAAGTGTGCTTAACACCTGTACCACCAAATACTTTCATTCATTTTTGGTAAGAATTTGGGCTGGAGTTGCTAGGGGTTTACTTGGCTACACCACTTTCCTTTCACAGATAAATGAGGACTCTAAAAGTGACCTGGTATAAGTGGGTTTGGGATATTATTTTGATAATAGGAATGGCTCAATCTTCCTAGACTGAATTCTCTCTTAGTGCAAAGACAATCTATCAATTTGAGTAGTGACTATAAAGCTCCCTGTTCTGGATTCATAAAGTATAAGGCGGTGTTTAAGTTTACTCTGTGATGGACTGATGCCCCTTGCAATATATTAAATTTATTCAATGCTACCAGGTCTAACTCTGGCTGTATTCAGGATATGTGGTCCATTGCAAGGATAAGTAGATAGTGCAAACAGCAGCATACAACAAATCAAATGCAAACTAATTAAATCTGAGTATAAATAATCAAGCATTAACGTAGATTTTTAAAAAAATAATCAGAACCATGTGCGGAGGCAAGAAAGTTCTCATAAAATAATTGTTTCGTCAACTGATTAAATTACGCATCATGAAGTATTAGAGAAAAAAGTGAGTTCAGTTAGAAAATAGAACAAAAACGGAACGAGGCATTAGCATCATATGAAAGACACTACATAAACCTAATTCTAAGCGAGAGAAACTCAATAAATAAGATAATTGCCTGGCTCCAGAGCTTCAACAAAAAAACCTAAAACCATATGAAAAAGTAAAAACACCAAATGACATGTCTGGTTATGTATTTATTTTTAACATACTGTATGTGGACATAAAATATGATGTTTATTTAAACAGTATTTAAAAATATTTTTGTTCTGACCAGTCACATATCTCTGGGAGTTAATACTAAAGAACTGCAGAATGTACAGGGTGGGCCATTTATATGGATACACCTTAATAAAATGGGAATGGTTGGTGATATTAACTTCCTGTTTGTGGCACATTAGTATATGTGAGGGGGGAAACTTTTCAAGATGGGTGGTGACCATGGTGGCCATTTTGAAGTTGGCCATTTTGGATCCAACTTTTGTTTTTTCAATAGGAAGAGGGTCATGTGACACATCAAACTTATTGGGAATTTCACAAGAAAAACAATGGTGTGCTTGGTTTTAACATAACTTTATTCTTTCATGAGTTATTTACAAGTTTCTGACCACTTATAAAATGTGTTCAATGTGCTGCCCATTGTGTTGGATTGTCAATGCAACCCTCTTCTCCCATTCTTCACACACTGATAGCAACACCGCAGGAGAAATGCTAGCACAGGCTTCCAGTATCCGTAGTTTCAGGTGCTGCACATCTCGCATCTTCACAGCATTGACAATTGCCTTCAGATGACCCCAAAGATAAAAGTCTAAGGGGGTCAGATCGGGAGACCTTGGGGGCCATTCAACTGGCCCACGACCAATCCACTTTCCAGGAAACTGTTCATCTAGGAATGCTCGGACCTGACACCCATAATGTGGTGGTGCACCATCTTGCTGGAAAAACTCAGGGAACGTGCCAGCTTCAGTGCATAAAGAGGGAAACACATCATCATGTAGCAATTTCGCATATCCAGTGGCCTTGAGGTTTCCATTGATGAAGAATGGCCCCACTATCTTTGTACCCCATATACCACACCATACCATCAATTTTTTTGTTCCAACAGTCTTGGAGGGATCTATCCAATGTGGGTTAGTGTCAGACCAATAGCGGTGGTTTTGTTTGTTAACTTCACCATTCACATAAAAGTTTGCCTCATCACTGAACAAAATCTTCTGCGTAAACTGAGGGTCCTGTTCCAATTTTTGTTTTGCCCATTCTGCAAATTCAGTGCGCCGATCTGGGTCATCCTCGTTGAGATGCTGCAGTAGCTGGAGTTTGTAAGGGTGCCATTTGTGAGTAGCTAATATCCTCCGAAGAGATGTTCGACTAATGCCACTCTCTAGTGACATGCGACGAGTGCTACGCTGTGGGCTCTTGCTGAATGAAGCTAGGACAGCCACTGATGTTTCTTCATTAGTGACAGTTTTCATGCGTCCACATTTTGGCAAATCCAACATGAAACTTAGCAAGCAGTTTGCTAACTGTAGCATGGGAGATGGGTGGTCTCGTAGGGTGTCTTGCATTGAAATCTGCTGCAATGACCCGGTTACTGCGTTCACCAGACATCAACACAATTTCTATCCGCTCCTCACGTGTTAACCTCTGCACATGTCAATGGCTGTAAACAAAGAGAAACTTGTAAATAACTCATGAAAGAATAAAGTTACCTTAAAACCAAGCACACCATTGTTTTTCTTGTGAAATTCCCAATAAGTTTGATGTGTCAAATGACCCTCTTCCTATTGAAAAAACAAAAGTTGGATCCAAAATGGCTGACTTCAAAATGGCCACCATGGTCACCACCCATCTTTTAAAGTTTCCCCCCTCACTTATACTAATGTGCCACAAACAGGAAGTTAATATCATCCACCATTCCCATTTTATTAAGGTGTATCCATATAAATGGCCCACCCTGTACTTTCCAGAAAATGTTACAGAGCTGGAAACCACACATCCCAGTGGTTTTGTTACTGTGCATGGATATTTTAATCACATGAACTTGAAGACCATTCTCCCTAACTTCTATTAACACGTGAACTTTTCAACCAGGACAGACAACAAGCTGGACCTAGTGTTTACCAATTCTTCCAAAGCTTGCAAAGTTGCACCCCTTGCACATCTCTGTTTTCCTGATCAAGATTCTGTTATGCTACAGCCTGCATAAAGAACACTGCTTAAATGGTCCAAACCAACTCTCAAATAGATAAGGCCAGAAGATGCTGTTTCAGACCTGCAGGGTTGTTCTGATCACATGGACTGGGCAATGTTTAAAGCAGCTGCCACCTATGGTCATCAGATCAACTTGTAGGAGTATGTATTATCAGTCACTGGCTACATTACAGATACACACAAGCACACAGATGATTGTGTCAAAGACCATCAGAACTTGTGCAAACCAGAAACTGTCGGTGACACTGGAGGAACATGCACTGTTAAAAGTATGCAATGCTATCTTTTCACAAGGAAACCCTCAAGACAGCAAGGACAAGCCTATCTTGGGGCATCAAAGCAGTTAAGCAAGAGTATGGTACGAAAACCCACAGACACTTTCAGGACAACAGAGAGACAACAGTACATGTGGCAGGAAACCCAAGCCATTGTAGAGTATAAGACCACACCACCTGGATGGAGATGCCTCCATTCCATATGTTCTAAATAACATTTATGTGCGGTTCAATGCCTTGAACAACATACCTGCAAAGAAGTCCAACTCTTCTCAAGAATAAACAGATGATAGATATATTTGGCAAAAACCAGAGACATTTGATCAAAAGAATCTGATACCAACTTTAAAGCATGGAGGTGAAAATGTTATGGTTTAGGGCCACTTTTCTTCATCGGGGTATGGGCAACTCACCATCATAAAATCCACTATTCTATAATCGTTCATTGTATCAGAGGGTACTTGAGAATAATGTGAGAACATATGACAGAAGACTGAAGCTCAACTATAAGTGAACCTTGCAACATGACACTGACCATAAACATACCAGCAACTCCATCAAGGAACAGCTCAAAAGAAAAATCAAGTGTTTTGGATTAGACAAGTCAAAGCCCAGATCTGAATCCCATCACGATGATGTGGGTGAGAAGGGAGGGGAAAAAGGGTTCTGCATACAATATACCCTTCAAACATGAACCAAGAAAGAATTCTGCATGGATAAGTGGGACAAACTTTATCACAACAGATGTCAGAGATTGGTAGGTAGTTATAAGAAATGCCAACTTGAGGTTGTTACAACCAATAGGGGTGGGTCGTCAATACTATCTATTGAAAGGCCAAGGGTGTTCTTACTTTTTCCACAGACTAAAATGGCATATCCATTGTTTGTTGAATGTTTATTGCAAGATGATTTTCTTTTCCAGTTTCATTGCCTTTATTTAAGGAAACTGTTTACATGAAAACCAAATCTTGATATGTTGAATTATCTTTATTTATAATACGCTACCGTGGCTGTTCATTTGTCTGTCCAGGATTTTAAATCACCCGTAGCTCGCAAATTGTTTGAACTATTCACCTGAAATTGGGTACACATATACTACGTGACGTCTACTATCCGCTTTCAGGGTGATGATTGACCACCAAGGTACGCACATGTGTACTGGCGCCATTCTCATCCCTGCCAACTTCACCGTCATTTCTCCTACCTCTTCATATCTTAAATCACTCTTGAGGCAGATTGAAGACTTAAGTGTCAGCTTAAGTGAAAAATTAAAGAAAACGTACCATGTAATTGCAATACAAACACTGATTTAATCAGTTTTAATGAGAAAAGATGCTGACGAAAGAAGAGAAGAAGCGGGCCACAAGGGTGGAGAAAAGAAGAGATGCTCAGAAGGCAGCAAGAGCATCAACCTCTGAGCAAACGAATGGCAAACGTACAGAGAAAGAGGATGAAAACTAGGAATGCTCAAGTCAAGTGTATTCACTGCACGTTATCGTGCAATGTGCCGTTACTGGTGGTATAATAATAATAATAAAAAAAAATTTCATATAGCAACAGAGAGCCTTTATATTATGATAACTACGACGCAAACAGCAGCCTTTTTACTGAAGCTGTGTGTTTCTTCCATTTTTCTTTTCATTTCTGAGATAGTTTTACTAGTCTTGATTTAGTGTAGAGTTGATCTGGCTATTGGCTTGTCGCTGATAGTAGCCATAGAAATCGGATAAATGGATTTTAAATTTATCAGTAATCTGCATTCAATGCAAATCGAGGTGCTAGCTCGTCTTTTCTTATCTATCAGTCTGATGAGCTTCAATAAAAACCCAATTTTCCCCACAGGGACAAATAAAGTTCTATCTTCATGATTGTTTCTCATTTTTTAAAAAAAAAATTAAACTACGACTTTCTGAATAATGTAATATTTTGCACATGTGTAGCACAAAACCAATTAAGTGTTAACACATAACGCCTGTACTGTAGCCCAGTACCATCAACCACAATTTTCTGTGTTCATTACCCCCACTGACCCATTCTTAAATATTCACAAAGTCAATTAACCACCCAGGGCTCCAGTTACATATTGACATGAAGAACTCTGTGTTGAGCATGTGAATTATAAGCCACATTAGAACATCAGTTAAATAAATAACAAACAAAAGTGTCTTGAATGAAGTAATATAAAAGAACTAAAATAGAAGAGTTTTGAATATCTATCCATTTTTATTTTTGACTATCCAACTGAGGATTGCCGGAAGCTGGATTTGGACCTGTGAGTAACAAACACATCCCTGGCTAAACTCAAGAACCATTATACACCCATTCATTAGGGAGATTATTTAGATTTGGTAGCTGACCTAACTGCATGACCTTTTAAAAGCAGGCAGGGGAAAAAAACAAAACATATAGAAAGCACCACCTAAAAAAGTCTTTGTCATTTATTAGATGTTAACAATCTCTTTAATAAAACTATATTAGTAGTAAGACAGATTCAGACTCCCAAGTGAAGTCAAAACTGTTACATTGCTATTTTCAAAAATAATACAGAATATAAATATGACAGGTAAAAAATCTTCTCATTTCAGTAATATCAAGTTGTAATAGATAGATTATGGAAGTCACTAGGAAGAAAACATGCACGACTGCTCTAGGAAATGAAGTGATCTTGATGCGGCCATCAAAGCAAATTAAATTTATACGAAATGGATGAAGGGTTTAAGTGCTAGGCTATAATGTTCAAATAATACAACATTACTACACACATTTAGTCCATTTCACAATAGCAGAGGGCCAGAGTCTACTTTAGTGACACCAGGTGCAATGTAGGAAAAACAGCCCTCAACAAGACACCAATCCAGCACAAGGAATAAACAAAAGAACAAACACACACACATTCATACTCAGAGAAAACTAGGATTTTGAAAACTGATCGATATAACTAACAGAAGGCTTTAACTGTAAAGTAACAGGATGTACAGTGGGAAGAACATTGATGATAATGATATGGACAGAAAATATAAACATAACAGGAGTCATCACTGCCCTCCCTTTTTTCATAAGCATAACGGCCTCCGTTTTCAGTATCTGCATTCTGCCACATTTCTCAACCCTTCAGTATTTTTTTTTTTTTTTTTTATTTATTAATTTTATTACAATCAACCCTTCAGTATTTTATTAGTCCAAACTATGGACTATTATTTTTTTAATCAATTTACTAAGCAGAAAGACAAATCAGGTACTACAATTGCCCAGCTGTTAACACTTCTACCTTACAGTACTTGAACTCTGGTCTTAATCAAAGGGGTTTCGTCTATATGGAATTTGTGTTTTTAGTATGTTCACAAGGACATCCACCTGGAATTCATGGTACCAGGTTAGTTACTGACTCTTAATTTGCTTACTAGGAGTGACTAAGTGTTCTAAAAAGAAATAAACTTTGCATGTTGAGAACCATTATCAAGAAAACCTAAATAAAAGACCACTAAAAAATCAGTTTTACATAGACCCTTTAGCAATAAATATTAAGAGTTTTAGAAAATCAACCAAAATACAAAATGTTTTTTTTTTTCCCTGGGATGCTCTGATCTGTGCTAGCACTGACTGATCAACACATATTATACAACTCTATAAAAGGACCAGTTTCCAACCCCTTGTATCTTAAGAACAATTAAAAAAAAATATGCTTAATTTAATTAGATTGTCACAAAGAACTGGACAATGATCAACAATATTAAAGAAGACTCTTTTCTCTTCAATATACTTTACTTGCAAAACCTCTACGGCAGTATAATTAAGGCAGGCCACGTTATATCTGTCTGCTGATCCCTTCCTAGACAGCTTAGACAAATGGAACTAAAAAGTCTGTTGGCACATATACTGTAGTTGATGCATTCTGCCAATTTCAGCTGGGTCTCTTCTGCCAGTTTAAGCGATGGAGCAGTAAATAATGTAAATTAATAAACTATACCCACACATCATAACAGTAATAATTGCTGATCCAAGGAAAAGTTTAGGGAGCCAAAATACAACATTTTGACAAATTACTTATTGAGATTTTAGAACTTATTATGCTTTTGCATCTTATGAGCATTTAAGTATTAACTAGTACAATTCAAAACATTTCTAAATTATATAAATGACATTAAAGTTAATATTTAATGAAGACAAACATTAAAAAAAGCAAATATACTTTTATGATTTAAGCTTCAATATTGATTACATTTATTTCATTATTCATATTTCAATATGGCCAAAAAAGATAATTGAACTGAACAAGCAGGCCAATAAAAAAATAATGGTAATGATTAGTCCAAACTTTACTGCAGAATCCTCAAATGGGGCCATGGGCACTTTTGGCCTTGGAAGCCCTAGAGGTTTATTTTTTCCAGCAGCCTTAACAACTGGAATTTTTGCTTTCCTCGCCTTACCAGCCATCTGACCATAGGCACATGTTATCAAATTGTATGTTGACCTTTACTATGTTAGCAATAAGAAACCTAAACTATAGACTATTACAGTATTTTACCTACTTTGTAAATCAGTTTTATACTGTTTTAAATCACTTTGACCAACACTTAAATTTAAAAACGTGACACATTAATAAGTATTTCTGTATATGCACATCCTCCCCCTTCAAATAAAAAATGGCTTCCAATTCTCTGCAAAATGGGCACAATTTTGACTGCCATTTGCATTTTACAATTACTGTAACTATAGAAATTCAGGCTGTAATGTTGTGTTACACAAAAATCTTGGAAAGGGGCCTTCCCTGAAGAATTGTCCTCAATGTCATCTTATAAACTTTGGCAATGCTCTTTTTTGACAACAGTATATTAGTCACATTTGCAGCAAATTAAACAGTTTTCAATTTTATCTAGTTTGTTACAAAATGACCAATATTTTTGATCCTAAAGTTTAACTACACCTGTCCTACAGACAGAGATTAAGACGCATTCTTACCCTTTCCTCCAGATTTCCCTCTTCTCCTTGGATGTCCTTCCCATCAGGTACGTCTTTAATAACTGGAACATGTTTCTTGTGCGCAGGTTCTCGATTTAGTGTTGTGTATCCTATATGCTCATAAATAGGGTTGATTGTCATTTTTTCAATATACTCTGCTGCCTTGGTTTCAATATACAGAGTAATCAAGCCATCTGTCACCAGGTCATGGATGGACTCAAACCTTTTTTCACCAACAAAATGCTTCCCATCATAATATAGCCGGAAGTTTCTGGTTTGGTTTCCAAACCTGTCTCAAGACAGAATAGAAGAACATGAAAACCGTCATTCCTGCTCTAAAAAGTAAATATGCGCTCAATGTAAAGTATTTTATGAATGCTTTAGACCCAAACTATACAATAAGCTTAAGCAAAGCTGAGAAAGACAGCATTCCCACAATGACAGTGACAGACAAATCCATCCCACAGCTCTCTCCCCCAAGCAGTGACATGTTTAATTTTAGTTCTCATACTACTAATGAGTGAGAAGGATTAATCTTTGACTCATGGTCTCTATTGTTTATATAATGATCCTGAATCTTTCCAATTTAACAGGTTCAACACTAAATGTCAAACATTTATGTCTGATTAATCACATAGGGAATATGCCACTAGACTTTCTGGAAAAAAAAAAATTTAAAATTTGCAAAAACTAAATTCGCTATTAAAGCTCCATGTACTAAAAAAAACTTAAGATACAAATGGATGTGTTCTCTTAGTATTGGGTATGTGCCAAAGTTGGAGATTATTTTTAGAAATGCTATCAAACTATTCTTTTCCATTTGGTGATTTTAGCAAGTTGAGCACGAATGGAGCAGACATAACTTAAAGTTGAAGGGGAAAAAAAAACAAAACTTAATGCAATGCATTCATTTTCATATATAACTCAATCAATTAAACGATAAAAACTTG
Source organism: Polypterus senegalus (assembly GCF_016835505.1). Classification (NCBI taxonomy): domain Eukaryota; kingdom Metazoa; phylum Chordata; class Cladistia; order Polypteriformes; family Polypteridae; genus Polypterus; species Polypterus senegalus. The sequence goes on from NC_053159.1 coordinate 181,011,989, forward strand.
AAGACCTCATCCTGGATGTATATATAAATATATGCAGCATGAAAGAGATTGCTTTAACTTAAAACATACTGCTCCCCCAAAACTCAGTGCCGATCTCAGACGATCTTTTTGAATTTGAAGCTTTGAAAAAAACATTCAACTTACCCTTTAGCAATGCCCAAATAAAAATGGTCTCAATATACACAAAAGCCGCTCTCTTTTCTAATGACCATGTAAAATGCACAAATGTATAATAAAAAGAAGTCTTCTTTAGAATCTTTTTCCTCAAAGTTCATCTTTTTTCTAACACATCTAAAAGCATTCCGCTCTGACTTAATTGTAAAATATGCCGAAAAGTACTTTTAAAATCATTCTCATTTTACATGTAACGTTTTACATGTGGTACAATAAATTCATTTCCTGTGTTGCCAATTTTCCAGCACAAATGGAAAAAATAAGCAGAACACGTGGGGAAGTTCCTTGTGGCATTTTACCTCTTCTTGTAGCCAGAGGGTTTTTTGTAAGCCTCCATGCACGGTTTATATCCTGTTTATTACATAGAAACAGCTGGGAAAGGAATTATAAATAAAACTCTGACAAACAGAGAATCAGTTGCATCATAACAGCTGCAGACTACAGGACCGGTTAGATGTCATTTATACAATTGAACTTTAGCCTCTTCAGGCATTAAAAATGAAATGGTCTTCTGTTCTGGGCAGAAATATTCCAAACCACAGAATTAGAACTTAAAAATGTAAGAAAACTAGTTAATGAAAGTACAGGAAATCAAATAGCAAGAGTAATTTTATTTGGTGAAAACAGATGGATACACACCTTTTTTTCTGAAAAATGTATAAGCCAAATTATAAGGTTACCCTTTTCCATTTACTGTGTGTAACTTTAAACACAACTGCAACACAAAATCATTACACAACAGCGGTCGTATTTGATAAGGAATGAAACCAACACTAAGATGAATTGCTTTAATCTTAAAAAAAAGCACATGATATACATTATAATCTATATATTACAGAGAATATATAATGCATAGTTGACTGACCGGCTCACTCACTCACCCATCCGAAAAAAGAAAAAAACTTCCTGCTTAGGTTAAAAAAAAAAAAAGAAATTTGGCAAGATGGTACATCTTGGGCACTAGTTATCTGCAAATGAAAGTACACTTCAATATCTCAGTATTTAAGGGTAAAAATCCCCCATACAACAGAAAAATTAAATACCCTAAAATCTCAAAAATGCTTTGACTGATTTGATTAAAATTTGGTGAGATTATAGAAAAAAGAAAACTGGCCGATTCATTTTTTTGTTGACATTTGTCTGTAATAATGCTGTAGTGAGTGGGATTTTTTTTATGGACCACAACCTTTTTTCTGCCGAGTACCAAGAAGGAAATGAAGGAGTCGCGCAGAGAAGTGGAGCTGACAATTTACGTAAATTAAGTTCCATGAAGCTCAAAGCAGGAGTGTTTAGCTCAACTGATGTTGTTCCCTTTGGATTGTGAAAAGCACTTATATGCATATACTAGAAGAAGGAAGGGGGATGAGGGTCCCCTTGCTGGTGAAATACATGCAATAATTGCAGTGAACTAGGATGTCACCTTGAAAGTCAGACTGCAATGTGCCGCTAAGCTCTGCTTCAGAAATCAGAAACAGTGAAGTGCCTGTACAGCATACCAGTCTATTTAAAGCCCTGGGTACAACACAAAGCCAAGGGTGATGGCATGTCTTGGTCAGTTTAAAATCTTGATCAGCTCAGTAAAGGAGTCCCCAATGGACAGAGTATAAAAGATGGGGGTGTTGCAGCTCCCTTAGCAGGGCAGTTTCAAGCACCTCTGTCAACTTCTTCTTAGAGTACAGTACTGGCAATGTTTGATGAGTACCAACCCTTCCCCAAAGCAATGTCAATGTATTGCCGTGCTCAAACATCCCATGGCACAAGTAATATATTGTGTCAGAGTGATAACGAGAGGTGAGAAGGAGCAAGATGCTGACTGAACAGAGTACTGCCAGTAATTTGGTTTCACTTCGAACACTGGGATATTGTACATAGTTCACAGTATTATTTTTTTCACTTTTTTCTGTACAACGCTTATAATATTCAATTCATCAAACAGTCCTGTAAAAGTCAATGCAGAATGTAACAACAATTTGGTGAATATTACTTTTGATCTAAGCCCTCCAAAACTGTGTAAAGATGCAGAATTATAGATCAAAGCTGTTCATTTAATTCTGATCGAAGCTACAGTTTTTACAGGTTGTGTTACAAGGTAACGTTATAGTAATACCAAAAATTTCCCATTTTGGGCTACTGTTGGCCAAAGAAAAAGGAGGAGAAGAGGGGGCAGACGGGTCCAGAGGCAGGAGGAGAGAAGGAAAGTAAAGAGTGGAACTGGGGGTAGGAACTTTGAATGTTGGCAGTATGACTGGTAAGGGGGGAGAGTTAGCAGATATAATGGAGAGAAGGAAGGTTGATATGTTGTGTGTGGAAGAGACTAAATGGAAGGGGAGTAAGGTCAGGTGGATTGAAGGTGGATTCAAATTGTTCTATCATGGTGTGGAAGGAAGGAGAAATGGGGTAGCAGTTATTCTGAAGGAACAGTATGCCAAGAGTGTTTTGGAGGTGAAAAGAACGTCAGGCAGAATAATGATTATGAAGCTGGAAATTGGAGGTGTGGTGATGAATGTTAGTGCATATGCACCGCATGTTGGGTGTGCAGTGGGTGAGAAAGAAGATTTTGGGAGAGAGTTGGATGAAGTGATGAACAGTGTACCCAAAGGACAGAAAGTGGTGATTGGAGCAGATTTCAATGGGCATGTTGGTGAAGGGAACACTGGAGAGGAGGTGGTGATGGGTAGGAATGGTGTCAAGGAGAGGAATGAAGAAGGTCAGAGGATAGTGGATTTTCCCAAACGGATGGACATGACTGTGGTGAATACGTATTTTAAGAAGAAGGAGGAACATAGGGTTACGTACAAGAGTGGAGGAAGATGCACACAGGTAGATTACATCCTATGCAGAAGAGTTGATCTGAAGGAGACTGAAGACTGCAAAGGGGTGGCAGGGGAAAGTGAAGTTAAGCAGCATAGGATGGTGGTCTGTAGGATGACGTTGGAGATCAAGAAGAGGAAGACAGTGAGGGCAGAGCCAAGGATCAAATGGTGGAAGTTGAAAAAGGAAGACTGCAAGGTTGAGTTTAGTGAGGAGGTGAGACAAGCACTGGGTTGCAGTGAAGAATTACCAGACAGCTAGGAAACTACAGAAGATGTAGTAAGGGTGACAACAAGAAGGGTGCTTGGCGTGACATCTGGAAAGAGAAAGGAGGAAAAGGAAACCTGGTGGAATGAGGAAATACAGGAGAGTATGCAGAGGAAGAGGATGGCAAAGAAAAAGTGGAATAGTCAGAGAGATACAGAAAGTAGACAAGAGTACAAGGAGATAAGGCACAAGGTGAAGAGAGAGGTGGCGAAGGCTAAGCAAAAGGCGTATGATGAGTTGTATGAGAGGTTGGACACTAAGGAGGAAGAAAAGGACCTGTACTGTTTGGCCATACAGAATGACCGAGCTGATGAATGAAGAGAACGAGAGAGAGAAGAGGTTAAATGATGTAGAGATAGTGAATCAGGAAGTGCAATGGATTAGCAAGGAGAAAGTAAGGACAGCTATGAAGATAATGGAAAGGCCATTGGTCCAGATGACATACCTATGGAAGCATTGAGGCGTTTAGGAGAGATGGCAGTGGAGTTTTTAACCAGATTGTTTAATGGAATCTTGGAAAGTGAGAGGATGCCTGAGGAGTGGAGAAGAAATGTACTGGTGCCGATATTTAAAAATAAGGGAGATGTGCAGGACTGTAGTAACTACAGGGGAATAAAATTGATGAGCCACAGCATGAAGTTATGGGAAAGAGTAGTGGAAACTAGGTTAAGAAGTTTGGTGATGATTAGTGGGCAGCAGTATGGTTTCATACCAAGAAAGAGCACCACAGATGCAATGTTTGCGCTGAGGATGTTGATGGAGAAGTTTAGAAAAGGCCAGAAGGAGTTGCATTGCGTTTTTGTGGACCTGGAGAAAGCATTTGCATTGGTGATGGACAGATTGACAAACTGGATTAGACAGGAGTCCCCGTGGACTATGATGTTTGCTGATGACATTGTGATCTGTAGCGATAGTAGGGAGTAGGTTGAGGAGATATGCTCTAGAGGAGAGGAATGAAGGTCAGTAGGACCACCGAAACAGAATACATGTGTGTAAATGAAAGGGAGGTCAGTGGAATGGTGAGGATGCAGGGAGTAGAGTTGGCGAAGGTGGATGAGTTTAAATACTTGGGATCAACAGTACAGAGTAATGAGGATTATGGAGGAGAGGTGAAGAAGAGAGAGTGTAGGCAGAGTGGAATGGGTGGAGAAGATTGTCAGGAGTAATTTGTGACAGACGGTTATCAGCAAGAATGAAAGGGAAGGTCTACAGGACGGTAGTGAGACCAGCTATGTTATATGGGTTGGAGACAGTGGCACTGACCAGAAAGCAGGAGACAGAGCTGGAGGTAGCAAAGTTAAAGATGCTAAGATTTGCACTGGGTGTGACAAGGATGGAAAGGATTAGAAATGAGTACATTAGAGGGTCAGCTCAAGTTGGATGGTTGGGAAACAAAGTCAGAGAGGTGAGATTGCGTTGGTTTAGACATGTACAGAGGAGAGATGCCGGGTATATTGGGAGAAGGATGCCAAAGACAGAGCTGCCGAGGAAGAGGAAAAGAGGAAGGCCTAAACGAAGGTTTATGGATGTGGTGAGAGAGGACATGCAGGTGATGGGTGTAACAGAAAAAGATGCAGCAGACAGAAAGATATGGAAGAAGATGATCTGCTGTGGCAACCCCTAACGGGAGCAGCCGAAAGAAGATGAAAAGAAGGAATAATGAATGCAAAGAACTGACCAATTTTTTATAAAGACTCATGAAACAGAATACTGCTATGCACCTAAATGTTAAATATACATTTTAACCCAACATAAAATTATTTAAGATTAAAAGAAAAGTCAGGAAGTTGCATTACTCAGTTTGCAGCTAGACTGAAAAAGAGAATTTCCGCAAATATAGCACATTTTTGTATAAAAGACCTGTTACCAAATTCTTCAGCATTATCATAAATGAGAATGCAACTATATAAAAATGATAAAAAATATTTGTTAATTAAGAAAATTATTTTTTTTGCCCATTGCACTATACATGTGAACACATCTAATACATATTAATATGGGGCCAATTTAGGCTTACTAACTGGTGGCCAATTTTACAGTGATAATCCAGTTCAAGGAGAAGGGCCCAGAGTTTTAAGTGGATTTACATATAGAGAAGTATTATAACAAATGACAGAATTCAATACGTTTTTCTATTTTTCTTGTTTATATGCTGTTTTTTCAGCCACATCATCAATAGGAGGCTGGAAAGACATCCCTTTCTGTAGTAGCTGTCTCATTTGCCTCATGACAAACTCCCAGAGCAGCTGACAAATAATTCTCCAAATTAAGCTCCTTTGGATAAGGCCTACTGACGGTGTGTCATGACAAGTTTGCTTTCTATTAGATAGGTCAAGTGACACTGGTATTAAATATGCAGGTCTCTTCAACCGATTTCTTCTAATTCTAAAAGAGCAGATGCAATATACAAATCATCAGTCAAGATTGTTGCATCTCTCACTACATCACAGAAATGACACAAGTCTCGGAAAGGGGTCACATTCTAGGTGCTCAAAGTTGAAACCTCATGCATTTCAACATTTCTCATAATTCATTAGAATGAGAGCAGTGACTGCTTATGGACTTCATCAGCACTGCTGTCTGGTAGTACAATATCCTCAAGTACTACTTCCAGTGTACAAAGCTATTGGTCCTTGATTCGGTCTACTCCTACTCATCAACAAGATTCCAAACTATTTAAACTTTTCCTCTTAGGACAGCAGCTGTCCTATTACCTGGGAAAACAGAAGGCCTCTCTTTTCAAGTTGAGAGCCATAAACTTATATGAAGAGATGTCAGATTTCTTCTTGACTGGTTTACATCACTATAAGAAACCACTGTGGCACATGCTAGAGGTCAAAATCAAATGAAGCCAAAATGTGGATAACCTCAGTTGTTCAATGATATTCCGTCTATGAAAATCAAAAGGTAAAAAAGACAATGCCTATCTTTATTTTCCAACTTTTTTCTATTATTGGGCCACAAAGAAGCATAGTCTCTCTAAGAACTAGCATCAAGAAAGGTATCAAACCCGGCTTAGTACTCTAGTATCAACCACATTTCTAAATAACTCTTACTGCAATTCTGACCGAAATTAAGTACAATCATTCTTTCCAATCATGCCTGTCCATTAACAGCAGTCATTGCAAACATGAACAATAAAGTCTCCATATTCAACTACATTACTGGTAAAGTAGCCATTGAACATCACATGCACACTGCGTCAAAGAAGGTTCAATGCTTTTAATAGTTTTGTGCATTTGTGCCTAACAGTAATCATCTTTTTTCTATCTAAAATGTCCACCACACTATGCAACATTTCCAGCAATTTTCAGTTGCAGACTTTCATTACATAATTTCAGTGAGTCAGGAGCAGCCTTAGTGACTCACCAGAACAAAATCAAACACTTTTGATTATACTTGAACTCGTTATACCTGGAAAGCAAATGTACAACCACTGGTGTTGCCAGGCAGCAAATTAATTTGCTGTCAGAATGTGACAAGTATGTGATACATTATTTTGAAAATTTGCAACTGCTGAAAGGCCATCACGAGTTTTGTAATCAGTCGTCCCCTATGATTCCATGTTGTGTAATTTGACATTCTGAAGGAGAGAAGTACACACAACTATAGTCATTAAGTATGACATGCTCAAGAAATTGTGTAATATGCTGCTTACTGAACTCAAAGTCTGTCTGAGATTTATTATCCAAGGTGACACAGTCTAAGTGTCCCCACTTCCTCTTCAGGATAAGTGCCACTTGGCTATGAGGGTCATTCATCTACCAAGTGCTTGTCTGGATGCAGGCGTGGATCCTAGTATCTTTACTCAGTGAGAGTGTCTCTGTGTTAAGTTGAACAATTATGTAATTATATAACACTGGAATCACAATCTTTTACTAAGTTGTCAAGGGTAATCCTAATAAAAGCACAAGGCCTTTTCCAGGTACACAAAACTAATTAAAACTGGAAAGGTAAACACAAAAGGGTTACCGAGGCGCATATGTTTATTCATCACACTGATATCATAACACCAGAAGTTTTTCTTTTTAAATACTATGTTTATACACTAACAGGAATAGTAATAGTTCATACGTTACGCAGGATTTAAAATTTTAAAAGCAGCATATTAAGTACCTGAACGTTTGCATCAACTCTTATTTCTCACAGGTTTAGTACACAGTGAAAAGGACCCTTTTGATTGCCTACACAAATTTCCTGGAAAGCTTACACTTCTGTTAAAATGAAGCAAATCCTATAATACATGAAAAAGAGGTTTCTAGTCAAGAGTGTCTTAAATTGTCACACATTATTTTACTGTGTGTTTCCACATACGAGTTAAAATTTTTTTTAAAGGGGATAATGCAAAGTCTGACTTTCTAACTGCAAAAAGGCCATCAGATTCAACAGAATATTTGCTCTTGTTATAATTAAAGCAGCTCCTTATTTAACCTAATAATAATAATAATAATAATACATTATTTATATAGTGCCTTTCCCATGCTCAAGGCACTTGATTCTAGTATCACAGCAGAAGCTAATGTTAGAGAATTGTTGCTTCACTGAGCTTCTAGAAGAAACTTGAAATTATTTCCATTAAAACCATCCTGCAAGTTGTTCTGGGCGTTTTCTAAATCTAGGACTTCAAAGCTTTATGTAAGAACTGAAAGCAACATTACACTGTATGTAACTAGTACAACAAGTACATGCTAAACCAACCATATTTTTCAATTTATCATTTACCTTTCTTAAATAGGTACACTCTCTTCTACATTATACAGAATTGAGAATTTAACAAGTAATACATGTAGATTTTGGGCAATTGTGGTAAAAGTGTTGTTGAAAGAACTGTGTTCATTAAATGCTCTACTGATGTACCCATTCAGCTGTAGCTATGGGTTGCTCTATAGCGATTACTAATGCAAATATAATAGTTACAAAAAGCAAACACGAAGCATATAAAAAAAGGTTCAAGATGCACTCCCCTCTTTATTTACAATGCTACCGATGAGTTGTCTCATTTGCTGTGTGGTGTGATTAAAATCTTCCCACCGCCCCATCCTTTTTGAAGCCCACAGTCTGCTTTGTTTTCACTGCTACCATACAAAATAAAATGGCTAATGCCAATTATAATACTAATACCCAACTAGATTCCAATTTCTTATGCCTGATAGCTGGAGTAATTAACCAAATGCTAAGCCACATAGATTAGCTTCAACAGAGTGCAAATAGACCCAACAAAGTTGTGCAAGCAAATACACAAACAAACATGGTCTACATATAATTTAAAACATAGGATAGTGAAGGAGATGGCTGCCACAACAAAAGTTCATTTTGAGAATATGTTTTATGTTTATAAGCTAATGTAATGCTCTAAAGTAGCTGGGAACATACAGGGGCTTGTTGTTCATAAGCTTAAACTTTAAAAGGAAAGCTCCTCTGACCCTATAAGCAAAGGTAATTTATTGATACATTTTTCCTACATCAACAACAAATTCCCTGCAGTCAGAAAATTATTAGAAATTAATGCACGTGAGCCAGCACACAAGAATGCACCAGTTCTACTTCTCATAGTAAAGTTTTTCATGTAGCAACATGGATACTTTCAGAAAAGAAAATCGGATCCCTGTCACCGACAACCTTTCAGGAAATTCTAAAACATCTAGCAAAAGATATATACATTTTTAATTAAAACAAACATTAGGTCTTTGGAGACATTCCAGGAGATTTCAGATTCTAAAGAATCCCCACCTGTCATTAAAAGGAAATAGTCACAGAAGCTGTGTCATGAGTTATAACTGCATGGTTTATGGGACTGAGATATGGTCAAAGAATGCACAGAATAAATCAAAGTTAAAAAGAGCCACTTACTGCTGTAGAGGAAAACTACGGCTTAGTCAATATAAAGAAATTTTTTGGCAATAAAACACTAGGCAAGGAGAAGTGGTGTAGGGTGATGAGAAAATTGAATAATTCACATGAGAAGTATGGGTACATATCCCGTAAGGATGCCTAAGACCATGTCATTTGAAATCAAGATACACCTTGTGAACCTGGGTAAATGCAAGTTTCCTAAATGGAACTGTCTATTGTTGTCTATGAATTTAAATTTTACCCTCTCAGGTCACTTAAATGATTTGTGAGAAGTTACCAACTAAAGCAAAAAATGAGCTTAGCCTCTTCTACGTTAATTATAGTTCATATTTTCAATTTATTTAAGCTACCTACAAAGTTATTACAATTTAATTTAATTTTCCAAATAGAGCCAGGTTGTGTAATAAGGCACATCAAAGTAGCAGATGATTAAAGACCCACATCATACGCATGTATGTGGAATGCTATTTTCATTAGTCAAGGAGGAAGAATGCAATTACTTTTTAATTCCAAAACATATACGCTCTTTCAGGCTGTGACATTTAAATGACAGTAAAGTGGCTATGCTACTACTCAGTAGTGCCATTTCTGAAAAAAGTAAATATACAAAGAACTCCTGAGATGCTACCAAGATCAATTATCACCATCCTTTTACTAAATTCATGAGCAAGTCTTGGTTATTAATAAAAAGTAAGCAAGACAAGAAACAATATCCTCTCCTTCTAAATCAAATCCCAACACACACTAATTTTTTTCATTTTGAGCTTCAGTAGTAATATTGATCACAAAAACATTTGACAAAAAAAAGGAACTGGAAAGGAAGCAGCAGCAACACAAACAGTCTAGCACACAATCTGGCAGCAAATTAAGACTGAATGTAATGGATAAATTCAAAGATCATGTAAACACATACATAATGGAAAGCTTCATAAGCATACATTTGCTCATGTGAGGTGTACTTATTATATTTTGGTAAACGATAGTTGTAATCAGCAGGAAGAATCAAATTAAAAAAAAAAAAAATTTGCAATGTAGCACTGCACATGCACTTCAAAATGTGTGATTCTTGTTGGATCTGGCGCATGTGTGTTTGCTTAAAAAGTCTGATTTCAGCGTGCAAGCATGCAAAACAATGGCGCTGAAGAGACCAATACAGCTTTCAAACTGTGCCACAGGGATGCAAAAGTATTTGTCCCAAAAATTAAACATTAAGCCGGAAGAGGAACACAAACACAAATCACCGGACAAGGGCTCAATTCGGACAAACCTGAAGGCATATCGAGGATGAGATGCGATGATTTGACACACCCAGTTTGATTTAGCCTGGTGGTTTACTGATGAATGTTCTCTTGTTAGAAAACCAGATTCTACTGGAGGAAAGAACGAAGAACAGTTATCAACATAACATCCAGAGAACAATGGACAATGAAACTGGTCCATTATACAAGGCTGATAATACAATATAACCGGAAATAAACTAAAAGCTAAACTTAAAATCATTGCATTTTCACAGAAAAATAATGTTCCTTCACACCAAGTCCCATATTACTATTTTACTCAATAATAGATGACCCATGAATTATATGAGATACTAAAACGACTAATTTGTTTCAAATTCTGTGCCACTGTTAAAATACTGCCTGGGGACACGAACCACTAAATGGTTTCACACAAAAAACTTTATAGAGTGACTTTTACAATAGTGGAATAATTAAAGAAATTAATTTGTTGTGGAAGCCCACCCAAGCACAAAGTAGCATGGGTTACTCATGATCAATGTTTTTTGAAAGCATAACAGTTTTCTTTTTAACCTTTAATACTAAAATTGGTAAAGAAGCTGCTAGCACAAAGATGGTGTGAATAAAGTGTCATTCTTCATTCTTACATTTTATGGTGTAATTTTTTATAGCATCAAAGCATACCACGAGTTTAGTTAACATTTAAAATACGATAATAAACAGCAATGTCTAGAATTGCTAACAGTGTCCACAGGCTAAGCAAGGGAGCCCAAAACTTTGGATTCCAAATAACAGGAATTAGAGTATTTCCAAATACTCCAAGTCCAGCTGAGATACATAACCAGTGTGTCCTGGGTCCTCACAGAATGCTGTTATCATCACAACCCTTGTGTGTAGGAAGAGACTCCTAATGGCTCATCTAAAGCAGAAATGGCTCTACCTGGAGTACCTCCTGTACCCTACCCTATCACAGAGAGCCTGTCCTACGTCCTTTTGGAGGAAATGAATTCTGGCTGGTCATATGTGGAATCTCAGTATTTTGGTCACTACATTAAGCTTGTGATTTTAGCGGAGGACTGGAGTGTAAACTGACCGGTAAATGGAGATCTTTGAGGATTTAACTCCTGATGCACTGCACAGTAAGTCTTTTCAACAATTCAAGCAGTTACTTCAACAATCCTTTGGACAGTCTCAAAACTATGTCTAATGTAATTTGTAAACAAATCCCTGAGGTACATTACTTTAAATTCCTTGACAAAGAACAGCTGCTTATCAGCTACACACAAAAAGTAAATTGCTTCAAAGAGAGAGCAATAACCTAATATTTTGGTTTCGGAGATTTTTTTTTTCTATTACACTCAGCCACATACAGTTCCACTATATGCATGAGATTAATCAGGACAGCAAAAGAAAGCATCATTCCAAAAAAACTAAAAAGGTACAGTCAAATAAGTATGACCTTCTATTCCATTTCCGTCCCATTTTAATTTATTTAAATTGTGCTTTACAAGACATTCATCCCATTGAATTTATTCTGATAATTCAGACTTCAGCACATTAAAAAGGATAGGTGAAGATGATTTGAATCTGAATCTACTGGCTACTGACTAGCCAGCTGCCTAGTTGCTTTAAACTCTAAAGTGACAGACTGTGGCAAATTGTGTGAACGAAGGCATTTGCTTAATGGCACTACATAGCTGGTGGAATATGGCAATACAGGTGCTGTAACACAGGCAGTTGGAAAGAGGACATGATTAAATATGCTGAATATATTTTTTCACTGACAAAGTTAATCTATATATATATATATATATATATATAGTATTATCACTAATTGAAAATTACTATCACTTCACACTATTGTTTAGATTGTTCAGTCCATTTAACAATGTATATATATTTGAGGCAAGATTTGGATCCTGCAGACATACATGCTCAATTCTGCCTGTTGCTATGGGATGCCTCAGGACTTCTCAGAAAAGGAGTGATTTCTTTTGGATAACTTTTAAATATTCCATGTGTTTTGACAATAAAGTAGGTATGCATTAACATCTTCAGTTGTAAATTTAACTACTGCATGTTACTAAAAAAAAAAAAAAGCACAGTTTTAGTTAGCTGCATCATATATTATATTTAAGTACTTTTCATAAACAGGTATTTGATTTAAGAATACTCATGTCTCTCTACAGTTCATTTTACAGCACCATTCACAATGAAATTTTATACTGTATATAAGGCAACTAGATACTCAACTGGAAAAATAAAACCATTATAATGTATTATTACCTACAACTTATGAAAGTACTCACTGGAAGGCCCTTTTTTAAACGGTTATAAAATGTGCCATGTAACAGATTGACAAATTTGATGCAAAGGTAGGCTGTTACACAACAAAAATATCATTTCACCGAGACTGGGAAAGCATCAAAGAAAGGAAAAAAAAACAAAAAGTGTTCTTATCAAAATACATTGCAATGTCCACAAAATACATTGTCAACTGGACCATAGCAAAGAAAAAATCTGAAGGACCATTTTAAAAGCAGTTATCTTTATTAAATAACAATAGAATCTATTAGTTGATTAATGTCCCGTACATTTGTACTGTGGCATGTTTTTTAAATTAAAGAGGGTACAGGTAATAAAAACTCAAAACATTTCATGACTTGATGAGGATTCTCAAGTGGGGTATGAATATTTTTGTTGAAGTGATGACTTCCATACAAAAACATATGCATTTTGGACTAGGTAACACAAATATTAGTCCAACGCCTGCAGAAAATGAACTATGATTGAATTTTCTAATGAAGTGTTGATAAAACAGAAAACATTGGTTTGCATTGGCTAGAAGACAGACATCAACAAGACATCCTTAGGCAGTACACAGAACTGCATTCCAAGTATGTTTAGAAGATATTTACTGGGAAATGATTTAAAAAAAATGTAGTGACTTCAGTTTTTTATTACTATAAGCTCAAAATAAAAAAACAGAAAACAACAAAAAAGAGAAAACAAAAGAGTGAGAGAGAAAAACCAAAAAAAAAACAAAAAAAACCCAAATTGGACATGCAACGGTGATCATCAAAGACTGGACACATGATAGGAATGTAAAGTAATATTCTTAATCTTGCTCAATCCAATTTAGGGTCCAGCTGGGATGGATATACTGGCAGCATCAGATGCAAGTCAGAAACCAACTCTGCCAGCCTAATGCAAGGGCCACTCAAATATTTTCACACAGGGCCACATTAGAACCGTCAATTAACCTAACATTGATGTTTTTGGGCATGTAGGAAGAAAACAAAATTAACCAAAGAAAAGCCTCTGAAAACATTATAAAAACTGGAATATTTTATTAAAATAATAACCATAGTTTCTCAGCCCTGAAACTGAGAAGCTGTTTCATTCATACTCCTATTAGTTAAAAGGAAAATGGCAAATCAATACGATTTTGATTTCACAGTAGTTTACAGTGCAACAAAGCCACGGGCTTTGGAAAAAAAAAAATCCAGACCACACGTGTATTTTCACAGAGGACATGTGCTATGAGGCAATGGCTGGGTGCTAGGCAACCCTTATTCAATGTATTTAATAATATCTAATTTAATACAGACTGCGTGCGCCTGAGGGAGATCTGATGTTAGACTGCAAAATATAATTCAACTCAATTTTCTTTTATAAAGAGCAATTCTACTTATAAGATCAGTAATAAGGTGATGATTGAATAGATATTTTCAAGAAACACACAAATGCAATTTTTATGGATGTTGTTAGCTTCTGTAACTGGCATTTTCAAGTGTTTATTCCTCATCTGTGGGAGTACAGATTTTAAACACATTTAAGGATCAGAATGTCAAACAATACAATATAAGAAATACTTTATAACGATGCATTTCATTATGAGTCATATCTTCAAATGCTGCAGCAGAAATTATGGACACCAGACCCACCCCCACACTACCAATAACCGAGTGAAGATCAACATGGAATACTTACCACTCTTTTTATTATAAGCTGTATTTCATACCAATTTACAAATACATACCAATAAATGTAACTTGATTAGAGTCAGTATTTGTGTTGGGTACTCGCTAATATTCAACCAATAAACAGTTATCAATCATCTAACAGGAATCTTTTTGTGACGTAGGAAGAGTTCTTGGAGAAAACCCACAAGGAGTATATGCTAACTTGACCGTGTCCAGGGACCACAGTCCCTGAGCATTAGCTACTAACCACAGCACCATGATGCTGTCCCAAATACAAAGTAGTTCACACCAAACCAAAGTCAAAGAGCAATAATGAGACTCTAGGAACAGTGCGTGAAGCTCCTTGAATCAAAACTGAACAAAAAAATGCAAAAATATCAATGAACAAAAAATACATAAGAGATGACTAATAGTAAGTGTTAAAATACAGCACACTGGAGTTCTAGGAAAAAATTCAAGTATAATAATAGAGTAACACAAACAAACAGTTTGGATTTGAACATGACGATAAGTGGAGGCAGAATAGCAGAGTCCTAAAGATAAATTCAATGGAGGAGGAGCCACAAAGGATGAGGAGTCTTATCTGAATGTAAAATGCAAGTTGTATTCGGGTGCTGGAAGATGATACATGTCTATACAGGGTTAAGAAAAGTAGCAGATGTTCAGCAAGTTATAAATGAAGACAGCATCATAAGTTGGTAACAAAGACCCGAATGTAATTCTGTATCTGGTAGGATAGCTGTATGGCTTGATCTGGTCGCCTTGTTTGGCAGAATTTTGAATCTGAATTTACTCTTCAAAGCAAGAATGCTGAGAAAATCAGGCTGAGAATTCTACCTCTGAAATAAAGAGTTAGAGTTACAGACTGACAGTTTCACAAATGAAAGAATAAAGTTTCAACTAGTATTGAGAATCAAGATTTAAAATTTGTGACACTGTTAATTATGATTCAGTATCTGACTATAGCAGATTATGGTATAATTTGGTAGGATTAAATGTCAAATAACCAGTAATAAAGGGTGAAGGACTTTAATATGACACACAACAATGAAAAGTACTGTTTAGTCAACATTTTTTTTTTTTTTTTTTTAAACACGATTTTTTTCAAAACTGGAAATACAAATTAAAAAAAACAAAATCATCAGATGCTTGGATATTTGCAACAAGCAGTAAAAATGAGCCTTTAAATTTAACATGAAAAATGACAGACCTTATGAGCCAATTTCAGAAACCTGAAGATTAAGAAAGCAGGACTAAAATGGAGTGTGAACAAACAGTCAGGAGTGAATCAATCTCCAAAACAGAAATTATAAATAGTAACCAATCTAAAGATGACCTTTTGCAAATAGCTCTATGCTATTTTCCTCAAACGTCGCTCATCTGTAGTGTTTTCTTTTCCTTGAAGTGGAAGTCTGATAGTTATTCATATTATTTTTCAGTCCTAAAATTACCCTGGAGACAATCAACAGCTCAAAAGGTTTACTACACAGCAACTAAAAAAGTAATTGTGAGATTGAGTGGAAATGAAAGAAAATTTAATACATAAAGGTCATAAACTGCTACACATATAAAATGTTTATAGAATATAAGAATGTGTCATGCCACCAGGGGTTTAAACTGTAGCTTGCACTGCAGCTGGTCAGAGCAAAAGCCATTGAAGATTATTTTAAATCAATTTGCCAAAGCCTAAGGGGAAGACATAAAAAAACCTGCATAATGACCACAAAAGCAGAACACAAGTCACCGACTGTCATTAAGCCTTTCAGGCTTAACAGAAGTGTGGCAAGATAATTCTTATTTGTCAGGTGAAGAGTACGAGAAGAAAGGGGCAGTTGGATATTGATTTGAAAATGACAGGAATAATTGTTAATAATGATTTACTACTCAGCATTGCACATTAAAGAGCAGCTCTAAAAGTACTATGTAAATAAAATTGCTTTAAACAATACAATTGATTACAAGAAGATAAGGAAACATAAGATCTTTAAGTTGTTATGTAGTTGATCATAGCTAAGGATGTATTTTTAATCAGTTTCAAAATGCAGAGATAGTACACCAGTGCTAAAGAGATTAAACAGAAAAAAATACAAGCTCTTTACTTTTACTGAAAGTAGAATAGCCACACAAAGTATGTCATGTAAAACTATCTATCTAAAACTTTGATTCCACGATATCACACTGAACCTATGAACTTGCATGTGTCAGCCCATTCTAAGGGCTCAAGGAGAGGCTCAGATTCTGGACAGTGTGACTTCTGAATGCAAACTCACTCACAAAAAACAAAAACGCTTGAAATTCTACATTTTGTATAACAAAAAAAATAAATCTAAAAACAACTCCAATATACAGTACATAATTGTATATACCCCAATTAGACGTAACAGACTTCTCATTCTGCTTTAACTCTTTGAGGGTTAAATCTTTTTTCCAAAAAACTGAGTTTTATGAAAAGCACACAATGCACTGGTTTCACACATAAATCAACAGAAAATATCTATTGCTATGTGCTGCGGCTGCTGTTGGCACCGGTTTGGCATTCTGGCGCAGGGGCGGCTCGATGGCCAACAGGAATGCATGGCAGGCCGGCTACCTCTCTGTCTTCGCACAGCAGTCGCTGTGTGACTAAGTATGGTTTGTACCTCTTGTCATCGTAAGTGGTGGTCCTCCTACGTGAATGCTACTGTAGGCGCATCAGCTATACGAACATGTTCAGCACCACAAACAGCTGGGGACTGATAGGCTGATACAGGTACCTCATTTTCTTTTTCAATATCCATCTCCAGATCACTTGCATCAAACTCTGAGTCCGAAAAGTCAGAGTCCATTTCAGAGATAATACGTAAAAACTTTCATGTAGAATTTTGCTTTGCACATTTGCTTTAGTCTTGTCAGATGTCAATGCCATTTTAGAGGCTGTTTACTCTTTACTATTCATGCACGCGCAGGGAATCGAGGACAAATCAACAAAGCCATGTAACTTTCCTTCAAGCAAAGAGAGTTGAACTAAAACACAAGGGCGAGTTTCGTTCACAGTTTATAGCCGATTACCGTCCTCTACCCCTGAATTTCGACAAAAGTCGACATCAGCCCTGAAAGAGTTAAAAGCTATTTATGAATTTTTTTTTTTTTTAAGTTCAACATACCTCCGTTCATTTTACTGTGCTGTTTAAAATGCTTCATCATAATTTGAAATGTATGCTTTTGCCTCTTCATGATTTAGAAAGAGCTTGGAACTCCCTCACTTTGCAATGAATTTACTCATTCAGAAATAACTACCCATAAACAAAATAAGTGTCCATTTGCTACCCTATAGCAATAAAGTTCACTTGACTGGTCAAATTTCTTTCTAACCGTTCTAAGTGAGGGAAACATTATCTTGTACTTACCATTGAGCACATGCTAAGATCAATTATGTTCAACTCCATAGAAAAAAGTTTGATAATCAAGAGATACACTAGAGATTTGGAAATAAAAACAAATACCAAGTATTTTGTAAACTAAAATATTTCTAAATCAAACATTTGACTTCTGAGAAAGTCTTCAGTTGTGGGTTAACTAAAATGCATTTCTGCTGCCCACTCTTTTTAAGGAGGAACACTATTACTTCTTAGCACAATGAACATAGCAAAGTGGTGTTCTTCGTTGTTTTCCCCCTGAATCAGCAGGACTGCTTGAGGTTGAATAGCTAGTGGCCATGTACTTGCACCTCTTGGGCACGAGTTCTTTCCACCCCACCTGTCTGCCCTAGTCCCACTACCCCTCAGCAAAGGTTAAGGCATCACCAGTAAATGCTGGATAGCTTGCCATCTAGCCTCCTGGTTTAAAATTGCAGTTACAAAAAAGTCACTATTCTTTTACCTTTACTGGTGTCTTTGAATAGCATACCCAGAACACATACTTTACATACTACCACTCTCTTGCTCTCATTCCTACAATCACATGTGCAGGTCATCTCCTGCTCCTAATGCAGTACTCCATTCCAAATGTCTTCTCTGGGACTTGCCCCTACTTAAGCAAACCCGGCATTGCCCTTTTGTTCTGCCAACCTCTTATCAGACAGGCACCTGCCCACTTCACATCTGACATGCTTGTGTGTAGATTTGGTCTCCTTAATAGTTCAAAATAAATGACTTTTTCCAGCTATGCATCTGTGGAAATGTACGTGGGCACAGATGTGAAATTGCCCAAGATACAATTTTGCCATTTTGTGCAAATATTATATTTTTTTTCCATGAGGTGAAATGTGCACACATGGAACTAATTACCTTAGTAAGTTTCAAAACACAACTTAAAATTAATTTGGAAATTTTCAGTGTATAGAAATAGACAAAGTACGCTAACTACCTGTTTTCATAAAATAATGTATGTTCCTTCACTTATTTGAAGAAAAAATCTATTTAAGTGCTTAAAAGTTAATCATTTTATTTATCTGGCAGAAATGTAATTTTTTTTTTGATCTGTTATAATGCATCATTCAGATGAAGGAGCTAATCTACCCTTTTGACACTACAGCAAATGTTGTCATGACAACCTCCTTCCATCATTTAACATTTTACTGCCAGATATCCAACTGTTATGTAATTTCAAATTAGTCATCTCGCTCATGTTAAAAAAAAAAAAGATGACAAGAAATAGTTCACAAATTACATTTTTCAGAAAGCTCCAGAACGTCTCGCTTTGGAATTAATACTGAAACAGCTAACTAGTTAGCAAAACAGGTTTACCTTCACCAAAGCAAAACACAAAGCAAATGTTAAAATAGGGCAGCCTCCTCAATGATGCTGCTATTAAATCCAAAACCGATAATCTGTGTCTCACTCTTTAGAGAAAGGAAAATATGTATTTTGGAAACATTGTAAATATGGTCTTCTTTTATGTTCAGCAAACAAAAACAATACATACCCATACAAAAAAAGAAGAAAGCTACTTCGCATTCTTCAGAATACTTCAATATTTACCATCAGAAAATAAAAAAAATAATGTCTTTCTGTGTAGGGTAGTGGGGTTTGCAGGTCACAAAAATAATAGAAAACAGAAATATTCTAATATAAGGCACATATACATTACCAAGAATCACTAACAGGTAAGATGTAATTCTTACTGTAAACAGTATAAACTAGAGATCATTAAGACACTTGAATTACATATTTTACTGGCAGGCACACAACACAAATGATTATGAAGCATGGAACTCAAATTTTAAACCCTGTTCCCTTGAAGTAGTTTTAATGGGAAGGTAACTGAATAAATATGTCCAATCTACTAATATGTCTATGCTCCAAAAGTAAACATCTACTAAATCTCTATGTTAAGCCTAGACATACAGTAAGAAACAAATGGCAGCTACTCCACCATTAATGTAAAGTCAAAGTAGAATCATATTAGTTTAGCTTAGCAATTTCAGTGTTAGTGAAAGATTTGTTTTAATATTTTTTGGGTGAGAAGGGACCAAGTCCTCTCACCTTAGCTATAGAACGCTGACTATGATGTTGGGAAACGTGTGGAAGTCAAAGACATGCAAATGAATAGATAGGAAGGTTTAGAAATTCCCATAATAAAAGAGACAGAGACTTTTAAAGCAATGATGATCAATCAAATGTTTTTCTTAGTTGTAAATATGAAGCTTGCAGTGGAATGATAGAAGAATTGTTTGGGGAAATAAGAGAACTTTGCTAAAATACTAAATGCTTTGCAAATCTCTTTCTTGAACTATTTACAATTTCTGATTCCTTTACTCTTTCATTTTTGGCTTTACTGTATTTCTTTATTGATTACTGCATTACAAATACCAACATTCTTAACTGATGACACCGGATTTTTTTTTAACCTCCTCTTCTATGAAGTACAATTCTGTTGTTTTTCCAGTACAATCAAGACCTGTTACATACATAAATATTCATCACATTGCTTTAGTCCTCCTACACAGGTATGGCATTTACTGCTTTATAAAAAGCATGTGAGAGTTTATTTATGAATTTGCCATAATGACTTTGTAAAAAGTCTAGTTATAAAAACATCCTTTTATTTATATTATTTTTTAAATACATTTTAGTACACAGTACATTAATTTCTCAGCTAACTTAATGTTTTATATTCTGGTATTTTAATGCTTTGCTATATAAATAGTTCATGGTTTGATCTAAATAAATTAATTCAATACCAACCGTAAAGCTAGCGTATATGTCCCAGGCTGTCTCTGGCTTTCTCGAATAAGATAACTTCCCTCTGCAACACTGAGCAACTGATCAGCTTCTTCCCTTGAAATCATTCCATGGTACCTATTTTAGAACAGAACACACAGATGCACTGACCAAGTAAAACACAGAAAAGCAATAATTTATAATTTGAGACAAAAAACTAGGACTCCTTACTCTCTTCCGTAGTATTTTGGCCGGTTTTCAACCTGTGAAATTCAAAGAATAGAAGAAAGTTAAACTTATGAAGTAAAAATCATCTGTATCTTAAGAATAGAATGTTTTGAGGATTTTTGCAAAACTGTCGTGAAATGAGTTCACCTGCATGTTTGCATAACATAATCCAAATATACTAAAAATGACAGCAATATGCTGGAAGGAAATGGAACTGAAAAACTGACAGATGGTGACTATTAACTAAACTTATTTCTTATCCATCTATTCACCACATGTTCATAAATTTGTTTTTCTTTTTATAGGCAAAACTGATGAGACAGCTAAAATATTAAATTAGTATTAGAGCATCCAGTGATACAGGTCACGGGCATCATCTGTGAAATCCATTTAATCTGGAACTGCATAGAATAAAAAAGCATTACTCTTATTAAGAAGTCAAATTGAAAATGTACAACAAATTCCCACTACATTTACTTTCCCAACTTCAATTTATTTTCTGAGCTGAAAGTTAAATACTAAATTTATAGTATACCTGGCCAAGTTTAAATACCACAAGAGTTATGTATTATATATTTAAAATAACAGTTATGGTTTGACTTAGAAATTACTTCTAAATTACTAGACAACCTACAGCACTTTGAGTAATGAGAAAAGCGCTATATAAAATGCAAAGAATTATTATTATTATTAGTAGTATATCTGTGTTCTCACCTATGATCAAAAAAGCCCAGCAATGCAAGCTACCATCAGTAGACAAATTGGGAGAGCATGGGGGGTCATGGGGTTGCTGGAAAGGGGAGTGTGGCACTCCTGATAACTATGCAAAAGGACGAAGATTTTGCATATGGTTGCGAGATATGGACGCTATGCAGTGACCTGAGATGAAGACTAGACTCTTTAATACCACTGGTTTGACTTTGTGTCGAATGAGAGGTTGCTCACAGAGTCCCGAATAAGGCACATTACCTGTATTGTGAGAGAGTGGCAATTACGGCACTATAGCCATGTAGCGCGATTCCCAGAGAGTGATATGGCTCACGACATCCTCATTGTCGAGGGCCTGAGCAGCTGTACCAGGCCAAGGGGACGCCCACATAATACCTGGCTGCGGCAGATAGATGGTCATTTCCAGAGGGTGGGACTGGACAGTGTGTCCGCCTGCGGTGTTGCCAACCAGGATCCTGAGCTGTTTCGTTATGTGGTGGGTGCAGCAACCTGCTGTACCAGTGCATGCTCCCCAACCTGACCTGACCTGAATGCAAGCTGCCAAACTGAGGATTATAAAGATAAAGAAACTCAACAATATGGGAGGACCCCCAAATAGAACCATAGTGTGTGCTTCTAAACTGCCAGTTCAGGTGTTTGGACTATGTAGTGAGGAAACTATTGGTGCACCTGTCATAATTCATTTGCCAAGCAAACCCCACTGACAGTGGAAACAGGGGTCGACACAGGAAACACTGTTGTGATTATAGCTTTCAGCTTGCTTGTCAATGCCAGGAAATTCTCCAGAAACACCTGGAAAGACAATTTAGGATAGTCTAGCCTATCCAATTCAGAATGAAGCTACCGCAAACTTCACCAGAAAAGGCGAATGTGAGATGAAAAATAGGTATTCATTTTGAACAATCAGAGTATACATGTATAATTTGCATGCAGTTAAAGAAGTAACTCAGAAGACATGAAAATTGTTTTAATCATAGCATAATATTAATGCTTACACTTCATTTTCTTACAGAAACACAACTAACTACAAAAGTCGCTTGCCAAGTCTACATTTCCAAATTTCAACATGTTTCTTCTATGCCACATGTGTCCTCTACTTGACATATATTGTAACTTATTTTTATGCATCTATCCTTGCATCTGTTACAATTCGTGTGCCAAGCACTTCCCACTGATATGGGATACAGGTCAACACCCAGGGAACACTGCAGAGATTATAGCTTTCAACTGTCCTGGCCGTGCAAGGAAATTCTCAAGGAGGACCTGGAAAGAAAGGTCAAGATGGTTTAGCCTGTCCAACTTAAACTGCTTAAAAATGGCGTCATGTTTTTAACTTGAGCTTGCGTCAGTGACCTTCCGGTGGAAATCCATATAAAATAGCAGCATTAGGAAAATCTTGTCGTCTCTGACACACAAGAAATGTCCCAGGCATTTGCAGTAAATTTCTACCTATTTCTGGACAGTTCCCTTGACTCTAAAATTATTATATGCATGCAGCAAATTTTTTTGTTATTTGGCTTATAGCAAATCTGCTCTCAATTCAACCTCATCATCATCAGAAACTATACATGAAAAAAGAGTGGCAAAATCTGGCTTTTTTGCTATTCAATTTTTGTAAATAGAGTATTTAGACCTCTTATATCATTGAAAGATGCTGAGAAATTAATTCACGCTTTTGTTTTCAGTCGGTTAGATTACTGTAACGTACTCCTCTCAGGACTACCCAAAAAAGACATAAATCACTTGCAACAAGTGCAGAATGCAGCTGCTAGAATCCTAACTAGGAAAAGAAAATCCGAACACATTTCTCCAGTTTTGATGTCACTACACTGGTTGCCCGTGTCATTCAGGATTGACTTTAAAATACTGCTTATGGTTTATAAAGCCTTAAATAATCTCGCTCCATCTTATATATCGGAATGTCTGACACCCTATATTCCAAATCGTAACCTTAGATCCTCAAATGAGTGAGTGTCTCCTTCTTCTAAAAGCTAAACTTAAAAGAAGTGGTGAGGCGGCCTTCTGCTGTTATGCACCTAAAATCTGGAATAGCCAGTCAATAGGAATTCGCCAGGCAAATACAGTAGAGCACTTTAAAACACTGCTGAAAACACATTACTTTAACATGGCCTTCTCCTAACTTCACTTTAACTTAATCCTGATACTCTGTATGTTCAATTCATCACAATAACTATTCATAGTGGCTCCAAAATCTGTACTGACCCCAACTCTCTCTTCTGTTTCTTTTTCCGGTGCCTGCGCCACCACCACCTACTCAAAGCATCATGATGCTCCAACATTGATGGACTGAAAGCCAGATGTCTACGTGACCATCATCATCAAGTCCTTCCATGAGAACCCTAAATACAAAGAGGACTGTTTGACTTATGTTAGGTAGATTGCCCAGAGGGGACAGGGCGGTCTCTTGGTCTGGAATCCCTACAGATTTTATTTTTTTTTCTCCAGCCTCTGGAGTTTTTCGGACCTTACTTATTTTATGTTCATTAATGTTGACTTATTTTTATCTTTTATTGTGTCTTCTATTTTTCTATTCTTCATTTTGTAAAGCACTTTGAGCTACATTTTTTGTGCTATATAAATAAATGTTGTTGTTGTTATTTTTAATCTGTACTTGCCTTGTGTTATAGTATTTAACTTTCTGAATTACCCTTCTATTCATCTAAAACATCTTTAGCTATAGAGGCCATACATTTGAATTCATCTGTTGGAAAATCTTCAGCATTCTTCATACGTATCAAGTATTAAAAAAAAAAAAGTCATAAAACTTTATTCTAATCAACTAGTTATAGAGCCACTGAAATGGTGCAGGATGAGTGCTATACAGTTATTTTTTATATATAGCTCTTTACATTTGTATTAATGTTGCAAGTACAATATTAAACTCTTGATTAAATCAAAATGAGTCATTACTTTTTCAAATTGCTTGAATTGTTTTGAGGAGTTGATGTATGCAATGTAGAAATAAACAAAAATTGTACGTTTGTCTTGTTTTAAAATGGCACTGAATCTTTTCCAGGAAGTATGGACTACCAGGAGCTTACTTAAAGTACAACAAACAATAACACTAGTAGTGTTTTTTTTTAATAAAACTCGAGTGTATTAATAGAATTCAGACTATCTAAAATAGTTTATTACCACACATGTAAGTCAATGCCCTATCTTTTATGCTGCAACTACTTAATGCATCTTTTTAAGATAACTAACTTAAAATTTTCAGAACTGTTCCAATAACCTTTTTTAAACACTAGGGAAACATTTGCAATATTCCATATTTTAGAAATATATATGGTTTAGGAGAAGATTTAAAAACTATGCTATTTCATTTGAAACACTTCAAAGAATGTTCAAACACAAACAAGCAATGTAAAAAATTATAATTTTGTTTAAATGGCTTTAATGTACATGCTGTAACATTGTACTTAGTATCCTTCAAGTATTGCAAAGCACTTCCACCTTAAAAGGCCTTTAGCTGGCAAGGCACTTCTTTGAAATTTGGCCAAGCAAAAATAAATAATGACAAGCACACTGTGTAGTGGGAGATGATGCAAAGTGGCCTGCTGTTTCAACACTTAAATATTAGTTCCAAAGCAAATGACAGAAGGCATAGCATTTTAAATGCCATGCACATTTCTGACATTATATTTTCAGGTCTTCAATTAAAATCTAATATTAGATAAACAGTACCTTATTGAGTAGTGTATGAATAATATTTTTATACTTATCAAAACAGGTTGTGTTCAATTAACTGACTTAAAATTATTCATTTAATCGGATTAATTCAAGCGCAATTACTTTTACGCACAGTGATGATTGGTGTTGGATAACTTTGTTCAATTAATAAATGATACTAGCTGGAAGAATAGGAATGGAAAACGGTGAGAAAGGAATTCAGTATAACAAAGGGTTAGGAAACCACCGTCGCAGTATAACGAAAATAGCAAGGAGCGAAACCAATGCCAATGGTCGAGAGAGTACCTTCCTGTAGCAGGCTACGGAAAACGTAGACATATATAGATAGACGCCGCATCCACTGCGTTGCCCAGTCGACATGATAAGTCAGTGTGTCCGCCCTATTGCGAGTGCTAAAAGTGCCATTTAAACTAATACAGGTAGATGTGGAAACCGGGTTTTCTGATGGAAAAATAATGTTTTAAACAGTATTGTTTACAGATTTATTGTTTACAGATTTTGACGAATCGTTTATATTTTTATATCATTTATTTATATCCATTTATACACTAAATGCGTGCGTATCCTATGGTCTTAGAGTTGGTGGGCGTGGCTCTCTGTCTTACGTGTGGTGTAAAGTCAACGTGGCTCAGAGGTGCATGTGGACTTTTGCAGAGACAAAAGGACTGAGCTGTGTTTGGTGAGTTGTTGCGTGCCTCAAGAGCGACGCGGGACTCGGGAGGACTGTTACAGTTGCCCGCGTGGCTCTGTCGTGCGTATCCCAGGACGCGGTAGGAGGGTTAGAGTTGCCGGGCGGGGCTCCGTCGAGCGTATCCAATGGTCTTAAGAGTTTGCGGGCGAGGCTCTGTCTTGCGTGCCCTTAGTGAATTATATATTTATAACTAGCAAAATACCCGCGATTCGCAGCGGAGTAGTAGTGTGCTAAGAAGTAATGAAAAAGATATACATATACACATATATATATATATACACATACATATACACATATATATATATACACACATACATATACACATATATATATATACACACATACATATACACATATACATATACACATATATATATACATATATACATACATATACACATATATATACATACATATACACATATATATATATACATACATATACACATATATATATATATACATACATATACACATATATATATATATATATACATATATATATATATATATATATATATATATATATATATACATATACATATATATATATATATATATACATATACACATATATATATATATATATATATATATATACATACATATATATATATATATATACATATATATATATATATATATATATATATATATATATATATATATATATATACATATATATATATATATATATATATATATATATATATATATATATATATATATATATATATATATATATATATATATATATATATATATATATACATATATATATATATATATATATATATATATATATATATATATATATATATATATATATATATATATATATATATACATATATATATATATATATATATATATATACATATATATATATATATATATACATATATATATATATATATATATATATATATATATATATATATATATATACATATATATATATATACACATATATATATATATATACATATATATATATATATATACATATATATATATATATACATATATATATATATATATATACATATATATATATATATATATATATATATACACACACATATATATACTGCTCAAAAGAATTAAAGGAACACTTTTTAATTAAAGTATAGAATAAAGTCAATGAAACTTATAGGATATTAATCTGGTCAGTTAAGTAGCAGAGGGGGTTGTTAATCAGTTTCAGCTGCTGTGGTGTTAATGAAATTAACAACAGATGCACTAGAGGGGCAACAATGAGATGACCCCCAAAACAGGAATGGTTTAACAGGTGGAGGCCACTGACATTTTTCCTCCTCATCTTTTCTGACTGTTTCTTCACTAGTTTTGCATTTGGCTACAGTCAGTGTCACTACTGGTATCATGAGGTGATACCTGGACCCTACAGAGGTTGCACAGGTAGTCCAACTTCTCCAGGATGGCACATCAATACGTGTCATTGCCAGAAGGTTTGCTGTGTCTCCCTGCACAGTCTCAAGGGCATGGAGGAGATTCTAGGAGACAAGCAGTTACTCTAGGAGAGCTGGAGAGGGCCATAGAAGGTCCATAACCCATCAGCAGGACCAGTATCTGCTCCTTTGGGCAAGGAGGAACAGGATGAGCACTGCCAGAGCCCTACAAAATGACCTCCAGCAGGCCACTGGTGTGAATGTCTCTGAACAAACAATCAGAAACAGACTTCATGAGGGTTGCCTGAGGGCCCAAATGTCTACTGCCCTGTGCTCACTGCACAGCACTGGGGAGCTCAATTGGCATTTGCCATAGAATACCAGAATTGGCAGGTCCACCACTGGCGTCCTGTGCTTTTCACAGATGAGAGCAGGTTCACCCTGAGTATATGTGAAAGACGTGAAAGGGTCAGGAGAAGCCGTGGAGAATATTATGCTGCCTGTAACATCGTTTAGCATGACTGGTTTGGTGGTGGGTCAGTGATGATCTTGGAGGCATATCCATGGAGCGACTCACAGACCTCTACAGGCTAGACAACGGCATCTTGACTGCCATTAGGTATCAGGATGAAATCCTTGGACCCATTGTCAGACCCTACGCTGGTGCAGTAGGTCCTGGTTTCCTCCTAATGCACGACAATGCCCGGCCTCATGTGGCAAGAGTATGCAGGCAGTACCTGGAGGATGAAGGAATTGAAACAATTGAATGGCCTTCACGATCCCCTGACTTAAACCCAATAGAACATCTGTGGGACATTATGTTTTGGTCCATTAGGCGCCACCAGGTTGCTCCTCAGACTGTACAACAGCTCAGGGATGCCCTCATACAGATCTGGGAAGAAATGCCACAAGACACCATCCGTCTCATTAGGAGCATGCCCCGACGTTTTCAAGCATGCATACAAGCTCGTGGGGGCCACACAAGATACTGAAAAGCATTTTGAGTAGCAAAATTAAGTTTTTGAAAAATGGACTAGCCTGCCACATCTTCATTTCACTCTGATTTTAGGGTGTCTACACAATTGAGCCCTCTGTAGGCAGAAAACTTTTATTTCCATTAAAAGACTTGGCATCCTTTTGTTCCTAAGACATTGCCCTGTCGTTATTTGTATAGATATCCAACTTCATATTGAGATCTGATGTATGTAATGTGTTTCTTTAAAGTGTTCCTTTAATTTTTGTGAGCAGTGTATATATATATATATATATATATATATATATATATATATATATATATATATATAATCTATCTATATCTATACATAGCATAACATTGCTGATTCTGTAAATTGCTGTCAATAAAGGCATTTGCCAAATACATAACATATGCATATCTCTCTATTATATAAAAAAATCTTGGGACGAGACAAGACATTTTCAGAGAGATAATTTCACGTCCCGCGAGATGAGACTTTGTGCAAAGAGATGAACTGAAAACCTAACAGGTCCAAGTGGGGTGGAAATAAAAGACAAACAGTAAAAGAAGAAAAGACAGAGTAGAAGACAAAGTACAACGTCATAAAGGGGTTAAAAAACATTGGCGTGATACACATGGAGAGCAGGTTAGAGATTATGAAAGTACTAAAATTCAAAAGTCTCAAAAAAAACTGACAGTAAAGATCACATTAGTGCTAACAAATGGAAATTATTATTCAGTGAAATAACGGAACAGGGAAAAGAGATCAAATATATGGACATACTGTAGGTGATATGACTGAGCTACTACAACCTTAATTTCACAGAAACCCCAATTTGGTCAGGTTTATATTTATGATTACGTTGTTAGTTTTATCTTCTGAGAGAGTTCTCCAGAGTTTTTCTGGTTGCTTTTTGTATTCCTCTGCAATCCAACACGAGGGTGCCCAACATACTCCTGTGCTGGTGAGTAAAAGTCAGAATTTACATTTAATTACAAGTTAATCTTCAAACATTTGTGCTCCTGTCAAACATCAAAAATGGCTGCAAGACACTTAAATTAAGACTTTCACCTCCAGGGGGAAGACAGAGAGCACTTTCAAGGGTTTTTTCATTTGGCTTTGATTAGTTTTCTGCTATTGGCAAGGTATCAGAGAATCTCTTTTGTCATATATCTGTGTGCCTTTGCCCGTACAGACCTTATAAATCATTGCCATGACCTTTGTCACAAATGGTCCTAACCACAACTAATGCTTCTGTCATTGCTTCTTCAGTGTAGGGTTAAAGAGTTCCACAAACTGCCCCTTCCACCTCTTTGGTAACACTCCCATTTAAGCACAGGCTAAATGATGCAAAATACTCAGAATATTTGTTCAATGCACATATGCAAACATCAAAATAGTCATATTATGCCAAATGCTTTCATCCATAAGAACTTGAGCCCCATACTAGCCAAGGGTCTTGCTCACGGGGAACTTCAGAGTAGGAGGAGAACCAGCCTCCACTGAGAAACCGATGTGCTGGAGTCAATACTCAGGTTTTTCAACCTATCCCAACTGTTCCCACCTGCTTAACCACTAAATTACACATTGTGTCAGCTTTGTTTGCCACTATCTAGTAGATAGGACTTTAATTTATCCCATGAGGAGGATTTTTTTTTTGTAACACATTAAAACTGAAATACCTGTTGGAAAAAAGTACTCAACTGTAGTAAGTCAGAGAGAGGATGTAAAGCATTGTTCATAATGGCAACCAAAGAGTTGTAGTAGAAGAAAGGCCATCACTGTCCACATTAAAGGAACACATGGGGGAGTTGGGGAGTAGAGAAGAGTTTCCTCTGACTCTTCATATATAGATCCTTTGTGTGTTATGAGAACAGTCAGTCATTAGTAGACATCAAGAAACAGGAAGTATGAAATGTGTAATTTACATTGCTAGTATAGATAAAACCAGGAGATAATGCAGATTAGCCTGTGTATGGCTGAAAGTAAAGGTATGCTTTACTTAACGGTTTAGCTAACAGTACTGTGTGATGTTGCTATTTAAATGCTGCACACATTATATTTAGAATGCACTTCTGCTTATCAGCACATTATACTTTGAGAATTTTTTTTTTTTTTATTGTTCCCATTTTTTTTACATTTACAAGCTTAACAAATAGCTACCAGTTTCTCTCTGGTGAAGCTGGCAGTGTAATTTTCCTAGAGATGGAATTACACTAAGAATTAGTAATCTGGGTTTGTGGTTGAAGGAAGGGATTTCCAAAAATAATCTTTCATTTTTTTGTAGCATGCTCAAAATCTTTCTCTGTTCGTCTGGTTAATGTAGTACACAGCACCACATAGTTTTTGTTTTAATCATACTGTGTGCTGCCAAAAAAGTAAAACACACTGTACATTTAAAATAAAAATCAATTCAAAAAAGATTACCATGAATACTGGAAGAATGCATGCTTTTGCCAAAGTCATGATTCCCAGAAAACACAGTATCTCACAAAAGTGAGTGCACCCCTCACATTTTTGTAAATATTTTATTATATCTTTCATGGGACAACACTGAAGATATGACACTTTGATCCAATGTAAAAGTAGTCCGTGTACAGCTTGTATAACAGTGTAAAATTTGCTGTCCCCTCAAAATAACTCAACACACAGCCATTAATGTCTAAACCGCTGGTAACAAAAGTGAGTACACCCCTAAGTGAAAAATGTCCAAATTGTGCCCAAAGTGTCAATATTTTGTGTGGCCACCATTATTTTCCAGCTCTGCCCTTACTCTCTTGGGCATGGAGTTCACTAGAGCTTCACAGGTTGCCACTGGAATCCTCTTCCACTCCTCCATGATGACATCACAGAGCTGGTAGATGTTAAAGACCTTGTGCTCCTCCACCTTCCAGTTAAGGATGCCCCACAGACGTTCAATAGGGTTTAGGTCTGGAGACATGCTTGGCCAGTCCAGCACCCTTCACCCTCAGTGGTCGTCTTGGAGGTGTGTTTAGGGTCATTATCATGCTGGAATACTGCCCTGCGGACCAGTTTCCGAACGGAGGGGATCAGGCTCTGCTTCAGTATGTCACAGTACATGTTGGCATTCATGGTTCCCTCAATGAACTGTAGCTTCCCAGTGTCAGCAGCACTCATGCAGCCCCAAACCATGACACTCTCACCACCACGCTTGACTGTAGGCAAGACATACTTGTCTTTGTACTCAACAACAACATTTATTTATATAGCACATTTTCATACAAAAAGTAGCTCAAAGTGCTTTACATAATGAATAGAAAAATAAAAGACACAGTAAGAAAATAAAATAAGTCAACATTAATTAACATAGAATAAGAGTAAGGTCCAATGGCCAGGGTGGACAGAAAAAAAACTCCAGACGGCTGGAGGAAAAATAAATAAATAAATAAATACTCCTCACCAGGTTGCCGCCACACAAGCTTGACACCGTCTGAACCAAATAAGTTTATCTTGGTCTCATTAGACCACAGGACATGCTTCCAGTAATCCATGTCCTTAGTCTGCTTGTCTTCAGCAAACTGTTTGCGGGCTTTCTTGTGCATCATCTTTACGATGACGACAGCCATACAGACCAATTTGATGCAGTGTGTGGCGGGCGCATGATCTGAGCACTGACAGGCTGACCCCCACACCCACCCCTTCAACCTCTGCAGCAATGCTGGCAGCACTCATACGTCTATTTTCAAAAGACAACCTCTGGATATGATGCTGGGCACCTGCACTCAACTTCTTTGGTCGACCATGGCGTGGCCTGTTCTGAGTGGAACCTGTCCTGTTAAACCGCTGTATGGTCTTGGCCACCATGCTGCAGCTCAGTTTCAGGTTGTTGGCAATCTTTTTATAGCCTAAGCCATCTTTATGTAGAGCAACAATTCTTTTTTTCAGATCCTCAGAGAGTTCTTTGCCATGAGGTGCCATGTTGAACTTCCAGTGACCAGTATGAGAGAGTGTGAGAGTAATAACACCAAATTTAACACACCTGCTCCCCATTCACACCTGAGACCTTGTAACACTAACAAGTCACATGACACCGGGGAGGGAAAATGGCTAATTAGGCACAATTTGGACATTTTTCACTTGGGGGTGCACCCACTTTTGTTGTCAGTGGTTTAGACATTAATGGCTGTGTGTTGAGTTATTTTGAGGGGACAGCAGATTTACACTGTTATACAAGCTGTACACTGACTACTTTACATTGGATCGAAGTGTCATATCTTCAGTGTTGTCCAATGAAAAGATCTAATAAAATATTTGCAAAAATGTGAGGGGTGTACTCACTGTACTGTAAGAGTTCATCCCAAGTGATGTCTGTAGTTCTGAATAAAGTGTGGAAATGTTAGGTATTCCATACCTTTTGTTTTAAGATAGGTTGTGTATACCACTGAGCATTAAAACTTTAGATGCATTTCTGCAAAATGTACAACTGGTGCTTATTATTTTGTTAGGGCCGAGTTATTAAAAAGGTGTGAAATGGCATCACGGGTTCTTTCTAAACAGTTGCAAATGGTAAAAGTATCACGGTAAGAACAATGCAATGCAAAAACAGAGTGGCAGTTAATAGAATAAAGAATTCATGGGTGTAAAAGATATTACCCTTTTTCCCCCCCAATACGCAATTTATATACTGTAGAATGCATCTATACTTGCATACCTACATGAACGCACAAATTTGGCAAAATTTAAAAAGAAAAACGACAGCTAAAGTTGTTATACTGTATAATGTACAGTACCTAACATGGATATTAGAAAATAATACCTGTTACGTACTTTGATCAAAAGCATAGCAAACCCTAAATCAATAATATTAATAAAAAGACTTGCCAAAATAGCAATATACAACAAAACAAAAAAAAACATGTGAGCAAAATAGGCCGCATATGCAGTGAAAAACAGTTAAGAAAATGTCAACTGTCAGGCAGGAGGAGGATAAGAGACAAAAAAGCAGCAGTTTAATAATTTCAAAAGGGCAGAAAACAATATTAACTTATTCAGTCATTTCAACAAAAGATTGAGCCCCCAGTTGCCTTCTGTCTGGGGTCACTAGACATGCCTTCAAAGGTAAAGGTCTGTCTTCCATAAATGCACATACTATACTTGGCTTTTTCTCCTCAGTTGAACCTTCTCCTCTGATCCAGACTTCCTCTCTTCACCTTAACGATATAGCTTCTAAGCAAACCTATCATATCCAAGAAAATGTATGCATAATACACCATGTACAACTACAACAAAAGGAGTAGAAGTAAGGGAATTATGGCAAACTACATAAGGTAGCCCTAATAACTTGTTCAGAGTACTGGGTCCCTTTCTGTCAAACAAAAAGGAGGAGGTAATCAGATGTATCTACAAAGTACTTGGACAGTCACTTTGCTTTCAGACAAAAATAAGCTTCTGTGATCTGCTGAAATATCTGTGTGCAAAGCTAGACAACAGCATTTTTAGAAACTCCTCCCAAGACATTTAATGTCACTTACTCTTCATCCTTTATTTTCATACCTCAAATGCTTACCCCCCTCACCCCATGTCCCTAAGCCAGATTTAAAGTAAAGACCCAATTTACTAGATTTACACAAAACATTTTTTTTAATCAGTATATGTTACCTGTCTATACATGATCCCTGACCTTTCCAATGAACACAAGTATTGCTCAGTCTTTTGAGTTTGCCTAGTCAGCTCTGGTAATGGTGGAATGTACTTTGCTTTCACGCCAGCTAATCCCTGCTTTTAAATGGAAATGCATTTAAACATGCTGCCATTCATCAGTCCCAAATATTTACATGATTTTTTCTGAAGTTTCCAAGAGTATATTCAATTTTTAAGGATTTAAAAAATAATGAGTACATTTCCTGAATCTCACTTTGTGACATATTGGTTTCCTTTTGCTTCTATAATGACCTCCTGTAAAGCCATCTTTAGTTTTGGAATGATGTCTTAAATGCGGAATGGTGGTATAGTCATTAATAATGGTACCTGGCAGCTATAGTCCTGGGTTCAAATCTCGTTCTGTTCTCCATCTGTGTGGAGTTTCAACATTCTCCTTAATTCTCTACATGTTGTTTTAAAAGGACTCAAGGTTTCCTTTCATAAAGACTTGGGTTAGGCTAAATGGTGACTCGAAATGGGCCCTTTTTAATTGAAGATGTGTGTTTAAACATGTCCTGTGATAAACTGGCACTTTGCCTGGGTTTGTTTTCCACTTCACATACAGTTGTGCTGTGATTGTTGCCAGCTCCCTACTGTCCTGAACAGGTTAAGTGGGTAAGAAAACACCTTGATATCTTATATTTGACAAGAAACAAAAAAATATAGAAAGGGGAAGGATGGCTAAAGCATTTGCAATCATTCCTACCTGAAAATGTGTGCTTAAACTTGCTGGTTAGAGGAACAATACTATCTGTCATTAGGCATTTGGTACAGCAGAACATATAGCCAGGCCTTTGGGATTTTCTGTATTCACACCAGACACTTTGCTGCAATATCATCAGTAAGAAAACTGGATGAGAGACGTACTTTTACTGCCATGGTGCCTGTCCACTGTGATAAGGAAAGCTTAAGGAAGCAGTGTAGTAGCTGAAGTATGGTACAACACCACAATGCAGCTTAACTCTGGCCTGTTCCATGAGAGATATAAAAATAAATAAATAAAAAACACAAACTATATTACTACTACTACCACCACCATGTGTGTAAAATCTGTGGAAAAATATATTTCACACATGGTTGTCTGACTACAGCATGTGTGCAAAGAACGGTCAGTTATTGAAGACAAGGACTTAGAAACAATCAGTTATTTTCAAACAATAACAAACAAAAAGGGACTGATTAGAGCAAAAACAACACCCATTGCAATCCTCCATAAATTGGAATCAGCAACTAGATTTTAGAGCGCTCCTTTCCATAACCATCACAGTGCAAACACCATTTTAATGGTCATTGTTAACAAATGTGTTTAAGTTTCTTTGCTTTTATGTATTTATCATCTTTTAATTATCATTTTGTAAATTCTGCTTGTGTTTTGTATGTATTTTATTATTTCTTAGTGAAACTTGTTTTGTTATTATGTTATGTACAGTATTCATTAGTTATTTGTATTCCATTCCTATTCCACTCTATGTTGAGTCTAAGGGTAAGGGACCCCTGATACTGTAACTCTGGGACCACCCCCTCTCCATAAAAGGAATATTTTGTTATTTGGGCCAGAGGTTTTAACAGTCCTCTTTCTTTAGCTAAAGGATTCATTCTTGACTCACTTTGGCTTGTGCCCATGAAGGCTGCTAGGCAGAATTTATCTACTAGGACTGAAACTAACAATTGAAGCCTAGTTTTCATATTTGTGTTTGGTGAGCTGGCAAATCATAAAAATAAGGGATATTTAACATATTAAAAATTGAGCTAAAAAGTGCTGAGTATTCACAAACCTCACTTTCTAGTCATATTCTTGTATGGATTTTAGTGGAAATTAAGAGCAAGGGCATTTTGGAAAACAAGCAGCATGTCTTGGTATACAGTGTTTTAGGAATATACATTAAACTTCTAATCAAGTACTATAATTGAAGCAAAATTTTTTTGGCAACTTGAGAAACTGAATGGTGATATTACCATTGTAGACTCAGTGTACCCATGGTGATACATTAGATTGTATACCAAGGGGTTGCTAGTTCAGTTCTCCCTGTTAACTATACAACCCCGACAGTGCACTATATAACATTCCTAAACAAAAGAATCATCACAATGTAAAAGGTAAATGTTTGGGGGAGTTTTGGGGGTTGTGGCATCATTTGTTTTTTGGTGTAAAGAGTTTAGGCATATGTTTATAAATGTATATACTTTGTCAGCTGTGTCCCTGAAAAGCTCTAAACTTGTTTTGAGTGGAGTTTGGGGTAGTGAAGGAGGAAACCAGCTGAGGCAGATGAAAGTATGTAGGACCAAAGTGGGTGCAAAAGATGCCCATTAAAAAAAAGAGAAAAGATGATATTAAAAGGTTAGCCAATGCCATGCATGTGCACTTGTGGATTATCCTCCGGTTTCTTCTTAGATATGTACTTCCACGTTGGATCAAGAGTTGGCGCTGGTGCTAACCTTATTCTGTTTCACCTTCCACAGTTCCAAGATGAAGCCCAGTGTGGACAAAAGACCCCACCCCTTCCCACATTTCCTGGAAGGAGGCAGCATTTGCTACGAGAATTCACTGCAGGATGTAACTCTTCCCCGCCATGACTTATGAGGCTCATAAACCAATAGAAACGTCCTTTTACAGGACGCTGCTTTTGTTTGTTTATTTAGCGCCACTGAGCATTTGATTTTGTGTTATTGTGTTTATTACATGGGGACGACCAGGTAGCTGCCCCAATATTTCCTTTTGTATGAGCCTGCAGTTCTTACAGTGACCACACCAGTCATAAAGTAGTAGAGGAAAATGCGGTCAAAGTTTGATCATTAGTTTGGCATGTTTTTCTTTAACAGGTATAAAATTATTATTATTATTATTTTTTTTTAAGCTGCTATATTTAATAAGTGTTTTTTTTGCATTAAACCTGGTAAGATTTTTGATCCCAAAGGTTTAAATATATTCAATTAAACAATCTGTAACTCATCTCTCCATTTCTCCTATGAACTGGCAGATGCTTTCTACAAGAAAGAAGTTGTTTGGACAGGTAATTAAATTGTCCAGAGACACCAATTATTTTAGACATGCAAATTTGTATTTTATACTTAAGATATTTGAAGCATTAACATATACTGATATTTGAAGCTTTACACTTGCAAACACAAGAGGGTGCCATTGTACTTTCTCCTACTTTTATACAAAATAATTGTATCCTGATGTATTTTAACTTTAAGCAATTTTACACAAAAAAACACATTTATAGTTACGGCTATGCATCGAGTATACAGTTAAAAAATATATACAATATTTCCTGGATATTAACTGTCGATCAAAAATAAATTTGAATACATGATTTAAAAAAATATTGAATTGATGTGAACTTATTTTTTTGTAAATTTTTGTGTTATTTGCTTTTAATAAATTCAATAAAATGCTTTAAAAATAAAAAATAGAATTATTTCTATTAATATTATAAATTCATTAAATCTTTCTTTAGTTCTAACATTTTAGAAGGCTAGAAAATAAACAGAAACATATTAAAAGTTTTTCCTTCTTGAAAGAAATGTGTAAAATGCAACAACACACACCCAAAACAAACCACAATGAAATTTGTTCCATAATAGCAACTGTTCCAAGTGAACAGAAATCATAACTTTCCATTCTACATAGAGTATAATTCACTGTTGGTTTTGCATTGACACTCAAATATATTGATATTTTTTTTATTAAAGTGCTTAATTTTAGAGAAAAGCCTATTTTATTTCCACGCTG
Organism: Polypterus senegalus; assembly: GCF_016835505.1. Taxonomy (NCBI): domain Eukaryota; kingdom Metazoa; phylum Chordata; class Cladistia; order Polypteriformes; family Polypteridae; genus Polypterus; species Polypterus senegalus. The sequence continues at coordinate 181,049,600 of NC_053159.1, forward strand.
GGTCTCTCCAGGAATTCGCTTCCTTGTACGACTTTATGATGAGTCAGGGCACCTTATGTTCAAGTCTCATTGTTCAAAATGTTTAATTCCACATTCTTCCTTCTTTTATCTACAGCTCAGATCTGGCTTCAAGGAAGTATGGAATTTGTGTTTCTGCACCTTTACCAACTCCTCTTCTCTTAAGCCTTTTCTCAATATGTATGTTCATATGCATGATATTGGCTGAATGTTTGTCTCTGTAGTACTGCACAATAGTGCTTCAGACCTTCCTCATCAGATTCTATGTACTGGCACACTACCGTTAAAAACAAAGCTTGCCTCAAAAAATCCTAATCATTAGCATATACAATACTGTTTGGCCACAGGATGCATTTTACTCCTAGATTTTACTTTTCAGTAAACCTAGAGGATGACCCATTCTGTAAAGTTGATCCGGTTAACTCTCTGGGAACTTTCTTCCACACATTCTGGGTCTGTTCTCCTGTGGCTCATTTTCGGTCCATCTCCATTAAGGCTGCAACTATTCTTAGTATTACCACCCGCTCTCCACTTTATTATTGGTTTTAGATTTTTATGGTCTTTCGTTTGTCAATTTTTAATTTAAAGAGTTATTTCTTTTTGTTCAAATGTAGACCAAACTTTTATTAGCTTTCTAAGTGGAAGAATCCAGCTAGTAATACATTTTAATACTTGGTGGTTTTCCTTTAAAACTTAATTATGCCAGGGCTATCGGCAGTATGATTAACTGCTTCATCTGACAAGACTATTTAAAAAAAGGGTTTAGTGCTTTAGTTATGGAGAGGGTTTGAGGTGAGGGGTTTATAATTTTCTTATATGGTTTATTTATTTCTTGATGTTATGTTAGCTTTCTTACATCCTTAAATGCTGGATAACTCTGTATTAATTTCAAATTTAATAAAAAAAATTGATTGCAAGAAAGTCCCTACATTCAATGTCTAGTTGAGATTGATATGATATAAATAAATGTTCTATAATACTTGATAGTGCCTAGCACTATACAAAGAGTATGCTGGATTCAATGGATAAAGTACTTTTCTCATTTTCCGTTGGCAAATTTCTAATACTATAGCATAAGAAATATAAAAAACTGTTTTATACTGACATAAATGCCTTGAATCCATCCTAGTAAATAACACCAGGAAATAACAGAATATTTGAAAACAAAATTAAAAACCAATACTGACAATTTCTACCAGACTGTTGAATTAGGTTCAGCTCAGTATGTCTTTTGATTGATCAAACAAGCCTGAATTAGGACTACCTAACCTACGGTACAGAATATAAATTTCGTCTGATATTTCAACAGACTTTCACACATTTACTTATCCCGGCCTCATCAGTGTGGTTTCCCCAGACACGCATAGGAAATGAGAGATGGCATGTCCAGAACAGATATTCTGCTTTCAGAACTTAGGTTCTGTCAATTTAATTTAACACAATAATTATTACCGAAATGCATGACAGAGCACTTTTAGGAGCAAGGCATTCTGAAATACGATTTAACTCACTGCTGTGAATTGAACTTAAATTAAAAAACCAAGGGAACTGAACAGCTATTCCACTTAACAGTGACCTCTTGTGGCAACCAATGTTTTCTGCATGTTTGGATGTGGAAAGTATTATAGTAGGACATACCATATAGTATATACCTGTACAAATATCTAATTGCATTGTAAAATGTAACTTAAAAAAAAGTGCACTGTTTTTTTTTATTTTTTCTTGATAAACAGTGCAACCAAACTGTGGCAAAGGAACACCTAAGCTACAGAGAAACTGTTAACTACTGTACATAATTGTTTTGCTTTGTTTCCTTCCTTGCCAATATAATTAAGATCCTCAAGTCTGACCAAATAGCTAACAATCAAGATGTCGCAATGTTTCATCTAAATGCTAAAATGTTTTTTTTTGACCACCCAACTTGGTAGTTTGTTTACAAAAGTGAAAACCAAAACATGTGCTTCTTCATTCATTCTTAAATAAGGTCAAAAGATAAGGTGAATGACAAATTAATTTGCTCTTGGTATAACTAAAAAAAACAATTATCACACAAAGGAAAATATACAATAAGATAAAGAAAAACACAAATTGAACTGCAAAAACGCATTATCGTTTTTCTTGAGCTATTCTTTATCATTAAAGAGGTACTCTTGTATCATGTTGTGCATTGCTTTAATTTCCACTATAAGTGTCTAGTATTTTTTTTTAGTTTGCCTTGTAATTTTTATTGTACGAGGTATCCTTTCAGTTCTGGTGTCACCTTCAAAATTTCAATAGTTTTTCATTACATATTTACTGAACTTTTACAGTTCATATAAAAGAGTAAAACTAAATGGTTAAATTGAAGATTATCCAATGAGAATTTTCCTGAACAATAAAATTCTATGCCTTGCACAAGCATTCCGTAAAAGCAGATAGATTGTATGTGCCCTTCCTGAAAACAAAATTATTAATGACATGCAGTATAAAGGCAGATTCCCAATTAGATGTACACTAAAATGGTTGAATGAAAATCTACTAATACTGGTTTAGGAAAGCTTGCTTTGACTGTATTGTCTATGGTTAGTGCCGGTGCTAAGGATATTTTGTACCCTAGGCCAAACTTATTAGTGCGCCAACTGACTGTTTGGTAGCTACCCCTTTATAATCTACGCCCTAGATGAACACCTAATTCACCTTAACGGTGGCACCGGCCCAGTCCATGCGACTATGCACAAAAGTAACAGTAAATGATCTGAAGAATTAATATAAAAGATTAGGATCAATATATTTTTAAAAGATTAATATATTTTTTGAAACACACATATTTTAATATGTTTCAATTTTGATAAGTGTTCCACATTCTGAAACAGAAATCCTTGTATATTGTAGGTACAACTGGGGGGCATATGTCCTTCACAGCATGACTGAGGCAAACAGAAATTCCCCTTGCACCTAAATGGACACACATTGTATGTTCGCATGAATCTTGTTCTCTAAAAAGACAGTACTTACTGAAAAAAATTGCAGTGCAATTTTTAAAAAACATTGGAAAGGTTTTTCCTTTGATTTATCAAAATCAGAAATATGCCTTCTTCAGTGTGATAGTAATGCTATTTATTTTTTGGGTGTATTTTGCTCTTTTTGGAGCCATGATAATATATTATGGTACATAATAGTAGGATGTTTTAAATATATTTAAAATTAAGTAGGCAAACCATGCTAAATGTTTTACTAAATTACAGGTACAAATGTTTTCTCTTGTACTGCGTGAATAGATAGAACTTTGGTTTGTAACCAGTGTGCTAACTTTTTTTTTTTACATTTTCGGTTCAATGTAAATAATGCACTCTTAAATTCTTGGCCTTCTGTTAAAATTAAACCTCTAAAATCAACCGTACGTTTAACTGTAATAACAGTAAAATTTAAAAGAGTACTTCCTCAAGCAGTGGATGTTTAACTGTAGGACACAAAACTCCATTTTAGAAAAAGAATGACCAGGTTTTTCAGATATGAGACAGAGAGAGAGGAGGCGAATAACATTCTTTCAAATGCATATTAATCTAAGAACTACCATAATGTACAGATTCCTACTCTACAACCTACCATTCATTCACTTTAGATGTATCATGATGTCCAATTCTTTAAACAATATTAAAAAAACATATCAATGTTTTCATACCTACTAATATTGACCATTCACAACAATGCATATATAATGGCAGGTTTCTGGAACGGTGAATAAATGAATCAATCAATAAATGTGATAACAGGCGTCAAAGAAGTACAATTATTTCACTGGGTAGTTGTTGCTCAGAGGTTATGAAAGAGTATGGCCTGGAACAGACTGCAATAAAAAGTAGATGGAATTATATAAGCATGTCGCATCAGCAGTTCCTCCCTCAAGTTCATGCTGTTAAACAATATGCTCACAGGCAGGCATAATCCTTTATTGTGCTTACTGCCCTTAAAAGCATTCTGTACATTTATTTCTTCTGTTTTAATCTTTGTGACTTTGCTAAACTCCACTGTGTTAGTAGCTTGAGCTTGAGGTGGCAGTTATCCACTTGTGCCTTGAATGTTTCAAATATTGCCTAACGCAATAATCAATAATGTGTCTACCTTTGACAAATGTAATACAGTGTTGTCATTGGTTTTATCAAAACACAATAAAGTTTGTACAGCTTCAAACTGAATCATCCTCTTTACAGTGGTAACTAAATTGAAATGTTATTGTTATAGTAGAATAGCCTGTACTACTGCCCTGTTGTGTTAGTGAATACAAACTAATCTGGTAAAAGCATCTCTTTTGTACTTCTAGCCCGAAACAAAATGCATCATCTAAAGAATGCTTTATGTGTTTGCAATCCATAAACTAGCTATGCTGTTAACCTCCTAATATAAAAACGGGGTATATGGTTTTATTTTTGCTGCTTTTCCTTGTTACATAAGCATGTCTCTACCTCCTAACAAGTTCCCAAGACCACTGGATAAAAAACATTCTTAAATTTAAAATGCATTAATCCTGTCATAATCTTACATCCACAGCTCTATTCAGCCACCTCAGCAATGGAGTCACAGAACATGGACCATTTCGGTTCAATGTCTCCAGCCTCCCATGAAATGAGAGAAATTTGTCCAGAGGTGGGAGTTGATCTCTCAGACACTATAAACAGACACAACCTTTCTCTCACTAAAGGCGCTTTTCCACTGCATAGTACGGCACAGCACGGTTCAGTACAGCTCACCTTGGTTCGGCTCAGTTCGGCTCGGTTTGCGTTTCGACTGCAGTTTAGTACCGCTTTAGAGTGGGCGGGATTACTCACGTGTCGTTATAGTTGCGCCGCCTCTACTGCCGTGACACCGTGTAACTTTTACAACAACACGCAGACAACGACAACACTTTAGCTCGACGACGCGCAAGGGTAAGCATCTAAAAAAAGCACATCACTAGCTAACTTTTATCACTGTTGCAAAGCATAAAATGAACTTAATTGCCAGTGTAACATTAAAATGCTGATTCTGTATATTACAGATCTTCCACATTTTGCAAAAAAGTCGCCGCAACAGACCATCTGTTTGGACATTTAACCGTGCCTCAGAGTGGTGGGATGTGATTGTTCCTGGTTTTACAAAAACTCAGTGGCTGGAGAACTTTCGAATGTCTGAAGAAACATTCATCCACTTATGCAACAAACTGCGTCCAGCGATGGAGAGACGGGACACAAACTTCCGCATGTGTGTACCTTTAAAGAAAAGAACAGCCAGTGACGCAGTAATGACGATTTTCTCCGGCCAATCAGTGACCAGCAGAGTTTACACGTCACATTTTGGTAACGGTTCGGCGCGCTTGGAACCTCGGCTGAGGTGGTACTAAAAAAAGGACCAGGTACCAGGTACTGTTCCCAGTGGAAAACCCCCCCAAAAGTGAGCTGAACTGAACCGTGTCGTGCCGTACTATGCAGTGGAAAAGCGCCATAAATGTTTAAGTCTTCCTGGCCTATCAGGCATCTTCCGTCACCATCTCATCTAACTCACAGCCAGGTAGTGATCAGTTAACAGCACAGTCCTTCACCTGAGTGTCCAAGACATACAGTCGTAGCTCAGATGATACAACTACTTACAGTGGTGTGAAAAACTATTTGCCCCCTTCCTGATTTCTTACTCTTTTGCATGTTTGTCACACAAAATGCTTCTGATCATCAAACACATTTAACCATTAGTCAAATATAATACAAGTAAACACAAAATGCACTTTTTAAATGATGGTTTTTATTATTTAGGGAGAAAAAAAATCCAAACCTACATGGCCCTGTGTGCAAAAGTAATTGACCCCTTGTTAAAAAATAACCTGTGGTGTATCACACCTGAGTTCAATTTCCGTAGCCACCGCCAGGCCTGATTACTGCCACACCGGTTTCAATCAAGAAATCACTTAAATAGGAGCTGCCTGACACAGAGAAGTAGACCAAAAGCACCTCAAAAGCTAGACATCATGCCAAGATCCAAAGAAATTCAGGAACAAATGAGAACAGAAGTAATTGAGATCTATCAGTCTGGTAAAGGTTATAAAGCCATTTCTAAAGCTTTGGGACTCCAGCGAACCACAGTGAGAGCCATTATCCACAAATGGCAAAAACATGGAACAGTGGTGAACCTTCCCAGGAGTGGCCGGCCGACCAAAATTACCCCAAGAGCACAGAGACTACTCATCCGAGAGGTCACAAAAGACCCCAGGACAACGTCTAAAGAACTGCAGGCCTCACTTGCCTCAATTAAGGTCAGTGTTCACGACTCCACCATAAGAAAGAGACTGGGCAAAAACGGCCTGCATGGCAGATTTCCAAGACGCAAACCACTGTAAAGCAAAAAGAACATTAGGGCTTGTCTCAATTTTGCTAAGAAACATCTCAATGATTGCCAAGACTTTTGGGAAAATACCTTGTGGACTGATGAGACAAAAGTTGAACTTTTTGGAAGGCAAATGTCCCGTTACATCAGGCGTAAAAGGAACACAGCATTTCAGAAAAAGAACATCATACCAACAGTAAAATATGGTGGTGGTAGTGTGATGGTCTGGGGTTGTTTTGCTGCTTCAGGACCTGGAAGGCTTGCTGTGATAGATGGAACCATGAATTCTACTGTCTACCAAAAAATCCTGAAGGAGAATGTCCGGCCATCTCTTCGTCAACTCAAGCTGAAGCGATCTTGGGTGCTGCAACAGGACAATGACCCAAAACACACCAGCAAATCCACCTCTGAACGGCCGAAGAAAAACAAAATGAAGACTTTGGAGTGGCCTAGTCAAAGTCCTGACCTGAATCCAATTGAGATGCTATGGCATGACCTTAAAAAGGCGGTTCATGCTAGAAAACCCTCAAATAAAGCTGAATTACAACAATTCTGCAAAGATGAGTGGGCCAAAATTCCTCCAGAGCACTGTAAAAGACTCATTGCAAGTTATCGCAAACGCTTGATTACAGTTATTGCTGCTAAGGGTGGCCCGACCAGTTATTGGGTTCAGGGGGCAATTACTTTTTCACACAGGGCCATGTAGGTTTGGATTTTTTTTCTCCCTAAATAATAAAAACCATCATTTAAAAAGTGCATTTTGTGTTTACTTGTGTTATATTTGACGGTTAAATGTGTTTGATGATCAGAAACATTTTGTGTGACAAACATGCAAAAGAATAAGAAATCAGGAAGGGGGCAAATAGTTTTTCACACCACTGTAAATAACTACCTACTGAAATAACTGTTGATACAGTCACACCTAAACATGACTCTTATATTCTCATTAAAGTAATTGTGTTATTTCAGTTGGTTTTATAGATTATAAAGACATGATAATATAACATTAAGCACCTTATTGTATGTACTTTGTAATGCACTGCAAACTAGCAAATGCATAATTAGACTTGCTGCTAGTGGGCCATATCGTAACTTTATTGTTTACATTCCTATCACATTCTTTATATTTAACCCTTGGGTGTGATTTCTGTTTTACATTTAATTCCTTTGATATGCATGTTTATATATACATTTTAAAAGGTTTTGTAATTTACAAATTCAATGATGTAATAGTAAATGTGCAAGTGCTCTATGCCACTACTCAGGGAAGAGCGTGCTACAGAGGAAATTGAACTGAATATATTCATATCAATTATAACTACCATATCCCTAAAACTGAAACATTCAATCAAATTAGATTTTATTTTGAAAACATGTGCTTGTCCTTTTACTGCAGTACATTAAAGAGATGGATTATTAGGTTTCAGAGTAAAGTGAAATTTTTTTGATAACATTTTATATTCCATCCAGTCCATCTATAACCCTTTACAGAGTTAGTTTCTTAGAAATGGTCGAAGATATTAAGAGGCTTCCTTAAAATCTCAGCAATAAAGGTTGGGCGCAGCTCAGGCTTAAGTACAAAAATCCCAATACCAGGGAGACAAAACACTACCATACTATCAGTCTTCCATACCTCAAAGTGAAGTAGAATTGCATGATTGTTGCAGGAACACAAGTCTCAAACATTTGGATTCCTTCTCAAAAAATATGCAAAAAACAAGGAAAATTAACTCTATCACTTAAACTAGGAGCCTAATCAGTAATAATTCCTGAAATATAATAATTTGTGTAAAAAATTATTTGTTTTCTTTAACAAAACTCGTACATCAAACAGTTTAGGTGAAAAAAAAAAAATAAAAAGAAAGCACATTAACTCCTCATCTGGGGCATCATGTATGAACGGTGCGTATGCACAGAAATGTTGCGTAAGAACGTTTCCATGTTCAAATTGTGATGTAAAAAACCTAAACTTGGCGTAAAGCCAAGCACATTTCCACGGCTGCTCGTTTTTTCAGACTGGTTGCACCCAGCGTCAAAGCAGTGCTACTGTTCCTGTGTGGTTACCCTTTCTTTCTTAGATCCACATTCCTGACACAGTTTCAGTGTATTTATAAAGCCAACTGCACATTGTTTATTAGTGTAATGCATCTGATTGTAATTAACCTGTAACAATCTAATGGTCTAGGGAATAGCCATAGTATTCCAAATACCATAACTGCTTTGGCGTTGTTACTCTCACTGTACCTTCTTTTTCTTCTTTCAGCTGTTCCCGCTAAGGGTTGCCAGAGCGGATCATCTTTTTTCATATTTTCCCCCGTGCTTTTCCCATTGTCTTTTCACAGAACGCTGAGTTAAAGGGCTATTTATATTGATTTGCATATTCAAAGAGGTGTAATTCTGGGAGGAATTGGGGCGGGACAGCAGGAGCGTGCATGTGCGTTACTTTTCATGCTGACCGGGATTTATGTAGCGGCAGAACGTGGAAGTTGGAGTACGCACAGATTCCTGTATCTGGATTTTTCTGTGCATAAGCACATTTCGGCTGTTGTGCTTACGTCATGTTATAGTGTGAATTCTACACACGCCGTTATGCACAAACCCCCTGGTGATTTGGAATATATCCCTAGGTTTTCAATTTTTTCCTGAACATTTTGGTCATGATAGTGAAACATAGCTTAAAATGTGCTGCAATGGGACATGAAAATTCAATCACCGTCTTATTTAACAGAGAAATAACAGAATAAGGCACACACCAATGATACAAGCTAGCTACATATTTCAGTTTATATTTTTCTATAAAAAAATAATACTAATGGAAATAATTTTTAAAATTCATACAAAGGCTATTAAAGCAGGCCAATAAAAGAAGGGAGGAGTGGATGGTAATCTAGTCCACTTAGTGCAAGAAACTGAACTCTGCAGAACATGATAAAGCACTGCATTTACTTTAAATTAAAAACTTAATTGTTTGTATACTTTACATAATATAAGTCCTATCTGAGAGAGGCTACAAGCACTTTAACTGAGACACCACAGTTTCAGCTACCAAAAACAAGACTGATAAGACATTTTGTCAAATTCAATTAAAACAATATGAATAATACTAAGCTATTAATTCAAATGAAAAGAAAGCATGTAATCCTAGAATAATTAAGCAAACTGTTTATAGCGTGCAAAAAGAATTTCACAAAAATTTCACAACAGTCTTGACTAAATTCTGCCTAATACCAACTGAAAAGACAACAAAATACTCTTAGCTGCTTTTCTAATAATGCTCGTTACAGCAACAGCTACATTATAAGAAGGCAGGTTGTTAGTCAGCACAGTGTTTAATTGCTTTCAATAGAAACAAAACATTTCAAAAATGTTTTTCACTTTTTTTGTGTCTTACACTTGCTACAGAAAGCTGTATATATAAAACAGTTCCTTAAAACTATGATAATTATGATAATTATGATAAGATAGATAGAGACAGACAGACAGACAGACAACTTTATTAATCCTAAGGGGAAATTCACATAATCCAGCAGCAGTATAGTACATACAAGTCATACAGACATACTGGAAAAGTAAAATCTACACCTATAACGCATTACACATAAAAAAGCTAAACCTCTGAAAATTAATAAGCTATTCATCCATGCCATAATCATGACTCATCCCTTCAATGGATTTATTATATAAACTGTTTAGACACTGCTGGACCTGGTTGTGACTTGTGTCTAATGCACTTTCATATGTGTACTGTAAATCTGTAGATATCTTTACAGTGCCTTGAAAATGTATTTAGAACCCTGACCAATTTTCTAATTTTACTGAATAACAAATACTAAATGTATTCTCTATCTTTATTTCGAAGCAGAAAACATTGAAACTCATTTTTAATGAGACATTGTTTTATGTTATAAATAAATCTTAAGAAAAAATGGAAATATGCTGTTTGTTTGAGTAATGAGCAACCACAAGTTAATAGGTTTATAGGGTCATTGTAATGTATACAGAGCAAAGTGAAACTGTCCCTTGCAAGTGGTAATCGATATGCAACACGTCGCCACTCTATGGTGCCTTAAGTTCATTTAACAACCTTACCTCAAAACTTCTATCTTCCTTACCTGAAAAATCTTAGAACACAGTCATATCCTATGTAAATAGGCCAATCAGTAGTAATATGCTTTATATATAAAAAGTACTGATTTTTTTTTTTCTTTATTTCGCCTTGTACAATTTCTTGTATTAAGAATTTGTTCATTTTCGCATACCCCTTGGGGTCAGAGCGCAGGGTCGGCCATTGTACAGCACCCCTGGAGCAATTGAAGGTTAAGGGCCTTGCTCAAGGGAGCAATAGAGTAGGATCTCTTCAGGCAGTGACGGGGATTCGAAATGGCAACCTCTGGGATACCAGCACAGATCCTTAGCCTCAGAGCCACCACTCCACCCTAATTTGGTTATTTGGTGCAGTTTCTGTAACTGGTTAATGGCAACTTGAAAGGCAATGTGTTAATAAGTCTCTTGTCATCAGTCAACTACCACCGCCTAATATTTTCTAAACCCAAGTATGTTGCAGTTTAGTATACTGTTATCTTAGCCTATTCTTCTAGGAAGATTTAGTCTAGGTTGTTCAGGTTAGACAGATGATGCTTGCACACCTCAATTATTAAATTGTGCCACAGCTTCCCAAGTAGTTAAATATCAGGGTTTCACTGGGCTATAGTAAGACGTTGACCTTTTTGATCCTGGGCCACTCCAAGTTTTTTTTATGAATTGTCCTTCTGTAAGAAGAACTTTAACTCAGGCTTCAGTTTTTTAGTAGAATCAGAATTGTTCTTTTACAATTACTGCTCGTTTTTTCCACCACATTTTTTTGTTCTTCCCATTTTTAACAGCTTACCAGTCCTTCCTTGCCCAAAATGTTACAACCACCATACTTCACTGAAGGTATGGTGTTTTCTTCAGCTGGAGCAGCGCTACGTGACCCCTATCTCAATGTTCTGTATTGGTCTCACCTGACAACAAAACTTTTCCAGCACGTTCAACATTTTTAAGTAATGGCATATTTTGTGCCACATTTCATGCAAACTGGCATTATACAGCACCCTTGACATGACTGGCAGATGCACCTTTATTTTAGTCTCAGCTACTGAACTCTCAGATGATTCAAAGCAATTGCCGGCCGCAAAGTGCCTTCTCTGTCAAGACCTATTGTTTGCACAGATGTTTGAAGGATAATCTGTTCAAGGCATTGTTTAAAATAAGGTCTGACTTAGCTTCCACTTCCTGATAACTGAAAATTTGTATTATTTTATCTCTGACTTCACTAGAATGCACTTTTGGCTTTTCACAGCTGTCCATAAGTGCTGAGATCGGAGAGAAAAAAAAAAACCTGTCTCTTTTGTTTAAAATATTTTTAACACTCTGGATAATATTTACTTTGAGAGCTTTATATTATGAAAGTTTAATTTTGAACTTCAATTTTCATGTATTAATTTGAATTTTATTACTTTGTTCAGAAACGTTTTTACTTAATTACTTATTTTCCTCTCTTGTTCTATGCAGCTGCAAGCAGGACAAAGAGTTCTTATGGGACCTTGATCAGTTTTTAGGGACCACACTCTTGAGAAAAGCTGGCACATTACAATTAAGCGGCGTCAGGCGCTTTGTCCAAGATACAGAATAAGTGAGTGAACTAGTTCTTGTGAAATGTTTAGTATTAGATATTCTAGTGTTGTCTCTTGTTCCTTGGTCTCAACTTGGTTTTCATCTTAAGTCATTTGTGTCCAGTTGTTTATTTAGGACTTTACTGGTGAATGGCTTTTTCTATTCCATTGTTAACACAATCACAGTCAAGACTAGCTTTTGTGCTCAGAAAACTCACTTTTGTTTACAGGTTTATTTCTCAGTCTTCAAGAAAAATAAATAATTTTATTTTAGTTCTGAACTAAATGTGTATCTCCCAGTCAGCTTCATAAAACATCATTCCACTGAGAAATCTGGAGTGGTTGATTTAGGGAAGAGGGCAGACAGCCAGTCTAGAAAAGTACACAGGTGGTGGGCATCTGCATTGCTGGTTTCAGGACCAGCATAACCATCAGATTTGCAACAATCCTTTAAACTGTGGGGATTTTATTCAAAAAAATGTGGCAGTTATCTAAACAATTCATTGGCAGAGGCAAGTTGGAAGGCAAGTGTGCCCATTTTAGACGATTGTTTTTCTACAGTGCATCTGGAAAGTTTTCACAGCACATCACTTTTTCCACACTTTGTTATGTTACAGCCTTATTCCAAAATGGATAAATTCATTTTTTTCCTCAGAATTCTACAAACACCGCCCCATAATGACAACGTGAAAAAAGTTTGAGATTTTTGCAAATTTATTAAAAATAAAAAAAACTGAGAAAGCACATGTACATAAGTATTCACAGCCTTTGCCATGAAGTTCAAAATTGAGCTCAGGTGCATCCTATTTCCCTGATCATGCTTGAGATGTTTAATTGGAGTCCACCTGTGGTAAATTCAGTTGATTGGACATGATTTGGAAAGGCATACACCTGTCTATAGAAGGTCCCACAGTTGACAGTTCATGTCAGAGCACAAACCAAGCATGAAGTCAAAGGAATTGTCTGTAGACCTCCGAGACAGGATTGTCTCAAGGCACAAATCTGGGGAAGGTTACAGAAAAATTTCTGCTGCTTTGCAGGTTCCAATGAGCACAGTAGAATCCATCCTCCGTAAGTGGAAGAAGTTCGAAACCACCAGGACTCTTCCTAGAGCTGGCCGGCCATCTAAACTGAGCGATCGGGGGAGAAAGGGCCTTAGTCAGCGAGGTGACCAAGAACCCGATGGTCACTCTGTCAGCTATCCAGAGGTCCTCTGTGGAGAGAGGAGAACATTCCAGAAGGACAACCATCTCTGCAGCAATCCACCAATCAGGCCTGTATGGTAGAGTGGCCAGACGGAAGCCACTCCTTAGTAAAAGGCACATGGCAGCCCACCTGGAGTTTGCCAAAAGGCACCTGAAGGACTCTTAGACCATGAGAAACAATTCTCTGGTCTGTTGAGACAAAGATTGAACTCTTTGGTGTGAATGCCAGGCGTCACGTTTGGAGGAAACCAGGCACCGCTCATCACCAGGCCAATACCATCCCTATAGTGAAACATGGTGGTGGCAGCATCATGCTGTGGGGATGTTTTTCAGCGGCAGGAACTGAGAGACTAGTCAGGATAAAGGGAAAGATGACTGCAGCAATGTACAGAGACATCCTGGATGAAAACCTGCTCCAGAGTGCTCTTGACCTCAGACTGGGGCGACGGTTCATCTTTCAGCAGGACAACGACCCTAAGCACACAGCCAAGATATCAAAGGAGTGGCTTCAGGACAACTCTGTGAATGTCCTTGTGTGGCCCAGCCAGAGCCCAGACTTGAATCTGATTGAACATCTCTGGAGAGATCTTAAAATGGCTGTGCACTGACGCTTCCCATCCAACCTGATGGAGCTTGAGAGGTGCTGCAAAGAGGAATGGGCGAGACTGGCCAAGGATAGGTGTGCCAAGCTTGTGGCATCATATTCAAAAAGACTTGAGGCTGTAATTGCTGCCACAGGTGCATCGCCAAAGTATTGAGCAATGGCTGTGAATACTTAAGTACATGTGATTTCTCATTTTTTTTGATTTTTAATAAATTTGCAAAAACCTCAAGTAAAAACTTTTTCACTTTGTTATTATGGGGTGTTGTGTGTAGAATTCTGAGGAAAAATTGAATTTAATCCATTTTGGAATAAGGCTGTAACATAAAATGTGGAAAAAGTGATGTGCTGTGAATACTTTCCAGATGCACTGTACGAATATAAATGGAGAACTCCCACAACACTCAATTTTTTCTTGAGAGATTAACAATGTGGTGGAAAGAAAGCTAATTTTTAATTTTAATGCTTAGAAATTAACATATTAAAAGGAAAAAAGTAAAATTAGACAACGGGACACATGTCAGAATATTTTTGCTAGGCACTGTATTATACAATATAGGATCTCAGGTTTTGTTAAACCAAAGGAAAAAAATAATTGGTATAGAAGGGAGTATTTGTAATTATTTAATTGATCTGTGACCAAGGAAAACACTGAAGTATATTTAAGGTTGTTAAAATGAATGTTTTCTTCTTTCCTACATTTGCATTTCTACAATCTACAAGCTGCTGCATTGCCTTTTTAAATATGAAAGACACAGCAAAACAAATGTGAAAAAAATTAAAATAAAAAATCAGTAACTTGAAAGAATAGAAAAATACCAAAATACTGTAAATACATAAAAAACATTACCATTAAATAAAGTAATTGCTAATATTGTATCTTTTGTCTTCTTAGACAACTAAAATGTTTCTGATAAAATTCACACTAAAGACAGAGTTAATAATTTTTAAGTATTCTATACCAAGTTATGAGGAAAACATTCTTAATATTTCAACTTAACCTCTTGGGCACTGGTAAGGCAGTTAAAAGTTACTCAGGTGGACACATGGAGGCACTGTGAAGAAAGCTGTTGCCTAAGGTCATTAAAAAGTGAGCACAGCAATTTTAGTTTTAAAACTAAAAAAAGTTCTATGTAATAATAATAATAAATGAATAGAAACACTGAAGACTAAGGTAGACAAACGTGGAACATTAAGGGCTGGTGGAATAAATAACAATAAATCCAGGAATTTTCCCTGGTTCAGTAAACTAATAAACCCATATTTTATATAAATTTTCTGTTTATTCATACTGAACACTACAAACAGCATTAACACATTTAACAATTTGCTTTTTAAACATTCTGATTTAATGTTGCTTATAATAGTTTAGAAAAATATTCAGAAATTCTCACCTCACAAGTGCATGTGACTCGCCTTGGATGAGGGGCTTCCTGTTGCAATTGGTACACTATAAATAAAATAGTATTTCCTTAGTGAAAACACATCAAGTTTAAATTAAAAAATAAATTCTGAATAGTAAAGTACTATTTCCTAAAACATGAAAGATAACCCTGGAGAATTTGCACAAAATCAACTATTTCAAATAAATTACAGAAATGGGCTAGCATTATTGATCAATAAGGCCTCCATTCAAGAGGGTTAAAATCATAAACATTCTTCCTCCACAAGACCAAGCAATTCCCTTACCCAACACACAAATTCCCAAAATAAAATAAATAAAGGATTACTTACAATAGGACTTCCATACAGGTGGTCTATATTCATCATTATCTGTAAAGAATAAAAAATAATGAAAATACATTACATTTGAAGCTTGTCTTTGCAGGTTTAGTATTAAGTGGAGTTCACTAAAAGTAGTTATAGGAACAAGATCAAGGCCCTCATCTCCTCTCCTGTTCATGATTTTCAAAGGCTGCAAGTGAGGCTGCGGTGGGCTAGCACCATGCTCAAGATTTGTTCCTGCCTTGTGCCCTGTGCTGGCTAGGATTGGCTCCAGAAGACCCATGTGTGTGCCCCCCCAGCCCTGTAGTTAGGATATAGTGGGTTGTATAATGGATGGATGGATGGATGGATGTAAGGGAGGCTTAAAGAATATCCAGGATTTGGGGGTCTAGGGATTCCACTCCTTAAATTTGAGGATAATGTTATTTCTAGCTGATTATAAACATTTCTCCTGAAAACAGTACCTTGCCATTTGTAGGTTGTGGGGAATGTCTGCCCCAAGACAAAGTACCTCTGGACCTTGTCTCTACTTTTCAATTTGGCCACTCATCGTCATTGGCAATTGCCATTGTGACATGGTGCGAAAATATCCTTGTTTAATTATCTGTGCGAATAAATTACTTTGCTATGCATAATACATATTTTATTAAGCATGTCAGTACTCAACTCCTCAAAAATACCATAGTTAAATTAAGTGACATTCCTTTTAGTTGAAATTATCCGTGTCAATTTTTTTTGGGGGTCAATGTCAAATTTATTTATATAGCACATTTAAAACAACATAGGAATGCTGTGGCCAAAGTGCTTTACAATAATAGAATAAAAGAAAAACATACAATTAACATGAATAACATAAATAGAGATAAAATAAATTAACTTAAATAAAATAAATAATGAATAGAAGTAATGTTACATAATCACAATGAGGAAACCATCAGTATTACTGAAGGTCATGGGATAGAAATGAGTCTTTAATCTCGTTTTGAATTGTAGACGACTCCTTTATGTGACGAGGTAAAGAGTTCCACAGGCGAGGAGCTGCAGCAGCACAAGTCCTGTCTGTCCCCCTTAGTTTGACACTCGGTACGAGGGACAACAAGAGACAACTGACCAGAAGATCTAAGCACTCTAGATGGCTGGGGTAAAACACACAATTCAGATAAATAGGCAGGAGTGAGCCCATGTAAAGATTTAAAAACTAGCAACAAAATTTTAAAATCAATTTGAAAACTGACAGGCAGCCAGTGTAAAGAAGCTAATATTGGAGAAACAGAATCAGACTTTCTTGCCCCAACCAGAAAGCAGGCGGCAGCATTCTGGACCAACTGTAACCTGCGTATCAGAGATTTTCTAATCCCAGAATAAAGCGAGTTGCAGTAATCAAGGCGAGAGAAGATAAAAGCAGGAGTAGCTTTCTCAAGATCCCTAGAAGATAAAAAAGGCTTGATCTTACCTAATAGACGAAGCTGGAAAACGCTACTCTTGACTACAGAATTAACTTGTTTCTCAAAAGAGAGATTACTGTCAAAGACAACACCAAGATTGCGGACTTGAGGTTTGCAAAAGACAGAGAAACAGCCGAGAAGTCCAAGACCAATTTGGGCTTTAACTGATGGACCCTCTATAAGCACCTCTGTTTTATTTTGATTCAGATCAAGAAAATTATTAGGCATCCAGGATCTTAGCTCAGAAAGACAGTTTTGCAGTTGATTTATTGCAGAGTTGCAGACGGGAATATTAACCTGTGTATCATCAGAATAGCAATGAAAAGAAATGTTACATTTCCTAAAAATAGCTTCAATAGGGTTTGTATAGAGAACAAAATAGGACCCAAAATGGATCCCTGAGGAACACCAGATTTAAGAGGATTGTAGATGAAAAAGAGGAATTTAAAGTCACTGAAAAAAAACTAAGAGCAGCCCCTTTAAGCCCAACAGCAAGGTCTCATCGTCAATAGTGTCTAAGGCAGCGGACAGGTCCAGGAGGACACCATCTCAACACCATCATAACGCCTAAAACCAGATTGAGACAATACCATGATTAACAGTAGGAAGTTCATTGCCAGTTGGAACAATACCACAGCGACAAGGATATGTAAGCCATCGATGGCACTGCCACAGAGTTGATTTCCTCGTGGGAGAAGATCAGATAGAACAACACTCTTTCCAAGTGGGCTGGCTCACTGATATACCATGATGTTGGCTACAACAGGCTTCTTTTAAAACCATACTGAATATTTTCAAAAGCGCATGGCTTTTCCTTTTAGCAGCCTGGGAGGCTGTGGTCTTTTGCAAATACTAGAAAATGCAAAATGACGGTTGTGGAGAATGGGCAGCAACGGTCATTTAATAATTCTAAGCTGGAGTTTATCTAACCACTCTTGATTCTGTTCAGTCATCCAGATAAGAATTCTCAGGTAAGAATTTGCCGATCATAGACTCAAACCAAAAATATTATGGATCAAAGCTAGAAATATCCCTATGATGATATTGACATATTGCCCAAGACTATTCCCAAAAGTTTGTCACACATGTCAAACAACCTGAGCCTACTCAGAAAAAGCCCTTGTTGTCCACCAGTTCTAGGTTATTAACCCAATGCAGTCTATGGTTAACGTAGAACACCCCAAACCAACCCACAGTCTTGAGAACTTCCTGTAATTTGCAAGGTTAATCTTATGTTGCTGGAATTACTAAGAGCATTTGTTAATTTCCTAGATGTTACACATTAAGTGTGGATTACCTTTTGATAACAAATGTAAATGAGATTATTCACATAAATGCAGGTAATCATTCACTTGTGACCAAAAGCAGGACTGTCATAAGTTGTAAGATGGTCCGTTACATGCATTCGAACCTGACCATATGTATAGTAATAATAATAATTCTTTGTATTTATATAGCGCTTTTCTTACTACTCAAAGTGCTCAGCTTTGCAGGTTAAAGGCCTTGCTCAAGGGCCCAACAGAGCAGAGTCCATTTTGGCATTTACGCGATTTGAACCGGCAACCTTCCAATTGCCAGTGCAGATCCCTAGCCTCAGAGGCACCACTCTTAAGTCATATTTTTTATTTTATATCTCTATTATTTTTTGTAAATAATTTATTTTATTTCTCAATTACTGTTGCTCACATGGGTGCCGAACCTTTAACAGCTTACCAAATTCTTTCGTCTGTATTTTGCTACGTCATCAGCGCAGGCCTCTCCCAGTGTTTATCGCGTTAACTGTGAGAGGAGAAATTCTAGCCATAGACTTTGAGCACTCATAGGTCTCCTGTTTTAACATTTCAGACTGTTAATAATAAACATTAACAGATAAAGGAGTTCAGCGTGGTTTCATTAACCCTTTGAGGCGGTTCGTACAATGTGGCACATTGTGAGTCACAACGCAGAAGTTTTGGAGTTTAACCGGATTCAAACCCAAATTACAGCAGAACAACGTGTGCAATGAACAACGGTTACAATGGGATATCTTACAGTCACATGCAATCGCATTCCCTTTCTTTCCTCCCTCATACTGCTTGATCACCTTTATTCTTGTGTCGAGATGAATTGCCTTTTTTCCTGTAACAGTAAGACAAATGTAACTGAACTTAGTCAAAACTGCTGCAGAGGTAATAAACTGAAATCATGATGAATGAGTCATGGCATAACCACCCGACCACATGAAATTAACTTTTATTGAATTTAGAGAGTTTAATTGCTTAATGATCCTGACACATTACATAAGTTCAACTGAGCTAGTTTTGCCATCAATTTTCGTTTGTACTCGGCATCTGATTGCTTCTCGTTTCAGTGTCCAACAATATTTGGCTAGCAAAGATGGATTCTACTTGCCCTGATGCAACAATGGAAAAATTACGTCCTGGTACAACCCTTTATCAACTGAATGTAGAAAATGAATCTTTGGCAACATGTAACACTTCATGGTTTTGATTGCTTGAAGCAGGTTGTCAACCAGCTGGATGTTGGTTGGTGCTCTGTATTTCCCCAAATAATTCAACGACATCCCTGAAAACCTTCCATGCAATTTCCTTTGGCTCCACTTGGTGATCTTCAAATCACTTGTCACTGATGACATGTCTAATTTGAGAACCAAAAACATCCTGGCATCAGCTATTCAAGTATTATGTGAAAAGTAGGCAAAAAAATCTCTTTGTTGGGTCGACAAGTGGTTTATGCGTCACACATTTCTGTCCTGCTTATGGAGCAGCCAGTCCTTTCTAATATGACGACACTCTTTGGCACAGGCTGGTCCATTTGTAAATAAAACAAGACAACTTGGTATATCTCAGCTGCATTTCCAGTAGTATTTCCAATACTTTTAGATCACCACAGAGGTTCCAGTTATAATTGTACTGTATATGTATACTTATAATATGAAAGGAAATTATAAAAAGACAATTGCAATAAAATGGAATGGGTCAGGAAAAAAGATGATCAGCCAGCTAAAATCCATAACATACACTCAAAAATGCTCGGGAAGCAAAATCTTCTTTGTTCAGTGTACTCGGAAACAAAAAGTAACAATACTAGAAAATCAATTGTGGATTTGAAGTCTACAGATGACGTACAGTGTTGATAAAATATGTATGTCCAAGTAAATATAGAAATCAAGAGAATTATTTTGATATTAAAAAGATAACGGTTACCTCAAAGATTTTTGTTTAAATGTATGCATTTGTTTAACCTTATAATTTCACAAACTTACTGGTAAATACACACCCTAGAATTCTGACCTCTGCAGAAACTAGAAATTACGTGATGCAAGTTACACCAAATAAAGCGTGGGGACATTACCTGGTGTAGAAGCAACCTGTTCCATTCTGGCTTATACGTCCTGGGCTATAAAAGTGTCAAAGGGCATAAGTCTCCCAAGAGTTCTTTACTGCCACTCTTATTTCAATTTAGTCTCAGGGTGCAGAGTGACACAGTGCTTTGAGCATGGTAAAGGAGCAATATAAAAATAATGTATTACTATTGTGCATCCATCCAAGTAGGGGCCCGCAAGTCAACATTTTTAAGTCTTCAAATAAAATGTCCTAAAACAGGTTGATACAATCAGGGCAAAAAAAAAAAAATATTATAAATGTGAAAGTAACATCCATCCATTATCCAACCTGCTATATCCTAACTACAGGGTCATGGGGGTCTGCTGGAGCCAATCCCAGCCAACACAGGGTGCAAGGCAGGAAACAAACCCCGGGCAGGGTGCACGCGCACACACATCCCAAGCACACACTAGTGACAACTGAAGATCGCCAATGCACCTAACCTGCATGTCTATGGACTGTAGGAGGAAAGCCGGAGCACCCGGAGGAAACCCACGCAGACACGGGGAGAACATGCAAACTCCACACCGGGACCACCCGGGAAGTGAACCCAGGTCTCTTCACTGCGAGGCAGCAGCGCTACCGTGAAAGTAACATATACCATCCAAAAACAAAACATAACTAAGATCGGATTTTTGCCTTGCAACAGACTGAATTGTAGACATTCTCAAATATGATTACCGACCGCTCAAATAAACTAACTGTTTAAGCTAAAGACCACAGGACAAGTAGTTAAAACCACTGTCATCAGCAAAGACAGGGAGACAGAAAAAGCATACTTTGAAATCTTTTGTGATCCATCTCATAAATGGACCTTTTGTTATGAAGGATGTTGTACATGTGTGGCAATATTCTAACAAAACCCTTGCACATACTAGACAGACAGACAGACACTTTATTAATCCCAAGTATGGCTAGAGAGAGGAAGAGTGACCAAAAACTTTGGCCAGGCTGTTGGCACCACTGTTATCTCACATCTGCTCTGCAATTAGATCAGTAACTATTAGTCCATGTTTTTATAAGTGTTACCAGCATTCATCTAACATTGGGGCCATATATGCACAGACATAACCTGAAAAAAACAGAGTGTAAGTGATAAGACTGTTTAGACAAAACCACAGTAAGACATGTAACTTTAAAGCCAAATAATGAAAATCTGCATATCACACATTTCATGCTGCACTGTGCTCTCAATGGTCTCACTTCAACTCTATTACACACTTCTTGATGTTGGGTCTTTTCCAAAATGCTACTAGTTTCTTATTGTATAAACTTGTACTATAATTACTTTTACATTTGGTCTAAACATTAATTTTATTTTAGTTTTTTTCATTTTTATTACTATTTAATTTAATATTGTTTCTTTGTATCAGTATACTGCTGCTGGATTATGTGAATTTCCCCTTGGGATTAATAAATTATCTATCTATCTATTCATCTGTTCCAGTATGATACTCTCTTGTAACCTTTAAAATGCCTGCTGACTTTACTGTATGTAAATACTGAATAAGATTAATCAGTGGAGGTGAAAATTGGAATTCAAGTAGATTTAAAAATATTGAATAATAAAAAGTCAAAAAAGCCTTTAAGCCAATTGTTAAACAACAGTGACATCTCAGTTTAAAAAAAAATTGTATTTTACTAATCTTGCTTTTTTTTTTTTTTAGTTGAACACAGCAGGCCAGGCACAGATCAGTTAAACTGCTGGCACTGTCATAAAAGGCATAGAAAGTAATACTTTAAAAAATTGGTACAAGGCATAATAACTTCTACCTTTCAGAGTACTGGTAATCCAAATAAAAGGACACTATGGAAAATAACACTGAAACCCATTACTCCAGTGGGAGTGAATGAGGACCGTTTAAACCACCTTCCTGATATTGTGGTAAATTATAACAGCCTTGTCAACTCATTTGCCTGCTTTAAAGCTGCCCATTCCTCACAAGAAAGGCCAATCCCACATAGTGTGACCTACACAAAGACATAACCTCAAAAACAGCAGTAGCAGATGCTAGCTGTATGGAGGCTATTACACAAACTTGCCTGCATGATGGTACTGAATGCTAATCAAGTTTCTTGCACACAATGAGTAATACATCTTTATTTCTCAAGTGCTATACGGGTGGGTGGACCACCCCAATGAAAATTAATTAAAATCTTTGAGAACTGAATTCAATGTAAGCTTTAAGCTTCAGAACTGAAGCAGTCCTGCCCCCTTTATGGGTCCAGTAGTCAAAGATATGAAGGTTTCCTAGCAACCTGGCCACATTATTCAAAAACTAAGTGTTTGTATCACAGCCAGATACCCCATGTAGGAGAGAAAGGTACCTTCTGTAACAAGGATTTTTGCTCTTTGAACGATTCTGGAAGATATCTTAATTTCACTGTCATTTCTTGAATGCAAAAAAATAAAATTCATTACATGATCAGGTATGTGATGTAAAAAAAAAAATCAATCAGAGGATATGCAAAAAGTGTGAACATCAATTTGTAACAGTCAACAAGTGAGCAATTCTTAAGCGATCCTCACAACATCAGCAATACTCCTCAGGCTATTCACTAAAAAGTGTTAATATATAAACTGCTTTGTGTAAATAATTTTTTGGATTTTAATAATAGTTAATGGAGCATGTTAACTCATGAAAAATCAAAGACTTCGCTTATTAAAAAAAAAAAAACCCTCTTAATCCCAATTCTGATTAAAATAAATGGGGGGAAAAAAATGAATCCTGAAAACTTGTTTAAAGAAACATATTTAACTAGAAATCTGTGAAAACAGTCCACACTTCAACCAAAAACTTGTTTAAACTTTACCCTAAACTAAATCCGTAACGGTACATGAGACACTGTCCATAATTTAATTCTACATTTCAAGGTTTGAAGCATTTAGAAGTTATTTGTATTTAAATTTTTGCATCTGTTGGTGAAGAAAGATTCACTGATCTTGACTTTGCTGACGATGCAGTCATCTTCGTGGAATCAATGGAGGTTCTGATTGGGGCTCTTGAGAGACAGAGAGGAGTCTGAATGTCCTGATAAAAACCAAGATCCAGGCCTTTAATTACCTCTTGAGCACAGTCATCATCAGCAGTGTGTCTGTCTGTGGCGAGAACGTTGACGTCTTTCAGAGATTTACTTACCTCAGCAGTGACATTCATGTCTCTGGTGACTCTTCCTACGATGTCAGTAGATGGATTTGGAGAGCATGATGGGGTCATGAGGTTGTGCCGTGCTTCCGATATCTCTGCAAAAGGATGACGGTCCAAGCCTTTTGAGTCCTGGAGCTTCCGGTCTTGCTATATGGTTGCAACATATAGACACTATCCAGTAACCTGAGATGAAGACTGGACTCCTTCAGTACTGTCCATCTTCCAGAATCCTTGGGTACCACTAGTTTGACTTTGTGATGAATCAGCAAATGCTCACAGAGTCCCAGATGAGGCACCTTATCTGTATTGTGAGGAAGTGTCAGTTACAGCACTATGGTAATGTGGAGCAATTTCCTGAGGGTGATCCAGCTCGCAGGATCCAAGTGGCTGGACCAAGCCAACAACTGGCTGCAAAACATAGATGGGTTGTCACCGGACCACGCGTCTGCCTTGGGGTTTGCCAACGAGGATCCTGAGCTGTTTCACCGTGTTGGGTGCGGCAACGTACTGTACCAATGCATGCACCCTAACCTGGTCAGACCGGTTTAAAGGAATTTTTAAACCCAAAAAAAGATACTCTTATGAAATGTTACTTATCCCATGTACTTTGTAGTGGTGGCCATAAAAAATGTAATCTCATGTTTTCAGGCATAATGGAGAGGAAAAATGTTTTTTGTAACACAAGCCATTATTGATTAATGCTGGACAACAAGTGGTGTTTAAAAAAAAAAGGAACAAAAAAAGTTCACGGGAAAAAGAAAATTCACATTACTGGTTTCAAATAATCTACATCAGTTATCCAGATATATCTGGAATTATCAGCGTATATCAAATAGGAAACAAAGCCTTATAGAAACAACTTTTTGAACTGAAGACAGGACTCTTGACCAACAAATGAGGGGAGGCAAATGTTTAGTTGAAAACTTGTTTCCATGAGGCTTCACATTTTCATTTTATGATATGCACTGATAATTCTGAAAGTATTTATTCAGCTATATTCGACTATGCATAACTATGACTGGACAACTTGCGTTTGGATTATGTGACATAAGTAACAGGAGATTATTTACACAGCCGTTTTTCACATTATTTGCTGGTGTACAGCATTGGTCACTACTAACTTCTATTGTGTCAAATTCTCTCTCTCCACTTTGCAAGGAAACAAGATTAATGACTTTTTTTCAGCCACTTCTACAAAGTACATTAAGTACCACATGAAAGTATAGCTTTTGGATGGAGTATTCTTTTAAGAAGAACTAAAAACTGTTCTTATGGGAACGGTTGGCACACTAGTCGATTTTATTTTGAAACATAACATCCTTATCCAATTTAGGGTCATAGCCTTAACCCCCAGCTTTGAAAGCAAGACAGAAAACAGCACTGGAAAGTGAGCCAATTCACTGTAGGTCACACTATCACACATACCTACATAAGGCCCATGTGAAATTGTCAGTTACCTGAACACATACATTTGTGAGGATGTGGGATGAAATCCTAAGCACCCATAGGAAAACCCTTGCTGACACAAGAAATGAGAAAATGCCAAGTAAATAAAGACCAAATGCAGGGTTTAAAACCATGTACCAGATTCATAAACTTGCACTGGTAACCATTTAGCCAATGTGTACTGCCACACAAGTAGAAATGGAGAAAAGGTGCTTATTCATGTATGAAATCTGAAAGAAACATGGAATTTGGCATCTGCAACTGTAGGATACACCAAAAAGACTCTTCACACAGACCACATTACAGAACGACTGGAAATGTTCATTAACATGGTATCAAGGGCACCAGAAGTTCTGATATAGTTGATTTTAATCAAGTTGTGGACTAAAGCTGAACCACACTTTTAAATATGAAAAATAATCAACAAATTTACTGATGACACTTGGGTTTATAGTGTTGCGGTATACGTGCTTTTTGTCTGATGCTATGAAACATTTTTCATTTCCCAATCTTGATTTTCATATGGCCATGTTACATGGAAAAAAAGCATTTCACAGGTTGAAAATCAAAATAACGCCAAGCACTGGACTTCTATGGAGCATTTCATATCAAAATCTCCACAGTAGTTAAACCATTTGATGAAATTACGAAGCAAGTATAAGAGTGCACAAAATGACTCGCACCACATTGTGCAACAACAGATTAGCTTCACTAACACATAAGCACTAATTTCTAATGTAATCATTACATTGCCACATCCACCACACGGCAAACCACATGGATTAGGACCCAAGTGCAGTGGGTGACACCTCAGCACCACACTGGAACAGTGTTTTTTTTTTTTTAAAAATGGTGGCTGGAGTGACACCAACCCCCAAATTTTCCCTGTAAGTTGAAGGACCCACTTGCCGCACTGGATGCAAAAAAAAAACATCACACTCAGGACGAAGCAATTGCAAGTTAAGGGCATTGCTCAAGGACCCTCATTTTTTCTTAAGCAAACAAAAATTCAGAGGTGAATAGGTTGTGGACTTTAAACAGGAGTAGCATAACACATCAGTTGTCAGCACACTGGACCATCTATATATGAGAACATATGAAACTCTTTCTTCCAATGTGCTAACAGATGTACTGTATCTTAAACATATCCAAGATTTCAACTAGTTGATTGATTGATTAAAAGTAACTAATGAAAATTTGTAGATAACACTGTAGTCTCAGCTTCCAAACATTAAAAAAATAAGCTAGTTAAAAATTCAATCTTGCTGAAAAGTAAAGTTATGAACATGATCTGCAACCTGATAATGAAAGCTGAATAGAGATGCATGTCCACCTTTCTTATTTTTAGTTTTATTTCATACATGCAGTTATCGGTTTTTCTTTTACAGTTTACTATTTTAACCCTAAAATCTGCCTTTACAAAAATAAGCAAGTCATCTTATTACTTGTAAGGAAACATACAACTCATCCACCTCATTGAAACTCCTCTACCTCAAATGTCAACACTGTTTTTGATTAATTAATGCATTAAACAACTATCAAATATAAACTAAAAATACTACTTCCCAAACATGGAAAACTAATAATTACTTATGTACTGTATAATCCATCATATTAATCAAGGGTTCTACTTATGTTCAAAGTTATGCTCATAATTTAAAAAACTGTTGTACATACAGTATGTACATAAGATTTTAGCCATCATTATACTCCATATGCTTATTAGATGTAACATTCAATTCACTTTAGGTATTTTAAACTTTCCTGATGAAACTGACTAGGATGCTTTGGTTTTTGATTTTGTTCTGATGTAAATCAGCATAATCACTACGAATGAAATCTTAACCACGATACATGGCTAGTGTAAACATTCATAATACAGAGGAAACCCTTCCATGACGCTAAGCACTATACAGTAGATAACTAATAAGAATTAATCTGGTAGCATTTGAACAAGCTCAGGTACCAGCAGCCTAGTAAACCACCTGGAATGTTGCACATACAGTACTTTAAGTTTGTGTTTTTCTTCCTTCTTGAAAACCATGCTGCTTCATACAGTGATAGCATGTCACACAACTTACTAAAGTACAACGCCAAATCTAATCTAACTAAAAAAATTTGGGGTGTGTGTGTGAGACAGACACACACAATGTGTCCTGCAATGGACTGGCACACTGTCTTAAATTGGCTCCTGTTTTGAAGCCAGGGATGCACCATATCCATGGGCCTGAAACCAGATATGCAAGTTAGAAAACAGATGGATGTGACAGTATTTATGTGAAGTGTTGCACAATATTCAATTACAGTGGGATGCAAAAGTTTGGGCAACCTTGTTAATAGTCATTATTTTCCTGTCTAAATTGTAGGTTGTTACGATAAAAAATGTCAGTTAAATATATCGTATAGGAGACACACACAGTGATATTTGAGAAGTGAAATGAAGTTTATTGGATTTACAGAAAGTGTGCAATAATTGTTCAAACAAAATCAGGCAGGTGCATAAATTTGGGCACCACAAAAAAGAAATGAAATCAATATTTAGTAGATCCGCCTTTTGCAGAAATGACAGCCTCTAAACGCTTCCTGTAGGTTCCAATGAGAGTCTGGATTGTGGTTGAAGGTATTTTGGACCATTCCTCTTTACAAAACATCTCTAGTTCATTCAGGTTTGATGGCTTCCGAGCATGGACAGCTCTCTTTAACTCACACCACAGATTTTCAATTCTATTCAGGTCTGGGGACTGAGATGGCCATTCCAGAACGGTGTACTTGTTCCTCTGCATGAATGCCTTAGTGGATTTTGAGCAGTGTTTCGGGTCGTTGTCTTGTTGAAAGATCCGGCGCAGCTTCAGCTTTGTCACTGATTCCTGGACATTGGTCTCCAGAATCTGCTGATACTGAGTGGAATCCATGCGTCCCTCAACTTTGACAAGATTCCCAGTCCCTGCACTGGCCACACAGCCCCACAGCATGATGGAACCACCACCATATTTTACTGTAGGTAGCAGGTGTTTTTCTTGGAATGCTGTGTTCTTTTTCCTCCGTGCATAACGCCCCTTGTTATGCCCAAATAACTCCATTTTAGTTTCATCAGTCCACAGCACTGTATTCCAAAATGAAGCTGGCTTGACCTCAAGCGGCTCTGTTTGTGCTTCTTCTTCATAACTCTCGCATACAGCATCTCCTTGTGTCAAGTGCACCGAATGGTTGAACGATGCACAGTGACTCCATCTGCTGCAAGATGATGTTGTAGGTCTTTGGTGCTGGTCTGTGGGTTGACTCTGACTGTTCTCACCATTCGTCGCTTCTGTCTGTCCGAAATCTTTCTTGGTGTGCCACTTCGAGCCTTAACTTGAACTGAGCCTGTGGTCTTCCATTTCCTCAATATGTTCCTAACTGTGGAAACAGACAGCTTCAATCTCTGGGACAGCTTTCTGTATCCTTCCCTAAACCATGATGGTGAACAATCTTTGTCTTCAGGTCATTTGAGAGTTGTTTTGTGACCCCCATGTTGCTACTCTTCAGAGAAAATTAAAGGAGGAGGGAAACTTACAATTGACCCCCTTAAATACTCGGATTCACCTGTGTATGTAGGTCAGGGGTCACTGAGCTTACCAAGCCAATTGGAGTTCCAATAATTAGTTAAAAAAGTTTTGGAATCAATAAAATGACAACGGTGCCCAAATGTATGCACCTGCCTGATTTTGTTTGAACAATTATTGCACACTTTCTGTAAATCCAATAAACTTCATTTCACTTCTCAAATATCACTGTGTGTGTCTCCTATATGATATATTTAACTGACATTTTTTATCGTAACAACCAACGATTTATACAGGAAAATAATGACTATTAACAAAGTTGCCCAAACTTTTGCATCCCACTGTATCATGATACTTCTTGCAAACTATATTTTTCATATATCATTTCAAAATATTTTCATATTATCTCTGAAACAGTGAAAAAAGCAAAATGAATCGAAAATGCTCAACTTGTACAGAGCATGTTGTATTATAACTTACTAGCAGAATACCCGCGCTTCGCAGCGGAGAAGTAGTGTTTTAAAGAAGGTACGAAAAAGAAAAGGAAAAATTTTAAAAATAACGTAACATGATTGTTAATGTAATTGTTTTGTCATTGATATGAGTGTTGTTCTCATATCTATATCTATATATCTATATCTATCTATATATATCTCTATCTATCTATCTATATATTTATATATATATATAGCAAAATACCCGCGCTTGGCAACGGAGAAGTAGTGTGTTAAAGAAGGAAAGAGAAAGAAAAGGAAACATTTTGAAAATAACGTAACATGATTGTCAATGTAATTGTTTTGTCACTGTTATGAGTGTCGCTGTGATATATATATATATATATAGCAAAATACCAGCCTTGGCGATGTCATGTGTTAAAGAAGTTATGAAAAAGAAAAGGAAACATTTTAAAAATAAGGTAACATGATTGTCAAAGTAATTGTTTTGTGTATTTGGTGGCAGCGTCACAAAGTTGTTTTCGGTAGCTGCATCAGAAAATGTACCACGACGTCTGACACGCCTCCTTTTTACTGTTTTCTCACAGCTTGTATTGCTGCTGTCATATATATATATATATATATATATATATATATATATATATATATATATATATATATATATATATATATATACACACACACACACACACATACATATATATATAATATACATATATATATATATACACATACATATATATATATATATATATATATATATATATATATATATATATATATATATATATATATATATATATATATATATATATATACACATACATATACTTGTGTGTATGTTTGTATGTGTCTATATGTGTGTGTATAGCTTTGGTCACTGAGTGCAAGGGAAAAATAATGAAATATAGTCTATAAGTTATTAAACAGTAAAACATTAACGTTTTAAGAAGTACAGGTACATTGAGCACTACTGGAGTGGTTGCGGTAAACTACATTTTAAAGACTGTGTAACACACAGGTAAGTAACTAACAGCAGCTAAAATGTATATGGATCATCTCTCGGTAGTAGATCCCTTTTGAAAGCGCTACACGACGGCTGTGGTATAGAAATTACATTTTCTATGTGAGCGTTCAAATTTGTGCCTCTGGTAATGTGCCTTACCGGCAATTAAAGAAAATTATTTTTGTGTCCTCTGCCGTGTTAAGAGAGAAAGGCTTTGGTTTGGGATAAAAGGAAAAAAGGTGTAAAGAAAGGAAAGTTGCCTTTTTCTTTTATATAGTATAGAGATGTGTTCGCTGGCGTTATGATCGCCTTTTGGGACAGTCGCGTGGGTCTTGTGTAGACTGGTGAGACGTCCCGCCATTAATCGGCTGTGATGGCACTGTGAGTCCTCCACTCGTATGCGTGTGTTCATAATCCGAGCTGAGGACCTGATAATCGTATACGTGCAAAAGAAAGTGTGAATCGCCTTAATATTATTTTGCCGTGGTGTAGAAAAGGGGTCCGTGTTTGCACTTGTCTGGGCTATAGCGCAGGGGAGGATGAAAAAAATTAAAAGTGCTCACTTTGACTTAAGGCAGAAGCGCAGTCAGCGTCTCAAAGGCGGCACAGCTATGCGCAGCGCTGGCTGCTCGACTTTTGCTGGGCAGGAGACCCCTTTTGTACACACGTTCATGATATCAAAAGTCTCAGCGCTCTTTGGAGGTAATTCATATATATATATATATAGCAAAATACCCGCGCCTCGCAGCGGAGAAGTAGTGTGTTAAAGAAGTAATGAAAAAGAAAAGGAAACATTTTAATAATAACGTAACATGATTGACATTGTCATGAGTGTTGCTATCATATATATTCCTGCCTAAATAAGTCACCCTCGCTCTTACTTTTTACCGTTCATTTAATCATGGCTAGTGGCGGAAAAATTATAAAATGGAAGGAGGATGGCTTTACCAAAACAATTATTGATGGCGAATCGATTATTCATAAAGCTTGAATTGGTGATCTGTTTTTCTGTGTTAACCTCATATTTTTCATACTTCTTCTCAAACTAAGGTGGTGCGAGGGTAAAATGAATCGGGATGCGCTGATCAATGTAATCGGTGTACCAGGAAATCATGCATTGACAAAAGCTCCCCTTTGCTTGTAATGCAAAGTGTGATTAAATGCATTATTTCTTAAAGCGTTATGGAGCACATGCATCGAAGCTTCTCAGCTGTGCTTGTGCTAAGAAAAGGAAAGATTTTAAAAATAGCGTAACACGCTTGTCAATGTGACCTTTTGTAAGTAGTGCCTGGAGGATTCAGTGTGTTGAAACCTAGAGACTGCGTGTGTATTAACTTGAGGTAAATGGGAGGGGAGATGATGACGTCACTCCTCCACCCGCCTTAACTGTCAATCCCCACAAACACAGTCTCTCTGAATTTGCATAAGCACAGCCCTTCACCTACAATTTTAACTTAGTTACAAAGTGATCAAAACTCTCGTTTATATCCTCGTCCTCTCATTAAACTTGTATCCCGCATTACCTGTGGGCATGTGAAACGCCAGCGGTAGCCTGTCTATGAACTTAATTTAAAGTTTAGGTTTACACCTTGCTTTCTTTCCGAGGTAGCAGCACTCATGAATATGGTAGTATATGTCACTCGCTCGTTTCTTATTGTTTCGCTGCCTTCTCAATTATATAATGCATGTTTTCTTAAGTGCTTTTTGTAGGTCTTCCTGGTTTTCTACGTACTGCGTTGACAGTCAGTTCACGTGATTACGTGGGAGGCGTGATGATGTCACATGAAACTCCGCCCCCTACGTCTTTGCAGCTCTACTCCATTACAGTTAATGGAGAAAAATACCTTCCAGTTATGACCATTAGGCGTAGAATTTCGAAATGAAACCTGTCCAACTTTTGTAAGTAAGCTGTAAGGAATGAGCCTGCCAAATTTCAGCCTTCTACCTACACGGGAAGTTGGAGAATTAGTGATGAGTGAGTGAGTGAGTGAGGGCTTTGCCTTTTATTAGTATAGATATAGAAATAATGTAAGTGGTGTGCCATCTGTTGGATCTTTGAAGCACTATAATTCGGTAAATAAATAGAGCAGATAAAAAAAAAAAAAACATCATCTTAAAATGTACATATGAACACATGAGTAGGACAAAACACTACCTTTTTATTTTACAATTACTGCACAGTTTGATGCCATTAGGGTGTAATTTAGACAGTCTTCCATATTAAGGGCATTCAGGGTTGGGTAAAGCTGGAGGAAATTTTGAACAGATAGAGACAGGTTTGATTTTTGTTCTAATTAATACTTTGTTTCCACTACTTTAAAAGTAAATAAGCAACAATATGTATGAAACACTTTCAAGTTTGATCATGGTATATGAGAATGAGAATTTAGTCAAATACAGAAATGATCAACTACCAACATGCAATGACTCAATTTTAGCTTTTTTCTCCTGTAAAGCTTATGCTGGCTGGAAATGGGTGGGTTGGATCCTTCTCACAATTTTGCAGCAAAAAAGGTGGCAAACACCTTTAAGAGCATTTAACTACTGCAGACGGGCAGAAACTCGACTTTACTTAGGACACAGCAGGAAGGCATTGTTGTATCAGAGAACAACATACTCCTATAAGCACTGTGTTCCTAAATGGGACCTGGCAGGGTGTTATTCACTTTCAATAGACACAAATTGTTTACCAAACATAAAATAAGCTGGCATTACATTCTCATGTGGCATGAGAGAAAAAGCAATTTCAGCTCAAGGCCTGCAGTTTGAAATACACACAAGATGTTTCTTGGTGAAGAACTGATAGAATATCCTTTCCTGTAAGTGGGCTACATGAAGAGGGAACATTTGCCAAGAAGAAAAAAAAAAAATCACAGCAAGGAGGGTGAACAAAAAATCTTACTCCTGCAAGACTACATGGACAATCTCCCAAAATGTTAGAAAATAAACACCTTCATTTAAAACCCCACGCAAGCACAAATGTTGTTATCCGTCTTGACTCAGAGAACTGCTTAAATCAGATTGCCTTGTGCTTTAAGCGTTTTCAAAACTATTAGCGAATACAGGACTTTGAGGGCACGTTCACAGCATAGAAAAAGAAAGAAATTCTGTAAGGAGCCACAATGAATTGAACCTGTGTCGCATTTATGTGCTAATCACAGTCATCTTGGTATTAACAAAAACACCACAAATGTTAAAGCAACATTTTTACAAACGAGGACTGAGCTCTATTTTATAAGCAGTCCACAGCAATCGGAGTGCATCTTGTATCAAACATCTGTAAAACTAGCTCAACAGAATAAAGTGCCTGCACGGGTCTGTATCTTTGCTTAATACGTTGTGCTTGTGTGTCTTTCTTTTCTCTCTCCTGTAATCATGTTAGCTTGACTCCATTTTACACTCATTTACTTCGTTAATTGCCATTAATTATGCTGTGATAAGTGCTCCTCCTTACGGAACTGACTGAGTTTATGTAATAAACTTTAGTAAGTGGTGGTCATCTTAAGTATTTACAATTCGATTTTCACAACAAAGGACTTATGGCAAAACTGCAGCAATAGGTAAATCATTTGCCTTTTGTGCAGGTATGCAGCATTAAAAAAAAACAATGCAATTTAGATGCATACAGGTAAGCAACTCCCCTATGCCCACTATGTTAGAATATATTGTCTGTCAATGGGGTCTAATCAGTGAATGAGACACTGTAATTAGCAGAATCCAATCAGGGAAGGGCCATGAAAAATGCACAAACCAATCAGAGTGCAATTAGAGTATTGTTTTCAGAAAACTTTGCCCATTCACACCACAACGCTGATGCTGCATTTACAGAGGTATTCAGCTCTGTAGAGATTTTAAGAAATCTTCATTTTCAGAGGCTGAAAAACAGACTACTGTGGATAAAGAATGAAACCATACACAAATGTCTGTGTTTTTAAACAAAAAAATTTATTAGTATGTAAGGGGCCTAAACATACACAAAGCCCTGAGATGCTTTATAACAAACATTGCCTCTAACGCTTGACTTGAGATAAAACGGCCTAATAAATATAATGGAAAAAACAAAACCAATAGAAGAAAAATTACAAAATCTATGGTGGTTTTTTTTTAAATCTTCTAGAGTTTTTTTTTCTCAAGATTGATTCTGAAGTTATTTGTTGTATATTTTATTTGCTTGATTGTATAATATGTTACTTTCTTAAAATAAAAAAAAAAGTGTCTAGGTGTGCAGAATGTTCATTATAATTGGAGCCTTCTGGAACAAACTTTATCCTAGATTTTCATAGCATAGTTAGATTTAAGATGTATTGAACCAAAGTCATATTTCACTAACTCTACTGCAAAAAGCACCAATCATTGTTTTAATAATTTTCATACAATACGTTAAAATTAACAGATACAGTTACTTTATGACATCATTGCCTTAGCAGGTCTGTAGCTCTCAACAAACAAGCTAGCATAAGCCCTTAAAGTTATCTGCATACTCATTAGTTTTTAAGTTTCAGACTCTCAAATACTTTCAGCAGACTACAGAACCAAAATATTACACATTTTCTTTTGGAATCTACTAGATTCATCCTTCTGGCTGGAACATAAAGATAATCACTTTGTAATCTGTGCTCTCAAGGTAGGCTTTGGGTATGCATGAAATTACATTGTAGGTGAGCTATAACAATGGTTAAAGGTTTGATGTTTTGTGGGTGGCAATTAATTTGTCTACAATTTACAGAAATACAGGTTAAATCTAGGGCTGCAACTAATGATTACTTTGATAATCGATGAATCTGGCAAATTCGTCAATTAATCGATTAGTTGGGTTGTAAAAATTCATTTGAAATTAAACTAAATTCATGAAATGGGCCTTCTCCAAATAAAGACTTCTATAAAATGTTCAGAAATGTATTAATTAAAAATGAACTACTTTTAGATATGTTAAACAGCATATAGATTTTTATACAATGTTTATGTAATAATACAGTAAAATAAATAGCAATGAATAGAAATAAAACAAGCACTTCAGGTTCTGGTTGTGCAATGAACACACACACACTTTCCTTCAAAGCAACAGTTTTCAGCAAATTAACTAAACTCGCAATATGGCTTATGTATTCAGAATCACACTAAACACACACTTGAAATGTAAGTTAAAGTTTTCCGACCACCACAATATTCCACCACTGAAGAATCTGTTTCACCATCATGACCTTATTATTATTATTTTTTTTTAAGTCTACAGTAATATTTCAAATTAGATTAGCATAATGAACATCACTGTCATATTGTGGGGAAATGTCCAGACTATTTCCTTTTTTTAGCAAAACAAGTGGTTTCATTTGTGTGAAACTCTGCTTTCCCTCTGCTATGCAATATGCCGAGATCATTTTAACTGAAAGTTCGCATCTTTTTGCATTATCAATTTGTGTTTTTTGGTTCTGGAAAACTCTTACAGCTGCAGACTCTTTGGCACATTTGCTTGCACCTAACACTGTCGCAGCCTGCTGCATGTCATTTGCTGTCAGAGGTGTGATGTTAGATTTTCACGTTTGAAATTGTGTGATCCTACCGCAAAATCTGTTTTACTGACTAAAGCAGGCTTGATGCAGCAGTACTTAGTACCTTAGTATAATGAACGTTTTTTCGACCAAAAATAATAATGCAACACAAAAAATACTTAATGCCTCTCCTATACTTTCTAAACAGAGTCTTGGGAACTCTGCAACAGGTTGTCAGTGAGCGTACAGGCGAAACATCGTGCAGATATAGGAATCCTGAGTCAGTGGTCTACCACACATCCACGTGAGCAGTTCTGTTGTGTACAGATACTGTACTGTTTGAGTTTCACTGCACTTCTCAAAATTTTCTTTGAGATGAACAAAAAAAGTGAGAAACAGTGTCAGTTCATGCTGAAAGAGAAATTAACAATAATCCTGGAAAAAGCGGATTCCAGAATGAAGAAAAATGACAATACGAAAGCATTTTGGAATCACACCTTCATGTAACGACTCATTTTTATTCTGTATTTCCATTTAAAAAAAAAAAAAAAAAAATTGCATCCAACATCTTGTTTTCATTCTGTGTTCATACCTGTATTTCTATTTAAAAAAAAGTTACATCTAATGTCTCATTTTCAGATAAAATATTTTTGCAGCTTAAGCAGCGTGTTTTTTTTAATACAGGTATTATCAAGCTTGGGCCACAGAGTTGCACAAGAGACAGGAAGATGAGTCCAGGTTTTCAAGCAAAATACAGATATTTTACTACTGTATAGAGAAGGCAGATACAGTCTCAAGGCTTCATTCAGAATAAGAGCTGTTAGGAGACGCGGCACGGGCGATCATCCTGCTTTAGGTCCCCCCTCTTCAGGTAAGAACACCAGCGGCTCAGAATCACCACTGTGGCAGACCCAGTCTGGAGAAGATAGATCAGGAGAGTGTGAGGAACAGCAGATCAAAGCCCAGCGTTAAAATGTTAAACATTGTGTGACAAACTGTACAGGACAAGGACAACCAATTGCTTTGCCCTTGGTTTACTGTTTACCAGACAATGCAGAACAGCTACGGAGCTGTCCTTGCACTGCGGCTGTTAGACACGGCAAAAATCGCTGGTGACCCCGGTCACAATACTATACATATTTTCCCCATATTTGTTATAACGAAATATTTTTATGGCCTAGTGATTTCCTTTATAACAGGATTTCACCTGTGTATCCCAAATGCAGAGAGCAGGACTGATTAAAAGTGTTTGAACTGTTACACTATGACTACTTCAGTATAAAAGTGATGCTACCTTCTTTAGATGTTTATCAATATTTGAAAAATATTTGGCTTAATTTATAATATAAAAACTTTGAGAAAAGAGAGGAGAGCAACCATGCAGCTTGGTAGCCATGTCTCTCCAAAGCATGTTGCCCAGTAACTATGGAATTTAGTTTAAATCGCATGTTCTACATTAATTAATAATAATAAAAACCTCAAAATAGCTGGTGCACACAATGACATGAAATAACAGAAAAACTAATAACAAATAGCTTACAAGTCTTACTTTGTAAAAGTTACACAGTAAATATCAGCCAGTTGGCGTGTGAGCTAAAGATCATGGAAAAGGCAACAAAGAAGTAGACAAAGCAAAGCAAACAACATTATTTACTTAGACGTTGTTGCATTTGCATTAAAGGACAAGATTAGAGATGAAGTGAGGACATCAGTGAAGTCTGCCAGCAATCTATACCGAAATTGTTACACTTTGTAATTTACATTAGTAACAACAATTTTGGGACATTTAGTAAACATGTAGAATTTATAGACTGAAATAATTGTACTAAGGAGACAGTCAAAGAAGTGTAAAGATTGGAACAATACTCAAATGGAAAATGCAGGATAAAGTACAGACGTGCAAAGTGTTACAAGAAAGCAAGAATAATAATGTCACATAAGATTGGCCTCACTGTGCACGCCCAGGCTTTCTCAACCATCAAGGACTTATAGGAATGCACACTGTGGCAGAATAATAGAGTAGACAGGATAACCCGAGGGCTTTCTTCTTTGTAGTTAATAAACTACTTCAGCCTTCATCTGGCCCAATCACCTCTTTTACTGAAGACTGAGACAAATGCCTTCTCTTTTTCTGTGATAAAATTAAAAACCTAAATAATTTAACTAACACAAATCCATTTATATTTTCCTACTCTCTTCCCTTTCCATCCAGCTCATTTCACCAGTTACATCTACATTTATTAATGACCTGCTCTGTAAGATGAGGCATATAATTTATATACTGGACCCCAACCTTATCACCCTCTCAAATCTTCAAATCCTACCTTCATTCCATAATCCCAACTATAACAATAATAAATATATCCCTTGACACGGTCTTAGTGCCAGCTACTTTTAAAATCACTTTTGTAAACCCAACATAAGTTGATGACAGTTTTAACAATTTTTGCCTCTGTCTCATTTACTTCTGTCAAAGGTTCTCAAGTGTGTTGTGTTCTCCCAACTAACTAGTTACTTAACATGTAATAAAAAGATGGAAACCTTTCCACTGGTTTCGGAGCACTGCACAGCTGTAAAATTGCTCAGCTTGTGATAACTAATTGTAGGATTGATAAAGATGAATGGATAGCTTCACATGTTCACTTTTACATGGTAGGTTTTAATTATTTAAAATGGCTTTATTCTTTTAAGGGGATTTCCAGTATTTTTGTGCATACTGTATGTATGTATTTAAGGGTCAAGGTTTTAAAATTATTATTTTTTTTTTTTTTTTGAGACAATGAGGCCTATCACTTTTTTTTTTTTTTACGATATTGCTAAATTAATTTGCTGTGTGTTATTGTGGCACAGTTTGTTGATAGATACTGTTTTCTTTGTTTTATAATTTTTTCCCTAATTCTTGGGAGGTTTGTGTGTTTTTACTGCTCATTTTGATGTTCATTTGTATTCACATTTTAATGAAAACATTGACCCTACATAGAAGCAGGAAAAAAACAGAGGAAGATGATGATGATGGCCACAGTGCGGCATTTGACACTGTAAAGCATGATATTCTACTGCCCACAATGGACAACATTCTGGGTATTTCTAGCACTGCTCCATTGATGAAAGTCCTGACTCCTAGGCAAGAGAGTTTGTTAGTCTTGACAACAGCAGATCTAAGCTCAGTGCCAGACACACGAGGTGTTCCTCAAGTCTCTACCTCTGTCTCTGTCCTGTATCTGCACGCTTCCCCTTAGCCATATTAGTCGTAGCTTTGGACTGGTTTATTATTTTTATGAAGATGATACTCTGATCAATTTCAGTGTTAAAAGTTGACATTCAGAGTTTGCTCAGCTCACAACTTGCCTCAGTTAAAACCTGTATGGAAATGAAGTTATGCTAATTTCATACTAAAGCTCAGGTTAAGAAAACAAGCAGTTTTTCAATCACACTTGCTAATAATCTCATCAGACCTTTTTCTACAGCAAGGAATCATTTTTGATTCCTCCCCTTCTTATACCATCCACTTAAATCATATTAAGAAACCTTTTTACTTCCACCTCTGCAACATATCCCATATTCACTCATTCCTCTTCCTTTCTAATGCTAAGAATCTTGTCCATGCTTTTATGACATAGTTACAACTACTGTAACTCCCTACTAACATGTGCCTCTTCGAATCCATTATCAAAAATTTATTTGATTGAAAACTCTGCTATAAGAGTCATTAAACAGACCCCGCAACAGCCTTCCTGCTCTGTTCGTGTCTTATCTTAAGGGACGAAGCATAAAATTCTATTAACAACCTAAAAAGCTTTAAATAGTCTTGAGCTGGACTACACCAGTAACCTCCTCCATCACCACACTCCTGGTCACCCACTAAGGTCCACCGATTCTGACAATCTTATTTGTTATGCCCCAAAATACCCTGTGCTCTATGGGTGGCAGAGCCTTCAGCTTCACTGGACCCAAACTGTGAAATGACCTTCTAAAAATTGGCCAGATCAGTTGACTAAAAAGCTACTATTTTTGCCATACATAAATGACCTGGACCGGAATATAAATAAACTCGTTAAATGGGCATATTATATCAAGCTAGGTGGATTCTAGAATCCAATTAACCATTACAGAGGGACATGGACAACATACAGGTTTAGACAGATTTGTAGCAGGCAAAATTTTATG
Organism: Polypterus senegalus; assembly: GCF_016835505.1. NCBI lineage: Eukaryota > Metazoa > Chordata > Cladistia > Polypteriformes > Polypteridae > Polypterus > Polypterus senegalus. The sequence goes on from NC_053159.1 coordinate 181,089,218, forward strand.
TAAATGAATGTAAGGTATTACAAATAGGAACTAAAAATACTAGATTTGAATTCACAATGGGAGGTATGAAATTGGAAGGTACCTCTTATGAAAAGGACCTAGTAGTCACAGTGGACTGGTCACTGTCAACCTATAGGTTGTGTTCAGAAGCCACTAAGAACGCTACTAATGTTAGGCTATATAGAACAATATGTAGGGTAAAGGTCAAAGGAGGCTGTGCTTAAGCTTTATAGCACAGTGCTGTGTGCAGTTTTGGTTTCATGGCTACAAAAATACCAAGCAATGCTAGAGGAAAAACTGAAGGATTTGAACCTTTTCACTTTAAGTAAACAAAGCTCAAGAGGTGGAATGACAAGTGTTTAAAATTATGAAAGGAATTAAGTATAGTAAATTGAGACTGTTACTTTGAAATAATTTCAACAGGGGCATGGGGGGGACAGTTGGAAACTTAAGGGTAAATTCTGCACAAACATTAGGAAGTTTTTATTCACATAGAGGACTATAGACACATGGAATAATTTATCAAGTAGCGTGGTGGATAGGAGGACTCCAGGAAAAACTTTCAAAAACTTGATTTCATATCGTACTGGAGGAATTAGGTGGATAGGACTGGTGAACCTTGTGCTGAATGGCCTGTTCTTGTCAAAAGGTTTTTTAATGTTGTAATGTTATCTAGATAAAGAACTGTTGATCCCATGTCATAGCATATTATAATCACATTGTATTGTGGGTACAGGTGTGTGCAGTTCTGGTCACCAAACTATGAAAAAAAGACATAGCAGCCTAAGCAGCTTTGCAGAAAACTGCCACCTATTGTGTTCTTGTCCTATTGATTTAATTGTGATGAAAAATGACTACGTAGAGATAGAATTGAAGTGCCCAAAAATTTTCAAAAGGCTTTTATAAAGATGATCCATTAGAATCCTTTAGGTTAAATTCTGAATTATGTACTTGAAGACATATATGAAATTTAAGGGGTAGTGCATTTAATGCATGACAGAATTTAAAAAAAAGGACTACTTCACGCAAAGACATGGTGCGAATCTGGAGCAAACAATACTGTCAAATACTCAATGTGGAAAACTTGATGTTGATAAGATTCTGGAAGAAGCTAGCAATTAGTGAAATAAAGCAGCTTCATGAATTGAACTGTCAAAAGTGTGTTATGTGCCTGATGTGTTCATATTTTTCTTTTCTTTAACTGAAACCTGTTACTTTTATATAGGTTAAGCTATTCAGCAAATCCCAAATATTTTTTTTTTTATATATAAACTCTCTTAGGGAAAAGCAATTCTAGGCAATTTCTCAGTGTGCTGTGACAAGGGAAATGTCTGACAACTATGCTGGACCGATTATTGTGGCCAAAAATCATGACCTGAACCATGAGGCAGCAGAGCTATCCACTGCACCACCATACCTCCCTGAGATAGAATTATGTACAAGAACTGTAAAATAGCACACAATTGTAGACAGAAAGCACAAATTCACTAAGGCTTGCCCTCTACAGATTTGACAGCAGGTACTCAACTCCCTCAAACTGAAAAGCACAGTTTATGAGTTTTATTCTCCCCTCCCCTGACACTTTTCCTTGTTTTTTCCCCAAAGCTAACAAACAAGTGCAATACTAAAGCATGAAGATTCTTCACTTGTTCCTGCTTGTATCACCTGCAAAGCAAACTGGGTAATGTTATTAAGGGCGTAGACTCACACATATTGCATACAGGTCACACAAAAGTCTGTACAAAAAAAAAAAAAAACACAACACAAATTTAATGTAATCTAAATGTACTCAAGTTTTTGGCAAATTTTTAGCTTATTACTAGGGTCAGTATCATATACTTATGAGGGGCTGTCACATCTAGCATTGATTGCTAAAACTCTGTAATGTCAGGCTGGCCTTGCTAAGCATCATGGTGTACTGGGGAAATAAAATGTTTGTCTAAGCCAGCCACATGGTGAATTTCCAGGAAAATAATTGGCAAACAAGGTAAATGGCAATCATCTAATATTACATTTGGGGGTCGGAGATTTGGCAAATTTTGCCACCAATACTATTGCTGACTAATGCTCTTTGCACTTACTCCAACCAATTTTTACTCAGCAAATGTGAAACTCATACCTCGAAGGGACAGCACACCCAAGTTCCTTAAGTAGTCTTACTTGTAGAAAAATATAAAGTGATAAATCTAATAGTTTACTTTTTCTGGGATTGACTTTCTTGCCAGAAAATGTAAATATTTTCTTAGCAAAAATCTGAAAATGGTGCAGAGAAAATCTAAAAAGCAATAACACAGCAGCTTTCATTAGGTAGTGTAAAGCAATAAGGGTGAACACGTTTTTACCAAAGTAGAAAATGGAAAAATTCAGAGAATATTCTTGCTATGCCAGTCACAAAAAAACATGCAATCCTCCAAAAAACAGCAAAGAGGTTTCTTTTCCAAACTGCTGCCTGCATTCTCTCCCAGACTGACTGCCCAAAGTTACAGCACTGAAACACTGTTTTAAAAGTCATCTACCAAGAAAATCCTCCTTAATAACCGGAGCAAACTACTAAGACTAATACAGAGTCAAGACAGAGTAGTGAGAGTTGAAACCAAAATATCAAATTCTAAACTTCCCCTAAGCACTAGTTTACTAGCTCAATCAATATCTCGGACAAAGCAGCTGATGCAGCTACATCATAATATCATCTCATCTCAGGAAGGTGGTCCCTAGCAACCAGGCAAGGTTCCATAGCCACTCACTGCCTGCTTACAGCTGATTTCAAAAAGAGGATGTGAGGCAGATTGAAAAAGTTTATAATTCCTTTTCATTATTTTTTTCTAAGAAAGAAAATCAAGACTAATACATGAAATGAAACCTTGAAAATTACAGTTTTAAAATACAAAATTCTATGTAATTTAAGAAAAATCATAAGGCAAAAAAAAAAAAAAAAAGTTAAAACAGACAAGACAGGTTTCCCAATTTTCAACAATTGAATAAGTAACTATACAGAAGTCTATTTTATTTTACCATTGTTCTACCAGGAAGTCTATTGAGATAAAAATCTCTTGTGAGAGACCTGGCAAGAATTCAAGATCTTTAGAGTCACTGCCTGTGACTTCTGAAGCCAAGTTCACCACCTATGGTAGAATAAGCATTTGACTTGAAGTGGAAAAAAAATGAAATGAGTAACACAGAGTGATTTTCAATATCTGTCAAAAATGTTAGTTTCTGCATTTCCCTTCCAAACCAAAAGGTTAAAATATGAATAAAGAGCTACAACAAGATTTGCCACAGATGTTTATTAAAATATCGGGCACTGCAAGCAAAACTTTTCTAAACTTTACCAATTACTTTGCTTATTAGTACAAATATAAAGTGCATTATTTTAAACATTTAGAATGTGCTCAAAAGTAAAGTGCAAATTTTATACATGAATATTAAGAGTCCTTTGTAAGCTCTGTCTGTTCATGTCCATAAATGCCTAGTCTCAAATTGCATGTTTTCTTAATGTCTCACTGGTATACATTAACGTGGTCTTGACTAACTGCCATGAATTTTTCTGCTTGTCACTCCCTTCATGACACAACAGTAAAAAATTAATTTTGGCCAGCTGAGGACAAAATCTACTCTATTAATGCAAAGTAAAGAAAAAAATGGATGCACACATATGCCTAGTAAAAAGTTACATGTTAAATGCATCAAATAAAAATGAACACCAGAGAGGTCCTAATGCTCAAAGGCACTACCATCTCACAAATTTATTTAACCGAGAAACTTTAAATCTGATAGTAGATAAATCACCTCATCTTCCTGCCCTTATTTAGGAGGTACAATGGATTAAGACACATGGTGGAAAATTTGTTCCCAAAAAATAAAAATTAACCCTACCAGAGTTCCAAGATGCTTTAGAGATAAAATGTAGCAGTGCATGTGTGGCTTGAAAGAGAGCAAAAATGGTATCATAGGAGGTTATCTGTAATATTATTAGCCGGTAGCTTAACAATATTCTAGTGAACTGCCTGCATTGATTTTCTCAATTATGAATATTGATTTCACGTCATTCTTTTTTAAAAATAAATATTAAATATAATTTAGCATCAGGGTGCCAAGGTGACGCAGATGTTACCACTGTTGCCTAAAATAATAAGTGTTCCAGGTTCATATTCCATTCAGTTACTGTGGCAGTGAAGTCTGACATTTCTCCCAAGTATTGAGGTTCCTTCCAAATATTATCCAAGATGTGCACATTAAGTTATTTTGCAACTCTAAATTTGTTCTCTTTAATAGTAAGTCCATATAGCATAGTGTGGGTGCAGTATGTGTACGAGTTGGCCTGGGATAGACTGGAACTCCACCAGCAACGGATTCCTGCCTTATTCCCTGCCTCTCTAAACTAGATTAAGCAGGTTTGAGAATAGAAGTTATGTCCCCTAAAGAAAAAAGGATCACTTATCATGGGTACATAAACCGTGTGAAAGTGTAAAACAGCACAAAGATAAAGGGACTGTCCACAATAGTCAAAAATACAACATGAGATAGACGTCTATAACATCCACGTGCTTCTTTTTATTTCTTTCAGCACTTGATATTACTACAGCTCAATTGGAAAAAAAAATAATCCTTTACTGGCTGCCTGCTACACCATGCCTTTGCTGAATTATCATATATCATATCAAAGAAATTCAGCTCCCAAACTGCCAACATTCAATGCAAGTTAACAGACCAGCATTATCATCACACTATACCTACCAATGTGCTTAAACAAAGATCTTTTCAGAAAAAAGAAAGCCATTCATCCTTTCATTCTCAGATCCACTTATTCCCAGTAAGGATACTGAAGTTTGCTGAAGCCCATCCTGGTAGCATCACACCTCCCATATACATCTATAGACAAAGTGCACAAAGTAATGTGCACATGCAAAGCAGACATTTTAAAAATCAGTCTTTCTGGTACTATTAACAGGCACACTCACCCCAACAGAAACAATGATTGTGACAGGCATATCCTTTACAGCACGTGTATAATTATTATAGACAAATAAGCAGCCGTCCAGGTATGGATTGGCATTCAGGTACAAAGCTGAAACAAGCATCAGACTGGTCAGCAGTATATTAAAGGACCTGTTCATAGGTTCATCTACTCTCACCTGTACAGGGCCAATTTTGAGTCAGAACGTAACATACAAGTGTTTGGGGGAAAAGGAGAAATCTAGAGAACCCCCTAGAAACATCCAAAGGAGGACAAAGACAGAATGTGCAGCATCAAAAAAAAAAAAGATAGTGACTGAAAGCAGTAATGCTAAGCATTAGGCCACAGGGCTTGAACTTCATATGTTTAAGTGGAGTAGGTTGGTTGTACTGCATCGACAGAGATATCATCATAATGCTTATAAAGAATGATAAAATCTTATGGAATACCTAATTTATCTTCACTTTGTAAATATTAAATCTTTTCACTGACATACTTTTTCCTGTAACCTAAAATAAATACACCACAAAATAAAAAAAAAACAAAAACTTCAAAACATTATTATATCATTGTCAACTAAATGAGCGAATACAAAGATAGTTTGGGATGTTTTCACTTGTACAAACTCCTTTGTAACAATATAGTTTTTATACTAGGTAGGCAAGAAAATTTACTTTGTCAGTTTTGTGACATTTTGCGTTGTGAGATTTATGTTTAAATCACTATATGGAAGAGACAATAGCTGGTTAATAACACTTTTGAAATGTGAATTATTTAACATGACCATTAAATATTATAAACCTGATGCTTTAATTTCCTAAATCTTTCCCTCCTTATTTAGATCTGTCCCACCTTTAAGGCTGCCTTTGTGAAATCAAAATTGTTAGTGTAAGATTACAGAATTTCTATAAAACCATTTCTTTGTTGGTTCCTTGGGCTGACTTTGCTATTACCTAGGCCTGTGTAACAATGCAGAATTAAACACTGAATTCAACTGACCACAAGTACCAAAATTAGTAGAAATTGCATCATATTTGCTCTGGTACCATTTAAATGTGTTGCGTGTGCTTTAGTCAAATTTTAGTTGTTATACAAGCAATAACAACACTATAAGATGCAATACTGGCAAATTGACAGCAACAATATTTGAACTTCAGCCTTCTCACGTGTATGACAACGCAGGTAGAAACCAATTTGACCTAAACAGCATGTACTAGGTGAGCACAAGTACCACGGTTTGAAGGTTCATTCAACCTCAGATGAAAATTCACTGATTCTTTGCTTTCTGTTCAAAGAAAAAAAAAAAGTAGAGACAACAGAAAAGTTGCACTGAACGAAAAAGTAGTAGATTATCTTTAGAATGAGAAAACGGTACTGTTCTCAGACTTTTACATTTTAGCACTGCTTTTGAACACTTGATATCACAATTCAAGTAAATTCTGAAGGCTGTGCAGTTGGACTGTCAGGCATCGTTCTTAGTTATTCCCTCCATACTTTTCAAATCATTTTCAGTGCATACAGAAACCTGATGACAGTACATTGTTTTTCTATTGTGTGAAATGGTAACTTTAAAGCTGAAAATAATTATTCCATCTTTGGATGTCTCTATTAGAAGACATAATCTGGGAAAATGCCATTCATTTTCATTTGTAAAGTCTTTAACTGGTATACAGAAGTGCACTATACAATAAATAAATTCAACTGAGAAAATTGTTATAATACCTATTTGACAAAGGTTTGCCTTGGCTTGTATTTCACCTAGTCTGCTCCCTGCACTGCCTTGCTGGGTTTACTGTCTAAACTTGTCTGCTCTCTGTACAGGTACTTATTTTTTATTTCTTTTGCATGGTAAAATTGCAATTTGCAGTGAGAGGTGTTAATACAAAGTGATGTAAAATAGTTATTCAGTATTTTGCTCTTTTACTTTTGCTTTGCAATATGTTATTTACTGTTCAGGAAAGGCGAGTAAAACAAAAAGCGACCTTAAAGTGTATACACTGAAAGACATTTAAAATAATGAGTGAAAAGCTTTTCGATTCCTCTGGCACTATTAAAAGAAAAAACTAATACAAAAGTGCTTATAATTGATTGTACTACTTGCATAAAAGATACCATAAACTGATTAATAAAAAAAAAAGCTTAGCTTTACTGCATTGTCAATTAAATATACATTTTCATATATATAGTTAACAAAACAAAAAAAAAACCTATGGCAACAACCATGAATGAAACAAATTTGCATTACAGCATTCACATTTAAGGGATTATTGGATTAAATCTTTAGTTTTTCAATAGATGACCTTGGGTGAGCCAGGCAAGCGTCTGTTCCTCACATGAGCAATGAACTCCAGTGACTGAAGAACAGCCGTCCAAACACTAAAGAAGCCAATTAAAAGTGCAGCTCAATCTCTGATTACACTGAAGATTTTAATGAGGTTGATTAACACCTTCACCCCTCCTCCACTACACAGAGGACCTGTGAGAGATGAATACATTCTCATTAAGAATTCATACCTTCTAGTCACAGGGGGTCAGGGATCCCCTGAAAAGCACTTTATATTGATAACAATTCAATCTGCTAAAATCCAGTCATCGGTAGTAAACTGTACTTTATCCATTATATATTATAGGCACTGATCACATGTTGGAACAACCTACAAAAAAAAAAAAAAAACCCTCATCCAATCTGCAATTCTATTCCCAATGCCACCTGCCACCAAAATACACAAAATAGTTTGTATCACTGAGTTTTCAGTTTAACTTGCTCTGATAAATTTATCAATAGTTAGCCGATTTAAATGATTTGAGTAATGCACACTACAGCCCAATCTCATTTCTTGCCTGACAAAATAACACTAAGTTCATCACACTGAAGCCGCAGAGTGCATATTAAAATAGACAAGGAGAAGGAAAGTGACCTTTAAAACAATATTGTGAAAAGTGCTCTGAAATATGGTGGAGTGACACCACAGACCACAACAATAAAAACCGCAAAGCTCTCTGCTTAGAAATGGGCAAAGGAGACTACATTTAGAGCCACATTAGGCAAAACTCTTGTTTTGTGGCTCAGTTTACTTATGATTAGTACAAACAAATAAGTAGATTTCACAGTATATGTACAAATTCTAAACTTCACAGGAAAAATAATCCATTATGAAAGTCTGCTTTACTTTATTGCAGTTCTCTGTTTTATGCATTTCTCTGTTTAATGCATACAAAAGCAGCAAGTGACTTTAGATGTCCATTTATTTTACATAACACTTTGTAATGCTTATGACTTAAGGAGCAACATTCAGGATGGTGCAATGAGGGCACAGTCTATTACAGTACAGTACATTTTAATGACCCACAGCAAGCCAGAGAGTTACAGCCCACCATATGGCATAAGTTTATCAAAAATATTTCCCAAACTTGCTGAATTACATCCAGGGTTTTGGAAAACCAGCAATTGTACGTCTATGAGTTAGAATACTTAGCACGACTTATAAAGCTCCCAAGAATATCTAAAATAGGGCTGCATGGCCTCAGTCCAGATGTTTTACAGAAACAGCAGTCACTTAATCAGACATCGTTTTCCACCTGATTACAAATTAATTGATACTTAAGTTGACTTCTTTCCATAATGCTTCTGCGCACACACACACTAACCTTTTATTACACTTTACTGCAAAATTTAAAAATTGAACATCAGTTTAATGTCATACACAAGACTACATTACTCCTGGACTGTCAGTCTCTCCCAATTTGCAATTTAACCACCTTCCCTAAAGTTTTCAAAAAATGAGAAATTTGAAAATGAACTGGCATGGGCAAAAAGTAAAATGAATAGGCTAGTTCTCAACAATATATGCTTACTAGAATTAGATTGATATCCTTTTAAAATCATAGGATAGCTTGAAAAAGTACCTTAACCAAAGAGTTTTGCAAAGTAAACCTTTTGAACAGCTCAGGTTAACTCTACATCTTTCAAATGCAAACAGAAAGTAAGCATATTTTGAACCCTCTTTTTCAACAAAGGAACAGAACAAGTAGTGCACTTTTTAAGACCACAATAGTAGGATGCTATACAGTAATGTATAATAGGATGGATAATAAATTGTATCTGCATTTACAAATCAGCAGTGCCTGAAGCCTGTTTTCAGGGCAAGGTGGGGCAAATAAGCAAAGGAACATTTCCTTTATTCTGATGAACAATTTTCACAAATATATCTATCTATATCTATAGAGTCCTGTGACCACAACAGGGAAGGAATGTCCAATGAAAAAAGGGAACAAGACATACAAAGAAAGAATGATGCAAGTCATATCAAGCGAACAGAGGTTCGTCATACTAAATGCATGACGTGATCGAAACAGATGGACTTACCATTATACCATCTGGGTTCCACTATGCTAGTATAAAACAGTAAATGCAAAAGGATGAAGCCATTCTTAACTATTGTGGTTTGCCAACTTTGCTGAAAGCCTGAGGCTGAGTCCTATCCATCACTGCAGACCACGCATGCGGACAGCCAACTGAAATGGCTAAGCTAAAGTTCTTGTCATTGTTCTGGTTCACTGACAGCAACTTTGTATAAGAGTTGGACTTGATGCCCTTCTGGCAGAATCACTTGATGTGGAAAAGTAAAAGCCAAAATTTCTGTTGCAGCAGACTAGATTAGATAAACTTCATTAATCCCATGGGGAAATCCAGATGCATACAGCAGCAGAAACACAAAAAAACAAATACATCCAATCAATTCATAAATAAATAAATGTATATTGTGCAGATTTTTAAATGGACTTAACAAGTACGTCGGGAGGAAGCACGAAATTGCCCACGAGTAGTGGGCAGAAAAGACCCACAGAGGTACATCTTAGTACATTGGGGTAAAACAAGCCTGTGACTAAAAGTGCTCCAAGACAGCACCATCTGGAGGGGATTTTTCATGAGGGCATCCAATTTTGCCACCATCCTCTATGTAAATGAGGGAGACAGCAGTCTTCAAAGCAAAACAATGTTTTTTGTAATGCAAAAGGAATGTTACATGTGGCTAAGAAATAATACCATGAGCCCATAAAAGTGAGCTGGGAATCAAAACCAGGACTCTTGAGCTATGAGGCAGCAGTGTTAACTGCTGCAACTGTGCCAGTTGACACTGGATATGCAATACTAATTTACATACTGGTTTAGATTTTAAATTTTCTAAATTGATATGTTCACTATGTCATGTTCCACTGGTAGTTGGTCATTTAAAATGCCCATTGTAGATCCTGAAAATACTAAATGTGCTAAATTTATTAAAACTGATAAAGGTTTCAGGAATATTCACCTGAGACTTTTACTTAAAAGTTAAATAGAAATGTAATTTTAAATAATGTGATTAGTTCCTTCATATTTATTTTGATGCAGAAACCTTACAGATTACATTTATTCTGAATCTGTTGGTAATTTATATGGTCTTTAAATTTGATGCTTTCAGTCAAGCTTTCTTGCTAGATTCTAGTTTAATAATAAAATTCAACTGGAGATGAACACTTTTTCTCACTTTAAAAATGAGCTAGTATTCTGTTGATCAATAGTAAAAACACATTAAAGTTTTTAATATATGGGGCAATAATGTGGAAACGTTCAAAGAGTTACTTTGTGCTTTTTACAACAATGGTACCTATCAACCATGTAGTATAACTTGTACCAAAAAATAAAAAAGTGTCAAATTCTAAGAAGAGAAAAAGATAAGAAGGGTGTGTGCATACAAAGATTTAAGTTTACTAATCGAGAGCAAAACAAACAAGGTTTATGGCCATTAAAGACTCAAGAGTCTCAATGGTCTAGGCCTTTTACTAAATGTTTTATATTTTATACACACATTATGGTGCATTCATCAGTAATTACAGACATGATGTAAATAAATCTGAACATTAAATCCAGTTTATTATTAAATGCCAGTAAACACCACTACAGGTCACTTCTCCCTATTATGGTGATCTGGCCCTAGGTTCCTGTTTTCCTCCTTAAGCCAAGGCTTCCAGGAAATGTTTCATTTTACCAAAGACACATCCTGCTCCTCCGTGTAAAGTGAAAGGGTCTTGCTAAACTTAGACATGTCAAGTTTTTTTCCCCTCATTCCAATAGGTTTCTTATTGTAACTTTTCAGCTTGTCCATAAGCTGAACTGGTAGGAAAGTTCAATTCTTCCAGAACACGGTTTGCTTTCAATTAAAACAAATTAAGTTACTCTTCTGTCTACATGTCATCTTAAAGTAATGCTATAATCCATACACCACTTGCCTCCAATAATGCAGACAGTAAAACTGCAGCTGATGAACTGAAGTTGATTCAACAACAAATAATGAAGTGCCTGATACAGATTGTTGATTTCTATTAAGGGAAAAAAAAACTTTAGTTTAAAAGTATATTTTATCACTGAACAGACAAGAGCTTCATAAGCAACAATTTACATAAACACCTATAATTAAAATAATATAATAATAAATAAAATACTCAAAATAAATATTTCACCTTGCTTTAAACGTTCAATAACTGATTTATTATTTAAAACAAAATCTCTGCTAGCCTTAAACCACACTTTTACTCAAGTGGGCAATAACCCTAAGCCTGCTACTTAGAAATTCTATTAATAATTCATTGATCTGTCAGGCAGACTGTAGTCTGTGAGGCTCAAGGACCAGGTCTCTGATAGGGAAGTGAGTGACATTGGAGGATCACAAAGAACAGTCCTGCCTCCTTTCCTGTTCACCATATACAGTACGTCATTGACTATAAATATAACATTAGGTCATGTTACTTGCAGAAATTCTCCCAGTGACGCTGCACTAATCGAGTGTATTGACAAGGGTAATGAGACGTAATACAGGAGTCAGGTGGAGAATGTCGTTTCTTGATGCAAAGAGCATAATCTAGAACTAAACATCAGCATATTCAAGGTTATTGACTTTCACCACACCAAAGAGCCTCCAAGCCCCGTCACTATTCAGGAGGAGGTGCGGAGGTGAGGTACCCTACAAGTTCCTGTCTTGCACTTTAGCTTTTTTAATTTTTATTTGGAAGACTAATGCAATTTTTTGGAAATAACTAAAATTTCATATTTTATGTTAGATTTACATTGTAATTACTTGGCTGAATTTTTTTTTTTTTTTAATGAAAAGCAGCTTACAACTCACAAATAAATTTGTTTACATGTTACTGGATCTACTTTAGAATCCCACAATATTTGACAGTTCTCTTTAGCCATGAAGCCAGTGTGCAGCCCCCAAAGTTTTAGAAGGCTGGAGAGACCATTTCTGTTTAGCAGATATAAACTACTGACAGCCCTAACAAGGCAGGGAAATGTTTGCGGAGAGTACTTTTAGTTTTAACAGAGTCAGTAGATGTACATACAAACTACAGTCTATAAAGCATGCCTGCTGGATGAAGAATCAATTAATCGCATACTAGAAAAATGTGAAAGTGACATGGCGTGTATGGTCAGAAAGTTTTTTTATCTTTTTCACAGTTAATTGTCTTCACATAGTTTGCAGGTTATCCTTGTATCAGAATAGATCCTCCTCCAAGTTCTCTGATTTTCTAACCATATCCTCAGACTGAAAGGTTTATAGGTTAACGGGTGATTCTATATTGGCAATGTGCGAGTATAGGAATGATTAAATCCAGCACTGGACAGGATTCCTGTCCAGAGTTAGTTCCTGCCTGGTGCTGCCAAGATGGGCACCTCACCCTTTACAAAACTGTGCTGGAATTAGTAAACCTGATCTTATTATGTCTTATGGAAAGGTTATAAAATAATTGCATGTTACTTTTAAATGATATCGATAAACATGCATAAACTTTGTAAATGTTAGTGTTTTACAGCTTATTTAAAACTTCATGTACAACTATCATACGTGATCATCCAGAACAGTCCATACTGCAACATCCTTCATTTACATATTAAATTCAATTTAAAATTTGACCTGATGAAGTGTACTATAACTTAAATCCATCATTCCATTTACTATTATAAAATATATATTTTAAAAAGCACACAAATGGCCCTGTTAGAGTGTGAATGAGCTCTGCACTAGACTTGTCTCCTGCCTTGTGACCTGTGGTGCAGGAAAGGCTCCAGGCCTTACAACACTTAACTGCAGTACAAAGTTCTCAAACATGAAAATTATCTAATTATTCTACATGCACCACACCTGGAATAAATTAAACTCAAAAAAGTATTTAATAGTACACAAAAATAATCATATTAATGTATTATTTAAAAATATTGGTTATGGCAATTCATTTCTACAGAATATTGCAAATTATTAACAGGCAAAAATGTCAGTTTACATAATACCCAATAATAATAACAAACTCGGCTCCACTTACATTTTACCTGTAGAAAATGAAAGTAAGTAGTCTCCATTGAAAGAGTAATTAAAGCATATAAACACATATCCGTACACCATCTAGCCTTCAGCTTTGGGCAACTGCTTACTAGTTGAGCCCTTTCGCTGGCAGTGCTGAAACAGAACTTGACTTTTACATGACAATGCTTGCAAACTGCATCTTTATTATCAAGTCTTTTCTCTCAGCTACATTGTGAAAACAAACATTAACCCAAATGAACCACTTCATTGTAGAGAAGCAGATGTTATTTGGAATCTCTGCAGCCATGCTATCCTTACCTTTCAGCATCATTCCACCAACACTAATATCTACTAACTCTCCTAAATTTCAAAACATTCTCTAAAACTGACCTGGAGGATTTTTACAGTAAAGGCTAAAACTTTAAACAGGATTGTTCACCTAAAACGGTGTGATAAGTAAAGACAGACGCACTATAAAATATCTACAAATATGCATGGTATCTATTAAAAAAATATTGAAACTCAATGTATCCTAACGATGACAGATTTTTACATACCATTATATTTGTTCTTTTGAACAGTTTTGTGCAGCTTCTCCATGGTCTGAAAATTACAATATTGCACCAGTATACCATACTACTATTGCATTGTATAAAAAAAAAAAAAATCTCTATGCTGTGTATCTCACTTTATCCTTAATGAAACAAAACAACATGAAGCAATGCAAGAACCCAATTCTTATTTTAAGCAAGATGTAGAGCTAACCTGCTTCTGCTGTAGCATCTTGCCATGGGCCAGAAGGCAACCAAAGCGTGTAGGATGTTCTACACTCACCTAAAGGATTATTAGGAACACCTGTTCAATTTCTCATTAATGCAATTATCTAATCAACCAATCACATGGCAGTTGCTTCAATGCATTTAGGGGTGTGGTCCTGGTCAAGACAATCTCTTGAACTCCAAACTGAATGTCAGAATGGCAAAGAAAGGTGATTTAAGCAATGTTGAGCGTGGCATGGTTGTTGGTGCCAGACGGGCCGGTCTGAGTATTTCACAATCTGCTCAGTTACTGGGATTTTCACGCACAACCATTTCTAGGGTTTACAAAGAATGGTGTGAAAAGGGAAAAACATCCAGTATGCGGCAGTCCTGTGGGCGAAAATGCCTTGTTGAAGCTAGAGGTCAGAGGAGAATGGGCCGACTGATTCAAGCTGATAGAAGAGCAACTTTGACTGAAATAACCACTCGTTACAACCGAGGTATGCAGCAAAGCATTTGTGAAGCCACAACACGCACAACCTTGAGGTGGATGGGCTACCCCACCGGGTACCACTCATCTCCACTACAAATAGGAAAAAGAGGCTACAATTTGCATGAGCTCACCAAAATTGGACAGTTGAAGACTGGAAAAATGTTGCCTGGTCTGATGAGTCTCGATTTCTGTTGAGACATTCAAATGGTAGAGTCAGAATTTGGCGTAAACAGAATGAGAACATGGATCCATCATGCCTTGTTACCACTGTGCAGGCTGCTGGTGGTGGTGTAATGGTGTGGGGGATGTTTTCTCGGCACACTTTCGGCCCCTTAGTGCCAATTGGGGCATCGTTTAAATGCCACGGGCTACCTGAGCATTGTTTCTGACCATGTCCATCCCTTCATGACCACCATGTACCCATCCTCTGATGGCTACTTCCAGCAGGATAATGCACCATGTCACAAAGCTCGAATCATTTCAAATTGGTTTCTTGAACATGACAATGAGTTCACTGTACTAAAATGGCCCCCACAGTCACCAGATCTCAACCCAATAGAGCATCTTTGGGATGTGGTGGAACGGGAGCTTCGTGCCCTGGATGTGCATCCCACAAATCTACATCAACTGCAAGATGCTACCCTATCAATATGGGCCAACATTTCTAAAGAATGCTTTCAGCACCTTGTTGAATCAATGCCACGTAGAATTAAAAAAATGAAAAAAAAATTATGGGATAACCCTTATCTCGTATGTACGTGAAAATTATCTTGTACGTACAAGATACTTTCACGTACGTACGACATAAGGGTTATCTCATAATTTTTTTTCACTGTGCGGTTCAGAGCTTCCGTAGAAACTCACAAAACATGAAGAAAAACTGCAACAGCCTTCAGTAGTTGAAATGTTGGTGTACATTGGCTATGAAATAAATTCAGACAATAATAATTCTAAAAAATTAAAAACTTAGTACCAAGTGGGTGCAAGGTAATTTAACATAAAACAGAGATAAAGCAAATGCCTACAGTACATTCAACTTGGATTCATTTACAGTTCATCTGATGCCTTAAGGAGGTTATCATAGTTTCTTGCATTGATGCGAGTCTTTTAGACCATGGCTGATTAAATGTTTTGTAGCAGAGCATCAATTTTGGCAAATATAAGCAGTCTTTTTCATTTTCCAAAAGAAGAAAATACTTTTATAGGACATGAGTGGCAGACTCGAGAGTTAAAGATGCATGAATATGAATTCCTGAAAAGCCTGGCGTTGTGCCTCCACAACTTGATCATGATTATTTTAACTAGGATTTAAATAGCTATGGTCTAATTAGCCTAAGAGATAAAGCTAGATTAAAGAGCTTGCCACGAGTATGCTTTGCGGATTTTGAAGTTATGTTGAAAAAAAAAAAAAAAAAAAAAAAGACCACACTGATCATTGTTCAGGGAGATCACAATAGCTTTAGGTTAAGTACACAGCAATTACAATCCAATCATGTGGAACAAAACAAGCATTTTCACTGAGGGGGTTAGGACAAAGCACTTCCATAGGCTGTTATGATCAACCAACACCTTCCATGCAGAATGCACTGTAAAAAAAAAATGATATACCTCAAGCCCCTTTAATCTTCACTAATGCAAAAGAGAAAAAAAAACTATGCACATGTGTACATCTAACATACGGAGCACAGCAAATAGACACAGTCAGGAGGTGCCACAACTACATGGCTTTGAAGAAGAAAGTGGCAGAGGACTCCTCCTGCAAGAATTAGAGACAGAGAGAGAAAACAAATACCTCCACATGCCACTGTGAGAAGATAAGGAGCATTGAGGGGCTTCAAATCCTTTCAGTATGAATGAAGCTCTAGAAGAAAACTTGAAATGGAGACCCTGCAGTGCAAGCAGCACAAAAGATACGGCTGTCTAAGGACGATATTGTAAGGAAAGGTAGGACCAAAGTTGCTCCTTTAAAAGAGTGTGCAAGAAAACACACTCAAGACGCACCAATAAATCAGAAAGAACAACAGCGCAAGTGGAAAAAGAAGAACCGTGTTGCTCGTTTAAGACAGGTAAGCTTTGAGGATGCAGAGCTGAAGAGTATAAGAATACCAGGGTGTGCCAGTCAGCTACTGACTTCATAAGCAATTCTCAGGCTTGACTCAGAAGTGAGTTTAGCAAAGGGAGTAATGTGGTGATGTCACACTAAAGAAAGACACAGGAGTCCAACAGGCTGAAGAAAGAGAGAGAGAGAGAGAGAGAGAGACGAGGGGGGGACAGTGCAGGTTTAGGAAAAGTGCTTTATGGTATTGAGGAAATGTTAACCAGATTAGCAGCTGACAAGGGTCAAAGGAACTACACAGAAATATCCAGAAGGGCAGGAGGACTTTTGTTAGCCTTTTGTTTACTTTGCCTGTTCTTCCTCATACTTAGTTCAACAGAGTATTGTACAAAAAAATAATGTTTAAGAAAACCCCACCATTATTTAGAAAGTGGAGAGAATTCAAGTAAAATGACATTTTATTGGCTAACTAAAAAATGATTACAATATGCAAGCTTTTGAGGCAACTTGGAGCCCCTTCTTCAGGTGAGATGTAATTAATTACGTCCTGCCTGAAGAAGGGGCTCCAAGTTGCCTCAAAAGCTTGCATATTGTAATCATTTTTTAATTAGCCAATAAAAGGAGTTATTTTACTTGACTTCTCACTACATCCATAATGGCTAACACGGTACAACACCCTGGTACTTCAGAAAGTGGAGAAACATTAACAGGACTCTCCCCTTATTACTACCGTACTTTGTCTTAAACCTGCTGTGACACAAACGTTTGCAATATACTGTTGAAATCAAATTCAGCTTCATTTTCCACATGCTGCATGTGATAATGAATTTTTAGTCACATTACTTATATTATAAATACTTAGATCATTAACACTAACAGAATCGCTTGATTTTCGTTTCTCTGTATAAAGTACAAAATATACCATTAAAAACACAGTACTGATAAAACACAAAAACACTATGCAGTATTTACACACATATACACATAATTAAGCACACAAATATGCACTTATAAGTTTTTACAAAACACTATTTATTTTCATTAAATGTGAAACACTCTGCTCCTAGTCTGGCTTCTTAAAGTTTGCCGGTCACCCACACAGCTACCCAGTTCTGCAAAACACCATGATGCAGGTCAGCAAGAACAATTTAGCCGAATATCAAAGGTCAAAATGCAGGCTCATCCCTTATATTAAAAAATATATATGAGATGAGACGCAAAAATAACCGGATTGGTAAAAAAACAAAAATATTTATTGATGAATTACAGCATTCTAAACATTGTCACCTTCTCTATACTCCCCCTTCAGATGTCGACACTGCTCCATAAGTATCGTCCATTGATTGAAACAGTGCTAGAAGTCTTCTTGCTTGAGGCTCTTCAACTGGCTTGCCGTTTTCTGTCTTCACTTCATCCACTGAAGAAAAATGTGTTCCCTTCAGGTCACCTTTGATTTTCGGGAACAAGTAAAAATCACAGGGAGCTAAATCGGGCAAACAGGGTGGATGATATAGGACAGGAATGTTTTTGTCAGTCAAAAACTGCTTTATGGAAAATGAGAAAATTTGCAAGAAATTTGATGTTGATTCGCTGTTCAATTTTTTCACCTGACATTATTGCAGCAACTCATGTAGCGATTGTTGTGCAGATACTGACTGGGCTATTTACAGGACATACGTAACTGGTTGGCAGTTTGAGAGGGCGTGTAGGAAGGGATATAGTTCTATGAATCACGTCCGGCCAACCTCCAGACGGTTTTCCAGGAAAGCCCCAAGCCCAGTCCGGTTATTTTTGTGTCTCACCTTATATATCCAAGTACTACAATGTCCTTTTCCAAAATGAGGAAGTATAAACTGATCAAAACAGAAGGAATTTATTCTTATAACTTGTCTAGCATTTGAATTCACATGCATAAGAGCTGTAAACAGAGGTTTTATCAAAATAAATACTGTTGGACTAGAAAAAGAATAAGAACATGGGCCAAAAAGGAAGAGCTCATCTTCACCAGTAGGTTTAAGAGTGATGTACCCTGAATGTCACAATTAAACTTATAAAAGCAAATGAGTCTGAAACACTCAGGTAACATAAAATCATTTTGAAATTCAACATTCCGAAAGCAACTTTAAAAGAAAATATTATGTGGGTAAAAATCAAATTTGAAGTTTCAGAAGAAAAGATTTCCAGATTATCTTTTTTTTTTTCATGATGTATAACAGATCAGATAACTGAAACGTTATGTTTGCAAAAAGTGCATAGCAATGACAAACACAAGAGGCATTGGTGACTGGTTCAACTCCAACTTGTTGCTAAGTTTGTAAACCTGAGTAACTGGCATAACCTGCCTGTGCTCCAACAGTAAAACACACAAACTCAATATGCAAGCGGTTAAAACATATCATAAATGTTGGGCAAAGGAGACTGCCAGGCATAAACAACATTTATTTCTATATCACATTTTCATACAAATGTAGCTCAAAGTGCTTTACATGATGAAGAAAAGAGAAATAAAAGACAAAGAAAGAATTAAAATAAGACAACATTAATTAACATAGAATAAGAGTAAGGTCCGATGGCCAGGGAGGACAGAAAAAAAAAAATACTCCAGATGGCTGGAGAGAAAAAAAATCAAATCTGCAGGGGCTCCAGACCACGAGACCACCCAGCCCCCTTTGGACATTCTACCGAACATCAATGAATAAGTCCTCTTTGTATTTAGGGTTCTCATGGAAGAACTTGATGATGGTCACGTAGATTTCTGGCTTTTAATCCATCAATGTATAAATAATAACAATAATAATAACCACCACTATCAGTTGATTAGAAATAAACAACAATGAAGCAGACTGGTTCAAACAGCAACCCTCTTCACCAGCTATAGCTGGTCCGAGTTGTACTGAATTCAAGGAGGACAAGATTCTAAAATGTAGACATACAGCAGAGGCAAGGCCAGGTGACTTCTATAGTAATGCTAGGGGCAAGGACTGAATGGACAACCTTAGGGTTTAGCTTCAAGTCCATTTCCTTATCATCCACACTAGATGAGAAGTACAGAACGTAATCTGGGCATAAAGGAAGAATTCTAGTTCATCTGGTGGTTTAGTAACAGGGCAAGTTCTAAAACACACAGGGCACTGCGAGATGGAATATTGATTGATCGGACACAAATAACAAAGGAACAATCTGTGCAAAAGGAGGAATTCCTCTTCACCAATAACACAGGTGTGTTTTGATTATCTCATGTGATTTACAAATATTTTTGAATGCTGAATTATGAAATGAGTCATTCGCCCCCAGCATGTAACATTTTTTTCACAAATTGTTTTAGCTGCCAATTATATTTGTTTTTTTTTATTTTCACCTATAATTAAATATTAATATTTTGTTATAATTATAATTTGAGTGTATTAAAGTCAATGTTTAAAGCAAAACAATTATTTTCTTCAATAAGGTGGTCAGAATATAGCTGCAATTGAAAACGGCAATGAGCAGTCAGGGCATACAAAGATCCCATGTTTTCTCTACAAATGGGATGGCAAAGCCAAGAATTTGAATTGAGCGAGAAGGAATGGCCAGCTAGTCAAAAGCTACAGTCATCATCAGACCTACATTAGTTTGAGGGATCCAGATAAACTGCTGCTACCACCTCTTCATATTAAGCTTGGTTTAATAAAGCAGCTTGTCAAAGTCCTATCAAAACATGAAGCCTGTTTTATACATTTGTGCCAACGGTTTCCAGGTTGGTATGAGGCGAAGTTGAAAGAGGACAATTTTTTTTTGTTGGATCTGAAATTAGAAAACTGATTTGTAATGCAGAATTTGATGCTGCAATGAAAAACCCGGAAGGAGAGACTTGGGTATCATTCCAAGAAGTACGTTTTCATGTAACATGCACGTAACAATAAAGATCCAAGATAAAAAGAAATTGTGAGAAATAAGTTAAGTTTAAGGAATTGGATTGCAACAAGAGTCTCAAAATTCCTTTTTGGATTCACATTTGGAAAATTTCCCTGAAAATCTTTCAGCAGTGAGTGAAGAGCAGGGTGAAAGATTCCACATGGATGGATGGATGGATGGATGGATAGATAGATAGATATTATTAATTTTAGTATAGTCAGCAAGATAGATAGATAGATAGATAAGGAACTATATAATAGATAGATAGAGATAGATAGATAGATAGATAAAAAGACAGACAGACAGACATTATCTCTAAGGGGAAATTCACATAATCCAGCAGCAGTATACTGATACAAAAAACAATATTAAATCAGAGAGTAATAAAAATGCAGGAAAAAACACACAATAACTTTGAATAATGTTAACGTTTACCCCTACCGGGTGGAATTGAAGAGTTGAATAGGAAGATGGTGGACTTCTGCTAGCTGATTCACGGGAATGTACCCAGAAAAACTATACAAACAACGAAGTTTTATATCATAAAAACTAAGAACTAACAACAATTGGTGAATTTCCCCTTGGGATTAATAAAATATCTATCTATCAATTAAATAACTTATATGTAACTTGACAAATATATAGTTTTCTTTACATATAGTATATGCTTAAAATATTAGATTGACTAAATATTTTCATTTCAAACTAATTTAGAGCAATATTGTATACAAGCATAAATTGTGTAATTTCCAATTTGTTTTAAACCTTTTTTGTAAAATTTTAATTCTGTATGGAATGTTATTTGATATTAATAGATAGATAGATACGTTATTAATCCCAAGAGGAAATTCACATAATCCAGCAGCAGCATACAGTACTGATACAAAAAAACAATATTAAACTAAAGAGTAATAAAAATGCATGTAAAAACAGATAATAAACAATAAAATAAAAAAGTGTAATTTGTAAATGTAATTACATTTCTTTTTAATTTTGTACTTTAATGTTGACGTGATGGGTACATTCCAGTTATATTTTGTGTTCATGAATGCAAATGAAAATAACTATTCACAATTAAAACAATTTTTTATGAGTTTAATTTTGAAGGCCCATAGCGAGGGCATAAAAAGGAAAAATCCTACTTCATCAGCCGGTTTAATAGCAGGGCAAGATCTGAAATACAAAGAGGGGCACCTTGGGATAGAATATTTCAGGGTGAAGTGTGCAGATGTGAGCAGAATTGGCCAAAACAAAGGAAGAAGAGGGTGACGGTGCAAGGAACCTTATCACAATTAGGAGATGTTAAAAGTGGTGTCCCACTGATGTTGGTGTTAGGGCCATTGCTATTTTTAACATATATAAACGAGTTGGACAGGAATATAAATAACAAGCTGGTTAAGTTTGCAGATGATATCAAGCTATGTGGATTGGCAGATAATTTGGAATCTGTTATATCACTACAGAAGGACTTGGACAGATTTGTGTACAATGCAATTTAATGTAAGCAAATGCACAAGAAATTCTTTACATTTATACATCTTCTCACTAGTCTACAATATGCTACCCCACAGGGAGGACCCAGGACATGAACCCATGATCTCCTTACTATGAAGCAGCAGTGCTACCATCTGTGCCACCTGCATTGGTAGTATTACAGGTAGGATGTGAAAATGTCAGGTTTGAATACACAAAGGTAGGTCTGAAAATCCTTCTCATAAAGGTGTATTTTCGATTTAGGAATTGTAGTCGACTTCACCATGTTCAGAAGCCATTAAGAAGGCTAACAGAATGTTGAATTATATGGCACAATGTGCGGAGTACAAGTCAAAGGAGGTTATCTTAAGGTTTAACATGTAAGACCTCACCTATTATATATTACATATGTATTGAATATATTTATGCACAATACCATACACTGAGTCAATGTTCATATTGCTTACTACACGTTATACTGCTGCTACTTCTTTGTCTTGTCTTTGCACAATGTCTTGTCTTGTCTGTTTTATTTTTATTTGCACTTCATGTCTTTACACTGTGGACCCTGAGCTTCACAATTTCGTCTTTCTGTATACCTATATGCGCTTGAGATGACAATAAAGTTCGCTTTGATCTTGAGTAATGAGTGTAGTTTTGGTCTCCAGACTTTGAGTGAAAGAAAAAAAAAAAACATATAGCAAAGAAAGAAAAGGCCGATTCCAGGTTATGAGGAAAGACTAAAAAGAGTTGAACATTTTCAGTTTAAGCAAAAGATGATCAAGAGGCGACCTGACTGAAGTGTTTAAAATTATGAATGGAAAGTCCAGTGGATTGAGACGGCGACTTTAAAGAGAGTTCATCAAGAACAGGGGGACACAGTTGGAAACGTATTACAGGTAAATTTCTCAAAAACATCAGGAAGTTTTCCATCACACTGAGAGCCACAGGCACATGGAATAAATTTGCCCGAAGGTGGGATTTTAGGGAGCTTCCCGGGCAGACTTGGTGTTATTTTGGAGGAAATTAAGCGGAAAGGATTTCTGAGCTTTGTTGGGCTGAATGACCTGTTCTGCCAAATAAAAAGGATGATGGTTAATACAAAAGCATGAGTTCATTTTTATCAATAACTTTTCATGACATGTTACTTAGCGGAGTCGGATGCTAGTTGCTAGTAAAAAGCGCCGTCGGTACCGCAATAAAAGTACAGATTGACAGGCATAAGTCAGGCTGAATGACGAAGTGCTACTCCTACTTAGTGTACGTTATCCACAAAAACCATGTGGTCTTTCGAAAGGCGCTATATGAAACAAACGCCAACAAAGCAGGCACGGGTGGCATGCAGCTCCACACTTACTCGCATGACTTAATATTGGCAGCGGTTCCCTACAGCCCACCTTATCCATCCCTCCTCCCCTGCTAAACCGGAAAAAAGAAAAAGAAAACCAAAACCCAAAGGCATCCGCAAATGAAAGTAAGGTGGCACGGGGGGCTAAACGCAACATTTAAAAATGCAATCCCCTCGAGGGTGCAAAATAAAGCAGCGACACCCGCATCAAAGGGAGTCGGCTGGCTTTGTCGCAGACAGCTGGCCTCTCTGAAGATGCTCGCTCGCCCAGGAGGATTCACCCGAGGGGACGACAACTGATCCTAATTGAGCACGGACTCCCGTCTAAAAGACAGAAAAGGTGTCGGCTTTCCACGGCATAGTACACACGAGCAAGGCTTGTATCACTTTTGTTAATGAAAAGAAGAAAGAGAGAGAGAGAGGAAAAAAAAAGCTTTCAACTTACCGAACACCGTTACAGCCATTATCGCTAAAAACAAGGATCCCGGCCGAAGATTTGCGGACAAAAGCCCCTTGGGTGGGATTACATGGAGAATTTGCAGTCAGTCAGCCGCCCGTCCTTCACTAGACCTTGTTGTATCAAATTCTCTAAATGAAGAAATGCATATCATAATAATTCATCAGCAGTCAGCTAACACATAGACCTCTGCACATGGCATGCCTCAGCAGAACTCAAGGGGTATCAGAACGTTTCTCGTAAAAGGAAATAAATGAAAAAGAAACTGCCAAAAAAAGCGACAGTGAAGCTAAATTTTTTTCACTGCAAAAATATACCCAAAGTTTGTCAAAAGAACTACTGAAAGGATATGCTATGAGAGAACGCTTTAAAAAATAAATTGGGCGAAATTGGCGCTTGAACGCCCAGCCAGCCCGGTGACGCACACGAGAGCGAGCGAGAGCGCGCGCGCGCCGAAGAAACCACAACTCACTCGGCTGTCATTGCGAACGCCGCAAGCACGGCGCAGCCATCTTGAAGAGCACGTGACCGACTTCGCCTCCCGTGGAGAGCCGGCCAGCCGGCTTTTCAGGTCCAGTCGTCATGGTAACGCACATCTAACGCGCGTGCGAGTCTGTGCGCGTGGACGTGATTTTTAAATTCCTCGACAGTGCGGCTGCCGAATACCAGAAGAAGAGCACAACAGGTCGCATTCGTATTGTTAGGTACTATCGAGAACATTCCCGAAAACGATTTCAAAAGTAACTGACGCAAAAAGAGGAATATGCGGATTCAAACAATGGAGGGATGGATGGAAACGAAACTTGAACTTCCATTTGAGCTGCGCTTCTCTTCACCACTGTCACATTTTGCAGCATTTTGTATTTTTAGTTACATAGTTTGGAGACCACATACTGCAAGTGCTGACCCCCTGGTAGTTTATTATTATTACTTTTGTGTGTGTGTGTTTAAGTTTAAGTAGTTATCCTATCCTAACTACAGGGTCACGGGGTTCTGCTGGAGCCAATCCCCCGGGCACGGCGCCAGCACGCCGCAGGGCACACACACATCCACATACCAAGCACACACTAGGGACAATTTAGGATCGCCAATGTACCTAATCTGCACGTCTTTGGATTGTGGGAGGAAATTCCACGCAGGGAGGACCCGGGAAGCGGACCCGGGTCTCCTAACTGCGAGGCAGCAGTGCTACCCACTGCACCACCGTGCCACCCTGAAGTACTTATGAATACTTTAAAATCACTTTTCTTGATTATCCGACTCTTCCTGACTCGCCTTTACGAAAAACAAACCCACTTATGGTCTACCATCCAACTCATGTTAATGTCTAGTTGTGGGCCCTCCAGACCCAAAAAACCCTAATTTTGTTGGTCATTTTTGCATCGTGTGTTGTGCAGGAAATTATACCCCTATGATAAAAAGTAAACAGACATCTTCAGACAAAATGATCAGAAGCACTTCAAGTCCATAGGTGACTTGCCAGGACTATGAAGTGGTGGTGCCACTACAGAAATAATGGAAAAGGTAGCAGAGAAAAGTAGAGATTAGTGATAGTGGCAAATCAATAAAGGATAGGATATTTTTTATATATTGTGAAGGATGGCATGCAGGGACTGGCATTCCTGCCAGGACTAACTCCCTTCCCTTACCTGTCCAGAAAGCCCATGTGGCAAATGGGCAAAAAGAGTGGCAGGGGTTTGCTGCCTTAGCCAGGAGGGTGACAGAAGATGCCAGTACAGGAGTGGGTACACTTGGTTTCTGGCAGAGTTGTAACGAAGAATAATACTCAGGCGAGAGGTAGGGAGGGCAGGGGGAGATAACCTGTGAGGACTACAGGCTCCCCCAATATGCCAGATGGCAGCATCCCTGAGTCAGGATTCCCACACAGACACCCACAGGGCATGCTGGGACCTGTAGTCCTGTGGGGCAGCACTGTTGAGTTCCATGGGGGGCCACCAGGGGGAGCTACATGGCATGAATGATCCCTACTTTGTGTGGCTTCAATTTGTTCTGGAAGTACTTCCAAGGGGTTATGCCCTTGCACCGGAAATACTCGCAGGTCCACAATAAAACAAGCCATCCAGGCCTCATCCAGGCAGAGGAGTAGCTTCAGTGACAGACTTTTGTCACCGTCCTGCTCCACTGACAGACTGAGGAGATCATTCCTCCCCCACACTATGCGACTCTTCAATTCCACCCGATGGAGTAAATGCTAACATTACTCAAAGTTATTGTCTGCTTTTACATGCATTTTTATTACTATTTAATTTAATATTGTTTCTTTGTATCAGTATACTGCTGCTGGATTATGTGAATTTCCCCTTGGGATTAATAAAGTATCTATCTATCTATCTATTATATAGTGCCTTTCATATCTATCTATCTATCTATCTATCTATCTATCTATCATATAGTGCCTTTCATGTCTATCTATCATATAGTGCCTTTCATATCTATCTATCTATCTATCTATCATATAGTGCCCTCTATCTATCTATCTATCTATCTATCTATCTATCTATCTATCTATCTATCTATCTATCTATCTATCTATCTATCTATCAATCATATAGTGCCTTTCATGTCTATCTATCATATAGTGCCTTTCATATCTATCTATCTATCTATCTATCATCCAGGCAAGTCAGAGTTGGGTTGAAGAAGGACAAATCTTGCCTGGAGCAGAGGAAGGAGAGAGGAAAAAGAGAAGAAGAATCATGTTGCGTTTATACCACTGCCAAAGCCTTTTGTAAGGTACTTGTGGAAATAAACCTTTTATTTAAACCAGGAGGTTGTGTCTGGGGTTTGGGGTTGCTGCAATGCCCCCTACTGGTCACAGCATGTATAATCTACTAGAAGTAGAACTAAAGTTTTGCTATAAAAAAGCCAAATTAAAAAAGTGGGTTTTTAGAGTTTTTTTTTTAAATGTTCCATAATATTAGCCTGTTGTATCTCTATCAGTAAATTGTTACAGATTTTTGGTGCATGATAGCAAAAGGCCGCCTCACAACATCTTCACCTCATCAACAGTAAGATGCTGCAGATGTTCTACCAGACGGTTGTGGCGAGTGCCCTCTTCTACGCAGTGGTGTGCTGGGGTGGCAGCATAAAGATGAAAGACGCCTCACGCCTGGACAAACTTGTTAAGAAGGCAGGCTCCATTGTAGGATTAAAGTTGGACAGTTTAACATCTGTGGCAGAGCGACGGAATTAAGCAAACTCCTGTCAATCATGAAGAATCCACTGCATCCACTGAACAGGATCATCTCCAGGCAGAGGAGTAGCTTCAGCGACAGACTGCTGTCACCGTCCTGCTCCACTGACAGACTGAGGAGATCGTTCCTCCCCCACACTATGCGACTCTTCAATTCCACCCGGGGGAGTAAATGCGAACATTAATTCTATTTTAATTTTTTTCATTTTTATTACTATTTAATTTAATATTGTTTCTTTGTATTAGTATACTGCTGCTGGATTATGTGAATTTCCCCTTGGGATTAATAAAGTATCTATCTATCTATCTATCTTTTATTTTTACCTCTTGGAATAATAAGCAAAACTATGGAAGGTCTATGGCTATGATTAGGAATGTAGGGGGACAGGAACTCCAAAATATAGTGTGGCAGACGGCCAGAGCCCTTACCCAGCCAGGACGGCCCCACTGTACCTCCCCGTCTCCAAGACTGGCAGAGGGCAATCCCCTTGGCTTCCAGTAGGGCTATGAGCATGGAAGCTCTGCCCTTCAGGGTTCTGTGGGGGCTGCCAGGGGGAGCTGCAGAGACCCTATAATGGATTTCTACCACACCTGGGAGTGATTCTCGGTAATCTTGATGAGCCACCTGGAACAGTCCCAGGACCTATAAAAGGAGCCAGTCACCTCCACTTAATGGGCTGAGTTGGGAGGAAATGGATGAAGCTGAGGAGGAGTAGTAATATTAATAATAATAATGGTGGTGATGATGATGATGAAGGTGTGGAGGTGGAAGGACTGGCTGATAGAAGGGACTGTGTTGCTCTGTGTTCTCTACTCTACTGTGCTGTGCTGTGTACTGCGGAGCAAAGAGAAAGCGCTTCTCTACCTATAAATAAACCATGTGCTGTGTGGCAAAATAAGTGTCCTGCCTGTCTGTGTCGGGGTTAAGGGCCAAGGACTCTGCGACAGGCAAGACAGTCACCCATGATGTGGTTTATACTGTTGGACCAGAGACTCCTGTGCCTTAAAACCTGTTTATCCATCCATCCATTATCCAACCCGCTATATCCTAACTACAGGGTCACAGGGGTCTGCTGGAGCCAATCCCAGCCAACACAGGGCGCAAGGCAGGAAACAAACCCCGGGCAGGGCGCCAGCCCACCGCGGTTAATACCTATTTATCCCAAGAAATTGAACTAGCATCAAAAGTCAAGCTAAGTGTTATTGTTTTTGTCTCTAAGGTCCAACTGTTTCTTTTAGTAGAGTGTCTCCCCCCTCTTGTATTTATAATCCGTGTTCCTTTTGTCCATGTGAGGCACTTTGCACTTCTCTACGTTTAAACTGCATTTTTGAAGTGTTTGCCCAGTTCTTAAGCTTGTTGAAGTCTTTCTTAATTGTTGTTGCGTGCCATTTCTCCAATCTTAGCGTCACGCGTTGTACTGTTCTTGTCTTTTGTGTTTGAACCAGAAACTGAACAGCAGCCAAACTCTACTTCACAAAAGATTCATAGAGTCAGGAGATAGCCCCTTGCTCCAATTTTATTTTGATTTTATGAAGTTAGAGTGGAACTGAAAAGAAGCAAATCTTCTTATATAATACATTACCATGGCTGTCCGTTTGTCTGTCCAGGATTTTAAATCACCTGTGGCTCGCAAACCGTTTGAACTATTGACCTGAAATTTGGCACACATATACTACGTGACGTCTACTATCCACTTCCGGGGTGATGATTGATCTCCAAGGTTATTCTCTTTATTTTTATTTTATCTCGGCAGCAGCCAACAGGGCGCCCGTGTGGCACATGTGTACGGGCGCCGTTCTCATCTCTACCACCTTCGTCGTCACTTCCCCTACCTCTCAGTATCTCAAATCATTCTTGAGGCAGATTGAAGACTTAAGTGCCAGCTTAAGTGAAAAATTAAGGAACAAGTACCAAGTAACTGCAACACAAACACTGACTTAATCAGTTTTAACGTGAAAAGATGCCGACGAAAGAATAGAAGAAGCGAGCCACTAGGGTGGAGAAAAGACGAGCTGCTCTGGAAGCAGCAAGCGCATCAACCTCTGAGCAAACGAATGATAAACTACAGAGAAAGACGATGAAAACTATAAGTCAAGTGTAAGAGTATATATACTGTAAGTCAGGTGTAAGAGTAGAAGACAAAGTAGATCGTTGTAAAGAGGTTCAAAACTGTTGGTGCGATACACATGCAGATCAGGTTAGAGATTATGAAAGTACTGAAATTCGAAAGTCTCAAAGAATTGATAGTAAAGATCACATTAGTGCAAACAAACGGAAATTATTACTCAGTGAAATAACGGAAAAGTGAGAGATCGAATATACGGACATAGGTGATATGAAGTATGTAGATAATTGTTCGGCTTTAAAGTTTAAGTCAGAGACTTGTAGATCGTCTAATTTGTGTTGCAATCAGGAAAAAGACGTGTTCCCTCCTAATGAAGAGGCCTATCCGCGAGAATTAAAAGATTTGTTGTTTGGTGAAAGTGAAATCCACATACGTGAGTGGCTAAGACGCGGTGGCTGGTGCAAAGTGCAGCCCGGGGGGTTGGCGAGCAGAGTGAGCAGGGGGCGAAGCCCCCTAGTAAGGTAATATTAATATTCCTTTGAACAACTAACAGCTATACTACGAGGCAGAACACAGGTCTTCAAATGAAACCAGAATTAATATAAACCAGAGAAATGAACACAGTCCTAGGACAGACCCCTGAAGGACTCTGTGGATGAGCATTCTGCTCTTAACTGTACTCCTTTTCCGTAATCTGGTATTCATTCTGCAAATGCAGCACTAGGCTGAATTTTTCACAAAAAATGCAAGAACAAGAGCAGCATTTACCGTATTTCTATAAGACATTTTCATACAAAGGATGGAGCTCAAAGTGTAGCTAATGTTTATTTGTCTTGAGGTCAGAATGTATGTATGGAAGAATCGGTCAGTTAGCCAATCGTCAACATAAAATGGAGTGTGCACTCCTGCAAAATACAAAGACCTCAATTTGTTGTGCTAGTTTAATGCACTATACCTTTATGCCCTAAGCCCAAATCCTCTTAAGCCATCTATTGCTACATGATAAACTGGACTGGACTGCCAATCCTGACGCTCTGTGCTAGAGAAGACAGAGCCGACTATACTTCATTAGAAAGCTGGCGTCCTTCAACATCTGCAATAAGATGCTGCAGATGTTCTATCAGACGGTTGTGGCAAGCACCCTCTTCTACGCGGTGGTGTGCTGGGGAGGCAGCATAAAGAAGAGGGACGCCTCACGCCTGGACAAACTGGTGAGGAAGGCAGGCTCTATTGTAGGCACGGAGCTGGACAGTTTGACATCCGTGGCAGAGCGACGGGCGCTGAGCAGACTCCTGTCAATCATGGAGAGTCCACTGCATCCACTCAACAGGATCATCTCCAGACAGAGGAGCAGCTTCAGTGACTGACTGCTGTCACCATCTTGCTCCACTGACAGACTGGGGAGACCCCACACTATGCGACTCTTCAATTCAACCCGGGGGGTAAACGTTAACATTATACAAAATTATTGTCTGTTATACCTGCATTGTTATCACTCTTTAATTTCATATTGTTCTTTATCAGTATGCTGCTGCTGGAGTATGGGAATTTCTCCTTGGGATTAATAAAGTATCTATCGATCTAATGTGTGTTTTATCTTTGTTCGGTGTCCTTGAGTGTTCAGAAAGGCGCCTACCAATAAATAAAATGTATTATTATTATTATTAGCAAAATACCCGCGCTTCACAGCGGAGAAGTAGTGTGTTAAAGAAGTTATGAAAAAGAAAAGGAAACATTTTGAAAATAACATAACGTGATTGTCAATGTAATTGTTTTGTCACTGTTATGAGTGTTGCTGTCATCGAGGATTTGATTATCATTATTTGTTTCAATGAGGTTCGTATTTGGAGGATATGTTGTGTTCAAGTTACATTCCGTGTTTGTCTAGTCTATCCCTGACCATCTCATCTTCGTTGTCAACCGTTGTAAAGATAACAGGTTTCATTCATCAAGTGATCACTACCCAAATCAGTACTCGTGAATTTAAGATGTTCAACAGGCATTCTCGGTATTAAGTTGTGGATTTGCCTGTGAATATTTACCGGCAGTGTGTCTATGAACTTAATTTAAATTTAAGCTTTACACCTTGCTTTCCTATTGATATGTCTACAAAAGCTTGTTCAGATTCAGAGGGTTGTTCCTTTCTTACTGCATCAATAAACAGCTCGTCTTCCTCTTTATCTGAGACATCACACACTGCATGCACGGGTTTACCTTTCCCAGTCCTGCAAACTTTAGCGAAGTGGTTCAATTTACCACATTTTTTACACTCTCTTCCTTTAGCTGGACATTGACTTTTTCCACCGTGTGCTTTGTTTCCGCAGTAGCTGCACTTATGAATATGGTTGTATGCGTCACTCGCTTCATATTCTTTTGCTGCCTTCTCAATTGTATAATGCATTTTTGTTCAGCTCTTTGGAGCTCTTGCTTGTTGTCCACGTACTGCGTTCACAGTAAGTTCACGTGAGCCGCGGAGTACATGCATCGAAGGTTCTCAGCTGTGCCTGTGCTATCTCGTGCGATCTTGCGATGTCCACGGCTTTATTTAATGTTAGCTCAGACCCGGCACTTAAAAGTTTCTCTCGCACTTTTGCTGAGTTTGTGCCAAACACTAGTCTATCCCTGACCTATCTCATCTTCGTTTGCATAAGCACAGTCCTTCACCAGTGAATATTTAGCGGCAGTGTGTCTATTGGATTGATGCTGATGGACGGCCATATTTGGGCAGGCAGCCAACTACGTGGGAGGCGTGATGATGGGGGACGCAACTCCGCCTCACACAGCGACCGAGCTGCAGGCTATAGCCGTATATATGGACGAAAGTAGGTTCCAGTTATGACCATTACGCGTAGAATTTCGATATAAAACCTGCCCAACTTTTGTAAGTAAGCTGTAAGGAATGAGCCTGCCAAATTTCAGCCTTCTACCTACATGGGAAGTTGGAGAATTAATGATGAGTGAGTGAGTGAGTCAGTGATGAGTGAGTCAGTCAGTCAGTCAGTGAGGGCTTTACCTTTTATTAGTATAGGTTAGCAGAGATGGCTGGACGGTACTGAAGGCACCCAAAAAACATCATCCTCACAGTCTGCCAGCTTTGTCCAGCCTTGTGGAGCAGACAGACAGTTGCATCCTGCACTCCAATCTTTGTCTGATAAGTAAAGCGCAGTGGCTCCAAGTGGTCTACCACAAGAGGACTCATACAGTCCAGGCCCAGCATCTCAAAGGTCTTCATGCAGTTCTGGTGTGTAGTCATTAGGTGAAGAGGTGCCTGCCTTCCTTGGGACAATGCAGGATGGTCTCCCTGGCAGTGGCACTTTCTGAAGCCTTAGGGACAGACAGAACAGACGACAGGACATCACAAAGGTGGTCAGCCCAGGCTTTAAGAACTTGAGAACTGACTCCATCTGGTCCTGCAGCTTTTCCTAAGTTCCTTACTTGGTTGTCAGTTATGGACGGTCCACACTGATGGTTAGTGGTGGGCTTGTCACTGGCCATTCCAGATAACGTGGTAGGAGTTGTTGATGTAGTAGGGATGGTGTGTAAAAGAAAACAGAGACAATCAGGAATTATTGGGGAACCCCTAGGCGAACCCTATATAACTGAAATAAAATGCAGGTCATAAATGCATTGAAAATCAAAAGACTTTTGGTGGGAAGAGGCAGGTCCGGGTGGGTTCACACTGGACGGGACATCAAGGGTGGTAAAGCCGTCAATCTTCTGTTCTAGAGAGGGAGGAAGAGATAAGGTGTTAGTAAACAGTGCCCTCCTGTGTTCTGGTGGGAAATTACCATCCCCTAAGCCTCTACACCAGGGGTCCTCAATCACAGTCCTGGAGGGCCGCAGTGGCTGCAGGTTTTTGTTCTAGCCCGGCTGCTTAATTAGAAAGCAATTCTTGCCAATAATTTAATTTCATGGTGTCCCTCTTCTTTATGCTGCCTCCCCAGCACACAACCGCGTAGAAGAGGGCGCTCGCCAGAACCGTCTAATAGAACATCTGCAGCATCTAATTGCAGATGTTGAAGGACACCAGCCTTCTAATGAAGTATAGTCTGCTCTGACCTCTCTTACACAGAGCGTCAGTGTTGGCAGTCCAGTCCAATTTGTCATCCAGCTGCACTCCCAGGTATTTATTGGTCTGCACCCTCTGCACAGTCACCTCTGATGATCAGGGGGTCCATGTGGGGCCTGGGCCTCCTAAAGTCCACCACCAGCTCCTTGGTTTTGCTGCTGTTCAGCTGTCCACACAAAATAAAGTGGTAGGAGAGATCAGAGAGGTAGAAGAAAAGGTAGAAAGATAAAGTCGCTCACGGAGCTGCTGGAAAGGCTGCCACTCGCAACGGCACCGTTGTACTTGTCGTTGAGCACCTGAGGAGAGTTTGGAAGACACAACGTGCGCAGCGATCCACAGTGCAGTTCTTAGCAAGTCTACTGTAGTAATTGCAGTGAAAAAATGTGGTTAACATCCACTCATGCATGGGAAAAAAATGCCTTTGAATACCGTGAAACCGGTATAATTTTGAAAAATATCGTGGTATAGAATTTTGGTCATATCACCCAGCACTAACCATAACCCAAATACACCTCTGGCATGGCTAACGCTGTGACCCCTGCCAGAGCTCTTTGCTCCAACATAAGAACCATACGGGGCCTTGTCATATGCCAGCAGCCGTGCCACACGTACTTCAGAGCAGGTAATCCACCTTGAAGCTAAGCATGTTCGGGCCTAGTCTGTACTTGGATGGCACACCATCTAGAAAAAAGCTTGGGTTGCTGCTGTGGTCTGAGTGTGGATCCCAATGACCCAGTACAGTGACAAGGACACTGTGCTGTAAAAATGGACGAGACGTAAAACCGAGGTCCTGACTCTCTGAGGTCATCAAAGATCCCTGGGCATCGTCCATAAAGAGTAGTGTGTCTCCTAATATATTGGCTAAATTGCCCATCACAGCCTGGTCATTCTGGCCCCCCCAATTATCACCCCTGTTTTTTGGCTAGCTATCTCTCTCACTCCTTCACATCTTAATAACTAATGTGCGTCGTGTGTACTGGCACAAAATGGCTGCCGTCACATCGTTCAGATGGATGCTGCACGGTGGTGCTGTTTGAAATGACTCTCCCCTCTCTATATAAAGCGCTTTGGGTGTCTTTTTTTTCTTCTTCTTGTCTCCGTAACATAGCCACCCTTATGCTGGGTGCAGTACCTGACCTGGCACCTTATACCACAAGCGGGAGCTTAACAAACGCAAATGCAACCAAAACCTTTTATCAAGTTAGGAAATGAATGTTACTGCTCAGCTTTCTTTGACCCATTGTGTCTTACTGTATGGATTTAGCTAATCCTCTTACTTCTATATGGCTTTAGTGCAGCGTTCTGTGGAATTTATTTTGTAATGTTCAGATCTAAAACGATTCATTTAAGCAATGGTGGAAAATCAGCCTGAATAACAAGGCCCTTTGACATTCCAGACGTACTTTGTAAACTCTGCGCACCTTGAGTTGTGTGCTGCACTTCTGTCTCTGCCTGTCTGTGGCGGGTTAGGGTGGCTGTATGTGCCCCTGGTTTCCACAACTGATCGAAAGTCGCCAGGCTAATACTGTGGGGCAATTTAAACAACTGCTAAAAACCCATCATTTTAAAATGGCTTTTTCGTAGTTTTATCCCTATTACATTATTAGGACATTTAATTATCATTTTCCTGCAGTGGGCTGGCACCCTGCCCGGGGTTTGTTTCCTGCCTCGCACCCTGTGTTGGCTGGGATTGGCTGCAGTGACCCCCATGACCCTGTAGTTCGGATATAGCGGGTTGGATAATGGATGGATGGATGATCATTTTCCTCTGGGTTCTGCAATTCCCTACTAATGTGTACTATTCTCTGCTGTCTTTGTGTTTTGTATGTGTTTTATGTATGATTTACAGTAAACCCTCCTCGATCGCGGGGGTTGCGTTCCAGATCCCCCCACCCGCGATAGGTGAAAATCCGCGAAGTAGAAACCATATGTTTGTATGGTTATTTTTATATATTTTAAGCCCTTATAAACTCTCCCACACTGTTTATAAATATTCCCCGCAGAGTTATACAGCATAATCCCTTTGTATTCTCTTAGATATTAGGTAAGATTTATTGAAATTATGTATATAAACACACTGTTTATATACAGTAAAACCTAATTATTTTAAAGATATCGAGTGTCTCCGATATCACATATGTTACAGCCATTACGATAGACAGGCCACCAGCAATAAATATGTACAATGCAACAAAAATAGTATACAGTAAATGTGTGTACAGTGACACTAAACGTACGTACAAGTACTAAGTATTGTAAGTAGAAAATTAATTATGGTTACTCACCAACAATGACACGATGACTTGTCCGATAACAATGAGTTTATTTTACTGCACAACAAAGGAGAACGTTACAGCCCTTAAAGGAGCCACTTCAGGCATTGTATATCACCGCCGTTGTTCTTCTTCAATCCAAATCCCTAAAGCAGATTCCATCCAGACTACTGCCTTATTACATCCACTTACAACTTGTTTTGCACCCTGGTTAAAAGGACACTGCGGCCGTAGATCTTATATTGCTTTCCTACTTTTTAAATAAAAAGAATCGTAGCCTTCAACAAATCCAAAACGTTTACCTTTTCGGCAATCGTTAACATCTTCCGTTTGCGCTTGGGCACGCCCCTGAAGCAGTAGCAGATCGTTTTGGAGCCATAATGAAGGGCTTGACTATGCACAAAGATAAACACAAAAGAGCACAACTCTTTACACAGCGAAACACATTGATGCTGAATGAGCGAGACGAGACTTCCTGGTTAACACTGCATTCAGCAAGCAGGAACTTAACTGCGTGCTCTGATTGGTTAGCTTCTCAGTCAGGAGAACTTAACTGCGTGCTCTGATTGGTTAGCTTCTCAGTCATCCGCCAATAGCGTCCCTTGTATGAAATCAA
Source organism: Polypterus senegalus (assembly GCF_016835505.1). Taxonomy (NCBI): domain Eukaryota; kingdom Metazoa; phylum Chordata; class Cladistia; order Polypteriformes; family Polypteridae; genus Polypterus; species Polypterus senegalus. The sequence continues at coordinate 181,125,228 of NC_053159.1, forward strand.
CTGGGCAAACCAACTGAGGAAGCATGTACAGGAAGTAAAAGACCCATTGTCCGAGAACCCTGAAGCAGCGAAAAATCCGCGTTATATATTTAGTTATGCTTTCATATAAAATCTGCGATAGAGTGAAGCCGCGAAAGTCGAAGCGCGATATAGCGAGGGATTACTGTACAGTGGTACCTTGGTATACATCTGCTTTGGAATAAGTCCAACTTGGTATACGTCCTGTTTGGACCAGAAAAATTTTGCTTAGTATACGACCTTTGTTACGACTCGCGTGCTCGAACATCGTGCGCTACCCTTGTTTACTTCTCTCGAGAAAAGCCACGACTGCCCACGAGCGTCAGTACGCCAGTTGCTAGCATTCAGTGAACAACCCGCGCTATAACTCTGTGAATTTTCACGTGATTTTGTGTTTTCTTGCGTAAATTTGAATTGATTGTTGAAAAGTATGAAGGTGGCATGCGTATCCGGGACATGGCTGATGAATACCGTTTGCTGAGAACGACGGTATCTACGATTGTGAAAAACAAAAGACGTTATTATAAAGTAAAGTGAGGTAAAATTTTCATTTATTTCATCTAATTGCTTTTGTATTTATGTATTTTACTATTAAGCAGTGTTTAAATTATTTAATACAACCCCATTCAATGTATAATATGCCAATAACAATAGGATTTTTTTTCATGGGAACGGATTAATCATTTTCCTTTTATTTTTTATGGTAAAAATTCATTTGCTATTCGTCCTGTTTGGTATAAGACAAAGGGTCTGGAACGGATTAAGGACGTATACTGAGGTACCACTGTATATACACAGTATACCCTGTATATATATATACTAGGGGGCTTACCCTCTGCTCGCTTCGCTCACCAACCCCCCCGGCCTGCGCTATGCACCAGCCACTTCCCGTCTCTGCTGCTCGCGTTGCAAAGAGGGGGGCTGAACGCACCCCAAGGAGACACGGTTGCTCCTCTGAAACCCCCTCTTAAACGGTGACACAATGGGAAACAAAAAAGTTTTTTTTTTTTTACCTCCTCTCTGCTCGATCAGCTGCTGGCTTGCTGCTACTGCCGTGCCGTGTGATCTCCATCTCATTTAAACAGCTGTCTTTGTCATCTACGCTTTGTCTTTTATTTCCAGCCCCGGGTGTGGTTAAATCTCTTGGCACAAAGTTTTGTTTCACGGGACATGAGTTCTTTGTATATTTTAGTTTAGAATTTAAAAACAGAATGATTCTGAAAATCTAACAACATCACATTAAAGTTTGATAAAGTCTGAAAAGAATGATACCAAACATATATATGTAGGTTTAAAAATAAGCCCAATTTAAAGCGTGACATAAAATCATTGCACTTTTAGGCTTAGGATTTCATACTTTCACCTAAAGGATTATTAGGAACACCTGTTCAATTTCTCATTAATGCAATTATCTAATCAACCAATCACATGGCAGTTGCCTCAATGCATTTAGGGGTGTGGTCCTGGTCAAGACAATCTCTTGAACTCCAAACTGAATGTCAGAATGGCAAAGAAAGGTGATTTAAGCAATTTTGAGCGTGGCATGGTTGTTGGCGCCAGACGGGCGGTCTGAGTATTTCACAATCTGCTCAGTTACTGGGATTTTCACGCACAACCATTTCTAGGGTTTACAAAGAATGGTGTGAAAAGGGAAAAACATCCAGTATGCGGCAGTCCTGTGGGAAAATGCCTTGTTGATGCTAGAGGTCAGAGGAGAATGGGCCGACTGATTCAAACTGATAGAAGAGCAACTTTGACTGAAATAACCACTCGTTACAACCGAGGTATGCAGCAAAGCATTTGTGAAGCCACAACACGCACAACCTTGAGGCGGATGGGCTACAACAGCAGAAGACTCCACGGGTACCACTCATCTCCACTACAAATAGGAAAAAGAGGCTACAATTTGCACGAGCTCACCAAAATTGGACAGTTGAAGACTGGAAAAATGTTGCCTGGTCTGATGAGTCTCGATTTCTGTTGAGACATTCAAATGGTGGAGTCAGAATTTGGCGTAAACAGAATGAGAACATGGATCCATCATGCCTTGTTACCACTGTGCAGGCTGGTGGTGGTGGTGTAATGGTGTGGGGATGTTTTCTTGGCACACTTTAGGCCCCTTAGTGCCAATTGGGCATCGTTTAAATGCCACGGGCTACCTGAGCATTGTTTCTGACCATGTCCATCCCTTCATGACCACCATGTACCCATCCTCTGATGGCTACTTCCAGCAGGATAATGCACCATGTCACAAAGCTCGAATCATTTCAAATTGGTTTCTTGAACATGACAATGAGTTCACTGTACTAAAATGGCCCCCACAGTCACCAGATCTCAACCCAATAGAGCATCTTTGGGATGTGGTGGAACGGGAGCTTCGTGCCCTGGATGTGCATCCCACAAATCTCCATCAACTGCAAGATGCTATCCTATCAATATGGGCCAACATTTCTAAAGAATGCTTTCAGCACCTTGTTGAATCAATGCCACGTAGAATTAAGGCAGTTCTGAAGGCGAAAGGGGGTCAAACACCGTATTAGTATGGTGGTCCTAATAATCCTTTAGGTGAGTGTATATATAAAGAGTAGACATATATATAAAATGTCTCTCTGTCTGTCTGTCCACTTTTCATGACAGAACTGCTTAACAGATTTAAATTGTTTTTTTTTCTATAATTTGCTTAAACATTCTGGCTGAGTTTGCGACTTCTCTCATCACGCTAAGAATTATAGTTTGGTTGCAGCACTGATTTAGAGTGGTGTGAAAAACTATTTGCCCCCTTCCTGATTTCTTATTCTTTTGCATGTTTGTCACACAAAATGTTTCTGATCATCAATCACATTTAACCATTAGTCAAATATAACACAAGTAAACACAAAATGCAGTTTTAAATGATGGTTTTTATTATTTAGGGAGAAAAAATCCAAACCTACATGGCCCTGTGTGAAAAGTAATTGCCCCTGAACCTAATAACTGGTTGGGCCACCCTTAGCAGCAATAACTGCAATCAAGCGTTTGATAACTTGCAATGAGTCTTTTACACGCTCTGGAGGAATTTTGGCCCACTCATCTTTGCAGAATTGTTGTAATTCAGCTTTATTTGAGGGTTTTCTAGCATGAACTGCCTTTTTAAGGTCATGCCATAGCATCTCAATTGGATTCAGGTCAGGACTTTGACTAGGCCACTCCAAAGTCTTCATTTTGTTTTTCTTCAGCCATTCAGAGGTGGATTTGCTGGTGTGTTTTGGGTCATTGTCCTGTTGCAGCACCCAAGATCGCTTCAGCTTGAGTTGATGAACAGATGGCGGACATTCTCCTTCAGGATTTTTGGTAGACAGTAGAATTCATGGTTCCATCTATCACAGCAAGCCTTCCAGGTCCTGAAGCAGCAAAACAACCCCAGACCATCACACTACCACCACCATATTTTACTTTTGGTATGATGTTCTTTTTCTGAAATGCTGTGTTCCTTTTACGCCAGATGTAACGAGACATTTGCCTTCCAAAAAGTTCAACTTTTGTCTCATCAGTCCACAAAGTATTTTCCCAAAAGTCTTGGAAATCATTGAGATGTTTCTTAGCAAAATTGAGACGAGCCCTAATGTTCTTTTTGCTTAACAGTGGTTTGCGTCTTGGAAATCTGCCATGCAGGCCGTTTTGCCCAGTCTCTTTCTTATGGTGGAGTCGTCAACACTGACCTTAATTGAGGCAAGTGAGGCCTGCAGTTCTTTAGACGTTGTCCTGGGGTCTTTTGTGACCTCTCGGATGAGTCGTCTCTGCGCTCTTGGGGTAATTTTGGTCGGCCGGCCACTCCTGGGAAGGTTCACCACTGTTCCATGTTTTTGCCATTTGTGGATAATGGCTCTCACTGTGGTTCACTGGAGTCCCAAAGCTTTAGAAATGGCTTTATAACCTTTACCAGACTGATAGATCTCAATTACTTCTGTTCTCATTTGTTCCTGAATTTCTTTGGATCTTGGCATGATGTCTAGCTTTTGAGGTGCTTTTGGTCGACTTCTCTGTGTCAGGCAGCTCCTATTTAAGTGATTTCTTGATTGAAACACGTGTGGCAGTAATCAGGCCTGGTGGTGGCTACGGAAATTGAACTCAGGTGTGATACACCACAGTTAGGTTATTTTTAACAAGGGGCAATTACTTTTCACACAGGGCCATGTAGGTTTGGATTTTTTCTCCTAAATAATAAAACCATCATTTAAAACTGCATTTTGTGTTTACTTGTGTTATATTTGACTAATGGTTAAATGTGTTTGATGATCAGAAACATTTTGTGTGACAAACATGCAAAAGAATAAGAAATCAGGAAGGGGGCAAATAGTTTTTCACACCACTGTAATTTTACAAACCCCATAACAAAACGCATGCAACAGAGACGTATACATTGCATTTATCGTGCCAACAGATGATGGGTCACCAACATTTGTTGCAATGCATTTTATAGCTACAAATATTGGTGATGCACCATGCATTATAAAAGACATTCTAAATAGATGGTGCACTGCTAACGTTAACACTGAAGACTATGTGGATTACTTAGACTTTCTTATATAATAATAATTATCATCTTCCAAGAGGGAAAACTCACATGGCTATCCCTCCCAGTAGTAAGTACCCATTACAGACTCTGAAGACGTCACATAACATTTTATTTCTCACCTCATTGTTTAGTTCAATTCAATTCATTTTTCTGTAGTGCTCTTCTTTAAATGTTATTAAAAATTGCCAGAAATGACCCTGTGCAATGGCATTTTACGTGGCGTGACAGGTGACTTTTGCCTTCCCTCTTATGAAAAAGCTGATGACAAACCATTAATTGTATTTTGTACGACTTGAGGAGCAAATCAAGAGTGAACTTCACGACACTTCAGGCACTGAATGTACATTCATGTGAAAAAGTAAGTACACCCCATGAACTGATATGTGGATAAATCTGGATTTGATCTTTGTTAAGACACTGTCTATAGATGTAGGTGGTGTAACATCACACATCAGGACGCGTTTATGTTTTGGGGTCCATTGCATTGCAACTGGTTGGAGTTGGAGGCCCTGACTTAGGTGGTTTTCTGTTGGCTCCCTCACTTCACGTGTCATTTCTGTTTAAGGACAGAAATGAAGAAATTCAGTGGAAAAAATCTTAAAAAAACAAGTCAGTTAAAATGAAAGGAAAAGGAGTTAATTTGCAGAAAAAAACTGGTCACTAATTAAGAAGAGGGTTAGAATGAAAACCTGCAGCCACTGCGACCCACCAGGACCGGAGTTGGGGACCTATGGTCTAGACCAGGGGTGTCAAACTCCAGGCCTCGAGTGCCACCGTGGCTGCAGGTTTTCATTCTAACCCTCTTCTTAATTAGTGACCAGTTTTTGCTGCCGATTACTTCTTTTAATTCACTTGACTCAGGCCCCTTAGTTGTTTCTTTTTCTTTAATTAGCAGCCAAACAATAATGAGACACAAAACAAGCCGCCACATGACCAGCTCCCCTGTGCCCATCACACAATATCTGAAATTAAAGAGAGGTGATGGTCTTGGTAAGGTTGATCTCTCACGCCACCAAAAACATTTTGACGGGACTCTTAGAAAGAACAGAATAACAACAGTGTTCGAAACGTGTGCTGTGGCAGAATGAGAGCAGCAACAAGCCATGGAATTAAATAACGGGTTTAATTAACAGCGAGAATCGGCTCCTCATTAAGAAACTGGTTGGAGTTTGATGCCCCAGTTTAGCTGGTCATCTGTTGGCTCGTTTCACATCTCATTTCTGCTTGGCTGTCATTTAATGAAGAAAGGAATCAATTCAGAGGGCTGAACTCTTCTAACAGGGGATATTAAAGTGATGGGGAAAAATTTAATTAGCAGTGAAAACTGGGCACTTATTAGGAAAAGGGTGAGAATGAAAACCTGCAGCCACTGGGGCCCTCCAGGACCGGAATTGGGGAGCCCTGGTCTAGGCGGACCACCAAAGCTCGATTACATTTCTAACAAACATCAAAAACTTTCACAGCATTTACTAAGTAAACGTTATCAATGCGTCAACGTCTTTACTCACCCTATCCGCCAGAAGGTCAGACCCCCAGTGATCAGACTCGCTCTGTTCTTTAAAATGACAGACCGCCATCCTTTTGCATTCAAAGATGATGGTACTGACCTTGCAGCTGCAGTTTGTGTTATACTGTATGTTACCACCATTTGGAGTGCTTTCAGTTACAAGCTGGGGGCACCATGACCTGGGGGGATGGCGCTAAAACACATCCATCCTCATTTATAGCTTTATACCCCATGCTAAATCTGTTTCTGAGGTAATCCTCTAAACCAGTGGGGTCGCTGGCTGCTGATGGGTTACGAGTTGCTATTGTTTATAATGGTAGTGGGTCACCGCTCTAACAATCGCTCTTGACTCTCACCCCCAGAAGACACTTACATGGGAAAAGGTGGGTTGTGATACCAGAAGGGTTGATAGACGCTGTTCTGAAACACTTCTGGAACCAGGAAGGACCCTTAGACATTCACAAGGCCTTCACCTTGCAGCTCCAGCTGGCCACCGGTGGTCTACCTGCATCTCCGAGCCCCAAAACACAGCTAAACAGCCAAAGTATGTCCTGCTGCCTGCCCTCCGAAACCTGAAGGAGACCCCCAGCTCTTGCATACAAGGCCATCTGCTGCCACCCAGTGGTCTGGTGGAGCTCTCCCCATACACAACTGGTTAGCTCAGTGCTCATGGCATAAACTCTAATGGCTGTCTGTCCTCAGACCCGACTCGGCTGGTCCTCGGGGGTCCGCCTGTAGTGGTCCTGTCTCTTATTTAGTTGAGAACCCCAAGTGCTAATTTTAGGCTCACTTTATTTCTCCTGAATGTGACAGGGATGGCTGCCGCTCACCTGAGGTGCTGCTGTGTGCCGTAAATCACCTCAACAAATGTCAGCCAATCAACAACAACATTTATTTCTATAGCACATTTTCATACAAAAAGTAGCTCAAAGTGCTTTACATAATGAAAAGAAAAATAAGAAATTAAAATAAGACAACATTAGTTAACATAGAAAAGGAGTAAGGTCCGATGACCTGGGTGGACAGAAAAAACAGGCTGGAGAAAAAAAATAAAATCTGCAGGGGTTCAGACGTCACGGGACTGCCCAGTCCCCTTCTGGACATTCTACCTAACAGAAATGAAACAGTCCTCTTTGTAGTTAGGGTTCTCACGGAGTCACTTGAGGTTGATGGTCATACAGACTTCTGGCTTTTAATCCATCCATCATTGTTGGAACATCACGGTGCTTTGAGTAGATGGTGGTGGGCACAAGCGGAAAAGGAAACAGAAGAGAGAGTAGGGAGAGTCATCTGAGAATCAGTGAGAAAAAAGATTTAGAACTGGCAGAACACAAATAGCGATTTCAAAGAGTTGTAGCGGTCCGGTGCCGCTAAGATTCACACCGTCAAGTAGACGGTGATTTGTTTATTTTTATGGAGGAGGTCCCAGGGACCCTCCTAGCCTTGGCCCGACCCGCACACACTCACAAACAAACAGAGACAAAATAACACACTGTGTTTTCAAAAAACAATTAAAGAAGATCATGAAATGAAATGAAATAATTTAAAACAACAAAACCATCCTTGTAACCCTATGGCGAATTTTACATTAAACACATAAAAACAAACAACGCCCCACAGCAAAGTCCATGGAAAACAGCATCGGATGGAATGAAATGATGACGATAGCAAGTCCAGAGATCTGTATGTTGAAAGGGAATGAAAAGACAGTCCTACCGGTAGTCCCTGAAATGGTGCGAACAGGTGGACGGTTCAGGAGCGCTCCTTTTCTTGTGGGAAGGCCATGAATCCACTATCAGTCCTCAGCACACAGGTAGACAGAAGACAATCCAGACCCCAACAGCGAAACAATCCAGGACACAACGACTAAGTGCGGTTAATCAACAGAAGGCAGACAGACAGGTACACCGGCCCCCCTTTTAAGAGCCACTCTGACCACCTTTGACCCCAACAGCCCCTGCACCCCAGACAGAAGACCAATCGGAGCCTCTGCTTCTTGAAGTTCCGCTACAGAGTTACACAATCAAAAGAAGAATCACAATAATCATGTCGACATGTGTTGGCCCCCTTACAGCTCCCTGAAAAGTGACAACATGAAAAGCAATTGTCCCCCGTGTGCCTGCATGCCTTTGAGATGTCATCGTGTGTGACAAGAGATCAAGTGTTGCTTATTCTACAAAGAGATTCGGCACACATCTGATGAGACCCCTCGAGAAGACCTTGAGTGAGTTTTCAGACTGCTGTTTTCTTGAATTCGTATCCCAACATGTCACCAATCGGGTCATTGAGTCAATTTAAATGGAGAAAAGTCATCACTCAGCTGTTTGGTGTCATGGTGTGGCACACACTGAACTCGGACCAGAGAAAACAAAAGAAGGAGTTGACGGAGGAGATCAGAAAGAAAATGACAGGCAAGGAATGTTAAACGGTAAAGGCTAGAAGACCACCATCTCCAAGCAGTCTGACGTTCCTGTGACGACAGTTCAAATATTATGAAGAAGTTGAAGGTCCATGGGACTGCAGCCAACCTCCACAAGATGAAAATCAAGCCCAGAATGGGCAGAAGGATAGCGAGAATGGTAGACAAAAAGCCAAGGACAACTTCCAAAGAGATACAAGAAGAACTCTAAGGTCGAGGTCCATCAGGGTCTGATTGTACCATCAGTCGTTTTTTGAATGGAAGAAGACCCAGGAGGACTCCATTGATGAAAGAAAAACATAACAAAGCATGACTGGGATTTGCTCAAATGCATATTGACAGGCCACTGTGCTTCTAGGAGAAGGTCTGTTGGGCAAATGAAACAAAAGTGGAGCTTTATGGTGAGTCACATCAGTCCACAGATGAGAAAATGAAATTTTAAAAAGAAAAGAACACCAGAGGTACTGTGAGACATGGAGGAGGTTCACTTATGTTTTGGGGCCTGCTCTGCTGTGTCTGCCATGGGGTACCTCAAGACCATCAAAACATTCTGGAGTGAAACGTCGTGCCCAGTGTCAGTGTGCTCTGTCTCAGTCGTAGGCCATGGACCCCCCAGCAAGAGAAGGAGCCAAGCCCCTAAGAATGAGGAAGAACAGAACATTGGAATTTTATGAAGTGGCCTTCTAGGAGCCCTGATTTGAATTCTATGGAAGACCACCGTCAAACCTGAGCCAGCTGTTTGCCGAGGACGAGTGGGCCAAACGACCTGTGGACAAGTGCAGATGTCTCACGGAGAGCCCCAGGGATCTCTTGTGTGCAGTGAGTGTGCCCTCCAAATGTGAGGTTGAGGGTCCCATCATTCTGATCCATTGCCACTTTCATTTGTGTTCTTATTTAAAAATATTCTGTTGATTCTAAACTCTAAAGCAAAGTCAGATTTGTGTTAAATACGCAATAAACAAGGATAAGCACCGATGACTTTGGTCAGTTTTGTGTTATTTCAGAGACAATTGTGGGGTCTTCTTTTTCTGTGGAGGGGTCCCAGCACATTTGTCCACGTCTGTGACATCAGCACAACGCAGAAGCAGCTACTTGTGCTCATTTGTAAGAATGAAAAGAATTGTCAGCTGACGCAGGATGAATTTATAGATATAAAAGTTTACCTCTCACCAGTGCCAGGCTCAACCCAAGACGCGTTCCTCAATGAAATCCTCTGCAGGTCAGGTTGGGTTGGGGGGGGCATGCACTGGTACAGCATGTTGCCGCACCCGCCACACGACGAAACAGCTCGGGATCCTGGTTGGACCACGCGGTCCAGTCCCACCCTTCGAAAATGAGCCTCCATCTGCTTCAGCCAGGTGTTACGTGGACGTCCCCTTGGCCTGGTCCAGCCACTTGGGTCCTCAACAATGATGATCACCCTCTGGGAATCCCACCCCATGGCCGTAGTGCCATAACTGATGCTCCCTCACAATGCAGGTCATGTGCCTCATTCGGGACTCCGTGAGCAACACAAACTCAAACCAGCGGTACACAAGGATTCTCCGAAGAGACGCAGTACTGAAGGAGTCCAGTCTTCATCTCAGGTCACTGGATAGCATCCATGTCTCACAACCAGGGAGCACCAGGACTGTAAAGACTTGGACCGTTGTCCTTTTGCAGATATCGGGAGCGCCACACACCCCTTTCCAGCGACCTCATGACCACCTATGCTCTCCCAATCCGTCTACTGACTTTAAAAGAAGAGTCACCAGTCACATGAATGTTGAGGTAAGTAAACCTCTCGATGACGAGGTCGACACTCTCTCCTCAGACAGACACACTGCACTCCTCCATATATACTGTATGACTTATCAGAGGACGACTCCCATTGTTCCTTTCCTTCTTGGCTGTCGTCTTTCGCTGTCCAGTGTCACATGTGAAATATTGACTCTCACTGCACCAGTAGGCCTATCTGAAAATAAAGAAAGGTGAAGGTCTCAGGAATGTCGATCTGCTCAGGTCCACAAAACATTTGACCAGAGCTCTTAGAAAACAGAAAATCAATCATTTCAGATATGTCTGTTATTGCACAATGAGAGCAGCAACAAGCCATGGAATTTAATTAACAACGAGACTCGACGCCTAATGAAGCAACTGGTTGGAGTTTAAGGCCCTGACTTAGCTGGTCTTCTGTTGGCTCCCTCACTTCACATTTCATTTCTGTTAAAGGAAAGAAATGAAGCAATTCAGAGGAACGAGGAAGAAATTCAGGGGAACAAATCTTAAAAAACAAGTCAATTAAAATTAATTCAAAAGAAGTTAATTAGAAGCAAAAACAGATCACTAATTAAGAAAAGAGTTAGAATGAAAACCTGCAGCCACTGCGGCCCTCCAGGACCGGAGCTCGACCTCTGTGCTTCCTGAAGACTTGAGTCAATGGGAGATTTCAGCTTTTTACTCTTTAAATAAATTTGAAAAAGTTTCCAAAGTCGTGTCTTCAGCTTTTTTCATTCTAGGGTGTTGAGTGTTGCTTGATGAGGGGAAAATAACAAATTTAAATTGTGCAACATAACAAAATGGGAAAAAAACTGAAGGGGTCCGAAGACTTTCTCAAGGCGCTGTATAATTAAAATATGTTATTTGGGAAATGGAAAGTATCTTAATGTAACTGAAAGACCTTCCAAACACGATCATGCTTAGAACAGTTAATTTTACTAAATGATGAATTTCAAAATTTTATTGTTTTTATTTTGAGAGAAAAATGTCAGAAAATATAAATTCAGATGCATCATAGTAGAACAAGAAGAAATAACATTTAATTTGAATGTAATTTTGAATAAATAATCATTTTGTACATACAGCTACTCTGCCATCTGTATACAGTACAAGTATTCACAACAAGAAGACCCTGAAATATTGAACTGCATTTTCAAGTCAGAAACAATTCTCAGAAGAGCCACAAGATGGCGATGTCTCCCACAAAAAAAGAGAAAGTGGCGCTGCGCTGTCATTTACTGCAAACAAAAAGGCGCTTCACGTGTGGAGTTTAATATGACGTGATAGATAATAACAATCAAACACACTTCAGACTGGGTACCCACCACTGCTACAGCCTCTCCCAATGCTCATGAAACACCAAGTAGAAATACTTATGGTGGACTGGATAAGCCAGGCTGTTGCATTAAACACGGCCCATGGCTGCATGCCTATGAGAGAGCCTTCACTGTAAAGATAGTTCATACACAGCGTCGCCCGTAACTATGCGGTTAAAATTCTCTGACATCAAGGCTGAAGTTTTTGGCCTCAATTCCAAAAGATGTAATTGGTACAAAACTAACCTAACACTGGAACATAAGACCTGACAGATAGATACGATAGATAGATAGATAGATAGATAGATAGATAGATAGATAGATAGATAGATAGATAGATAGATAGATAGATAGATAGATAGATAACACCTGAGGCATGTATAAAAACCAAGAAGTTTTCATTTTTCTTCACCTGTGGGGCATGTCTTCCCCGTGACCCCCACAGGCACAACACAGTCCAAAGTACACCCACCAAAACACACCACACTCTTTCTTCTTCCTCCACCACTCCTACTCCAAGCTTCGTCTTCCTCCTCCCAACTCTGGCCCTTGAGTGGTGGTTGCTGGCCCCTTTTATAGTCCACCTGGAAGTGCTCCAGGTGGCTGGCTGCCAAGTTCTGGCTGAACTTCCGGGTGTGGCGAATACGCTGCCCATAAGGGCTCAGGAGTCCCAGCTGCAGCACCCCCTGACGGTGCCTGTGGAACCCAACAGGGCTGTACCCAACTCCAATTCCCATGGAGCCCTGTGGGAAACTGAGGAACCGCTCCAACCCAGGAGGGCTGCCATCTAGCGTCCAGGGCGAGGTATTGCACTGTCCATAGCTGCTCCCCCTGAACATATAGCAAAGGGGCGTCCGCCACAACAAATAGATAGATAGATAGATAGATAGATAGATATGAAAGGCACTATATAACAGATAGATAGATAGATAGATGTGAATGGAACCATATTATAGATAGATAGATAGATAGATAGATAGATAGATAGATAGATAGATAGATAGATAGATGTGAAAGGCACTATATGATAGATAGATAGATAGATAGATAGATAGATTGGCACTATATCACACATAGATACTTTATTAATCTCAAAAGGAATTGCAGGGGTATAGCAGTAGATAAAAATGGACAAATAAATACATAACAAGAATTAAAATAATCTTAGGTATGATTTATAAAATGTGTCACCTACCTCGAGGGATGAATCCCAAGTTTGTGGCCACCTGGATCTGATAAGACGACATCAGGCCCCCCACCTCACCAGCCCCTACTGCTGCTCAGATCCCACCTCCAGGCCTGTCCAATGCTAGTGTTTCGTGTTTCTTTGTATTTCTAGTGCACTAACAGTGCAGACTTGAGGCAAAGCTCAAATAGGTGCCGGCCTAGAGGCGCCATGACTTGGATTGGGGGTGTGGGGGTGTGGGGGGTGTTAAAACCCATTCAAGCGCCCCCTTCCCCTTTGAGCACAGCTGTGCGTCGATGTGCTAGAAGGATGCGAAGCCCACCCCTCGTCCATTGATTTTGTTATATTTCAGTTCGGAGTTCAACTTCTTGATTCATTTGTGCTTTGTTGATTATTTTATTTATATTGATGTTATTTTTGTTAATTATTCTTTGTTTCTGATTTTGACTCTAAGCCTTGTATTTTGTGGGTGGTTTCAGGGTGGGCGCTCATTGGTTGACAGCAGTCATGCACGCTGAGCCCACCTCTACAAGTGAAGGCCCCTTTTGATTTTGTCGGGGCGAGTCATGGACTAGCTGGAGTGAACCACTGGGTACGCCACATGAGGCGAGTGAACTTCACAGGAGTGCGCAGTGACTGCCTCTGACTTGCTAAGAGTACGTAAAGAAAGACTTACAACTAAAAATGGCTGGAAAAGAAAAGGTGCGTAATGTGACACGGCTTAAGGTTTCAGCACCGCCTTGACCCCGGGGTGCAGTCGATTTTCCTTTATGTTACCCACATTAGGAAGTTTCTCGGCTCATCCTCAGTTGTGCACCTACGTGTCATTGGGCGTTTTTGGCTTTTAAAACACAAGGCAGGCCCACCGCAGGCTGATGAGACCCGGGGGTGTGTTCGTCTGATGTCTGTTTGTGGTCATTAACTGGCCCAGCTGGTGTCCTTCCCTTTTGAACCACAGCCAGTGACTGCTTGTTTCCCTGCCTTTTTAAGGGCCTGCCCTGTGACTTCTACCAACTTCATGGAGCTGCCAACAAATCTCGGACAATCAACTTGAACCGGGCATAAACTTTACTTTACAGCCTCTCTGTTCTTAGTCTCACATGGCTAGACGTGATTATCGAACAAGAATACACATCTGGACACAACTTGATAAAACGTGTGTAGTGAACAGCAGCGAAATCCACCGCTGATTAGGCTCCGCCCACGGGGCTTCTTCCGAGCTCGCCAATTTCCTCCAGTCCGTGCACTGTAAATGGCCGGGGTCAGACGTGGCCTTAGGGGTGTGCGGGGCCTCGGGCTGACCAACCCCACGTGGGACCGCTTACGTCAAAAGCTGTTAACCGGTATGTGTGGACTGTAGAAACTTGCGCGTGAATTTAATAAAAATAATATTAACATAGTATTCAGCTAAATTTTTTGCAAGATAACACATGGACTTTATCAAAATATAACGATATAATCTATTAAAAAAGATGACAATACCACGACAGTGCAAAACATAATGCGGTGTTTCTAGGAAACGTACCCAAATTACAAGTATACTCTGAGTCTCGATATGGAGGACGTCACCGTCCTCACTCACGTTGATGTCATGTCAGCCGTTTTTATGAATTAATATTTGGACTGTGGAATGTTTTCAAAGACGTACATGTACGGAATTTGACTTTGGAGAGAGATTTTGAAAGGGTTCCTCTTAGAAGCATCTCAAATATACATATAGTAGAGAATATAACGGGATATAACGCTCAAACGGGACACGCGGACCTCAAAAGCTGGGCCCCCTTAGGCCTGTGCTGGTCGCCCCACTTGCCACTCCCAAATGCCACTCTTGGTAGGGGTTTAAGAAAGGGAGCCGAAGAAACTGAACAGAAGAAAATTTTGAAGAAAAATTGCCATTATCTGCTCAGGAGCTCAGTAGTTCAGGGCAACTGAAGCGTAATGATTCATTCACACGTTGTAATGAGCGCTGCAACAGTGGAGACAGACAGACAGACAGACACACAAACCACTGCAGCTAATTGGCCCCACGTGTTTTCTGAAGTGACTCTGGCGTATTGACTACTGCAACATTAAAAGGCATAAAAACAGCAAAGAGAGTTCAGATGTGCACCGTGGTCTATGGATATACGACATTCGAAAAACGCAAAGGGTATTATGTCTCAGCCTATTTGAATTTCTAGTTTGACCGTAATGTTCGAACATTAGAACCCTCTGGACGAGAACAGGCCATTCAGCCTCATAAAACTCGCCGGTCCTATCGATCCTAATCCTTATTTCTTCCAAAAAAATATCAAGCTGAGTTTAGAAAGTCCCTAACGTCTTACTGTCTACCACACTACCTGGTCTCTTATTCCAAGTGTCTATCGTTCTCTGTGTCAAGAAAAACTTCCTAATGTTTGTGTGAAATTTCCCCTTCACAAGTTTCCAGCTGTGTCCCCGTGTTCTTGATGAACTCATTTTAAAGTCATCATCTCGATCCATTGGACTAATTCCCTTCATAATTTCAAACACTTCACTCAGGTCTCCACTTCATCTCTGTAAAGGCTCAGCTCTTTTAATCTTTCCTCGTAACTCATCCCCTGTAGCCCTGAATCAGCCTAGTCGCTCTTCTCTGGACCTTCTCTTGTGCTGTTATGTCCTTTTTGTAGCCTGGAGACCAAAACTGCACACAGGACTCCAGATGAGGCCTCACCAGTGTGTTATAAAGCTTGAGCAGAACCTCCTGTGACTTGTACTCCACACATCAAGGCGCTATATAACCTGACATTCTTAATGGCTTCTGAACACTGTTGATAAGTCGATAGCTTAGAGTCCACTACGACTGCTAAATCCTTCTCATAAAGTGGACTCTCGATTTTCTGACCGCCCATTTTGTATTCAAACCTCACATTTTTATTTTCCTATGTGTAATACTTTACATTTACTGACATTACATTTCAACTGCCCAAGCCTGTATGCTGTCCAAGTCCTTCTGTGATGATTCCAGATTATCTGCTAATCCAGGTATTTTGGTATCATCTGCAAATTTAACCAGCTTGTTGCTTATATTCCTATCTAAATCATTTATATACTGTATATTAAAAACAGTAGTGGCCCTAGCACTGCCCCCTGCTGGACACCACTCTGAACATTGGCCAGTTCTGATGAGGATCCTCACACCGTCGCCCTCTGCTTCCTGTGTCTGAGCCAATTCCGTACCTAAAAACATCACCCTGAACTCCCACTTCTTTTAATTTGATGCCCAACCTCTCACGTGGCACCTCATCAAATGCTTTCTGAAAGTCCAGATAAATAATATTATGCGCTTCCACTTTGATCGTATCCTTTTGTTGCCTCCTCATTGAGTTTCAGCCTGTTAGTAGAACACGACCTCACTCTTCTGACCCCACGCTGACTGTTCAGTAAAACTTCTGTCCTTGCCATGTGTTCCTCAATCTTATCCATTCTATCTATCTATCTATCTATCTATCTATCTATCTATCTATCTATCTATCTATCTATCTATCTATCTATCTATCTATCTATCTATCTATCTATCTATCTATCTATCTATCTATCTATCTATCTATCTAATATTTTGTTCCATTAATTTTCCTGTGATGCACGTTAAGCTTACTGGCTTATAGTTGCTGAGATCTGCCCGGTCACCATTTTTATATAATGGGATGATATTTGCCATTTTCCAGTCCTTCAGAATCTCCCCAGTGAGAAGGGACTTCCTAAAAATATGTGTCAAGGGTTTATCTCTGTACTCACTAGCCTCCTTAAAAACTCGAGGATAAATATTATCTGTTATATAATATATATGTTAACTGATATATGTTAACTTTCTTTAGTTATTCGTTTAGATGTTCAGTCAGAAGGTGGATGTTGCGCAGCCTCGTCCATACTTCACGGGTGTCTTTAGGCAGATTTGTTGATTCGGGTGTGTTGAGAACTGAAATCCGCATCTCCTGGGGCTCTTGGTTATCTGCTCCCTTAGCGGCAGTCCTATTGACGCAGTGTAGCCCACCATTTACTTCAAATGCATATTTTCATGAACATACAGTAGCTGGCAGTTCTTTCAAGCGAATATCAACTCCTACGCTGTCATCGTCACGCTGAACAACAGACAGCACATATGACAACGTTGTGTTCACGTTTACCACTCGTCCATTGATGTCTTTGAATGCAAATGTATAGTCTGATCCTACAGAAAGGCTGCCCCCTTGCAACAAGTTATGTTTAATTTTAACATGTGCAGCGTGCTCTCTGCACACGTGGCACACATTTATATGTTTAATGGGGGTCTTTTTAGGGGGTTTTTCGACTGCAGACAGTTTATGGTAATTGGAGGTTTGCTCTGTGCTGGACCAGGTTAACGAGAGCACCATCGGTCTTTGTAGTTCAAAATCCCCGCCTCTACTTTGAGCTCCGCCTTCTTGAGGTGTTGGAAGATGTGACACTCAGTGAGCCATCTACAGTGGTGCCTGAAAGTTTGTGAACCCTTTAGAATTTTCTATATTTCTGCATAAATATGACCTAAAACATCATCAGCTTTTCACTCAAGTCCTAAAAGTAGATAAAGAGAAACCAGTTAAACAAATGAGACAAAAATATTATACTTGGTCATTTATTTATTAAGGAAAATGATCGAATATTACATATTTGTGAGTGGCAAAAGTATGTGAACCTTTGCTTTCAGTATCTGGTGTGACCTCACCTTTGAACTAAACGTTTCCGGTAACTTCTGATCATTCCTGCACACCGGCTTGGAGGAATTTGAGCCCATTCCTCCGTACAGAACAGCTTCAACTCTGGGATGTTGGTGGGTTTCCTCACATGAACTGCTCACTTCAGGTCCTTCCACAACATTTCGATTGGATTAAGGTCAGGACTTTGACTTGGCCATTCCAGAACATTAACTTTATTCTTCTTTAACCATTCTTTGGTAGAACGACTTGTGTGCTTAGGGTCGTTGTCTTGCTGCATGACCCACCTTCTCTTGAGATTCAGTTCATGGACAGATGTCCTGACATTTTCCTTTAGAATTCTCTCATATAATTCAGAATTCATTGTTCCATCAATGAAGGCAAGCCGTCCTGGCCCAGATGCAGCAGAACAGGCCCAAACCATGATACTGCCACCACCATGTTTCACAGATGGGATAAGGTTCTTATGCTGGAATGAAGTGTTTTCCTTTCTCCAAACATAACGCTTTTCATTTAAACCAAAAGTTCTATTTTGGTCTCATCCGTCCACAAAACATTCTTCCAATAGCCTTCTGGTTGGTCCACATGATCTTTAGCAAACTGCAGACGAGCAGCAATGTTTTTTTTTGGAGAGCAGTGGCTTTCTCTTTGCAACCCTGCCATGCACACCATTGTTGTTCAGTGTTCCCCTGATGGTGGATTCATGAACATTAGCCAATGTGAGAGAGGCCTTCAGTTGCTTAGAAGTTACCCTGGGGTCCTTTGTGACCTCCGGACTATTACACGCCTTGCTCTTGGAGTGATCTTTGTTGGTCGACCACTCCTGGGGAGGGTAACAATGGTCTTGAATTTCCTCCATTTGTACACAATCTGTCTGACTGTGGATTGGTGGAGTCCAAACTCTTTAGAGATAGTTTTGTAACCTTTTTCAGCCTGAGGAGCATCAACAACTCTTTTTGTGAGGTCCTCAGAAATCTCCTTTGTTCGTGCCAAACGTGTTGTGAAGAGCAGACTTTGATAGATCCTGGTCTTTAAATAACACAGGGTGCCACTCACACCTGATTGGCATCCCATTGATTGAAAACACCGGACACCTCACCTTCAAACTCACTGAACATCTGTGAGGTTCACATACGTCTGCCATTCACAAATATGTAATATTCGATCATTTTCCTCAATAAATAAATGACCAAGTAGAATATTTTTTTCTCATTTGTTTCTCTTTATCTATTTTTAGGACTTGAGTGAAAATCTGATGATGTTTTAGGTCATATTTATGCAGAAATATAGAAAATTCTAAAGGGTTCACAAACTTTCAGGCACAACTGTAGTTGTCTCCACCCAGCTTGAAGCAGGACTCACTCATGGCAGACTCCAGATGTACCGTTTGTATTGTATTACCCTCCAGTGAGTGGCTTAGGTCGATAGGCGTATTCCAGTCCCCGGTTGCGTTCATTGAGCCTGTGTCGGGAATTAAGGAGCCAGTCCTCCATTTTCTCCTACCCAACATCATACATGTGAGTATGGGAGGCAATCTCAGGGCTCATCTACTAGTAATTACCCTCCAAGTCAGAGGGTGGCACTCTCGTTTAATGCCTTCTCTCTTCCTCCCTCACTCTGTAGAAAGGATAACTGATCTCTGCCATCACTCTTGTCTTTTGGCCTCCTGAACTCGCCTCTTCTTGTGTGTCCACTGGAAAACTGCCATCTTGGGGCAGTCCAAAGAAGACTCATCTGAAGAAGACGTTTCCATTGTTATTGTGTGTCTTTTTTTTTTAAAGATTTAAGATCTCTCCATGACAGAGGGTTCATCAAAGTGGCCCAACTCTTTATGACTTGTTGTCTCCTTCATGTCGTAAGAGACAGTCGGGATGCCCAAGAAATCAAGACATGGAAGGACGGCATCTTCCCTGGAGTGCAGTGGTGCACCATGGGACTTAGAGTCCTATATCTCAGCCCTTTCGGGTACCATGGGTGCTGTCATGGGGTGCTATGAAAGTGGAGGAGCCGTATGACATGAGGTTTCTGCCTAACCCAGAAGTGCTTCTGCAAGCACTTCAGGGTTGGTCAACATAAGAGGACCTGACTGACCTCACAGGGACAAGCCAGTCAGGTGGAAGGGGGACGAAGCTTGATGGGTGGAGCGGAGGAGAAAGAGACAGAGAAAGAAGAATAACTGTGTGCTGTTTCTATTACTGACTTGTGGCTGTGGTGGTGGGAAATGCTTTGGGAAGAGTTTCCTAAAAATAAATAAGCAGGCACTGTGTCTGTTGTGCTGGGTTTGAGGAGCAACAGTGCCCTCTAGATAGATAGATAGATAGATAGATAGATAGATAGATAGATAGATAGATAGATAGATAGATAGATAGATAGATAGATAGATAGATAGATAGATAGATAGATAGATAGATACTTTATTAATCCCAAGGGAAAAAATCTCCAGTGTCCACAATTTATACGAGATAAAAGGTGTTAAAGCTTGAGAGGGTTATCTGGGTATGGAGAGGCTTGGCATCACTTGTTCTTCTCTTGTCTTCAAGTTGAGCTGCCAGACATCTCAGTACTTGACTGTTAGGCCAGGTATACCCTTGCCTTGTATTAGGCTGGTGTTACAACCCACCACATAGCATGAAATGAGAAGAGGGGGCAGGCCAGATCCCCTCCAAGCCAAAGACTTCAGTTTGTGGGACAGGGCAGAACATCATAGGGTGCTCTAATGATAAAGCTTGTGCCATTTGAAACCACTGATCCTTCCCACCGCACCTGGGATTTGGCTTCCAAGACTCAGTTGGTTTAACTTTCATGAGGCGTCCTTCAAACTTTGGGCCCCTCGTTCAGAGCTATACCAAGCTATGGGGGAAAAGGAGCTCTGATGAGGGTAGAATGGGAAATGAGGGGCTCAGAATTTCAAAACTTGCTGCTTTCCTCCAGAAAGTTGAAGTTAAAGGAGAATTTCACCTTTCAGATGTGGCTTTAAAATAAAGGAAATTCGACGTTCTTGGCATGGCTAGTTAGAGAAAACCTGTGGACCCACCATGCACAGAAGGTGCTTGCACAAGCTGACAACACTTGAACTCTTCTGGACGTTCAGTCCCCTCAGATCTGAAGTGTCTGTCAATTTTTTTCATTCCTTTACGGCAATTTCCCAGAAGATACAGTGCCCTCCATAATGTTTCGGACAAAGGCACCTTGCTCCTTGTTTTGCTCCTCTACTCCACAGTTTCAAATTACAAATCAAACAATTCCGACCTCGTGAATAAAGTGCACACTGCAGACTTTCATTCAAAGGGATTTGCAGACATTTCACTCACACAACATTTTGTCTACACGGTCCCCCCATTTTAGGACATCATAATGTTTGTGACACAGCAATGGCCGCTCTATTAAAGCCGTTGTCATATTGAGGACTTCGTCACATGTCCCTCACATGAAGTGACTGCCTGAAGTCTGCGCTTCACTCTCTGGTGATGCTCTGCCAAGCCTCTCATGCAGCCATTTTCAGCTCCTGCTTGTTTCAGGGAGCACTCGTCTCCTTAAGTTTTTCTCTTCAGTATATGGAAGGCTGTGACGATGCTCCCATCTGGCTTCTGGGGAGCTGTAATGTAACCGGATGAGCTGGACAGTGAAGACATCAACAACGAAGCAAGGAGATGGTGCAAAAAGGTGCAAAGTGCTTTGATTTAAAAACAGCACAACCAAAACAGTATTAAAATAAATAGTGCAGTGTCGCAAACAGTCATTAAAGAAAAAATCCGTTAAAAGCAAGAGAAAAAACATGGAGGTTAAAATCCAATTAAAAACGGGGTTTAAACAATGGCTGGAAGGAGTGCCTTCTTTGTACTGGCGACTCCCCTGCTTCTCCATTCCAGGCTATGCACCAGGAGAGTCGCCCTACCTGTAGCTGACCTTCTCTGCCTTCTGCAGGTCTGTTTGTCTTTCCGATCCCTGACTCCGGTGGGCTCCCCAGCGACCAGGGCGCTCACGCTGGGGCTGTCACTTCCCAAATCTCCGACTCCCGCTGCCTTCTTGGCCTTATGTGGTGATCCATTCTCCTCCCGGTCACTCCTGCTCCTCACTAATGCTCAGTGAGAGTGACCACCACCGACTGCCCCCGGGTGCCAGCCAAACACCCCGCGAGGGCTCACTGCCCAGCTGCCTTCTATCTTACTTGCTTACCACTTCCCTCACGTGCGGGCTCCTTCACTTCTGGCTGTCTTCTTCTCTTTTAACCTCCGTTATATACAGTAATGGGGACACGGTTCAGGTGTGGCGATGAGCAGTTCCTGGCATCAATTACGGATGCGGATGATTCGTCACCTGTGCACTTAAGCGAGGACCGGCTGCATCACGAAGCTCCCGGGAACCGCTCCGGCCACACTACCATGCCCCCTCTTTAAACCGTGAGTGTGCCGATTATCTATTAAAACTGGCCTTTCATCTGAGCCATGGACCAGCTACACCACATGAGGCCTGCTCAAATGGATTGAAATCGGGTGACTGGTTTGGCCGTTCAAGAATTTTCCAGTTTTTATATTTGATAAACTCCTGTGTGTCCTCAGCAGTGTGTTTGGCTCGTCATCTTGTTGTAGGATGAAGTGGCGTCCAGTGAGTTTGGAGGCCTTTACTGAACTTGAGCAGATCAGATGTTTCTACACACCTCAGAATTCATTGTGCCGCCAGCAGTCACATCATCAGTGAAGAGAAGTGTGCCAGGACCTGTGGCCATAAGCCATAACACCCCCATCACCGCCATGTTTAACAAACGAGGTGGTCTGCTTTGGATCTCAGGCAGTTCCTTTTGGTCTCCACACTCTGCTCTCGCCATCACTCTGATGAGGTTCATCTTTGTCACGTTTGTCCATAACACTTTTTTCCCAGAATTCTGCAGGCTCTTTGAAGTCCTATGTCACAAACTGGCCATCCTGTTTTTGTGGTCTCCATCTTGCAGTGTGGCCTCTGCTCATAGTCGTCTCTGACACGTCCACATGGGCCCCCTGAAGACTGTGCATGATCTGTCAGACATGCGTTGGGGGCTTTTTCGTCACCATAAAGAGGATTCTTCTGTTGTCAGCAGTGGAGGTCTTCCTTGGCCTACCAGTCCCTTTGTGATTCATGAGCCCACCAGTGTGTTCTTTCTTCTTCATGATATTCCAGACAGTTGATTTTGGTCCTCCTAAGGTCTTACTGATGTCTCTGATGGTTTGATTCTCATGTTTCAGCCTCATGACTTTCATTGGCACACCTCTTGTCCTCATGTTGAATAATGACAGCTAAAGACTCCAAAGAGTAGAAGCAAGCTCAGGTATCTTATGAAGCCAAGAAGACCCACCTGAGGAATCACAAACACCTGTGACGCCAATTGTCTCAAACATTATGGTGCCCTGAAATGGGGGGACCACACAGAAAAAGTGTCATGTGACCAAAATGTCTGCAAATCCCCTGAAATGAAAGTCTGCAGTGTGCACTTTAATCACAATGTCAGAATTGTTTGGCTTAGAATTTCAAACTGTGGAGCTGAGGGGGAAAGCCAGGAAAATATGTACCTGGTGGGTTAAACTTCCCGTGGAGTTAATGGACCTTTCTTGTCTTTTTTTCCTTTGTACGTTCCTTCTCTGCTCACTAGCTGCACGCTGATTCTGAACTGCGACATGAACTGGACGGCTTCTTTACCTCAGGATTGATGAACTGCAGTACTCTGAAGAGATTCTAAGGTCAGGTCAGGGTGGGGAGCAGGCACTGGTACAGCGTTTTGTTGCACCCACCACAAGATGAAACAGCTCGGCATCCTGGTCGACAATCCACCAGGTAGACACACAGTCCAGTCCCAACCCCCTGGAAATGACCCTCTATCTGCCAAGTGTTATGTGGGCGTCCCCTTGGCCGCAAAGTCAAACCAGCGGTACCCAAGAATTCTCAGAAGAGGCACAGTACCGAAGGAGTTTAATTTAATAAGATATCTTTTTTGGGCTGAGAATTCCTCTAAATACTGGGCAGGTCAGGTCATGTTGCCGCACTCACCACACAATGAAACAGCTCGAGATCGTGGTCGGCAACCCACCAGACAGACACACGGTCCAGTCCTACCCTCTATCTGCCGCAGCCAGATGTTATGTGGGCATCACCTTGGCCTGGTCCAGTTGCTTGGGTCCTCAGCAATGAGCCGCATCACCCTCTGGGTAATCGCACCCCATGGCCGCAGTGTCGTACTTGACCCTCCCTCACAATGCAGGTCATGTGCCTCATTCGGGACTCCATGAGCAACACAAAGTCAAACCAGCGGTACCCAAGGATTCGCCAAAGAGACACAGTACTGAAGGAGTCCAGCCTTCATCTCAGGTCACTGGATAGCGTCCATGTCTCGCAACCACGTAGCAAGACAGAGAGCACCAGGACTCTAAAGCAGGAGTGTCGATCTCCAGTCCTGGAGGGCCGCAGTGGCTGCAGGTTTTCATTCTAACCATCTTCTTCATTATCTTCTTGATCTTTAAATTAACATGGCTCAGACCCCTTAGTATTTTCTTCTTCCTTAATTAGAAGCTAAACAATAATGAGACACAAAACACGCCACCACATGAGCAGCTCACCTGTGCCCATCACACAATATGTGGAAATAAAGATAGGTGATGGTCTCGGTAAGGTTGATCTCTCAGGTCACCCACACATCTTGACGGGGTTCTTAGAAAAAACAAAAAAAGCAACAGTTTTGGAAATGTCTGCTGTGGTAGAAAGAGAGCAGCAACAAGTCGGAGAATTAAATAACGGGCTTAATTAACAGCAAGAATCAACTTCTCATTGAGAGACATGTTGGAGTTTGAAATTCCAGTTTAGATGGTCATCTGTCGGCTCGTTTCACATCTCATTTCTGTTTGGCTGCCATTTAATGAAGAATGGAATCAATTCACAGGACTGAATCCTCAAAAACAGGGTGAGTAAAATGAAGGGAAACGGACTTAATTAGCAGTGAAAACTGCTCACTGAATAGGAAAAGAGAAAAAAGAAAACCTGCAGCCACTGCGGAGCCACCAGGCCCGTAGTCCGACACCCCTGCTCTAAATACTTGGACCTTCGTCCTTTTAGAGATATCAGGAGCACCACACACCCCTTTGCAGCGACCTCATGACCCCTCCATGCCCTCCCAATCCATCTACTGACTTCATAGGAAGAGTCACCAGAGACGTGAATGTCACTGCCGAGGTAAGTAAACCTCTCAATGACGAGGTCGACACTCTCTCCGCAGACACACACACTGCTGACGTCTGTGCCCAAGAGGTCAGTTTGTAAAACAAAGAAAAATAAAGGCGCCATTATTCCAACATTTTATTGACTTGTTTTTTTTTTTTGTTGTTGTTTTTATACAGAACTTTCACAAGTTACACTTTTACCATCAACACAAGTATCACACCCTTGTATGGATTTTGAAGCCGAGTGAAGGATACCAAAATTAAGTTTTGATGAGATCCCTAATTATAAACGAAGGTGGCACAGCGTGATAAATGATAGTTAAGAAAAGAGTCGAATTCTCTCAGAGAATTTAATCATGCAGAAAAGAAAGAAAGAAACAAACAAATAAACAAAAAGCACAAAACAGTGACTATAAATTACCTGTTAAACAAGTATGGAATTATCAATTGAAGGACTCCAAAAGATTAAAAATGCACCATGGCTTTAAAACTACACAGTAGTGAACTAATCGTCAAGTTTAAAGTTAAAAGGCAAATGAAATTAAAACTCTATTTTTCTAATGCTACACTTTTTTTCTCTTTTTTCGTATCTTGCATTCAAGGATCTGAGCAGCAATGGATTTTTATTCACTTTCCTTAAATACGTTCTTTCCCTTCCAGACTGTAACAATCAAATAAATTGCTCTCTGAATTTGGCTTTTTTTTTGGTCTTATATTTTTTTATTTTTTTTACATAAGAGAGCCTGGAAATGTTTGTGCCATATTGTAATCAAGTAGTTTTATAAAGGATTAAACAAAATTGGTTCTACTAGCACAGGAACAATATTATATTAAAAAACAAAACAAAACAAAACGCATCTTTTCCAGAAAGATTACATACAGTGTTATCCTCGTATCATACAGTAATTCTTTACACCAAGTCAAAGCGTAACGTAATAAGAATTCTGACCACTTACTTCACCGGCGTGACTTGGAGACTCACTAGCCGCACCGTCGAGCTGCTAGGCCTTCGACGTTCCATATAAATAAAAACGAATCGTACGCTGCTAAAGGTGCATTGACCGAAGCACGCGGAAGGCGTCCTTCTCCATTTTTTTTTTTTTCCACCTTAAAACAAATTTGAGAATGTCTGAATAAAAAACACCCATGGCACAATTAGTAAACTTAACATCTAGCAGATGTCCGGATAATGAGAAAAAAGTATACTTACAATCACCTCATCTGTAACAATCAAACGACACGTGGAATGTTAGTCAAAAAACGAACATTAAGGAGAGTTCCGCTATAAGACTATATATTACAGGCGGAGGCAACGTCCAACATTCAACCAAAGGAGCTGCTGATCAAAGCAACCGAAATCACTCAGGCGTACAAAACGTTACTCGTCGTTCGTCTCATCTGCCGACGAGACGGCAAAATGTCGGACGAAAAAGCTGCCAAAATGTGCAACCATAAAGCAATTAGAAAAAAATTTCCAAAAAATAAAGACAAACAACATGATTTTTAACCCCTCCCCCACCCCACCCTCGGTTCAAAGTAAAACACTTCATCTCCCCTCATGTGCAAAATTAGACAAAGGCAAAGTAAAAAAAACACAAAAAACAAAGTGACGAGGGCCATGTCATTTTTCTCTCTGGCAGTGCTTATTCAATGATTACAACAAAATGTGGAGCAAAGACTTTGGTAGGAATGTCTGTGATAGATCACACACATTCGAGGAATGTGCCACCCAAAAATGTTAGATGTTACTTACTTGTAGTGAGATGGGAGAGGAAAAGTTTGAATGTCATGAGAACGGGTGAAAAAAAAAAGTTTTGTATAGACTCAATGGTGGTGTTGGTTCGGTAGAGATGGGTGACAAAAGTTTTGAATCTCATGTTTTTTTGTAGAGAATGGACGTCATAAACAAAAAACAAAAAAAGTTTTGTATAAACCCAATGGCGGTGTTAGTTCGGTAGAGATGAGCGAGAAAAGGTTTGAATCTTGTGTTTTTCGTAGAAAACGGACGTCAAAAACAAAAAAAGTTTCGTATAGACTCAATGGTGGTGTTGGTTCGGTAGAGATGGGCGAGAAATGTTTTTAATCTTGGGTTTTTCGTAGAGATTTGATGTCAAAAACAAAAAAAGTTTCGGAGAGTCCCAATGGAGGCCAATGAACGGACATCAGTAAACAATGCAAAATTGTTAAATGAATTACTCCAAAAAGTAGTCCACAAACAGGAAGTCCCATTGCACGGGCTGAACGGCCTGTTCTTATCACAGTTATTCTGACTTTGTGTCTGTCTAGCCGCCATCTCTCTGTCATTCCCAAAGGAGGCACATTGCAAACATTAACCCTGTTTTTACGAATCCCACACCAAATGGTACATAACAGAGTTATATGTTAACGTGGGGGTCTACACTGATGAGTTAAGCTGATGTCACATTATGTGACTTTTCGTCATGGGATATGTCAGATTTGCCAACTTCAGTTGCTGAAACGGGTCAAATTACACAAGCCCATATCATATTTACCAATCCTGTGCCAATCATCTAGCAAAGTTTTGCTCGCCCCTTTTTCTGACAACCAATAGCATGTCACCTGACGGGGCGGCACTTCACGAAGGGTTAACGGCTGCAGCAAGTTCAGCATCAATCTCTCCCATTTCATTCTTTTTTCCATTTTGTTATGGCACGTAAAATACGAGGCGCCAGACTGACAAGCTTCTCTTCTGTTTGCAAGGTTCAAAACACACGTGTTCCTTATTCCTCGTCGCTACATTCTATGCATTGTACTTCCAGCTGAATGCTCATTGGTTCGCAGAGCCTGCCCTTACGACTAATGAGAAAATGAAACCCGTTTGATTTTATCCTAGCCAGTCGCAGACTAGTTGGTCTCAGTCGTTGGGTATGTTTATTAGACGATCGACTTCACGGAAGTGCGCTGCCGACTGTGTCTGACTGGCTAGGATTGTGTAAATGAAGGCATTGGCAAAAATCGCAGGGAAAGTCATCTCAAGTGACGGCTTTGGGCGGCAGCACAGCTAGTGTTCTAATAAAACAACAATGCATTTTCATATTGTGCACCTTCAAGTGGGTCTCTTAAAATTTTCTAATTTTATTGACTTAATAATCTTTGCAGCAAGGAACCTGGAATTAAATCTAATACCCTTCAGAACTTGAGTTGATGTTACTTTGGAAGAATTAAGTGGTTAGGACTGGCGAGTTTTGTTGGGCCGAATGACCTGTCCTTGTCCAGATTGTTCTAATGTTCTAACTTGAATCTTTCTAGAAGAGGCCCTGCTAACTAACACATGACACCGCACTGCATTTCATGATATTATCATGAGTTGTGAATTGCACTTTTCGTTGGCGCGATACACACGCAGATCAGGTTAGAGATTATGAAAGTACTAAATTTCAAAAGTCTCAAAAAAATGATAGTAAAGATCAAACAAGCGCGCACATCGATCCTGTAGGATCCTCAAAGCGGCTTTCTGTCACATGTAGGTAGTAAACAGAGACTCTGACGTCCCGGGGTTTGTTTTCTGCCTTGCGCTCCAGCAGACCCCACGTGACCCTGTAGTTGGGATATAGCAGGTTGGAAAATGACTGACTGAATGACTCTGACTTTTAGCACACTGCTGGTACTGCAATTCGCACATGCGTCGCGTTCATTTTAGAGGACCTGCTCAGAGAATGCTTTAATGGGGCTTTTCCACTGCATAGTACGGCACAGCACGGTTCAGTACAGCTCACCTTGGTTCGGCTCAGTTCGGCTCGGTTTGCGTTTCGACTGCAGTTTAGTACCGCTTTAGAGTGGGCGGGATTATTCACGTGTCGTTATAGTTGTGCCGCCTCTACTGCTGTGACATCATCGTAAATGCGCCACAAACAAACACACAACAATGGAGCATATCGACGGAATGGTGTTCTTCATTCTCGGCATGTGGATGTTTTTAACAGCAAGACGAAGGAGTTTGTTTCAAAAGAGGCTGATGGCAGCCAAAGAAAACACAGCTAAAAAAAAACAAGAGAGTTTTGGAACTTTTACAACAACACGCAGACAACGACAACACTTTAGCTCGACGACGCGCAAGGGTAAGAACCTTCGCTGGCTGTGCTAAAAATCTAGCGGGTCTGTTGTGTCTCGTGTCGCAAGTTCAGTGACGCAGTAATGACGATTTTCTCCGGCCAATCAGTGACCAGCAGAGTTTACACGTCACATTTTGGTAACGGTTCGGCGTGCTTGGAACCTCGGCTGAGGTGGTACTAAAAAAAGGACCAGGTACCAGGTACTGTTCCCAGTGGAAAACCCCCCAAAAGTGAGCTGAACTGAACCGTGTCGTGCCGTACTATGCAGTGGAAAAGCGCCATAAAGGAACGCTGGGAACGCGTGGCAGCCATGATGCATGCACGTACGTGTTCTGAGCGTGAAGTATAAGCGAACCCTTAGTGTGTACCTGGTGCACTAATGTATCATCCTGACACATTTCAGCTTTTTAACTAAACAGGAAATAGTGAGTGAGTGAGTCCACTTTGCAATTATAAAGGGTGGCACATCAGCTGGCTCGAGCTATTATACAGGCGGGTGACGCCATGATTGCAGAGCCTCGTTGTCGCAACAGGGTCAGCAGCCCCAACTGTGCATTAGTAAAGAAGCTGTGAGTCAGTGGGTACAGATGTGCGTGAAAGAGATCGGGGAGATGTATTCTCTGCAACACAAGACTGGAATCGTGGAGGCGTATGTGTCTACCGGTTCTTTTCAAGGAAACGAGGGACAGAAGTTTCCTGGCATAAACCTACGAGCTGTATTCACGAGTGGCGTAAGACTGGGTCAGTTGCAAACTGCAAAAAGAATCGGGGCCCATTGCTCGTTTCGTTTATGGGCTAAGAATCGTAACATCGACGTTGGAGTCTGAGATGGTTCGGTTTATCGTGTGCCACCCTGTATAAGTATATATATTGATAAAGGGGCAATTCAATCAAGCTGTTTAAGACTAAAATAAGCAATTAAGGGTGGGGATTCTTAACAAATGAGACCACTAAATTGAAAGTCGCTTGAGCAGTAAGTGCTTCAATAGCAATGACTGACTTCTCATTACGAAACTGTATTTTTTACCAAACGTGACTTTGCTGACCCCTGGTTTAGAGTGTCACTTCAGGCTATCTTGCTCATGTCACATTCAGTACGTGACTTTTCCAGCGATTTTCAGTCATAGCCTGCATTCACATAATATGTGCGAGTCAGAGCCGGTCGTTTGCATGACACACCCAGCGACTCACTTGCCCTGACCGAATCAAACAGGATTGTTTGTTTTCAGTCGTAGGGGCGCGCATGAGAGCTCTCAACCAATGAGCACTCATTCAGAAGTAGAGTACAAAGAGTGTAGTGAGGAGGGATAAGAAACATGCGTGTTTTGAGCCTCGCAAACAGAAGAGGAGCTCGTCAGTCTGACATCTCGTATTTTACACACCATAACAGAATAGAAAAAAAGAAGGGCAGAGATTGATGCTGAACTTGCTGAAGCCTCTAACCCTTCGCAAAGTGCCGTACCATCAGGTGACATGCTATTGGCTGGTAGGAAAAAGGGGACGGACACGACTGCACTGGAAGTGTGGCGCACGGTCAGTAAGTGTGACATGGGCTGGTATTTCCTGTCATGTGATCTGACACGGTTCAGTGACTGTGCTTGGCAAATCTGACATCTCCCACGATGAAAACTCATGTAATGTGACATCGGCTGAAGACAGGTTGAAATCCAAGTAATCGATATAGTCCTCAATGTTAACATATGTTTCTGTGATATGCCATTTGGTGTGAGAGTAAAAGCAGAGTTAATGTTTGAGATGCGCCATTTTTGATGTCTTGTGTTTTATGTAGAGATTACAGAGCTTGCCATACCGGTTAACCCTTCATGCAGCACAGGCTCCATCAGGCGGCACACTATTGGCTGCCAGAAAAAGAGGTGAGCACAACTGTACTGGAAAGTCGGCAAGCCGTCCTGCCCAGTCGCTTAAGGTGTCATGGTCCATCGAGGAGATCAGCAACTGATTATTCGGCAAGTCTGACATACCCTACGACTAAAGGTCATGCAATGTGACATCGGCTTTACTGATTTACATATATGGTTAAAACTTTAGTCTTTGGGCCAACTTTCTGAATCAATGAAGTCAATGGCTTGCCCTGCAATCCCATGCACCTCTCGAGTTTTAGCCAATCAAACTGATAGACGAGTCCCGTCCTCCAGCATAGTGTCACACACGTGTGCATGGGAGGCAGCTAAAGGACTTCAATAATGGTAGTTCCACACCAGACCAGAGGGTGGCGAGGTGCACTGACTTTCTCTCTCGATCCTCTGCAGACCCATCCATCCATCCATTATCCAACCCGCTAAATCCTAACTACAGGGTCACGGTGGTCTGCTGGAGCCAATCCCAGCCAACACAGGGCACAAGGGAGGAAACAAACTCCGGGCAGGGCGCGCACACACACACACACACACCAAGCACACACTAGGGACAATTTAGAATCGCCAATGCACCTAACCTGTATGCCTTTGGACTGTGGGAGGAAACCCTCTGCAGACCATCCATGGGAAATCCTGCATGGTTCTTGCACCAATGATGACGTTACTTCCGGGTCCGGTGCATATGATGACTTGACTTCCGGTCCTGATTTCATCACTTCTGGCGCACACAATGACGTCACTTCCGTTTCCGGATGACATCACTTCCTGTCTCGGCCTTTAAAGCCGCCATCTTTACAGCCTTATATCAGTTCTGTGCTGGACCTGTGAACAGCTCACAACAAATTACCGATCTGCAGCCAGGGCATATTTTTTACGGGTGGCTGCCCCAAATCTTTTTGATGTCTCTGGATCATTCTTATGACCAAAGCTAAACCCAAATGACAAGGTAAGTATGAAACGGACGACTCTAATGCTCACAGAGCAAAGGCCTTGCAGACCTGAGTACCCACCATCAACCTGCCGATACCAAACGTTGTGTCAAGCGTCTATACTGCAACAGACCCCGCCATTCCAGGGTGTTTCTAACTGTAGTGGTTGGCACTGCCACGATGCTTCGGAGACTTGCATTTGCCCTGAGCTCTCACGGATCTTCTCGTGGTGTTCAGGTTTCCACAATGCATATGGGGTACAGTGAGTCTGGCTGGTCGCTCACTCTAAAACAGCCTGGAGTGAGCGCCAAGGTGTGTTCTGTAGTGTGGCCTGTGGTTGACTGGAGCCTCACCCACCTTAGACTCCAAACACCCGGGACAAGCTCTCCTGGGAAAAGTAAGTGTAGACGGATTAGTGGCGAACAGACAAAGGTACGTCTTTGTTGTAATCATCGCAGAACAAAGAGAAAAAGACAGCTGGTCCGGTTTTGCAAAACAAAGATGGAATTTGCTTGCAAGCAACTCAATTCTGTTTCCAGATTTGCTAAGTTTGGTATTCACAACTAAGAAAGCAAAAAAAAAAAAATCGAATATAAAGATCTACAGCAATCCCCCTGGACGGAGAGGGGCGACAGTTCCTGTATCCCTTTTTTTTGTTTTTTGTTTTTCTTTTAAAGTCAGAAGTGATGACATGTCTGCCTTTCAGCTCATCAGCTTCCCGAAGGTTGCGTCTGAAGTTTCATGGGTTCTGTGCTCTGGTCGGCAATCTGCGACAGGAGGGTGGAAGCCATTGAGCTTGAGGTCACACCGTTGGAAGTGCTCACGGAACTGTGCTGGATTTCCTCAACCTGGGGGCTGCTTGGCACAGAGATGTCTTCCGAACTGTCTTCTTTGTCAGTGTCTAGAGGAACAGGAACGGAAATGTTAGTGTCAAATAGGCGATCATAAAGGAGAAGGCAACTTTGATCAAGACAAGCGAAACCATGCAGCACCTAAAACATAACGGCCACGCATGCACACTGTTTAGGGCAAGAACAAAATCATTACGATAAAGCGGCCTGAACCTTCACGACAGAAAACGGCGAGACCCTTTAAAAATGCAAAAAGGGCAGCAAGGATCTTTAACACGATGTTACACTTTTTATGGATCGAATATGAACTAAAAATTAATAAATCGTCTGAGCTTTCTTTAACAAGACAGCAATGCCCTTTACTGGTTAAATAAAAAAAAATAAAAGAGCGAGAACAACACGGTGATAAAATGGAACTTAATTACAAGGAAAGCTGAAATGGAGAAGGCTGATGATGTCCTGGACCCTCATTATACCTTTATAGTCCCCAAATCACAACTGGAGCATTGGATTTTCAACTCTTGCGTTTAGCATATGGTGAGACCCCCAGGCAGGTCACTTTTAGAATATTAGAACAACCTAAATGAGAACAGGCCACTCAGCCCAACAAAGCTCGCCAGTCCTATCCACCTAAATCCTGCAAAATAACGTCAAGTCAGGCTCTGAAGGTCCCTAAAGTCCAAATGTCCACCACACTACTTGGTCATTTATTCCAAGTGTCTGTGGTTCTCTTTGTGAAGAAAAACATCCTAATGTTTGTGTGCTAAATTTCCCCTTTACAAGTTTTCCACCTGTGTGCCCGTGTTCTTGATGAACTCATTTTAAAGTCACGTCTCGATCCACTGGACTCATTCCCTTCATCATTTTAAACACTTCAGTCAGGTCTCCTCTTAATCTTCTTTTCCTTAAACTGTAAAGGCTCAGCTCTTTTCATCTTTCCTCATAACTCATCCCCTGTAGCCCTGAATCAGCCTAGTCGCTCTTCTCTGGACCTTCTCTTGTGCTGTTATGTCCTTTTTGTAGCCTGGAGACCCAAACTGCACACAGGACTCCAGATGAGGCCTCACCAGTGTGTTATAAAGCAGAGCAGAACCTCCTGTGACTTGTACTCCACACATCAAGGCGCTATATAACCTGACATTCTGTTAGCCTTCTTAATGGCTTCTGAACACTGATGGGAAGTTGATAGCTTAGAGTCCACTATGACTCCTAAATCCTTCTCATAAGGTGGACTCTCGATTTTCCGACCTCCCATTGTGTATTCAAACCTCACATTTTTACTTCCTATGTGTAATTCTTTACATTTACTGACATTAAACTTCATCTGCCACAAATCTGCCCAAGCCTGTATGCTGTCCAAGTCCTTCTGTGATGATATAACGGATTCCAAATTATCTGCTAATCCACCTATCTTGGTATCATCTGCAAACTTAACCAGCTTGTTCTTTATATTCCTATCTAAATCATTTATTTACATTAAAAATAGCAGCGGCCCCAGCACTGCCCTCTGCTGGTCACCACTCTTAACATCAGCCAATTCAGATGAGGGTCCTCACACCTCACCCTCTCCTTCATGTTTCTGAGCCAATTCTGCACCCATCTACATGCCACACCCTGACTTGCCACTTCTTTTAGTTTTAAAGCCACTGTCTCGATCCACTGGACTAATTCTCTTCATGATTTCAAAACACTTCAGTCAGGTCTCCTCTTAATCTTCTTTTTCTTAAACTGTAAAGGCTCAGCTCTTTTAATCTTTCCTCATAACACATCCCCTGTAGCCCTGTAATCACCCTAGTCGCTCTTCTCTGGACCTTTTCTTGTGCTGCTATGTCTTTATGGAGACCAAAACTTCACCCAGGACTCCAGATGAGGCCTCACCAGTGTGTTATAAAGCTTGAGCTGAACCTCCTGTGACTTGTACTCCACACATCAAGGCGCTATATAACCTGACATTCTGTTAGTCTTCTTAATGGCTTCTCAACACTGTCTGATAGTTGATGGCGTCGAGTCCACTATGACTCCTAAATCCTACTCATAAGGACCTCCTATTGTGTATTCAAACCTCACATTTTCACTTCCTATGTGTAAAACTTGATATTGGCTGACATTAAATTTCAAGAGGAGGGATGACAGCATGTACTGATACAGCACATTGCTACACTCACCACATGACATACCACCCAAGGATCCCAAAGTGCAGCCGGGCTCCACATTAGCTTAAATGGAATGGCACAGTGTGGGGTGCTTTACAGGGGCTGGAGTGCCAATCCTGCCACCAACTCCCAAAGTTTTCCTGCAAGTTAGAGGGCCTGCTTGCAGGTTAATGTCATATCCAGGACCGAGCAACTGCAGGTTTAAGGGGCCCAATGGAGTGGAATCACTTCTGGCACTTATGGGATTCGAACCAACAACTTTGTGACTGCAGGCGTAGATCCCTCTGCCCACGCCTGTCTTCTGTCCAAGTCCAATTGGAATGATTTAATGGATTCCAAATTATCTGTCAATCCACCTATTTTGGTATCATCTGCAAACTTAACCAGCTTGTTCCTTATATTCCTATCAAAATTTACTCTCCATATACAGTGGAACCTCGGTTTGCGAGCATAATTCATTCGAGAAACGTGCTCGCAGTCCAAAGCACTCGTATATCAAAGTGAATTTCCCCATAAGAAATAATGGAAAAATATTTGTTCCACAACCCAAAACTATTCATATGAAAATGAATAATACAAAATATAAAGTAAAAATACATAAAACAAATTAACCTGCACTTTACCTTTGAAAAGAATCATGGCTGGTGTGAGTGAATTTCTAAACTCTTGTGGGATTCCACCCAACGGGATGACACGCGGAAGAGCGTCCCAAAGCAATCGCAGTCTCCCAGCGCTGTAGCAGAGACACACACACACACTGGGACACACACACACATACGCGCGCGAGACACACATACACACGCGCACGCGAGAGAGAGACACACACACACAAACACCCCTGCACACGCGAGAAGTACCATCAGCTCAGTTGTGATCACATGACGCTCAGCAGACAAATTGTATACGTACTACTCATATTGCAAGACATCGCTCGTTTATCAAGTCAAAATTTATTAAAAATTTTAGCTCGTCTTGCAAAACACTTGTAAACCAAGTTACTCGCAAACCGAGGTTTTATGTCACGTTTTAAATCAGGCTTATTTTAAAACCTACAAATATACGTTTGGCGTCATTCTTTTCAGAATTTATCGAACTTTATTGTGATGTTCGATTTACAGATACTTATTCCATTTTTAAATTATGGATTAAAAAAATATCAAGCACTCACGTCCCGCGAGACGAGACTTTGTGCCAACAGATTTAACTACGCCAGTGCTGGAAATAAAAGACAAAGAGTAGGACAGCTGGTGTACAGGCTTTTAAATGTTTGAAGCGCCGCGCGAGATGCAGATCACACGGTACAGCAGCTTGAGCAAAGAGGAGGTAAAAAAAACTGTATTCGCTTCCCATTGTTTCACTGTTTAAGAGAAGGTTTCGAAGGAGCGACTGTGTCTCCTTGGGGTGCGTTCATCCCCCCTCTTTACAATGCGAGTGGCAGAAACGCAAAGTGGCTGGTGCGTAGTGTTGGTCACGGGGGTTGGCGAGCACGGGGTAAACCCCTAGTCATTCAGTCAGTCAGTCATTTTGCAACCCCCTATATCCTAACACAGGGTCATTGGGGTCTGCTGGAGCCAATCCCAGCCAGCACAGGGGCAAGGCAGGAACAAATCCCAGGTAGGGCGCCAGCCCACCGGAGGGCAAACACACCTGGAGGAAAAACATGCAGACACAGGGAGAACATGCAAACTCCATGCAGGGAGGACCCGGGAAACAACCCTGGTCTCCTTACTGCGAGGCAGCAACGCTGCCACTGTGCCACCGTGCTGCCCCAAGTTATTTATATACAGTATATTAAAAATAGCAGCAGCCCCTGCACTGACCCCTGCTGGTCACCATTCTTAACATGACCCAGTTTTGACTCCTCTCCTTCCTGTGCCTGAGCCAATTCAGCACCCACCTACACACCACACCCTGAACTCCCACTTCTTTTAGTCTGATGCCCACCCTCTCATATGGCACCTCATCAAATGCTTTCTGAATGTCGACTCAGTAATCATATCCTTTTGTTGCTTCCTCACAGAATTAAATCGTTGATGTTTCATTTTAAATAAAAAAAAATAAATAAAAAATGGGAAAAATCATAGTTTTCTGCTCTTGTAAGTCCCTTTGGGCAAAATTGAATAAAAAAGAATGTATGGAAGTATACTCATGCCAATGTGTTAATTACATTGAAATGCAATACCATAAGCATGTTGGCTATTTAATTTTGGCCCAGTTTTATTGTGCCTTAATCAAAAAGCTCTGCAAACCAAAGCATAGCAGCACCCCAGTTCTCTGAAACACTGCATATATTTCACCACGAAGGGCCTCATCTGTAGTGGACATCGATGGCTGCCCCGCTCCTTTTATGTGCTTAATGTTTGCTCAGCCATTTCTGAACTTCTCAATCCCTTCACTAAAACTCCACGATGGTGGAACTCTGTCTCCAAATTGTGCAGAAAACCTTTTATAGATTTTGGTCTTGGAACAGTTTATTTGAAATGAACTGTAACTAAACATTAGATGCCAGAATAGCTATGGAATGGCAGAAGATTAAGTCAGCCAGCGAGTGTCATAGCAGTTATATACCAACATCTGAGGATAAATCACAAGGTGAACAGAGGATGCTTGCTGTAGATAGACAGACAGACAGACAGACAGAGAGACAGACAGAGAGACAGACAGACAGAGAGACAGATAGATAGATAGACAGATAGATAGATAGATAGATAGAAGTGAAAGGCAATATATAAAAGAGAGATAGATAGATATGAAAGGCACTATATAACAGATAGATAGATAGATAGATAGATAGATAGATAGATAGATAGATAGATAGATAGATATGAAAGGCACTATATAACAGATAGATAGATAGATAGATAGATATGAAGGCACTAAATGATAGATAGATAGATATGAAAGGCACTATATAATAGATAGATAGATAGATAGATAGATAGATAGATAGATAGATAGATATGAAAGGCACCAAATAATAGATAGATAGATAGATAGATAGATAGATAGATAGATAGATAGATAGATAGATAGATAGATAGATAGATAGATAGATAGATATCAAAAAAACGAGTCCCCTAAGCACAGGACAAATGACAGAATATTCTATCTGGACCAACAAGTCCTGTTCCAAACTGGTTCTGTCCACTAGCAGCACCATCTTGCCAGGCGTCTAAAGTACAGCATGCCAGTGGGACGGCACATGGGACACGAATCGACCAATGCCTTAAGAGCACAGAAAACCCGCAAAGTTGTCCCTGACTAGGTGTAAATGATTTAACCATCTGGCAACAGTCGCTTCCAGATGTATGATGTGCAACACGCCAAGAGAGGAACTGTTTTCCGGAAACTTCAAAGATAATCTGACTTGACAAGAGTGGCCTGCTCGGTCACCTCATCTGGCCTGATATGAGAAATCTCAGGGTTGATAAGCAACAAGCTGTCTGCAGGAGGCTTCCAGCCATTGGCAAATGTGCAGAAATCTCCTCTAAATGGGGGTTGAATGTTTGCAGCACCCTGGAGACTCGAGCTTACATTCCGCCGACTTCAGGCTGGGTGCCTGCTGCACTTAATAAACTTGTTAGATTTTACTAGGCGCACAATTTCTTTTCTTTCTCTTACCAATTCTTATTAAAGAAGCTGATAAATGACAGCATATGGGTGGAGGGGCGAATCGAAGTCTTCCAGCATTCCGGCGTCTTGTAAATTTTTCAGATTTTAGAGATGTTATTTTAAGCTGACATTACAAAACTGCGATGCCACTATAGCCTTGTAATATGCTTCATGAATACCGTAAATTGTTCTAATCCATTCCTGGCTATCTTGCCAACTACTACAGCGACAGATGATTACAGCACCTGATTCTAATGATGCTCACACAAGAGAATACGCAGTACTTGGAGTCTAAATGCCACCAGCTGTTAGGCAGTTGCCGTGAATTAATTGGATCCAGACGAGAAAAAAGACACCCTTGAACAATATATAGAGTCATAAAAAATGCAGATCCCATAATATAATTAATAGAGCTAATGGTAAAAATTCTTTTAAATGGCACAGTGTAAGTAATTAGTCTTTACATTTTATGTATAAAGAGCCACAAATACAAGTTATAATAAAATTCATTGAGTCTACAATATTCTCGGGTCCATCTGTACTGAAGATCATTTCAACACGGCACATTCTGCTTAATAAAGTGCACTTTGTCATAAAATACTTTAGGAATGTTATACGCACATTTCTCTTCATACTGAGTTAAACAGGCCATGTGGGTAACCCCACTACCAGACCTTAAAGTTAATCAGGCAACACTCCAGATCAAAAAACTTTCAAAATCTTCAATCCGCACCCCCACAAACCCAAATCCTAACCTTAACCAGATAATAGACCTCCAGGACCCTAAACCTAAGATCAACCCCCCAAATCCAAACCTTAAACTTAAAATGGACCTCCAAAACCCTGAAATTAAAGAATAAACCTCAGGACCTTAAACGTAATATCAAACCCACCCCACCAACCCAAATTCGAAACTTATAACAGACCTCCTAAATGTATAAAATCAGTGAATATACCCCAAACAAGAGAGCCCCCCAGGACCTTAAATCTAATTACAAACCCTTCCCACTAACCCAAACCCTAAACTTAAAATAAACCTTCAAAACTCTAAAATGAATTCGCAGCCTAAATGTAAAGACTCCACCCCTGAACTCGGACGCCATAGACCAATCTAATGACCCCTCACAACCCAAAACAGAAACCCTGCAAAATTATAAGAGAGAAAACAGGCTGCGAGAAATGTGATGCAAAAGTTACAAAAAAACTTCATAAACACGAGGAGACGTCGGTAAGAAAAAATCCCAAAAAAATTGTGGTAATGGCTTGTGCCTTTCTGGGCCCCCAATGAGACCAAAAACAAATGGCTCAAATTGTAACGATGTGGATGGAGCGCATGGGAAGCCAGTTCTTTCCCTAAACCCTAACCCTAAGTGAATGTCAAGCCTGAAGAAAGCCACAGAGATGAAACACTGCGTGTGTCTCTTACCTTCTTCGTCTTTTCGGCTTGGGAACAAACTTGACCTTAATCAGCTGTGCTCTCATGACATCTGTCCATTAGACCATTCCTTCCATGGACTAACAATGAAATTTGGTACACTTTCTCTTCAACAAAATGTCGCTAAAATATCTCAAATATTTAATTTTCAAAACTCCCATTTAAAAGGCAATGGTGAATTATAAAAGTCATTCCTCTTAAAACAGATAAACATTCTGAATGTTATGTGAGAGCCAGGGTTTGTTTCTTGGCTTGTATTTCTTTTTCTATTGTTTTTTTTATTATTTTTGTCTTTTTACATCATTTTTGTTTGTAAATATTGCCTAACAAGGGAAATACTCGAACGCACGGTCCTAAAATAAAATGCATTGCTTCCATTTGTTTCCATGATGGTAAGCAGATGTCGTCATTCTTTTTCTTTCTGTCATATCAAT
This sequence comes from Polypterus senegalus, assembly GCF_016835505.1. Taxonomy (NCBI): domain Eukaryota; kingdom Metazoa; phylum Chordata; class Cladistia; order Polypteriformes; family Polypteridae; genus Polypterus; species Polypterus senegalus. The sequence goes on from NC_053159.1 coordinate 181,165,223, forward strand.
TGGTCGATGTTTAATAAAGGTAGATGCTTGATGACCAGTGTACACAATGCTTACAATGAACAAACAGTATGTGCACCATGTCCTGGGGGGGTTTACAATAGATGAGCTAATGGGGACTGTGTTTTTATTACAATAAACTTTTCTGCCCACCAGTTCGCCGCAACCTTAGCTTTTATAAACTTGAAAGACATATCGGGCTCTATATATATCTATATATATATAAATAAAACTGTTATTGGTAGTTTGGCCTGCAAAAGGACAGGATAGGATAAGATGAATCAGTTTGGTCCAGGAAAGTGCGATTGCAGGCCAAACTAGTTTAGACTAGAACAAACCAGTTTGTCCTGAGAGCTCTGCATTGATTTCAGGATAATCCAGTTTGGACCAAGTTCATCTTATTGCACTTTGGACAAGCTGACTTGGCCTATTCTAAACTAGTTTGTCCTAACAAAGGGTTTTGCCGGTAACACACACACACATATACTGTATATATATATATATATATATAATATGCATATCATATGCAGGAAAGCCAAGAAGATTCATGGCGATTTGCTGAAAAAAAATCCTTCTTCGATTTGCGAAGGTGAGGAATTTAAAGCCAGTAGAGGATGGTTTGAAAAGCTTCACAAGAGAAGTGGCATTTAATTTTTTTTCCCTGTGCTTAAAACTCATAAAAAAAGTGTTTACAGCAAGCGGTTTGTAAGGCTATAGCGCAAACTCTTACAATGTTAGTTTTCTCTGTTGTTCATGGTTTTCTCAGTGTTATTCAATGTTTTTATATTTAGTTTACTATTACACTGTGTATTCTATGGTATAATTAGCTATTTTTGGGCTTAAAAAACTTAAGAAAATCTATATTTACATACAGTTTGTACGGTCTGGAACGGATTAATTGTATTTTCATACAATCTTAGGGGAAATTATGTTTGGGTTGCGACCAAATCGGGTCGCATCCAGATTTTTGGAACAAATTACGGTCATGACCAGAGGAACCACTGTGTATATATATATATATATATATATATATATATATATATATATATATATATATATATATATATATACTAGCGACTGGGAGCCAATGGAATTGGGCTACAAACTCTACGTTTGTGAAATTCATACTTTCTCTGCAAACAATTATTTGTTTTTTTAAGTCCTTGAAATGATTTTGTTATCATGGCACTGATTTCTGCTTAAAATAGACCTTTCTGGCCGATGTAATGAAGAGCTTCCTGTTTAAACGCGGCTGTGAGACGTAAAGAATTTCCCCTTGGGATTAATAAAGTATCTCTCTTTCTATCTATCTATCTATCTATCTATCTATCTATCTATCTATCTATCTATCTATCTATCTATCTATCTATCTATCTATCTATCTATCTATCTATCTAAAGGGTTTAAGTCAGTCAACGATGTTAGTCCTGGAAAGTACGCCCCACCAAACCAACGTTCCAAAAAGCAACCGAACTTACTGTTATCTGCTCGAACCAACACCGACTTACTATACTCGGCCATCCAGCGGCGTCACTGAAGCATTTGAACATTCTTAGCCAATCATGCAATACTGCGTCCGCATTTGGCACGTTATGTTCTAACTACAGAGGCAGAGTCCCATTGCATAGTACTAACTTGTATTAAGTCGAGGTACTAACGCAAACACCATACATACGGGGTATTGATGTGAACACCATAGATACGGATAGTATCAAATTATATAGAATGATATATATATATATATATATATATATATATATATATATATATATATATATATATATATATACCAGCCATCCCCCATGGCTTCACCCGCGTATTAGTGAAACAGGACAGTGAGGAGGCTCGGCCCAGCTCTCTACTCCTGATGTCACTCTTCCCTGTCTCCTTGGCCCGCAGCCTCTGTCTCCGATTAGCGCGAATATATCGCTCCTGCAAGTGAACTATGATTCTTAATGCAATGAGAGAAGTCGCAAAATCAACCGGAATGTTCAAGCAAATTATAGAAAAAAAAAGATCTTAATCCGTTAAGTAATTCTCTCGTTCGCTAAGTGGAGTTAAGGTTACGCCCTGAGGCAGACGTGTGAGTAAGGAAGGACCCCGCAGACCGCTGAGTCTCTCTCGAATTCGTGCTAATAAATGGGTATTGCAAACGAACTATGATACTTAGTGCGATGAGAAAATCGCAGGATTAACCGGAATGTTTGAGCAAATTCTAGAAAAAACCCGATCTAAATCAGTTACGTAGTTCTCTCGTGAAAAGCAGACAGACATACAAACGGGTCTAAAAAATTAAAAGAAATTTTGCACTTGGACCACGAAATTTTTAAAAACGTTTCTTAGCGAGCACCAATGGGCCAAGGGTAACCTACATTCCAAATTTCAAGTCCCAAGTCTTCATGGTTTGGGAGATTTCGTGATGAGTGAGTCAGCTTATATATACAGTATATGGCTTATATATATATATATATATATATACACACACACACACAGAGGCTTAATGTTGTCAAGTATATACAAGAAGGCGACAATGTCCAGCGAAGAAAGGCAAGTGGCCGACATAAGATAGTGACTGTGTGGTGTACATTTGTGCGTCCAGGGGGAGTCACGTCTTCTATCATCCACATCAGGGCTGAGATGTTAAATGACCAATGAGAAAAGACTACAAGACACATAAATAAAGGGGGCTGAGAAGCATATGTGGTAAACAGATATTTATAAATCCACGACACGATCAAAGGAGATGACTTACCATTGTACCATTAAGCCCATTTTAATAAATGGGTGCTTGCCAAGGCTGGTATACAATAAAAGACAATTTCGTCACTCTCCATCCACTAATTTTGATGGGGGTAAGACTAACATGCTCATTTAAACAGTCCAGACCAGCCTATTCTTTGCAACAATTTCCTTTTTTATTTATTTTTTTTATTTTTCAGGTGATCCCATGTTAGCTGATATATATAATCCCCCCAGCATGTGCTGAGTCCTATCCCAGTATTCCTATGGGAGATGGAAAGACAGCATCCTCCCTACATGTCTCCTCCACAGTGCTAACACATCATTACGGTCCTCCTATCAGACGGTGAGCCCATTAACTCAGAAAGTCATTTTCGGCGGCTCAAACAGGAACATTAACATCTAGCTATGTCAGTCTCCTGCTAATTTTCCTCTCTGCTCTAAACATGAATATTCATGTTTGTCTGAGGCTACTGGATGGACATATGTTCATTTAAAATGCTCACTCATATGCACAATTAACTGCAGTTTGTGAAGAACAGTCTCAGAAGCTGTATAAAAGCTGTCCCTCAATGGGACGTAGCAGAGGGGCTATCACGGTGTTCTGGCCCTGTAAGACCAATATTAGGCCTGAGGTTGCAGAGATGCTAGCAGTCAGTTGGAACAGCTTTAGCCTGAAGTTTTTGGTCCAAATGGAGACCACCACCTGACTTGAATGTATTAACAAGAGGACCAGAAGAATCCGTGAACTACTCACACGCCGGAGTTTAAAAGGTCCTTTTGGTCACTGGGACGCCTTAGGTTGCCCTCAGCTGGCGTGTCCCTCTCAAACCCGGGTTAGATGACAGTCATGAGCCGGGCAATGAGGACTGAGAACAAGCAAGAAATGATGCAACGTGTTGGGTGCTTTTTTTAACAAACCAAAGTGCATAAAGCAAAGTGCAGTACAGGTTGTTAATCCATTAAAAGTAAATAAAAAGGATAATCTCAACATGGAGGTTAAAAACGTTCAATAAATAGATAAACAATAAATAAACCAAATAAAAAATCGAGGTTAAAATTACTAGCAGAATCCATCCATTAAAAACAATGACGAGCCACAGTTCTTTTCTCTCTAAAAACTACGTCACTGCTGCTCATCCGACCAGGTCTGCTCAGACAGCAGAGATGCCCACCAACAGGCAGAGTCATCCATTATAATAGGCACGAGTTCCTGCCAGCACCCTGTTTTTTGTTTTGTTAAAACAAATATGGGGAAAATACTATAGTGTTTTGACCGGGGGCCATGAAAAGAACTTATTCCAACCAGGGAACTATCGCTCCCAAGAGGAAAACAGATGGGTAAAGAAACCTAACAGCCCTAAACCAATAGAACGGAGTAATATAATAACAACATTGGGTTCTCAAAATATTTCAAAAGTTAAAAGAACTGTAGAAGTTTCCCCTACATGACGCTACAAACTGGCCAGGGTTAGGGTTAGGGTTAAGTGAATTTGATATCTGAGAAACATTTGCTTGAATAGTTAGTGATGTCAGCGCATAGGTAGGAGAGTTTGAACATCCATATGGTGTTTTCCTAGGGAATAATTAAAAAAAATAAAATAAAATAGGAAACTGTCAAGGACATCTTGGAATCCCACCAACCAGCTGAGAAATAAGGCTAGAGGGACACAACACACCCAGGCCATCATCCTTCATTTGACCCATTAATATCAGAAAAGCTGTAAAAGGCTATCAGATCCCAGACTAACAGACTGAGGAACTCATTTTTTCCAAGAGCTGCGTTGTCCATCTCGCCTTTCCTGCCTCAAAGACTGCCAGACACACCCTTCAGTTCCCTGGACAGCTCACACTAACACACACACACACACACACACGCACGCACACACACTGAGGCAAACATACACAAACGTGTGGCAGTGCTTGGGCAGCTGCTATTTGTAATTTATATAAATTATATTGTATTATATTATTATATTGGATAGGAATATAAATAATGGTTAAGTTGGCAGGTGATACCAAGCTATGTGGACAGGCAGATAATCTTCAATCTATTGAATCGTCACAGAGGGACTTGGACAGCAAACAGGCTTGGTCACATTTGTGGTAAATGAAATGTAATCAAAGTAAATGTAAAGTATTACAGTACATGTAGGAAGTAAATATTTTAGGGTTGAATACACAATGGGAGGTCTGAAATTTGACAGCCCTTGACCCTCTGCAGTTCGCATACCAGGAGAAGGTGGGAGCGGAGGATGCCATCATCTATATGCTTCATCGATCCCTCTCCCACCTGGACAGAGGCAGTGGTGCTGTAAGAATTATGTTTTTGGACTTCTCTAGCGCCTTCAACACCATCCAACCTCTGCTCCTTAGAGACAAGCTGACTGAGATGGGAGTAGACTCACACCTTGTGGCATGGATTGTGGACTATCTTACAGACAGACCTCAATATGTGCGTCTTGGGAACTGCAGGTCTGACATTGTGTTTAGCAATACAGGGGCGCTGCAGGGGACCGTACTTTCTCCGGTCCTGTTCAATCTATATAAATCAGACTTCCAATATGACTCGGAGTCCTGCCACGTGCAAAAGTTCACTGATGACACTGCTATTGTGGGCTGCATCAGGAGTGGGCAGGAGGAGGAGTACAGATAGTTAATCAAAGACTTTGTTAAATGGTGCAACTCAAACCACTTACACCTTAACACCAGCAAGACCAAGGAGCTGGTGGTGGATTTTAGGAGGCCCAGGCCCCTCATGGACCCCGTGATCATCAGAGGTGACTGTGCAGAGGGTGCAGACCTTTAAATATCTGGGAGAACAGCGGGATGACAAATTGGACTGGACTGCCAATACTGATGCTCTATGTAAGAAAGCTCAGAGCAGACTATACTTTCTGAGAAGGTTGGCATCCTTCAACATCTGCAATAAGATGCTGCAGATGTTCTACCAGACGGTTGTGGCGAGTGCCCTCTTCTACACGGTGGTGTGCTGGGGTGGCAGCATAAAGATGAAAAGACGCCTCACACCTGGACAAACTTGTTAAGAAGGCAGGCTCTATTGTAGGATTAAAGTTGGACAGTTTAACATCTGTGGCAGAGCGACGGGCATTAAGCAAACTCCTGTCAATCATGAAGAATCCACTGCATCCACTGAACAGGATCATCTCCAGGCAGAGGAGCAGCTTCAGCGACAGACTGCTGTCACCGTCCTGCTCCACTGACAGACTGAGGAGATCGTTCCTCCCCCACACTATGCGACTCTTCAATTCCACCCGGGGGAGTAAATGCGAACATTAATTTTATTTTAATTCTTTTCATTTTATTACTATTTAATTTAATATTGTTTCTTTGTATCAGTATACTGCTGCTGGATTATGTGAATTTCCCCTTGGGATTAATAAAGTATCTATCTATCTATCTATCTATCTATCTATCTATCTATCTATCTATCTATCTATCTATCTATCTATCTATCTATCTATCTATCTATCTATCTATCTATCTATCTATCTATCTATCTATCTATCTATCTATCTATCTATCTATCTAAGAAGGATTTAGAAGTCGTAGTAGACTCAATACAATCAATTGCCAGACAGTGTTCAGAAGCCATTAAGAAGGCAAACAGAATGCCAGGTTATATAGCGCCTTGATGTGTGGAGTACAAGTCACAGGAGGTGCTGCTCTGCTTTATAACACACTGGTGAGGCCTCATCTGGAGTCCTGTGTGCAGTTTGGGTCTTCAGGCTACAAAAATGACATAACAGCACAAGAGAAGGTCCAGAGAAGAGCGACTAGGCTGATTCAGGGCTACAGGGGATGAGTTATGAGGGAAGATTAAAAGAGCTGAGCCTTTACAGTTTAAGGAAAAGAAGATGAAGAGGAGACCTGACTAAAGTGTTTAAAATGATGAAGGAAATTAGTGCAGTGGATCGAGATGGCGACTTTCAAATGAGATCATCAAGAACACGGGGACACAGTTGGAAACTTGTTAAGGGGAAATTTCACACAAACATTAGGAAGTTTTTCTTTACACAGAGAACCACAGACACATGGAATAAGTGACCAAGTAGTGTGGTGGCCAATCACCTTCAAAACTCAACTTGATGTTGCTTTGGAGGATTTAAGCGCATACGACTGGTGAGCTTTCTTGGGCTGAGCGGCCTGTTGGCATTTAAATTGTTATAACGTTCTAAAATACATTTATGTATTCACACAATTCCACTTACACGGACTGATACTGTACATTGTTATTGACAAAGATGCGGCTATTTAAGCAAATACTGTTTATTGATCATATTAACTATGGGCACATCATAATCACTGCAAATTGCAAACATGCTGCTTTTTATAAAATACTGTATCTACAAGTACCTTTATACTGTATACAATAAGTATCTTTATAATACATAATGCTAGTTACACATTATACATACTGTATATATATATATATGTCACTCTTTTCTTACTGTAACCTCAGTGTAATTGTTTGTAATGCTTATGTCGATTTCTATGTCTATTTTTTACATGTACTTGCCTGTAAAAATGGAGAAGTCAACTAAATTTTGTTGTACAGAAGTATAAAGACAATAAAGTGCTCGCTCCTTTCGTCTCTTGTAAGGTCAGAGTTTGCTGTGTTTAAATTTTTTCTATATTTTCACTGCAGTTTGAAGGGTCTTGATTTGCTGTTTAATTATTATGGTGATGCTTTGTCATTTCAGATTGTTGTTGCTTTTCATGAACGTCGCCATGTCGTTCACTGAAACTGTGCTGTTGTTGTAAACGGGGCTATGTTAACACAGAATGCTCCATTCTGTTTCGGCGGAGGTGTGATTAGCAAAAAAAGAGATCTAGAATGAAACCTTTTCAGATTCCCACCACTCTCCTGACATCCAAATCTGTCCCATCCCATTCAGACCAGTCCTCTCTCCTGTCCTTTGGGCCACTTGTTTCGATGTACAGAACACCAGCAGTAATAAACGCGCACAAACCAACAGTTCTGATCTTTTGTTTCCTGTTTCTCTGCCTTGAGCTCACGGGCTTATGAATTTGGAGATGTTCAACACTGAGCTGCAGCCTGCAACTGGATTTAAATGGGATGACTGGTTTGGCCATTCAAGAATTTTCCATTTTTTAGCTTTGAAAAACTGGAATTTGGGCAGGCAAGATGTTTGTGGCTAACTAGTGGTTTGCATCTTGCAGTGTGGTCTCTGTATTTCTGTTCATGAAGTCTTCTGCTGATAGTCGTCTCTCACACGTCCACTTCGGCCACCTGGAGACTGTTTCTGATCTGTAGGACAGTATGTTTGGACCCTCAGCTTGTTGTAGGATGAAGCGCTGTCCACGGAGTTTGAAGACATTTACTGAACTTGAGCAGATCAGATGTTTCTACACACCTCAGACTTCATTGTGCTGTCAGCAGTTCCATCATCAATGAAGAGAAGTGTGCCAGTCAGGACCTGTGGCAGCCATAATACCCCCAGCACCGCCATGTTTAACAGATGAGGTGGTCTGCTTTGGACCTCTGGCAGTTCCTCTTTGTCTCCACACTTTGCTCTCACAATCACTCTGATGAGGTTCATCTTTGTCTTGTCTGCCCACAAGATCTTTTCCCAGAATTCTGCAGGCTCTTTGAAGACCTTTTTCACAAACTGTAATCTGGCTGTCCTGCTTTTGTGGTTTGCATCTCACAGTTCTGTTCATAAAATCTTCTGCTGGCAGTCATCACAAACGCATCGGCCCCCTGAAGACTTTTTGTGATCTGTCAGACAGGCATTGGGGGCTTTATCTTTACCATAGTGAGGATTCTCCTGTCATCAGAAGTGGAGGTCTTCCTTGGCCCACCAAGTACCTTTGTGATTACTGAGCCCATCAGTGCGTTCTTTCTTCTTCATGATATTCCAGAGAGTGGATTCTGGTCATGCTAAGGTTTTACTGATGTCTCCAATGGTTTTCTTCTTCTTTTTCAGCCATTAGAAGGAAGCTTCACAAATTAGGTCTACTTGAGAGGTGTGCCAGGAGAAAACCAGAAAGAACATCAAGGTAAGACTAAAGTTTGCCCCTGAACACCTAAACAAAGACCAGCACTTCTATAGCAATGTCCTCTGGAGAGGCATAGACAGAATTACTTGGCCACGGTGCTAGAAGACATGTTTGGTGAAACCCTAAGACAGCACTTGACCAGAGGAACCTGACCTCAGCTGTACAGCATGTTGGTGGAAATGTTATGGCTTGGGGCTGCTTTGCTGCATGGGGGGCTTGTGCAGCTCACCATCAGAGAATTCACTAGGAACTCTTTATTGTACCAGGGAGGGTGCTTGAAGATAAATGTGGGGCCACCTGTCAGGAGACAGAAGCTCAACTGAAAGTGGACATTACAACAAGACAATGACCCAAACCTACTGGTAAATCTACCAAGGAATGATTGAAAATAAAGAAAATGGAAGGTTCTGGAATGGCCACGTTAAAGCCAAGGTGCTCCTGGGGTTTTGAAACGGGCAGGACACTCCTTAGACATCACACAGCTGAAAGAATTCTGCATGGAGGAGTGGCAAGAACGTTCTGCCAGTCAAAGTCAGAGACCGCTAGACAGTTTGAGGGAATGTTAACCTGAGGGGGCAACACCAGTAACTACAACCAAGGGGGTGGACTTCTTTTTTCCACAAACGGAAATGGCATATAGCACAGCCGGAAGGACTCTGGATGGAGGAGTGGGAAAAACTTTCATGTCAGCGACTGCAAGACAGTGAGAAGGAACGCTAACATTGATGAGGCTCGTATCAGAGCCAAGGCGGGGGGGTTTAACTTTTCTCACTGACAGAAATGGCACATCTGTCCATTTTTCATACAATACATTATTGGAAAGTCATCCATCCATCCATCCATTATCCAACCCACTATATCCTAACTACAGGGTCACGGGGGTCTGCTGGAGCCAATCTCAGCCAACACAGGGCGTAAGGCAGGAAACAAACCCCGGGCAGGGTGCCAGCCCACCGCAGGGCGTGCACACACAGACACACACACCAGGGACAATTTAGGATCGCCAGTGCACCTAACCTGCATGTCTTTGGACTGTGGGAGGAAACCGGAACACCCGGAGGAAACCCACACAGACACGGGGAGAACATGCAAACTCCACGCATTGAAGACCCGGGAAGCAAACCCAGGTCTCTTAACTGCAAGGCAGCAGTGCTACCCACTGTGCAACCGTGCTGCCCTATTGGAAAGTCAAATATTCATAATTTTGTATTCAGTTATATCACCTTTGCACAGTATCTATAGATTGTGGCAGATGGCTCGGCCTTGCACCTGGCCGGGACACTCCGACAATGGAAGGAGTGGGCGAAAGAGTATTTTTAGGACAGTTTCACCCCCCACACCAATAGAGGGCAGCCTCCTCGGCTTACAGCGGGGCCACAAGTTTGTAGCATGGAAGCTCAACTTTGCTGGGGCCTGTGGCCACCACCAGGGGGTGCCTGGACATTTACAGGACCCTGGTGTGGCTGAAGTGCTGCCAGAAGAAGGTCGTTGGGCACCCAGAGTCCATCCGAGAGCCATATAATAGGGTCGCCACTACTCAACAGCCAGAGTCAGAAGGAAGAAGAACAAAGCCTGTGAGGAGGAGTGGAGGCGAAAATGACTGACTTATACTGTGCTGTTTACTCTGGACCAGAGGTAGCCAACACGGTGCCCGCGGGCACCTGGTCGCCTGCAGGGACCCCGTGAGTTGCCCGCAGGGCATGTTCTAAAAATAGCACTAGACACTATGGAGGTCCATCTAAAAATTGTATTTAATTGTGTTGCTGTTCTTTTTGAATTAATGACACTTGCATTGATTAGGTGGGTAGTCTGCAGTCAAAGTTCAATATCGTGCGCAAGACAACCAAACGGGCGCAGCTACGATGGGGAGCTAGATGCAGTTTTTACCCCCTAAAAATAAAGAAAAACATGGCAGAAAAGCTAAGGAAAATTTCCAATCTCTATATATAATCTTCATTTGGATCTTGATCTTTGTTTGTCCGCGAATGAATTAGAAGAAGCAGCACTAGATGGCAGTAGAGAGGCCGCTAAAACATAGGCATTGCATTAAGAATCTCCTCCAGGCTTATACTACTGAAGACTGTAGCACTCCAGTCACACCTCAAAACACAGACATTCAAACTAAACAAATTGTTGTGCTTTAAATTAACTAAAGAGATCTTCATGTAGATCTTGATCTTTGCTTGTCCGCGAATTCCACGCATGCGTAGACCACCTTCCAGTTTAGTACGTTGTTGTTACTCACGGATGTCAACAATGTGCCAGAATAACGAAAGGGGTGGTGGACAGTGTTACGCTGGTTAGCTCCTGAGGCCTGGTTAGAGAATGAGATTGCCGAAGATAAAAGGTACGTGCCTGCATAACATATGAACGAAAGAAAGACAGTGGGTAAAATGAATGACAACGTAACAGCACGTTCTGGAAATTATTAGTGTTACGTTGTAGCCAGCGAGTGCTGCGCGTCTCACAGTTGTACCGTGGCTTGCTCACGTGTCAGTGAAGTGATCCCTATTTATGCTTTACAGAGACAGGATACCTATGTGTCCCCCTTTTATAACCATTGCTCCGTGTATATTGCCTTACTCTTTGGATTGCCACAAAGCAACCTGCGAGACTGCAGAAAGGTTGAGAAGACATCATGAGAGGAAATGATAGCGTCGTGAAAACGAGACAGACTGTGAATGGACAGAAGCAGAAATGCTCCTACACCACCACATAAATACGATTCGGACAGTGATTCCGAGTAGGCCGTTCCTATCGAATCAATGTCCAAGGGTTTTCTTTTGTAATTTTGTTTCCCTTATAAAAAATCATAATGCTGTGCGATGAAGGGCCCAGTTCACGACTGGCAGCCGCGTTTAAACAGGGAGCCCTTCACAGACAACTTTAACACGCGCAACGTAGTTGTGTGCACATGGCTAGTATATTAATAATATCATTAAAGGTGAACCGTGCAACTTTATGTTATTCAGGAAGTTTTTATCAAACAAGTAGCTCTTCGTATTACTCAGTACCCTTGAAGTAGATCTCAGTTAGAAAAAGGTTGGTGACCCCTGTTCTGGACATTGTGCTCTTGTGTGAAGCAAAGGAAGCCCCCCCATATAAATAAAGATGTGTTGTGTGGGAATTTATGTCTCAGCCTGTCTGTCTCAGGGTTAGGGCCGTCTTAACAGCATTATAGGCCCCCGGGCAAAGCAGTGTACTGGGACCCCCACCTACACAACCACTCAGCAAGTCACAATATACTTAAGATTAGCATGGGGCCCCCGATGCTCGTGGGACCAACGGGCAACTGCCCAGCATGCCCATGCGTTAAGACGGCCCTGGCTATATGTGCCCACGCATTAAGATAATCCTGGCTCTATGCACCCCGGTGGTCTACAAGATGCTTGTTTAAATGAAGATCAAATCTTGATATTTCCACTGATGTTAAAAAAGAAGAAAAACCTTTCCCGGGGTGTACTGTACTTACTTTGCGACGCGAGTGTACGGACGTAGGGCCTGAACGTTCATCCGTCACCCTAATGTACACCATCAGCAGCCCCAACTCTCAAAACACAAGGGGCCTGTTTGCGTTTGACTAATTACGCTAACTCAGACTCTGTCAATCCCACCGTGTCACTTCTTTACTTGGGAATGGGCACATAAAACAGACACAGTGGTGCACGGCAGACTCGGAGAGTGAAAAAACATACGATTGTCAGGCGGCGAGCTATAATTGACTAATTTTCAAACCAATCATTGTCAATATAAGTCACCGGCACATTCCAGAAACTTGTAACTCAGCGCTGAAATGTGGTTCCCCATGTTGTTAAACTGATGGCAGATCAAAGGGCTCTTGAGTTATGGGCTCAACGCTGACAAAATCAATATTCTAAAAGCACCAAGGATGGAGGGCTGCTGGATCTCTGGAATCTTTTAAAATTAAAAAATATTGCTTGTTCTTATAAAACTGCTTACAGTGACTATTTAAAGCTGGCAGCCATTAAGTTTTATCGCAAGCACCTGAGGAACGGCTGCAAAGAGGAGGAAAAATCTTCTTTTTTCTCCTGCACTACTGACAGTAGCAAATTGAAATGGAGTGGCTGCATATGGCAGAAACAATCTACACATTTACAAATCTCCCAAAACATCATTAAATCATAACACCAAAAGATGTGCGTTATATATTATCAGCGCCACCTTATGTATTCTTGGTTCTGCTGTTTATTATACTTTTGTTCTTGGCAGGAAAATCTGTCATTTAGTGAGCCGCAGCAGCTGTGTGGAGAATTGTAAATCAGGCTGGAAATTGTTCTTCAGAAAACTAAGTTAATAAACCCAAACACCTACAGGCTGCGGAGGCCTTGTGCTGTCGGCAACGCATGTAAGCAATGCAATGGGCCACAGTGCCGCCGGATGGATGGCAAGTCGCCGCTGCTTATACAGTGCCCCCCATAATGTTTGGGGCAAAAACCCTCTTCTCTTGGATTTCCCCATCTGTAGCTTAAAATTACAAATCAAACAATTCAGACATCGTGATTAAAGTGCACATTATAGACTTTCATTTAAGGGAATTTACATACTTTTCAGTCGTACAACGCTTTTTCTACACGTCCCCCCATTTCAGGGCACCATAATGTTTGGCACACAGCAATGGCAGGTCTATTAAAGCCGTTGTCATATTTCGTTCTTTGTCGCTTATCCCTCACATGCACTGACTGTCTGAAGACTGAGATTCACAGACATCACCAGGTGCTGAGGGTCTTCTCTGGTGATGTTCTGTCAAGTCTCTCATGCAGCCATCTTCAGCTTCTGCATGTTTCGAGGGGCTTGTCCCCTTAAGTTTTCTCTTCAGCATAAGAAACGCCTGCTCAATTGGATTTAAATCAGATGACTGGTTTGGCCATTCAAGAAGCTTCCATGTTGTAGCTCTGATAAACTCCTGTGTGGCCTCAGTAGTCTGTTTGGCTCATCATCTTGTTGTTGGATGAAGTGCCTTCCAGTGAGTTTGGAGGCCTTTACTGAGCTTGAGCAGATCAGATGTTTCTACACACCTCAGAATTCATTGTGCCACCAGCAGTCACATCATCAATGATGAAAAGATTCTACCACCATCAGAAGTTCTGCAGGAGGGATGTGGCCTGTCGGAAGTTCAGCACACAGTCCATGACATCGATTTCATGTATGAAGAGTAGTGTGACATAGATGTTGATCACAATGCTGCTGGTTAGGCCCCTTCCACCGACTCTGTGACTGAGTGATGTAATTTAAACTGTGTCGTCTGCAGAGCAGTAATCAATAATCAACAGGCACCGAGCTCGTCATTCAATTCAGACTGCAAAACAGACTTCATAGTCAGGTCTGAGCCAGGGATCCTACCCTGGGAGGGGTGCAAATTCATGTTTTTTGTCTCTTTGTTTTTTATGTGCATCACTCTTTACTTCTGGTTTATTCTAAATCACACTCAGTGGCCACTTTATTAGGTACACCTATTCAACTGCTTGTTGATGCAAATATCTAATCAGCCAATCACATGGCAGCAACTCAAAGCATTTCAGCATGTAGACCTTGCCAAGACGACCTGCCGAACTTCAAACCGAGCATCAGAAAGGGGAAGAAAGGTGACTGAAGTGACTTTAAATGTGTCATGGTTGTTGGTGGCAGACGGACTGGTCTGAGTATTTCAGAAACTGCTAATCTATTGGGATTTTTACACACAACCATCGCTAGGGTTTATAGAGTGGTCTGGAAAGGGGAAAATATCCAGTGAGCGGCAGTTCTCTGGGCCTTGTTGATGGCAGAGGTGAGAGGAGAATGGCCAGACTGGTTTGAGCTGACAGAAAGGCAACACGAACTCAAATAAACACTCGTTACAACTGAGGTATGCAGAAGAGGAGGTATGAAGAACATGCAGGTAAGAATTTCACTGAACTCTGTACATGTGACAATAATGACCCAATAAAACTATACAGTGGAACCTCAGGACACGAACGTCTCGGACTACGTACAAATCGGGTTACGACCAAAAAGTTCGCCAAACTTTTGCATGGCGACTACACACTCGGGTGACGAACAAGCCAGTTTCCCTTCCAGTTCGTACGCGGCGATGATTTCCACACGTACACTGTTCTTGGTCAGACGTGCGTACATTCGTTGTGAACTCTTTGTGCTCTATTTCGTGTGCTTTTGCATTAATTTCGCAATTAACCATGGTCTCTAAGCAAGTGATGAGTGGTAGTGTTGGTGAGAAGAAAGGTTCAAAGAAAATTGAAATCGAATTAAAGAAAGAACTTATTGAAAAGTACGAGCGTGTTACTGATCTTGCCCTGCCGAGTACAAGAAGTCAAAATCTACGACTTCGACTATTCTGAAGCAGAAAGAGGCCATTAAAGCAGCTGATGTTGCAAAAGAAGTTACAGTGTTAACCAGGCAGAGGCCTCAAGTGCTGGAAGAGGTGGAAAAACTGTTGCTAGTGTGGCTGAAGGAGAAGCAACTTGCAGGGGACAGCGTAAGTGAGGCGATGTTATGCGAGAAAGCCAGGAAGATTTGTGGCGATTTGCTACAAAACTATCCTTCTACGAGTGGCTAGTTCTTCCTCCTCACTTCCTTCATGCCAGAACTCGACTCATGCAAGGTTAGTTTTCTTGGTTGTTTATGGTTAGTTTTTGTATAAATTAAGGATTTTTCAAATTTTCATTTTTTTCCCTGTGCTTAAAACTCATTTAAAAAAAATGTTTACAGCGAGCAGTTCGTAAGGCTGTAGCGTGAACTCCTGCAATGTTAGTTTTCTCTGTTGTTCATGGTTTTCTCTGTGTTATTCAATGTTTTTACATTTAGTTTACTATTACACTGTGCATTCTATGGTATAATTAGCTATTTTTGCGCTTAAAAATCTTTAGAAATATATATTTACATACAGTTTTTACGGTCCGGAATGGATTAATTATATTTACATACAATCCTATGGGGGAAATTACTTTGGGTTTTGGAATGAATTACGGTCATGACCCGAGATTCCACTGTAGTATAAAGTTAAGTACTGTGATCTTAGCAGCACTCACAGAATTTCAAAAGATCTCTGGCCTCAGAATTAATCTGAATAAAAGTGTACTCTTTCCGGTGAATTCAAGCATATAATATTAGATTAGACACCCTACCTTTTATCATTGCAGAACAGTTTAAATACCGAGGGGTAAACATCACAAGTAAACATAAAGCTCTTTATCAACAAAATTTCGTCGTTTGCATGGAAAAAATTAAACAAGACTTGCATAGATGGTCAACCCTTCATCTCACACTAGCTGGAAGAATTAACACTGTTAAGATGAATATTCTTCCTAAGTTCCTTTTTTTATTTCAAAACATCCCAATATACATTAATAAATCGTTCTTTAAGCAATTAGATTCAACAATAACCTCATTTATTTGGAATTCTAAACATCCATGCATCAAAAGAGCGACCCTACAAAGACAAAAGGCAGAAGGCGGCATGGCTCTACCTAACTTCCAGTTTTATTACTGGGCGGCAAATATACAGTCGATAAGAACCTGGACACAAATAGAAGAACATACACAGGCTTGGACCGCAATAGAAGTAAAATCCTGCAGTACTTCTTTGTATTCCTTGCTCTGCGCTCCAATAAACACACGTTATCGGCAATACACTAATAACCCAATTGTGCTCCACTCACTTAGAATCTGGAACCAATGTAGAAAGCATTTTAAGACGGAGAAGCTTCTATCTGTGGCACCTCTGCAAGAGAACCACCTCTTTCAACCTTCACAAACATATGCAGTTTTAATATCTGGAAAAATTTGGAATTAACTTGCTTAGAGATCTTTATATAGACAACGTCTTTGCATCCTATGAACAATTACATTCCAAATTTAACATTCCAGCTACACATTTCTTTCACTATCTTCAAATCAGGAACTTTGTTAAACAGAACCTTCCAGATTTTCCTCATCTTGCACCCTCATCCATGCTGGAAAAATATTGCTCAATCTCAAGGAATTAGACTCCATCTCTACAATATATAAAATCATTTTACAATCCCTTCCTTTCAAAGATCCAAGAGGACACTGGGAAAAAGATCTCTCAATTAATATATCAGAAAAGGAGTGGAAAGTAGCAATGCAGAGAATTCACTCGAGCTCCATATGCACAAAGCATACAATTATACAACTCAAAATTATATATCGAGCACATCTGTCTCAACTAAAACGCTCCAAAATGTTTCCAGAGTGAGATCCAACCTGCGAACGTTGCAACCAAATCCCAGCCTCAACAGGTCACATGTTCTGGGCCTGCACCAAATTAACATTATTCTGGACAAAAATTTTTAATTACCTCTCAGACAGCCTTGGACTCACAATCCCTCCTAACCCATTAACAGCTGTGTTTGGGGTTCTTCCAGAGGTGCTTAAAGTGGAGAAGGACAAACAAATTGTGATTGCATTCACTACACTGTTGGCACGCAGACTTATTCTGATAAACTGGAAGAACCAAACTCTCCTCTTTAAGTCAGTGGGAAACCGATGTGTTATACTATTTAAAATTGGAAAAAATCAAATACTCAGTTAGAGGATCTGTACAGACTTTTTTCAAAACATGGCAGGATCTAATCAGTAATATTTTAAAATAAGTTCATAAAGCACAGAGAATTTTTTTTTAAATTAGGTATGTTTACAAGCCTTAAATTTAACGTTATTTGGCTTGCTCTCTCTCTCAGGGGTGGGGATCGATCTGTTCTTAACTCAATTTTTCTTTTTGTAAAATCTTGATTGCTTTGTATGGATTGTAATAAAATTAATAAAAATTAAAAAAAAAAAAAAAAGTTAAGTACTGTGATGCAGGACTATCCAAATTTAAAATGTATTTTTTGTTTTCAATGCTAACATCAAGCATTGCCTTAACAATGGCTGTCCTTTTATTTCTTGCTTGAACGCCTTACTGATCCATGATCCTGTCTGGGTCTATAAAAAGCCTACAATATAATATTTGATTGGAGATGAAATGAAGATATCAACACTTCACATGGAGCGCAGACCTCTCTGCCGTGACATTAGGTGTGTTTTCAGGAATCAATGAATTCCTGCATAATGTAGGCCCTGAGCTAGCTGTGGTCCTTGGCCATGTTTGTGTGTTGCGTTCCCATCATACAACAGGCACTGACCCAAACCTGACTTAATTTCCCCTTGGGATTAATAAAGTATCTATCTATCTATCTATCTATCTATCTATCTATCTATCTATCTATCTATCTATCTATCTATCTATCTATCTATCTATCTATCTATCTATCTATCTATCTATCTATCTATCTATCTATCTATCTATCTATCTATCTATCTATCTATCTATCTATCTGTAACCATTATACAAAGCAGTGTGAAGAGCAGTGTGATTGGGAGTTTATGGGGGACCCACTTTATTGCTTCAGAGCGATCACAACTTCACGGAGGAGATTATTGCTTTGATGTGATGCATGATGCAACGCACTAGGGAGGCAGATATGAAGAGTGGCGCAGTGCATAGTGTGGCACAATCTCGAGATCAAGGGGACCCCCACCCCCCCATTGCTTAGAAGCGATTGCGACTTCACGGGAGAGATTATTACTTCGATGCAGTGAATCGACTCCCTCTACAGACATATAAGGCTACAGTGGGGTGCAATATTTCAGATAACACCTGCACAGCAATTCAAAAACAGATGCACTGCAAAGTTAAAATTGCTGCGCTGCTTCCAGGACCGCCAGCAGGAGAGGAGGGCTGAGTGTAAGCAGCAGGTGTTATATCCTAATCAGTCCACTTTGTCCACATGCTGGCAGAAGATGTCAATCAAACCTCGAAATCAGTGATGTTTCACGATCAGGGCTTGCACAGAAATCAATACGAGACCTCACCCTTCTCTAGCAGGGTCCAAATTCCATCCTCTTAAAAAACAGTAATTCACCTTCATGAAACACGGCACCTGTAGCAAGGAACCTAAGAGAACGTGTATATCTGTGGCTCATTCACAGGTGACAATTGCGCACACAATGCTTAATTCTTGTCATATCACAGAACAGTAGCACTAACTAATAAATAATTTACAAATGACGCCAACCTCCCAAGACGCCGATAGCACCAGTTAAGTCGGACAGCGCACATTGCTCAATTTTGGCGAATTGCGACACAGCCTTCCTCTTTGTCGCAGCCCCTGAAATGCCATGTTGCATTTCGGAAGTCCTGCAGTAAAGCAAAAGCAACTATAGTACCAAAAACATTTTAACGAGACTAAAGACATTTTTCAGATCAGTGTGTTTTTTATGACTCTCAAAAAAGTCTCCAAAGAACAGATGGCTGAAGCTCTGTAGCAGATGTTTGTTACCATACATGAAATGTGGATATCTTTATCAAGAGGAATTTAATACTGTCTTAACTGGAGCAGAAGTTCCTCCAAAAATGTTCTTTTGCAGCAGACGTGGATTCTGCCGTGAAAGAGAAAGAATTCGCTCATCAGGGTATTATGAATGTACAACTGGAAACTACCTGAGGATTTTTTAACTCAACAATTCAGTCATATGTTGCAATAAAACCCTGGTCGTTTCCTGTAGAAAGATGAAATATATGTTTGAATGGTGTGAAGGACGGCACACATGGACAGGAAACCCAGCCAGGATGGGACAAGAAATAATATCCAGCTGGGAGACCAGTGTGATGCAAGGACAGAGACAGACAACCTACTCAGGACTGTATACACCCCTAATACACTAGATGGCAGTGTTTCTGGCCTAGGATTTCCATGTGGACACTCGCAGAGCATGCTGGGATCTGTAGTCTCGTGGGGCATCCCTGTTGGGTTCCACAGAGGTCTGCCAGGGGGAGCTGTTGGGATTAGTAATCCCTACTTTGTGGGACTTCCGTTTCACCCAAAGGTCCTCAAAATGGGCTTCCCTTAGCCACTCAAAGATACAAAGAGGCCACTCGTCCTCACCCCGGGGAGTCCGAGCTGGACAACACTTGCCTAGGAGGAGGGAAAGGAGAAGAAGAAAGAGGGGAAGGAAGAGAGAAATCAATAAAAATAATTCTTTCCATTTAAATAGCGCTTTCCTCATTACTTTACATAGTGAGTAGGAAGCCACTTCAGCCATCAGTAATGTGTAGCATCCACCTCGATGATGTGATGTGCAGCCATTTTTGTGCCTGCCAGTAGGCTCACCACACATGAGCTATTAGGTGGTGAAGGGGTGAAAGAGCTAGCCAATTAGAGACAGGGGATCATTAAAGGGGGCCAGAATGACAAGGCTGTGGAGGGCAATTTAGCCTGCGCTTTACGAAGGATTCCACAGGGCTCTTTCATCACCATGGAGAGTCAGGACCTCGGCTTTACATCTCACCCGAAGGACAGCGCCATTTTTACAGCACAGTGTCCCCTTCACTGCATTGGGGTACTGGGATCCACACACAGACCATGAGGTAAGTGCCCCCAGTTGGCCTCACCAACACCACTTCAGTCAGCAACCTAAGCTTTTCCTAGATGGTCTCCCATTCATGTACTGTGTGGTATATGGCCGGCAGGTTATCCCGACCAATACACCCAGTCCGCCAGATGGAGCCCTCCCTGCAACATGGAGGTGCCCTGGATTCCAGCAGGGCCTCATGGACCTTGGAGTTTTAATGCACAGACGTGCTGGATACCATGGGGGCCACCAGGGGACACTGCAGGGAGGCCCAGGGACTTCTATTTGCCTTATAGCCCGGAAGTACTTCCCAGTTGAGGGGACAGAGGAAATGACGTACTTCCGGGCTGAAGAAAAGGAGTTTTCCCGACCTGGAAGTGTTATACGTAAAGTCACATGGACTGAGGGACAAGAAGTATAAAAGGACTGTGGGAGATCTCAACAGTGAGCCGAATTGGGAGGAAGGGTGACTAAGCTGCTGGGAGGTGTGGAGGATTGATTATTGTGTATTGATTATTGTTATTGTAATTCATTTAAGTATAGTGGAGGTGCTTGTGCACATTATTATAATTAATAAAGTCAACATTTTGACTTTTATCTGGTGTGTGGCGTCTGGTCTGAGGGTTCAAGGGGATGGCAGCGCCCCCTATCTGTCGCAACTGGCAGGGTCTGAATGTGCTTAGCTTCAGGACGTCTTCTGAAGTACATGTGGATATGGCTGCTGGTAAAAAAGGAAAAATTGTGCCTGTGCTTGTGCTTACATAATAAATCATTTGTTTGAACCCAGGACTTGTGTTTGTGAGACTGTGTTTGGTGTTGGGGTGCAGCAATGCCCCCTATTGGTCACAATGGGTACAGCTTTACTGTGGTTGACTGCTTTAGGAGTAAAGGATAATACCGTATATCTTCTAGTAGTGGCCGGCTTCTTATTGACGCCCGTTTCCAATAAACGCCGGGTTTGAAGAGATGTTGCGACAAATAGACACCAGTCTCTAATAGTAGCCGGTCTCCTTTAAGCGCCGGTCTGTAGTAAACGCCAGTCTCCAATGACCCACCTCCTTTTTCGTATGCGAATCCTCTTTTCGTACCACCTGGGCTACCGCTCTCCTGCAGTGAATCATACGGTAAGTACCTTTTCGTGTCAAAAATGTTTTGCCGTCGGATGCTATCGAGGAAGCGAGAAAGTCAAAAAGAAATTTCTGTGTGTACATTTTGCCCTTTCGTCTCCACGTCAATCATAACCCCACAGGGAGGGCAGAGGTGGCGGGAAGAACATGAAAGTTTGGAGCTTATTGCATTTCCTTATGATCCGCAGGGGACTTGTCGGGCTGATGAGCGCTTTCGTGCGAAATTCAGACTGGTGCAGGCCAGTGCTGGTGGCATCATTGGCAGAAAGTTGACGTCTACCGTACCTGTTTTTCCTGCTTACGGTAGTACCGTACTGTATACTGCTTTAATAAGACCGTACTGCGGTACTGATAATTTTGTTTAAATCCTGAAATGTTCATCCGGTGTTGTTGCCTACATTTTGTGACCTTAATACGGTACCATACCGTATTTTACTGCCAAATGAATCCCGTTTACCCATCACCATTCCGTCTGCAAGGCGAATAATAGCCAGTCTCCAACAACCGCCGGTCTCTTTTAAACGCTGGGCCATCCGAATAATTTTTTGAATAAACGCCGGGGCTACTATTGGTAGATATACGGTACATGCCATTGTCATTTAAGTGACTTTCTCTGTAATTCTATCAGTTTGTATTGCTGCTTTTTTTCATTTAAAACAAAGTTCTGTTGCCATTTGCGCTACTGACCTCCACACATTGGCAGCAGATTGCAGGTGGAACACTGAAAACCCAAATGACCATGTTAATAAATCGAACGTAAAACAATTTGATAAATGTGAAGCATTTTAGCCTGGACATCAGGACATACACTACTTTTTATGAAGGACGCCCATGGATGTTTTATGACCACAGAGAGTCAGGACCTCGGTTTTACATGTGAAGGATGGCATCATTTTTATAGCACAGTGTCCCAGTCACTGCACTGGGGCATTGGGATCCACACAGAGACCACAAGGTAAGTGCCCCCTGCTGGTCTCACCAACACTTCTTCCAGCAGCAACCCAAGCTTTTCCTGGTTGGTCTGCCATTTATGTACTGGCCGGGCCCAAATACGCTTAGCTCCAGGTGGACAACCTGAAGTGCACGAGGTATGGCAGGAATCCACCTAATTTAAAATGGTCAGTCAGTCAGTCAGTCAGTCAGTCATTTTCCAACCTGCTACATCCTAACACAGGGTCACGGGGGTCTGCTGGAGCCAATCCGAGCCAGCAACGGGCCCCAGGCAGGAACAAACCTCGGGCAGGGTGCCAGCCCACCACAGGGCACACACACACACCATGCACAAACTAGGAACAATTTAGGATCGCCAAAGCACCTAACCTGTATGTCTTTAGACTGTGGGAGGAAACCCACGCAGACATGGAGGGAACATGCAAACTCCACGCAGGGAGGACCCAGGAAGCGAACCAGGGGCTCCTTACTGTGAGGAAGAAGCGCTACCACTGCGCCATCATGCCGCCTACTTTAAAATGGTTCCCAATATTTTTTGTTTTGTCTATGTTTACACAGGGTGGCACAGGGAAATGTGAAATTTTCAATTGACATTCAATCCACAAATAAACACATTGCAAAATAGATTTAATGATGAAAAAGTTATTGTACAAGATATACAATTAATGATGGCATTCACTATTCATTCAATATTCATTTTATGTCTTGAAGGTAACATCATGAAGGTGTTGTCCATTTCTCCACACACATTCTGACAGCCTGTTGTGACAATTCTGCATTGCTCAACGTAACACGTCAAGAGGAATGGCAGCGATTTCCTTTTCAATCCTTGAAAGGACAAGTTGCGGTACACTTGGGTTTTAAGATGTCCCACAGAAAAATAAAAATCACAAATAGTGGGATCTGAGGATCTTGGAAGCCATGGAATGTCACCGTTGCGTGAAATGATGCGTCTTCCACACAATCGCTGAATATCTGCCATCAATTGTCAGGCAGTATGTGAGGCAGTTCCACCTGGGGACTTCTTTTTTAAGGCTGAATCCGTTTCTCTGAAATTACGCGCCCATGTTGTAATCGCAAGAGCAGGCTGGATACGATCATGACATCGCACCTAGTAATGACGTCCAAATTCCCTCTGCGCAGCAGTCACTATCACGATTCTTATAAAAGGATTTCACAGCAAACACTCGTTGCACATCACTCCACTGCTCCATTATAACTAATGGTAAAGGGGTCCTAAACGAGGCTGCATTGGTCCCAAACAACTGCTGACGCCCCAGGGTCGCCAACACACACCTCAAAAATTTCCTGTTCCCTGTGCAACCCTGTATACAATTGTGCTTGAAAGTTTGTGAACCCTTTAGAATTTTCTATATTTCTGCATAAATATGACCTAATAAATCATCAGATTTTCACTCAAGTCCTAAAAGTAGATAAAGAGAAACCAGTTAAACAAATGAGACAAACATATGATACTTGGTCATTTATTTATTAAGGAAAATGATTGAATATTACATATTTGTGAGTGGCAAAAGTATGTGA
The DNA here is from genome assembly GCF_016835505.1 of Polypterus senegalus. Lineage (NCBI taxonomy): Eukaryota > Metazoa > Chordata > Cladistia > Polypteriformes > Polypteridae > Polypterus > Polypterus senegalus. The sequence continues at coordinate 181,189,051 of NC_053159.1, forward strand.
ACCTTTCCTTTCAGTATCTGGTGTGACCCCCCTAAACGTTTCCGGTAACTTCTGATCATTCCTGCACACCGGCTTGGAGGAATTTGAGCCCATTCCTCTGTACAGAACAGCTTCAACTCTGGGATGTTGGTGGGTTTCCTCACATTAACAGCTCACTTCAGGTCCTTCCACAACATTTCCATTGGATTAAGGTCAGGACTTTGACTTGGCCATTTCAGAACATTCACTTTATTCTTCTTTAGCCATTCTTTGGTAGAACGACTTGTGTGCTTAGGGTCGTTGTCTTGCTGCATGACCCACCTTCTATTGAGATTCAGTTCATGGACAGATGTCCTGACATTTTCCTTTAGAATTCTCTGATATAATTCAGAATTCATTGTTCCATCGATGAAGGCAAGCCATCCTGGCCCAGATGCAGTAAAACAGGCCCAAACCATGATACTACCACCACCATGTTTGACAGAAGAGATGAGGTTCTTATGCTGGAATGAAGTGTTTTCCTTTCTCCACACATAACGCTTTTCATTTAAACCAAAAAGTTCTATTTTGGTCTCATCTGTCCACAAAACATTCTTCCAATAGCCTTCTGGTTTGTCCACGTGTTCTTTAGCAAACTGCAGACGAGCAGCAATGTTTTTTTTTGGAGAGAAGTGGCTTTCTCCTTGCAACCCTGCCATGCACACCATTGTTGTTCAGTATTCTCCTGATGGTAGACTCATGAACATGAACATTAGCCAATGTGAGAGAGGCCTTCAGTTGCTTAGAAGTTACCCTGGGGTCCTTGTGACCTCGGCGACTATTATACGTGTGCCTTGCTCTTGGAGTGATCTTTGTTGGTCGACCACTCCTGGGGAGGGTAACAATGGTCATGAATTTCCTCCATTTGAACACAATCTGTCTGACTGTGGATTGGTGGAGTCCAAACTCTTCAGAGATGGTTTTGTGACCTTTTCCAGTCTGATGAGCATCAACAACTCTTTTTGTGAGGTCCTCAGAAATCTCCTTTGTTCGTGCCATGATACACTTCCACAAACACGTGTTGTGAAGAGCAGACTTTGATAGATCCTGTTCTTTAAATAACACAGGGTGCCCACTCACACCTGATTGGCATCCCATTGATTGAAAACTCCGGACTCGAATTTCACCTTCAAACTAACTGCTCATCCTAGAGGTTCACATACTTTTGCCACTCACAAATATGTAATATTCAATCATTTTCCTCAATAAATAAATGACCAAGAAGAGTACTTTTGTCTCATTTGTTTAACTGGTTTCTCTTTATCTACTTTTAGGACTTGAGTGAAAATCTGATGATGTTTTAGGTCATATTTATGCAGAAATATAGAAAATTCTAAAGGGTTCACAAACTTTCAAGCACAACTGTATGTATGTGTTTACCAAAGTTTCCTTTCTTTTCATTTAATTAAACTAGTGCAATACCTGAACGTTTGGAAGAAATATGCCTACATTATTCTTACAAAGAGTCTGTGGTATGTGATTTTGGTTTAACCAGCTCTAAAGTTTAGGATCAGACTTGAGCCAAGCCTGTAAGAAACAAAACAGAATCACACAATGTTCTTAACTTAATGCTAAAATACAGAATGAGCCCAGTATTTTATTTTATTTTTTCATTTTCTGAGTTAAAGAAGGGAAGAGAACAACATCTGGCACTACTTCTATCCATAACATAGAACACATTTCTACCAAGTCTTGGTAAAACATTTTAAGCTATTAAACATGGAACACAGACATGCATGCATCATTAATAAAAACTGTAAAACGTCTGTAAAGTCAAAATGAAATGCGGGTTAAAAACTGCAACAAAGCACCAGAAATCAGGTATCTTCAGAACACACATAAATGAAGAATAAAAAAAGAAACATAATCTGGGTTTAACAATAACACCTGTCATGCGTGCATTCCAGAATTGAGGGGTCATTTTTGACCCAAGTGACCTAAAGGATGGAGCTCTGTCAAAGCCAGACTGCTTTACAACACTTTTGAACCTACTGGAGGGGATAAGTTGTGGTACGGCGGGTCCGCGGCTTTCAATAAAAAACCCGGGATTTAAATCCATATACAGTGGTGTGAAAAACTATTTGCCCCCTTCCTGATTTCTTATTCTTTTGCATGTTTGTCACACAAAATGTTTCTGATCATCAAACACATTTAACCATTAGTCAAATATAACACAAGTAAACACAAAATGCAGTTTTTAAATGATGGTTTTTATTATTTAGGGAGAAAAAAAAATCCAAACCTACATGGCCCTGTGTGAAAAGTAATTGCCCCTTGTTAAAAATCACCTAACTGTGGTGTATCACACCTGAGTTCAATTTCCGTAGCCACCCCCAGGCCTGATTACTGCCACACCTGTTTCAATCAAGAAATCACTTAAATAGGAGCTGCCTGACACAGAGAAGTAGACCAAAAGCACCTCAAAAGCTAGACATCATGCCAAGATCCAAAGAAATTCAGGAACAAATGAGAACAGAAGTAATTGAGATCTATCAGTCTGGTAAAGGTTATAAAGCCATTTCTAAAGCTTTGGGACTCCAGCGAACCACAGTGAGAGCCATCATCCACAAATGGCAAAAACATGGAACAGTGGTGAACCTTCCCAGGAGTGGCCGGCCGACCAAAATTACCCCAAGAGCGCAGAGATGACTCATCCGAGAGGTCACAAAAGACCCCAGGACAACGTCTAAAGAACTGCAGGCCTCACTTGCCTCAATTAAGGTCAGTGTTCACGACTCCACCATAAGAAAGAGACTGGGCAAAACGGCCTGCATGGCAGATTTCCAAGACGAAACCACTGTTAAGCAAAAGAACATTAGGGCTCGTCTCAATTTTGCTAAGAAACATCTCAATGATTGCCAAGACTTTTGGGAAAATACCTTGTGGACTGATGAGACAAAAGTTGAACTTTTGGAAGGCAAATGTCCCGTTACATCTGGCGTAAAAGGAACACAGCATTTCAGAAAAAGAACATCATACCAACAGTAAAATATGGTGGTGGTAGTGTGATGGTCTGGGGTGTTTTGCTGCTTCAGGACCTGGAAGGCTTGCTGTGATAGATGGAACCATGAATTCTACTTTCTACCCAAAATCCTGAAGGAGAATGTCCGGCCATCTGTTCGTCAACTCAAGCTGAAGCGATCTTGGTGCTGCAACAGGACAATGACCCAAAACACACCAGCAAATCCACCTCTGAATGGCTGAAGAAAAACAAAATGAAGACTTTGGAGTGGCCTAGTCAAAGTTCTGACCTGAATCCAATTGAGATGCTATGGCATGACCTTAAAAAGGCAGTTCATGCTAGAAAACCCTCAAATAAAGCTGAATTACAACAATTCTGCAAAGATGAGTGGGCCAAAATTCCTCCAGAGCGCTGTAAAAGACTCATTGCAAGTTATCGCAAACGCTTGATTGCAGTTATTGCTGCTAAGGGTGGCCCAACCAGTTATTAGGTTCAGGGGCAATTACTTTTTCACACAGGGCCATGTAGGTTTGGATTTTTTCTCCCTAAATAATAAAAACCATCATTTAAAAACTGCATTTTGTGTTTACTTGTGTTATATTTGACTAATGGTTAAATGTGTTTGATGATCAGAAACATTTTGTGTGACAAACATGCAAAAGAATAATAAATCAGGAAGGAGGCAAATAGTTTTTCACACCACTGTAGCTGTGCCCTTCTCTGTGGGCACGATTGCATGACCACGGAGAGTTAATGAGGTAACAGAAGCGAGTCGCACCTGCATGTGTGGGTGCGGTCGTTCTTGATTGCCTCATTGGCTTCCTGCGGTGTGTGATTAAGGCGCTGCGCCTACGGAGGCGCGTGGAGATATGTATATATACGGGTCGACACCAGGAATGGGGATATGGAGATATAGATAGAAAAAATGGAAGGATCGTGGAAAAGAGAAAGGAGGTTAAACGGACGGAAGAGCATTCCTAGGAGGATGATCTGGACACCTCTAGTAGGAGACACCACGAGCTGGGGCCACGTGGAGGAGCGTTTGTTTGTGGCGCTCTAGGGGCTAGTTTGCCCCATTGAAAGTTTGAATGAGTGGGGTGAGCAGAGCAGGTGTCCTCCCGAGGGATCTGAGGAGCAACTATGGGTGTGCGAAGGATGAAGGGAGGAGAGATGACCTCAACGGTCTGGCAGTGACGTCCGGAAGGAGGCCAAGATGGAGGTTAGCTGAAGGAGCTCGGGGCTGTTGGGTCTCCGCCGGCTGCGAGAGCAATGGGTGAGCCGGGGAGAAAGAGAGACGGAGATGGGCCGGAGAGGAAAGGGAGAGAGACTGCATTTTAACTTCTGCATTTTTAACCTCAAGTTTTAAAGGATTTATTTATTGATGATTTTATCCTCACTGGTCAGCTCATCTCGGTGACATTATCGATGGTGATGGGTTCAAGGCTCCCATAGGGACGTTGTAAGCGTGGAACGAACCCACATTGTCACATAAGTGCCAAGATGCACCATTTACGTTCATTTCTTTCTCATTTTTTCCTGGTCCTTGGACGAATAAAGAGGATGACCCAGTGGGTGTCCCAAAATGTCTCACTTGTCGAGTCCGACATCACTGCACCTGGCCACACTCCCCACTTCAGAACACAATTCCAAGGTAGGAAAAACTACAGAATTATTAGGCAAGTCTAGATGAGTCTTGCCAGTAATCTCTATATTGCTCACTAACGATAACATATTAATGCTTCTAAACCCCATAAGAACATTCAAAGTTGGTCAAATGACAGAAGGCCACTCAGTTCGTCAAGCTAGTTCATTTGGTTAACTAAGAATTAGGTTTTCCCAATATCTCATCCACATACTTCTTAAATGTTTGCAAGATTTCTGTTTAAAAAACATGACCTGGTAATTTGTTTCAGATTATCCTATGACCCTGTCAGGGATGCCAGGAGCGACGACCCGGCCATGACACCTTGAGGGACTGGAAGAGGGCGTGCGCCCACCTTGGGTCACGTGCAGGCCGCCACCCTGGTTGCTTTGGGGGCCACGGGTTGAGGGCTTGGAAGCGCAACCCTGTAGGGGCCCGTGGTCACCGCCAGGGGGCACCCCAATGCCTTGGGAACCCTGGCCCTCAGCACTTCTGCCACACCAGGATGTGCTGGGGGAAGAGAAGCAGGGACACCCGGAGTGCTTCCGGGAGTACAGCCGGCACTTCCGCCACACGGGGGCGTGTCGGCAGGTGATTGCCGGGGAGCACCTGGAGCATATCCGGGTGAAGATAAAAGGGGCCGCCTCCCTTCATTCTGGGCTGGAGTCGGGTGGAAGCAGGATGAAGCACGAGGAGCGAGAGTGGAGGCGGCCAGAAGAAAGGCAACGTGTGTGAGAGGCCTGGATTTTGGGGACTTGGGGTTTGTGTGCACTGAACTTTATTGTAAATAGTATTGTAAATAAACGTGCGATGGTGGAAAACAACATGTCTGCCTGTCTGTGCCCGAGTTCTGTTCACACCCACTTGGAGCCTTTACATGCCGTCAATAACCCAATCATTCACAGAAATCCGATTTCTACAATTTCATGTAAGCCCTTAGAGAATTTGGGGTTTTAGCCTCTTAGAAACCTGATTAAAAGAAGTAGATTTCTCTGCGAATAATCTGGATTATGTGGCCATGTAAACCCTTAACCGGTGAGAAAGTATTCCACAAAACACAGCGAAAGGTTTGGGGGCAGCCATCCGTATACTTGAAACAGTCTGCTAAATTGGAAGTTGTGGTTCAAATGGTAAAGATCTTAACAGACTTCAGTCGAACACAGAACAGCACAGACAGGAAAACATGGCGGTTTGAAAACAGGGGAAGTGATGTCATCGTGGGGGCGGAACCGGAAGTGACATCATCGAGTCCAGGCGAAATTTCCTGTAGTTGGTCTGCCAATGAAAAAGAGGAAGGGTCAGTGCACCCTTGGTCTGGCATGGAATTATCCCTTTATGAGCCCTTCAGCTGCCTCCCATGCGCACGTGTGTGACACCGGGTTACTGTTCAGGATTTTGTAGTCTGCGCATATCCGTTTCATCACACACGCTTTCAGCAGCCACAGGTAGATACATTTCCAGGGGCACTGCATTATTCTTTGTCCTGTCTTAAAATAATCTGTCGCAATATTTCAGAAATTGCTAAATTTATGTTGATGAGCTGAACCTACAGTGCTAAACTCAGCAACACAATCTCGAGAGCAGCAGGGTAATACATAAGAAATAATGTGCGTCATGTAGTCTGATTACTTTTTAAAGTAACTAGGGGGCTCCCCAACTGCTCACTTCGCTCCCCCACTCCACTTTAAAACTTTTGTAAAAACAATACTGTCCTTTATTTCCGGCCCTGGGCGTGGTTAAATCTCTTTCTCGCAGGACGTAATGCTGCTTGCGTTGTGAATGAGGGGGGCGGCTGAATGCATGCTAAGGAGAAGCAGTTGGATCATCTGCTGACTTGTTGCTGCTACTGCTGGCGAGCTGCGTATTCTGCTTGTCGTACTGAATGTTGATCATTTAGGATCATCTGCTGGCTTGCTGCTGCTCTTGGAGAGCTGTGTGTTCTGCTTGTCGTTGTTTTAAGCGCTGGGAGCACATGACGTCTGTCTGCCAAAAGCATTCCAACAACTGCTAGGTTAGATGTCCGTGAACTTGTTTTAAATCTTGTCTCACCGCCTTATTTCACTGGACATCAATTTGTCTTCCGAGAAGATCATCTCCATAGTCTCCCTTCCAAGATTTTTTTTTTTAGAATAGAGAAATGAGTAACCTAACTCTCTAAAAATACCTGCGTTATTATTCTCACGGCAGCACTGGGTGTGAAGTAGTCATACTGGTATGCCGGTCCTCTGCAGGGTTCAACTGGACAGCCAAGCAGAAATGCAGCGTGCAGTCCAGTAACAGAAACCTATAAATAAAGAGTCAATCTGACTAAACTTATTTAGAAAACACAAGAAAATTATCACAGGCTTCATGTTTATTTTTGGATTCACAGTGGCCGATGACAATGTTCAATGATGTTGAAGCGTTCTGCCAAAGGAAAATTCCAGAAGATTACTTGGAATATTAAGAAACGATGTTAGTGCTTGAATCAGGTTATTCACCTTAACCCGATTACGTGTGTGTACGTGTAACTTCAGTGACTGTCTGAAGAAGCGTTTCCTGGCCTCCCTTTAGTCTCCACTAGGTGTCCTCAGATACGTTAATAACTACTTCATTGAAACAATTCTTATGGATCAGTTTTAGTGATGAGAATTTTGAAGTGGTCAGTACACAGTCTGCTCTGCTCAAGACTACAGAGCCGGACGTTTCATTAGCCCCAGGATACCCTTCTCTGCAGAGCTTCCAGAGCTCATTTGTCTTTTTTGGCCAGATGATGCTTCACGCCCAGGTGTTTTCACAGGACATTAATGCATATTATGGTGTCCATTTTATGACAAAATGTCATTCTTACTCTGGCAAAATTCCATCCTCCCTCCAACATCTGCCAAAACAGCATCCATCCTCCAACAAAATGCCATCCACATTTCACTGTCTGACAAAATGGCATCCTTCTTCCTGCCTCCCCCTAAACCTCTCTTCTTCCTCCTACCTCAGATGCACAAACAAGAAAAACATAAGCTGGGTGCCTCAGAAATGTGCATGGAGACCATTTCCATAATGACAGCAGATACCCATCCAGATGCCGGAGATCATAGGATGGATGCCGTTTTGGCAGAGGGAGGAGGATGCCCTAAAATGGACACAATGGACCTCTGACTTTTCTCTTTTGAAATATGTAAACTTGCAAGTTGTTTTTACCTCTGCCTGAGGCATTACATCTTATTCTTCTTATGTTGATTCATGGGTAAAGAATTTATTTAGGTCATTTGATTTGCTTCTCAATTTCAATTATTTTTTCCATGTTTATGTCTGAGGCTCCTTAAATTCTCTATTTACTATTTATCACTATAGCAGTAGTGCAAACACAATCTGGCTCTGAGCAGTTTTCCCTGCAGTGTGAGCTGTGACAGGCGCTATATAGGTGCCCGACCCGACACAGACTGACAACGGAGGAACAGGTAAAAAATAAAAAAAAAAAAAGATATTTTCTTCCGCTGGAGGGGTCATGTCTTCCCCATGTCCCTAAGCTACAGCACAGTCACACATAACAAATCAAAAATATTCTTGTTCTTCCTCCACTCCTCCCAGGCAGCTTCGTCCTCCTCCTCCTGACTCTGGCGCCCCGGGTAGTGGCTGCAGGCTCTTTTTATAGCCCACCCGGAAGTGCTTCAGGTGATAATTAGCCTAATTCAGGCTGCATTCCAGCCCACAGGGGCTCGTTAAGCCATGCAGCTCCTCCGGGTGGTGGCCACGGAGCCCAACAGGGCTTAGCCCTGAAGTCCCACACCTGTGGCCCCGATGTAACCCCTGGAGGGCTGCCACCACGTGTTCCGGGGGACGTAATGTGTATCCCATGGCTGCTCCCCCGAATCCAACGTCAAAGGGGCATCCCAGCTGGGCTTAGGACCCGGCCGTCCAGGACAGAGCTAATAGGAGAACTCCTTGTTCCACCTGCACAGCAACCATCTCAGAATATCGCGAGCGGAGCACTTCCTGGTGATGTCAGTCAATCTCTCTTTCTGCAATCTCCAACCCGTCCACAGTGCAAATCCCATCCTCGTCACCAAGTGAATTGTTGTGGACTCACACCACAAAGCATCTCAGGTCACACAGATTGTACCGTGGATAGGTGGAGTGTAGTGGCGGTAATGTGCTGAAAATGTGGGCAATGACAGACAGTAAGAACATTAGAACACTCTAGACGAGAACAGGCCATTCAGCCCAACAAAGCTCGCCAGTCCTATCCACTTGTTTCCTCCAAGAAAACATCAAGTCGAGTTTTGAAAGTCCCCAACGTCTTACTGTCTACCACACTACTTGGTAGCTTATTCCAAGTGTCTATCGTTCTTTGTGTAAAGAAAAACTTCCTAATGTTTGTGCGAAATTTACCCTTAACAAGTTTCCAACTGTGTCCCGTGTTCATCATGAACTCACTTTAAAATACAAGTCTCGATCCACTGAACTAATTCCCTTCATAATTTTAAACACTTCAATCATGTCACCTCTTAATCGTCTTTTGCTTAAACTGTAAAGGCTCAGCTCTTTTAATCTTTCCACATAAATCAACCCCTGTAGACCTGGAATCAGCCTAGTCGCTCTTCTCTGGACCTTTTCTAGTACTGTTATGTCCTTTTTGTAGCCTGGAGACCAAAACTGCACACAGGACTCCAGATGAGGCCTCACCAGTGCATTATAAAGGTTAAACAGAACCTCCTGTGACTTGTACTCCACACATCAAGGTGCTATATAACCTGGCATTCTGTTAGCCTTCTTAATGGCTTCTGAACACTGATGGGAAGTTGATAGCTTATAGTCCAATATGACTCCTAAATCCTTCTCATAAGGTGGACTCTCGATTTTCCGACCTCTCATTGTGTATTTAAACTTAACATTTTTACTTCCTATGTGTAATTCTTTACATTTACTCACATTAAATTTCATCTGCCACAAATCTGCCCAAGCCTGTCTGCTGTCCAAGTCCTTCTGTGATGATATAACGGATTCCAAATTATTTGCTAATCCACTTACCTTGGTATCATCTGCAAACTTAACCAGCTTGTTACTTATATTCCTATCTAAATCATTTATATGTATTAAAAGCAGCAGCGGCCCCAGCACTGGCCCCTGCTGGTCACCACTCTTAACATCGGCCAGTTCTGATGAGGTTCCTCTCACCATCACCCTCTACTTCCTGTGTCTGAGCCAATTCTGCACCCATCTAAAAACATCACCCTGAACTCCCACTTCTTTTAATTTGATGCCCAACCTCTCATGTGGCACAAACTCAGATGCTCTGTGTCCACGGCAATTCCATTGGCAATGAGGATGGGATTTGCACTGTGGGCGGGTGGAGTGTTGTGGCAGCATTGTGCAAGAAAAGGTGGACAGAGATCTCAGGTGACGTCATCTGAAATTCTCCACTTGCAATGTTCAGAAGGAGTGCGTAACTGACTCAAGGAGCTTTCTTGTTAGCTTACGATGTAAGGAGATGGCTTCTGAGCCAGATGTTGCATGTTTTCGCCTGACCACCTGCTGTCCACCACAGTACAAATCTGTGAACTGAGGTGCTTTGTGGTGTGAGTCCACAGCAATACAAGTGGAAATAAATGAGGGTACAGTGAAGTAAAATTAGCGTACCATCAAATTTTGCCAGCAACTAAAACAGCTACACATATTACAGCAAGTACATGGTAACCAAACACTTACAGTAGCTGGTGTTCTGTTGCTATTGTACAACAACGCTTGCATTTGGGGTCTGGTAACATGGGGTCAGGCCTATTCTAGGGCAGACAGGTGAGGTCCTGATCTGGTCTTTTAACTTCCATGTTAATTAAACTTTGCCGATGGAATCAAAAATTCACTATCGAGCTATGTTCAGCTTCTGATTCTACGGTTATCAAAATGTTAGAAAAATCGAGTTTAGCATGGCGTCTGTGGAAAACCAAAATTGATTTTAATGAGTTGTTTTAAAAGGCTCCAGGACGACTGCATATTAGCAAAGATGAAACATTTTAGAACAAGCGGTTTTCCTAGACATCCGCCCTGGATGCCAAGACTTGTATACTATGATAACTTTCGAAAAAACTAATCTTCTTCAAACGAGTTTTTGGTCCAGTACTTGTCTCCACAGCCTTCAGAAACAGCTGGACTTCAACAATGACTGCTGCAGAAATTGTATTAATTTAACCAGGATTTTTGCAGTTTGCTATTCAGTCATGAAGCAGACTACAGTTTGAAAAATATTTGTATGTGTGATTTTGCAAAAAATTGCAAAATTTCTGCAAATGTCATTTTTTGAGATGCATAATTAATTTAAATACAGGTCAAATTCTGTCTAGTCTTTGGACAAAGACTTTTTTGATTCGCAGAATTTCTGCCTGAGTAGGTTTTGATGAGCGTATTTTTTAAAAATGTACACGCATGCACACATGGAGGCGCACACGAGTGCAAAAGCACACCCAGACACTCAAAGAAATTTATAAGTGAAGATAATACCAATACAGTGGAACCTTAATTCGTTCCAGACCCTTTGACTTATACCAAACAGGACGTATACCAAACAAATTTTTCCCATAAGAAATAATGGGAAAATGATTAATCCGTTCCCATGAAAAAAAAAATCCTATTGCTATTGGCATATTATACATTGATGGGGTTGTATAAAATAATTTAAACACTGCTTAATACTAAAATACATAAATACAAGAGCAATTAGATGAAATAAATGAAAATTTTACCTCACTTTACTTCTTAATAACATCTTTGTTTTTCACAATTGTAGATACCGTCGTTCTCGGCAAACGGTATGCAACAGCCATGTCCCGGAATACGCATGCCACCTTCATACTTTTCAACAATCAATTCAAATTTACATGAAAAAAACACAAAATCACGTTGTGACAATGCAGGTTTGCTGTATGCTCCCATCTGCTGCCGGGGAGCCCTTGAACCCTACACCGTCGGTAATGTGCCTCACTGCTAACCTCATCGGTAACAACAAAGCAAGGGAATGGAGAAAAAGTGCAAAGTGCTTTTATTAAAACAATTAACAAAACAAGGTGTTCAAATTAAAGTGCAGTCTCCAATAAAGTTCCAATAAATAATCCATAAAATCAGAAGTGAAACGTGGAGGTTAAAAACAATACTGTAGAAAAAAGCATTCTTAAAAACAACAAAGTTAAAATACAGCAGGAAGCATTCTTTAAAAATAAAAATAAAAAAAAACAAGAAGAAGCCCGGTGCCTTTTTACCTGGCGGTCCCCCCCTGCTTCTTTCTTTTTCCTCCCCTTCTAGCCAACTCGCGCTTCTGTTTATCAAGATAAGCAGCCCCAGGAACAATCATGAATGCAGACGGTCCCTCACAAGTGCACTTTGGTGAGAAACGCCCACATCGCTAATCGCCCTGACAACCTTCAGCCACATAACCACCACGCCTCACCAAGCTGCGAGCGTGGTGATTATTTATTTTAAAGCTGGACTTTGACAGGAGCTGTGGACCCGCTATATCACACACGTGAAAGTTCACAGAGAGTTATAGCGCGGGTTGTTCACTGAATGCTAGCAACTGGCGCATTAACGCTCGTGGGCAGTCGTGGCTTTGTCTCGAGAGAGGTAAACAAGGTTAGCACGCGAGTAGTATTCCAAACAAAGGTTGCATACGAAGCAAAATTTTTCGTGTCCAAACAGGACGTATACCAAGTTGGACTTATTCCAAAGCAGACGTATACCAAGGTACCACTGTACAGTAATCCTTCGCTATATCGCACTTCGACTTTCGCGGCTTCACTCTATCGCGGATTTTATATGAAAGCATAACTAAATATATAACGCAGATTTTTCGCTGCTTCGCGGGTTCTGCGGACAATGGGTCTTTTACTTCCTGTACATGCTTCCTCAGTTGGTTTGCCCAGTTGATTTCATACAAGGGACGCTATTGGCGGATGACTGAGAAGCTAACCAATCAGAGCACGCAGTTAAGTTCTCCTGACTGAGAAGCTAACCAATCAGAGCACGCAGTTAAGTTCCTGCTTGCTGAATGCAGTGTTAACCAGGAAGTCTCGTCTCGCTCATTCAGCATCAACGTGTTTCGCTGTGTAAAGAGTTGTGCTCTTTTCTGTTTATCTTTGTGCATAGTCAAGCCCTTCATTATGGCTCCAAAACGATCTGCTACTGCTTCAGGGGCCGTGCCCAAGCGCAAACGGAAGATGTTAACGATTGCCGAAAAGGTAAACGCGTTTTGGATTTGTTGAAGGCTACGATTCTTTTTATTTAAAAAGTAGGAAAGCAATATAAGATCTACGGCCGCAGTGTCCTTTTAACCAGGGTGCAAAACAAGTTGTAAGTGGATGTAATAAGGCAGTCGTCTGGATGGAATCTGCTTTAGGGATTTGGATTGAAGACTGCCAGAAGAAGAGCAACGGCAGTGCTACACAATCGCCTGATGTGGCTCCTTTACAAGGGCTGTAACGCTCTCCTTTGTTGTGAAGTAAAATTAAACTCATTGTTATCGGACAAGTCATCGTGTCATTGTTGGTGAGTAACCATAATTAATTTTCTACTTACAGTACTTAGTACTTGTACGTACGTTTAGTGTCACTGTACACACATTTACTGTATACTATTTTTCTTGCATTGTACGTATTTATTGCTGGTGGCCTGTCTATCGTAATGGCTGTAACATATGTGATATCGGAGACACTCGATATCTTTAAAATAATATTTAGGTTATACTGTATATAAACAGTGTGTTTATATACATAATTTCAATGAATCTTACCTAATATCTAAGAGAATACAAAGCAATTATGCTGTATAACTCTGCGGGGAATATTTATAAACAGTATGGGAGAGTTTATAAGGGCTTAAAATATATAAAAATAACCATACAAACATATGGTTTCTACTTCGCGGATTTTCACCTATCGTGGGGGGGTCTGGAACGCAACTCCCGCGATCGAGGAGGGATTACTGTATATGGAATTAGCAGCAAATTAAAAAATCTTGGCAGTGACTTAATAAAGAGTTGAAAAAGAAGTAGCAAAGGAAAAACCAGACATATAAGGTGTGTAAGACTAATAACTCCACAATGTTAATCGTAGGGTGTATGAGAACATGAGGGCAACCATTACAAAGGATATTATGGAGGCTAAAAGGCCGCTGGAGAAGAATCTAGCAGATAAGGCGAAAGATGACCCTAAGAGATTCTTTCAGTATTTTAGTAATAAAAGTGCATCAGAGATAGTAAAGGGGAATTAAAAGATACAGACAGTGAAATAGCAGATACTCTTAATTTGCATTTTTCTAAGGTCTTCACAAGTGAGGAAGTATATACAGTAACCTCTCAGCAGTAAATGGAACTACTAAGGAGGTGCTGAATGATTTGGAAATTGTAGAGAGAGAAGAGTAGCTCAGATTAAACAGGCTGAAGTCAAACAAATCTCCAAGACCAGATAATATTTATCCTTGAGTTCTTAATGAGGTTAGCGAGTACAGATATAAACCCTTGACGCATATTTTTAACAAATCATTGTGCCCTGGTGAAATTCCAAAGGACTGAAAAATGGCAAATATTTTCCAGTTATATAAAAAGGGTGACGGAGCATATGCAAGCAACCACAGGCCAGTAAGCATAATATCCATCACAGGTAAATTAACGGAAGGAATTATTAAGGGAAAGATTGAGCAGCACCTTGCAAGAACAGGAGTTTTTAGGAACAGTCAGCCTGGGTTCAGAAGAGGGAGGTTATGTTTTATTAACATGCTGGAATTCTATGAAGAGGCAACATAAGGATACGATCAAAGACGAGCATATGATATTACTTATCTGGACTTTTAGAAAGCATTTCATAAAGTGCCATACGAGAGGCTGGGCATTAAACTAAAAGAAGTCGGAATTCAGGGTGATGTGTATAGATGGGTGAAAAATTGGCAAGGACGCTGAAAGCAAGAAGGTGATGGTGTGAGAAGCCCTATCAGAATTGGGTAAAGTTAAGAGTGGTATCCAGCAGGGGGTCAGTGCTGGGGCTGCTGCTATTTTTAATATACTGTATATAGATGATTTAGATAGCAATATAAGCAACAAGCTGGTTACGTTTGTGGATGATACCAAGATAGGTGGATTGGCAGATAATCTGGAATCATCACAGAGGGACCTGACCCACATACAGGTTTGGGCAGATTTGTTGCAGATGAAAATTGATGTTAGTAAATGTAAACTGTTACGCAGAGGAAGTAAAAATGTTAGATTTGAATACATGATGGGAGGTATGAAAATCGAAGGTCCACCTTATAAGAAGGATTTAGGAGTCGTAGTGGACTCTGTGCTATCAGCTGTCAAACAGTGTTCAAAAGCCATTAAGAAGGGTGACAAAATATGAGGATATATAGCGCCTTGATGTGTGCAGTACAAGTCCAAGGAGGTTCTGCTCAATTAAAAATGTGACATTTGAATACACAATGGGAGGTCTGAAAACTGAAAGTACACCTCATGAGTTGGATTTAAGAGTTGTAGTGGACGCGACACTATCGACTACCAGAAGGTGTTTAGAAGCCATTAAGAAGGCCAACAGAATGTCAGGTTATATAGTGCCTTGATGTGTGGAGTACAAGTCACAGGAGGTGCTGCTCTGCTTTATAACACACTGGTGAGGCCTCATCTGGAGTCCTGTGTGCAGTTTGGGTCTCCAGGCTACAAAAAGGACATAACAGCACAAGAGAAGGTCCAGAGAAGAGCGACTAGGCTGATTCAGGGCTACAGGGGATGAGTTATGAGGAAAGATTAAAAGAGCTGAGCCTTTAGAGTTTAAGCAGAAGAAGATGAAGAGGAGACCTGAGTGAAGTGTTTACAATTATGAGTGTAATTAGTCCAGTGGATGGAGACGGTGACTTTAAAATGAGTTCATCAAAAACACGGAGACACAGTAGGAAACTTGTGAGGGGGAAATTACACACAAACATTAGGAAGTTTTTCTTCACACAGAGGACAACAGACACTTGGAATAAGAGACCAAGTAGTGTGGTAGACAGTAGGACTTGAGAGACTGTCAAAACTCGACTTGATGTTTTTTAGTAGAATTAAGTAGATAGGACTGGCAAGCTTTGTTTGGCTCAATGGCCTGTTCTCGTCCAGACTGTTCGAATGTTCAGACTGACAGCTTGTTTGCCCTACCAGGGCACCTACTGTATAATTAACAGAAAGAAATGAACACACACTCTACAATAAAGGCTGATGTGCACAGAGGCATTAGGCCACCCCGGTACCAGTCTGTCTGTCTGTCTGTGCAGCTTGTTTCCAGACAGATGTGTTTAGTTTCAAATTGAAGTTGTTCTTTTGATTCAACATTTATTTATGGACAAAGTAAACATTATATAAGTTAATGAACTTGATTCTATATTACTGTACAGTACGATTAGTTGAATTGTACTTTAAAATCTTCCAATAAGTGACTTCTTGCGGTGCCACTGAAGAGTAACTGACATAATAATAATAATACATTTTATTTATATAGATCCTTTCCCATGCTCAAGGCGTGTCACAGTCTTAGAAAAAACAGCAGGGTATATGTAACATTGGATACAAATGTTTTCCTGAATAGAACAATGAACCAGATAACAAAGCATTAAATCGAATAAAGGACAATAAACAGAGTAAAATACTAAATTCAATACTAAAAGAAAAACCTAACAAATATGTTATTTTGTGATATTACAGACACACAAATTATCCTGAGCACCTGGACAGAGAGGTAAACTAAAAGAAAGGGCAGAATGTTAAGTTAAGTTAAAAGCCTTCCAGAACAGATGAATTTTAAGTTGTTTTTTAAAAGAATTCATGGAGTCAGCTGATCTAATTAATTTCGGGATGTCATTCCAAAGTCTGGGTGCTATACAGCTAAAGGCCCTGCTGTCACCCATAGAGTGCAGGTTAGTGTGAGGCACAACAAGATTACCAAAGGACCTTAGTAGGCGAACAGGAGCAGAGGGATTTAGAAGGTCACTGATGTAGTCCTGTGTGAGGCCATTTAAAGTTTTGTAGGTTGTTAATATAATTTTATATTCAATCCTGTAAGGCAAAGGGAGCCAGTGAAGGCAAAGTAGGATGGGTGTGATGTGCTCGCCGCTGCTGGTTCGTGTCAAGACTCTCATAGCAGAGTTTTGAATCAACTGGAGCTGTGATATAAGATTAGAAGGGGCACCTGCCAGCAGTGAGTTACAATAATCAATGCAGGATGTGATAAAAGCAGGGACAAGTTTCTCAGCATTAGAAAAGCAGAGGAATGAGCGAACACGGGATCTGTTACGGAGGTGAAAGTAAGAAAGTTTCTTAATGTGGTTTATGTGGGTGGAATAAGAAAGGGAGGAATCAAAAGTGACACCAAGATTCCTTGCATCAGAAGAAGATGTGATGAGATCACCGTCAAGAGTGACTGAAGACGAGCTCATTTTCTTAAGTAGTGCCAATTTGCAGGAGTTCAGTTTTGTTGCAATTTAATTTTAGAGAGTTCTGCTCCATCCAAGTTATAATTTCACTAAGGCAGGTTGTGAGCTGAGAAAACTTTGATGATATTGCACTTTTAACATTGAAATAGAGTTGAGTATCAACTGCATAAAGATGATAACCCAGTCCAAAGTTACGAATAATATGGCCAAGGGGAAGCATATAAATACAGAAGAGAAGAGGGCCGAGGACAGAGCCCTGAGGAGCTCCTTGTGTGACTGGCGCTGAGCTGGATCTGCTGTTGCCAAGACTAACAAACTCTTGCCTATCAGTCAGATAGGACTTGAACCACTGGAGGGCAGTGCCAGAGATACCCAGCATGTTCTCCATTCTGGACAGTAGAATGTCATGTCTGACCTGAGTGTCAAATGCTGCACTGAGGTCTAATAGAATTAATATGCTGGTTTGTCCAGAGTCTGCTGCCATAAGCAAATCATTGGACATGGAAGTCCTTGAGGTCCACCATGCTGATGTTTGTGTGTTTTGTTCCCTGTACCCCCTTTACTACATTCGTCCTGTGGGCACACAACTCTATATTTGCTGTGTCATACAGGCATACTAAAACACTGGAGAAATGCTAATAAATATATGCTTGTGTCTTTTCATTACTGTATTTGTATCATTTTCTAGTGTCTGCCACCTCAACATTTTATTATTTTGTCTTTCATACGATGCGCTCTTTCATACAAGTTAATAGATTTGCTCTTTAGTGCTGAATTTACGTGTGCTGGGACCAGCAAGCTGCTTAGCTACCACAAAACAGTGCAAATTAAAAATAAATAAATAAATAAATAAAGATCTACAACATGTCAAATAATGAATTGAATGTCAATAACCACACTATAAAAAGATAATGAAACATTAAAAATTGTATATTCCCTGAGAGTAGAAAGTGAAAGGAGGATTTATGAAACATGTTAACATTACTCATGGGAAGAAACAAGGTTAACTGTACTAATTACTTTTTCAAGGGAAAGCTGGACCACAAATAAAAGGAATGAAGCCCTAGCACGAAAATGACTTTAGTGCAACATAAAAATATGAGATACCTGAACAAAAAAAAATTAAAAATCAAGACCAACATCATGAGATGCCACACTGGAGCTGGTGAGAATCATATTTTTTTTTTCTTGCCACGTTTCTTATGTATAAAATAACTCATTTTAACTTTTATGATAATATAAACCTATATGAATGTCATGTCTAGATAGATTTTTTTTATGTTTAGTATAATCAAATCAGTTTAAAAAAGTTTAAAGAACAAAAGTGATTTTGGACAGGACATATCCTTTGGAAAAGTGAACATGACCCCCCTGAGCTGAGGAGACTTTGTGCCAGCAAAGCAGCGGGTCCAAATGGAGTATCGGCACGACTGCTGAAGGCCTGTGCACAGGAACTGGGGAGTCCTCTACAGCGCATCTTCAACCTGAGCCTGGAACAGGGGAAAGTCCCGAGGCTTTGGAAAACATCTTGTATCACCCCTGTCCCAAAGGTATCACATCCTGGTGAGCTGAATGACTTTGAGCCTGTTGCTCTGACGTCACATCTGATGAAGACCATGGAGCGGCTGCTGCTTCACCACCTGAGGCCACAGGTCCGCCACGCTCTCGACCCTCTGCAGTTCGCATACCAGGAGAAGGTGGGAGCGGAGGATGCCATCATCTACATGCTACACCGATCCATCTCCCACTTGGACGGAGGCAGTGGTGCTGTAAGAATTATGTTTCTGGACTTCTCTAGCGCCTTCAACACCATCCAACCTCGGCTCCTTAGGGACAAGCTGACAGAGATGGGAGTAGAGTCATACCTGGTGTCATGGATCGTGGACTATCTTACAGACAGACCTCAATATGTGCGTCTCGGGAACTGCAGGTCTGACATTGTGTGCAGCAATACAGGGGCGCCGCAGGGGACTGGACTTTCTCCAGTCCTGTTCAGCCAACATACATTGGACTTTTTTTGTTGTGAACTTCCCCTTGGGATTAATAATGTATGTATGTATGTATGCATGCATGCATGCATGCATCCATCCATCCATCCATCCATCCATCCATCCATCCATCCATCCATCCATCTATCTATCTATCTATCTATCTATCTATCTATCTATCTATCTATCTATCTATCTATCTATCTATCTATCTATCTATCTATCTATCTATCTATCTATCTATCAAGGTGAACTGAAAAAGTAAACCATAAACAGGGAGGCCAACAGAGACCTGGCAGTGAATCAGTGACAGGGAGGCATTAAAAGAAGGGAAGACTTGGAAGAAGACAAAGGCTTTGTAACTGCTCAATACTTCACAAAGGAATAAAAGGAAATAAGTCAGTAAAGCTGATTTCACATTACGTGTCTTCTCATTGTAAGGATTGTCAGACTTGCCGACTGTAGTTGCTAATGGTTTGTGCTGATCTCTGATAATCACTGGGCATGGCAAATTACGCATGTGCATGACGACGTTTAGGCCGCCCCTTTTCTGATAACCAATTGCGTGCTGCCTGACGTAGCTGGTGCTTTACGAAGGGTTAACGGGTACAGAGGGTTCAGCTGCAACCTACGACCTTCTTTTTTTTTGGTTTTACCCATTTTACTGTGGTACGTAAACATGACACATCAGACAGACAAGAGACAAGCTTCTCTTCTATTTGTGAGGTCCAAAACGTTCGTGTTCCTTATTCCTCGTCACTTCATTATATGAATTGTGCTTCCAGATGGTCATTCTTTGGCAGTCAATTGTCAAACACACACAGCCACCCCCATGACTAAAGACAAAATCAGACCTGTCCGAGGGGTGAGTCTCGGACTAGTTAGAGTGAGTCACTGGGTATGCCAGACTAGATGACTTGTGGTCACAGGAGCCCACTGGTGACTGCCTCCAACTTCCTAAGATTATGTAAATGAAGGCTGGAAAAGTCATCTAATGTGACAGACAGGGCTTCTACTTGAAGATCTACGAGCAACAACTAGGCCAGACTGCAACTAAACTACAACTAAAGACAAAACCAAGCCTGTTTAATTTTGTCGGGATGAGTGTGGACCAGTTGGGTTGAGTCACTCAGTATGTCACATTACACGACCAGCTTCACAGAAGTTAACCGCTGAGTGTTTCCGACTCAATAAGATTACGTAAATGAAGGTAACGACTGAAAATCGCTACAAACGACATCAATCGATTGCAACGAGTGCAGAATGCAGATGCTAGAATCTT
The DNA here is from genome assembly GCF_016835505.1 of Polypterus senegalus. Taxonomy (NCBI): domain Eukaryota; kingdom Metazoa; phylum Chordata; class Cladistia; order Polypteriformes; family Polypteridae; genus Polypterus; species Polypterus senegalus. The sequence goes on from NC_053159.1 coordinate 181,209,360, forward strand.
AACTAGGAAAAGAAAATCCGAGCACATCTCTCCAGTTTTGATGTCACTACACTGGTTACCTGTGTCACTTAGAATTGACTTTAAAATACTACTGATGGTTTACAAAGCCTTAAATAATCTGCTCCATTCTACTGTAGATTTCAGAATGCCTGTCAACTTACACTCCAAATCGTAACCTTAGATCTTCAAATGAGTGTCTGCTTATTATTCCGAGAGCTAAACTTAAAAGAAGTGGTGAGGCGGCCTTCTGCTGTTATGCACCTAAAACTTGGAATAGCAGACTGATAGAAATTTGCCAGGTTAATACGGTGGAGCACTTTAAAAAACTGCTAAAAACTCATAAGTTTAACATGGCTTTCTCATAGCTTCATTCTAGTTTAATCCTGATACTCTGCATTTAATTATCAATATCATTCCTGGTGGCTCTATAATCTGTACTAACCCCTATTCTCTCTTCTGTTCTTTTTCCGGTTTTCTGTGGTGCCGATTTGCTCTCGCCACCTGATCAGAGCACCGTGATGTCCCTCCATTGATGGACGTGATGTCCCTCCATTGATGGATTAAAGACCAGAAGTCCACATGACCATCATCATCAAGTTCTTCCATGTGAACCCTTAATACCATGAGGACTGATTGTGAGGTCATTGATATCAGGTAGAATGCCTAGAGGGGGCTGGCTGGGTGGTCTTGTGACCTCTGAACCCCTGCAGATTTTATTTTTTTTCTCCAGCTGTCTGGAGTTTTTTTGTTTTTTCTGTCCTCCAGGGCCATCGGACCTCACTTTTATTGTATGTTAATTAGTGTTCTCTGATTTTAAATCTCTGAGATGGGAGTAGACTCACACCTGGTGGCATGGATCGTGGACTATCTTACAGACAGACCTCAATATGTGCGTCTTGGGAACTGCAGGTCTGACATTGTGTTCAGCAATACAGGGGCGCCACAGGGGACTGGACTTTCTCCAGTCCTGTTCAGCCAACATACATCAGACTTCCAATATGACTCGGAGTCCTGCCACGTGCAAAAGTTCGCTAATGACACTGCTATTGTGGGCTGCATCAGGAGTGGCCAGGAGGAGGAGTACAGGAAGCTAATCAAAGACTTTGTTAAATGGTGCGACTCAAACCACACCTGAACACCAGCAAGACCAAGGAGCTGGTGGTGGATTTTAGGATCATCAGAGGTGACTGTGCAGAGGGTGCAGACCTATAAATACCTTAGAGTGCAGCTGGATGACAAATTGGACTGGACTGCCAATACTGATGCTCTATGTAATAAGGTCAGAGCAGACTATACTTTCTGAGAAGGTTGGCGTCCTTCAACATCTGCAGTAAGATGCTGCAGATGTTCTACCAGACGGTTGTGGCGAGTGCCCTCTTCTATGCGGTGGTGTGCTGGGGTGGCAGCATAAAGATGAAAGACGCCTCACGCCTGGACAAACTTGTTAAGAAGGCAGGCTTCAATTTAGGATTAAAGTTGGACAGTTTAACATCTGTGGCAGAGCGACGGGCATTAAGGAAACTCCTGTCAATCATGAAGAATCCACTTAACAGTGTCATCTCCAGGCAGAGGAGTAGCTTCAGTGACAGACTTTTGTCACCGTCCTGCTCCACTGACAGACTGAGGAGATCATTCATCCCCCATACTATGCGACTCTTCAACTCCACCCGGGGGAGTAAATGCTAACATTACTCAGTTATGGTCTGCTTTTACATGAATTTTATTACTATTTAATTTAATATTGTTTCTTTGTATCAGTATACTGCTGCTGGATTATGTGAATTTCCCCTTGGAATTAATAAAGTATCTATCTATCTATCTATCTATCTATCTATCTATCTATCTATCTATCTATCTATCTATCTAATTCTTACTTTGTCTTTTTTCTCTTTCTTCATCATGTAAGGCACTTTGAGCTACATAATTTGCATGAAAATGTGCTCTAGAAATAAATGTTGTTGTTGTAATATGATTTGGCCTTAAGTCAAGTTAGCATAATCAACTGTTAGAAACTGCATAACATTCACAAACTGGTTGACTCCAACTCAGGGCCACGCTACTTCTGCAGCATTGGTCACAAGGTAGGTGTTACGATTATGTGTGCTGATATTATTTTTTGCTCACTTCCTATGTCAATTTCCTCACTAGTTAATTCCCATGGTGGGTTTTCTGGGGTCCAGCATATGCATTTTGTTTCAAAATTTAAAATGTTTAGAGAAATTATTTTTGCATCATTTTTGTCATCTCTTTGATTTTTTCTGTCTCCATCGTCTCAGGAGTTACGTGGCTGATGTCATTAACATGTGGCTTTAAGAACTGGTACGTCAGATACTTCACTATTTGAGTTTGTGAAAAGTCAAAAAAAAAAACCCTTTGTGAGTGTTTCGGTTTTGTTATTTCGACTCCTTTGTGCTAGTCTTTTGCTTTCAATTTCCACACTATGAGTCTTGGGTTTAGATTTGTGTCTGTTATGTTAAATGTTTGCACCCTGGCTTATGCTTATTTCCCTTTTTTGAGCCTTTTTGATTATTTTAAAGTGTTATTTTTCATGTTATTCATTGTAATTATGCATTTTTGAATTAATATTATTTGTTTTTATTATTTAGTAGCCATGTATTATGCTATGTTTGCTTCTACTACTTGTGTTTTATAGGTGGTGCCACCCTGGCATCACCTTTATATTCTAAAGCTGAGAGCAAATCCTTCATTGACATTTTAAGTGTGCTTTGGGTTTTTTTTGTGAGTATTGATTTGTCTGATTTTGTGAATTATTGCTTCTATTCTTGGATTTTGGTCTTGTTTTACGGATTTGGAATTGTTTGCTTTGTTTGCCTTGTTTGTCTTTTTTGTTAATATATTATTCTTTTATATTATTCTTTTGAATGTTGGCAGTATGACTGGTAAGGGGAGTGAGTTAGCAGATATAATGGAGAGAAGGAAGGTTGATATATTGTGCATGCAAGAGACAAAATGGAAGGGGAGTAAGGTCAGGTGGATCTCAGGTGGATTCAAATTGTTCTATCATGGTGTGGATGGGAGAAGAAATAGGGTAGGAGTTATTCTGAAGGAACAGCACGTCAAGAGTGTTTTGGAGGTGAAACGAGTGTCAGACAGAGTGATGATTATGAGCTGGAAATTGGAGGTGTGGTGATGAATGTTGTTAGTGCACCGCAAGTTGGGTGTGCAATGGATGAGAAAGAAGATTTCTGGAGTGAGTTGGATGAAGTGATGAGCAGTGTACCCAAGAGACAGAAAGTGGTGATTGGAGCAGATTTCAATGGGCATGTTGGTGAAGGGAACAGTGGAGACGAGGAGGTGATGGGTAGGTATGGTGTCAAGGAGAGGAATGAAGAAGGTCAGAGGATAGTGTATTTTGCGAGGAGAGTGTGTTGAGCAGATGGAAAGAGTACTTTGAGAGGCTGATGAATGAAGAGAACAAGAGAGAGAAGAGGTTGGATGATGTGGAGATAGTGAATCGGGAAGTGCAATGGATTAGCAAGAAGGAGCCAAGGACAGCGATGAAGAGGATGAAAAATGGAAAGGCAGTTGGTCCTGATGACATACCTGTAGAAGCTTGGGGGAGTTTAGGAGAGATGGCAGTGGAGTTTTTAACCAGATTGTTTAATGGAAAGTGAGAAATTGATGAGGAGTGGAGAAGTGCACTGGTGTTGATATTTAAGAATAAGGGGGATGTGCAGGACTGCAGTAACTACAGGGGAATAAAATTGATGAGCCACAGCATGAAGTTATAGAAAAGAGTAGTTGAAGCTTGGTTAAGAAGTGAGGTGATGATTAGTGAGCAGCAGGATGGTTTCATGCCAAGAAAGAGCACCACAGATGAAATGTTTGCTCTGAGGGTGTTGATGGAGAAGTTTAGAGAAGGCCAGAAGGAGTTGCATTGCGTCTTTGTGGACCTGGAGAAAGAATTTGACAGGGTGAGGAGAAAGGAGCTGTGGTATTGTATGAGGAAGTCGGGAGTGGGAGAGAAGAACGTAAGAGTTGTACAGGATATGTACGAGGGAAGTGTGACAGTGGTGAGGTCTGCGGTAGGAGTGACGGAGGTGGGATTACATCAGGGATCGGCTCTGAGCCCTTTCTTATTTGCAATGGTGATGGACAGGTTGACAGATGAAATTAGACAGGAGTCCCCGTGGACGGTGATGTTTGCTGATGACATTGTGATCTGTAGCGATTGTAGAGAGCAGGTTGAGGAGACCCTGGGGAGGTGGAGATCTGCTCTAGAGAGGAGAGGAATGAAGGTCAGTTAGGAACAAGAAAGAATACATGTGTGTAAATGAGAGGGAGGTCAGTGGAATGGTGAGGATGAAGGGAGTAGAGTTGGTGAAGGTGGATGAGTTTAAATACTTGGGATCAACAGTACAGAGTAACGGGGTTTGTGGAAGAGAGGTGAAGAAGAGAGTGCAGGCAGGGTGGAGTGTGTGGAGAAGAGTGTCAGGAGTGATTTGTGACCAACGGGTATCAGCAAGAGTGAAAGGGAAGGTCTACAGGATGGTAGTGAGACCAGCTATGTAATATGGGCTGGAGACGGTGGCACTGACCAGAAAGCAGGTGACAGAGCTGGAGCTGGCACAGTTAAAGACACTAAGATTTGCATTGGGTGTGACGAGGATGGACAGGATTAGAAATGAGGTCATTAGTGGGTCAGCTCAAGTTGGACGGTTGGGAGACAAAGTCAGTGAGGCGAGATGGCGTTGGTTTGGACATGTGCAAAAGAGAGATGAGGGGTATATTGGGAGAAGGATGCTAAGGATAGAGTTGTCATGGAAAAGGAGAAGAGGAAGGCCTAAGAGAAGGTTTATGGATGTGGTGAGAGAGGACATGCAGGTGATGGGTGTGACAGAGCAAGATGACAAGGACAGAAAGATATGGAAGAAGATGATCCACTGTGGCAACCCCTAACGGGAGCAGCCGAAAGAAGAAGAAGAAGAAGACTATTCTTTTATAAAGATTCTTTGTGCACTTGTAAAAGTCAAAGGTTTTTTAATGGGTTCCCTTTCTCTTGAGAACTATTTTGGGACATTAGAGTCATTTGAACTTTAAAAGCCTTTTTCCCATATTTTGGACCGACTCAGGCCATAAGCCTGCTTGTGAAGTTGAAAGGTCAGGCTGCCCTGGGGTAATCACCTTTTGGGCCATAATCTACCTTTATGGCCTCAACCCCTTTTTTCTATGTTCATAACTCCTAATCACAACAGTGTATTAATGTTGGATTGATATTAACATTTTGACTTTGGTACTGATACCAGCTTTACCAATTTACTATCAAAATGATACCTAGGCAAATAATGGAATGATAAACTCTAGCCGGTTCCCAACTGCTTTGTCCCGTCACACTCTGCTCATCTGGTGTGACGGGCTAACCGACTACCATACTGTCCCACGGGTACACCAGGGTCCGTCCAAGGCTAACTAACAACCAATAGAGCTCAGCAACAGAGAGATGTGAAATAAAATGCTCCTCAAAGTGCTTGACCTGCAACTCCACTTGCAGTCCAGAACTTCCTTGAGGACGTGTCCCTCTCTAGTCCCCCCTTAGAGATTTTAAGAACACTGTTACTCTTATATAATAATAATAATAATAATAATAATTCTTTACATTTATATAGCACTCTTCTTACTACTCAAAGCGCTTTTCATAATAAGTGGGGAGCCACTTTAACCACCACTAAATGTGTAGCATCCACCAGTACACTCACCACACGTTAGCTATTAGGTGGGGAAGTGGTGACAGAGAGATACCCAATTAGAGACAGGGGATATTAGGGGGCCACAATGACTCAGCCATGCACAGCAATTTAGCCTGGGCATCAGAAAACACCCTACTCTTTATGAAGGATGCCCAAGGATCTTTTATGACCATAGAGAGTAAGGACCTCGGTATTACATCTCATCTGACAGATGGCACCATTTTTACAGCACATGTCCCCGTCAAGAACTGGGGCACTGGGATCCAGATTCAGACAACAGGGTAAGCGCCCCGTGCTGGTCCCAGCAACACCCCAATCTTTTTTTAGGTGGTCTCCCATCCGATTACTGGCCGGGCCCAAACATGTTTAGCTTCAGGTAGATAACCTTTTCTGAAGTGCATGTGGTATGGCGGCTAGTATGCTGGAGTTTCAAGCACGATGATATACTCATATTATAGAGGGCCACCCCATGGAGTTTTGAGGACACTGTTACTCTTTTTTATATTGATGCTGGTCCTCTTAGAGTTTCAAGCACAATGATATACAGTACATACATTATACTGGGGTCCCCCTTTGGAGTTATGAGCATACTAATGTACAAATATTGCTTCGAAGAGCTGGGTGCAGAGGGGGATCCCTGGCAGTAACATCACCAAACTTTGCATAAAATTGGTATAGTGACATTTTAAAAATTGGGGACTTTTAGTACACAGTACACCACATAACACTTACAGTGGTGTGAAAAACTATTTGCCCCCTTCCTGATTTCTTATTCTTTTGCATGTTTGTCACACAAAATGTTTCTGATCATCAAACACATTTAACCATTAGTCAAATATAACACAAGTAAACACAAAATGCAGTTTTTAAATGAAGGTTTTATTATTTAGGGAGAAAAAATCCAAACCTACATGGCCCTGTGTGAAAAAGTAATTGCCCCCTTCTTAAAAAATCACCTAACTGTGGTGTATCACACCTGAGTTCAATTTCCGTAGCCACCCCCAGGCCTGATTACTGCCACAACTGTTTCAATCAAGAAATCACTTAAATAGGAGCTGCCTGACACAGAGAAGTAGACCAAAAGCACCTCAAAAGCTAGACATCATGCCAAGATCCAAAGAAATTCAGGAACAAATGAGAACAGAAGTAATTGAGATCTATCAGTCTGGTAAAGGTTATAAAGCCATTTCTAAAGCTTTGGGACTCCAGCAAACCACAGTGAGAGCCATTATCCACAAATGTCAAAAACATGGAACAGTGGTGAACCTTCCCAGGAGTGGCCGGCCGACCAAAATTACCCCAAGAGCGCAGAGATAACTCATCCGAGAGGTCACAAAAGACCCCAGGACAACGTCTAAAGAACTGCAGGCCTCACTTGCCTCAATTAAGGTCAGTGTTCACGACTCCACCATAAGAAAGAGACTGGGCAAAACGGCCTGCATGGCAGATTTCCAAGACGCAAACCACTGTTAAGCAAAAAGAACATTAGGGCTCGTCTCAATTTTGCTAAGAAACATCTCAATGATTGCCAAGACTTTTGGGAAAATACCTTGTGGACTGAGGAGACAAAAGTTGAACTTTTTGGAAGGCAAATGTCCTGTTACATCTGGCGTAAAAGGAACACAGCATTTCAGAAAAAGAACATCATACCAACAGTAAAATATGGTGGTGGTAGTGTGATGGTCTGGGGTTGTTTTGCTGCTTCAGGACCTGGAAGGCTTGCTGTGATAGATGGAACCATGAATTCTACTGTCTACCAAAAATCCTGAAGGAGAATGTCCGCCATCTGTTCGTCAACTCAAGCTGAAGCGATCTTGGGTGCTGCAACAGGACAATGACCCAAAACACACCAGCAAATCCACCTCTGAATGGCTGAAGAAAAACAAAATGAAGACTTTGGAGTGGCCTAGTCAAAGTCCTGACTTCAATCCAATTGAGATGCTATGACCTGCATGACCTTAAAAAGGCGGTTCATGCTAGAAAACCCTCAAATAAAGCTGAATTACAACAATTCTGCAAAGATGAGTGGGCCAAAATTCCTTCAGAGCGCTGTAAAAGACTCATTGCAAGTTATCGCAAACGCTTCATTGCAGTTATTGCTGCTAAGGGTGGCCCAACCAGTTATTAGGTTCAGGGGGCAATTACTTTTCACACAGGGCCATGTAGGTTTGGATTTTTTTTCTCCCTAAATAATAAAAACCATCATTTAAAAACTGAATTTTGTGTTTACCATCAGAAACATTTTGTGTGACAAACATGCAAAAGAATAAGAAATCAGGAAGGGGGCAAATAGTTTTTCACACCACTGTATATGTACAGACAAAAGAGTGGACTGAGTTTTGGTTTCGACCCTTTTCTGGTCATCCTCTTCAAAGTTGGTAGCCCTTCCTGGTGCAGAGCTAACAGCAGGGTGCGGCCCTGGACAGGACACCCACTCATTCACAGATTCACCAATTAACCAAAGCGGTGAAAATGAGTGAGTGAGGAGTTCAAGTCCAGGACACTAAGTCGGAGAGGTGACAGTGTTAACAGCCGTGTGACCTCGCGGCTCTAATGAATCCTTCACAAATAACTGAAACTGCTAAAAGAGACACCTTAATGCTGCAACCATGGAAAGCCACCTTACTGTTTTGATTGCACTCAGCGCACATCCTCATGGTATGAAACTTTTTTTTAGAGAATATCTCGTATTCCTGAAGGAGACTACCATATATAATTTATTAAATTATTAGCAAACAGTGCAGTGAGAATTGTAAATCATGTATATGTAGGATGTTTCTTTTTATTTTCTAAAATAATGTATCCTGGTATTTATGTGTTATAATGCATATTACTATGGATCAGGCAATATTAAGATGGAGAAAATAAATCAACATTTTGATGTATGAGTACAATTTAATTTCCACTAAAGCAGAATCGATTTTTCAGTTATTCCCCTGCGGTGTTTAGAAAAAATTTATATGCCACTTCTCTGGCCTCTAGTTGAGCTGACTGATCTGGCCAGAGTGCAGCCAGGAGACATTTTCACTGCCATTTCGCCACCACAGCTGGCCTGTTTGGCCTCAACAGGCTGTGGAGTGGATGGCGGTTCTGTTGTCTTCTCCCCGTAGAATTAAGCTGGCCAAGCGTAAAGCTGCCGTGCCAAAAGGCATTTGTACTGATGTTTGGCACTGGTCTGGATTGCCAACTCCTAACATCTAAAACTACAAGTTGTCAGCAGGAAGAAAGTGTCATTAAGTGGCAAATTAAAAAAAACAGCGACTGAAGCAGCATTTTGTGTGATTTTAATCTGCCGCCTCGTCCAACAAAGTATCATCAATAGTGGCTGTGATTGTATTGCCACGTGTACGGAGTGCAGTGCAATTCTCAGCAACATGCAGATATGTCTTTCTGGGAGGGTCTCAGTGGTGTGCCCAATCCCCCACCTCCACCCCCCACTTTCAAAATGCTAGGACTGCCAATTAATGAAAGCCTGGAATTCTTTATCTTTATTTTACTTATATTAAGGAACATTTTAAACAACTTATTAAATTTGTCTTTATCATAGCTTCATTTCAGTTCCACTTCTAATAGATCAGGGGTCCTCAATCACAGTCCTGGAGGGCCTCAGTGGCTGCAGATTTTTGTTCTAATCCAGTTGCTTAATTAGAAAGCAATTCTTGCCAATAATTTAATTTCATGGCTTGTTAGCGCTTTAACTGTGCATGTCAGGTCATTATCATATCCTAGATTTTTCTTCCCCTTTCTACGGATATCGACCAAGTAATTTGAAGGCTAAAATGGATGAGTGATTCTCAGTCCTTCACACTGTTCTCTTCACTTTCCTTCCACGTATTTAATTAAACCCAATAGTGCATGATAAATACACACAGAGGTGTAAATGGAAACAAGCTAAATGGAGAAATGCTGCTCTCTTTTGTCATTTGCATGTTATTGCTAATTAGGAGCAATTCAAAACCAAGAATACAGCTGCTTAACACTAGAATTACCAGAGTCTACGAAAAACTCGTAGATCCGGCCCACCCTCAATCCGTTCACACCTCTCCGCCAGCGTCCTTTGTCCTCTAAATGTGCCGATAAAGACAAGCTGTAAGCAGTCGGCTATTCCATCCCCCCACCGACCTCATGCCTTGATTCTGGGAGTGAAGTGGAGTTCACTGCGTACAGTATTAGTTATATAGTAGTTTCGTTTTATATATAATGTATATGTATTTTACAACTCGGAGAATTGTCAAAAAGAAATACATTAAATCATATATCAATCAACACACGCTGCACGCAGGCAGTGAAAGTGGAGATAGATGTGAAAGACGCTAGATAGATTGTATACAACAGGCAAAAATAGAGACCACTTGATAACAGTATTAGCTATAATCAATGAAAGCATGAATTAATCAAAAGAAATAACCGTGATCGACATTTTAAACTTAATGATTTACAGTGCATACTAGTTTATAAATTTTATGTCTGCTTGAGGTTAAAAGGAAAGAAAAAAACAACACTTCCTCCCCAGCGGGGAATCAAACTCAGGTCTCTGAGGGACGGCAAGCCTGCTGCACTGTGAGTCTGCAAATCTTACCAATACGCAACAGAAGCTGTTGTATTGTTCTGAAACCTTTTGTGAAAGTGTTTATTTGATCTTTGGACTTCAGGCTTCATACATTCTATAGTTTATGCCTACATTTTGTAACATCTATTACTAAAATAGGAAAAAGTTTCCGTTTTAACAATGTGTTTACACAGATTACTGTAGAAACGGAACACACATGAAATGCGTGTGTTCCAAATAACGATCTATTATTTCCACTCTAAAACTCCACTTCACTCCCAGATAATCAAAAAAGGCATGAGCTGGGAGAAGTTCATGCACGTTCTAAGTCGGTGGAGGGATGGAATAGTAGGCTGCTTGCAGCTTGTCTTTATCGCCACATTTAGAGGACAAAGGACACTGGCGGAGAGGTGAGAACGGTTTTAAGTTGGGCCGGATCTACAAGTTTTTTTGTAGGCTCTGGTGATTCTAGTAATAGACGAAAATAAGCAATAAGGGTTCAAAATTGTAATGAGCGAGACCACTAAAGTGACGCAGAAATGTCACTCGAGCAATAAGAGCTTCTTATTAAGCAAATGGGTTGGAGCAAACTGCAGCTGCAGCCTTTGCGGACCTCCAGGACTGTGATTGAGGACCCCTGTAATAGACGATATATGAATTAAAATATCATATACTTCTTGGATTTGGAATCATTATTAATCTCTACGTTTTTCAGTTTTCTTTTCCAGTTTCTTGTGGTGGCTTTTTGCGACACCTCCACATGATCAAAGTCTTGTGCAGCCACCTGTGATGCTGGATGAAGGTGGATGCTTCAACGGTCAATGAGCCCCACTGCATCAAAACATCTAGGATGAAGATGAAAAACAATAACAAACTACTTAAGAACTCTTACGTTACGGGTCTGGGTGGTCTTTGGGCCTTGGAACCCCTGATGATTTTTTTTTTTCTCTACCATCTCACCCCTGGAGTGTTATGAACTAAAAAAAAGAGTTTTTTCCAAGCTCAAAGTTTCAAACAATGACTCAAAATGCCCAATAGAGGGGGAATAACCATCAAACCCCAGCTAGTCGCACAAAGGGCAATGAAGAATCTTCATAAATAAAAAGGTTTATTTTTACAAGCAGATCGGTTAACTAATAATAAGCTATGAGGAGCACAAGGCAATGGATTCAAAGTATGCAATCCCAATAGCAAACAAAGAATCCCAATACAAAATCCAAGAATGGTTAAAAACCAGAGCACAGAGGTCACAAATTCAGAAATTCACAAAAAAACAGAATGTTTGAAAGAAAAACTCACCAAGACCACAAGCACATTAGCAATGAACCGCAAGAGACTGTGGGCTTTCCTCTGCTAGCACTCCCTTCAGGAAGATGGGTAGGGTACCCTGTCTCTTTGGGGAACCCCCCCATAAAACAAAAGGCACAAAATAAAAGACAGACAGAAACTAAATAATCAACAATGTTACCATAAACAATGAATAAAATAATAATAATAATTCATTACATTTATATAGCGCTTTTCTCACTACTCAAAGCGCTATCCACACAGGGAGGAACCCACAATCTTCCACAGTCTCCTTACTGCAAAGCAGCAGCACTACTACTGCGCCACCTGTGAGGACATAAAACAGACAATTACACCCCAGCTGAAACATAACATGGAGTTTTTAAAATGTTCTATTCTCCCTGGCCATCTCACCATATCATCAGACTTATCAGAAACAGTCGCAGCTGCATGCCTAGGGACCACCACTCTGGCCCCTAAGGACTTCCACACTGTGATGAGTGGGGGTGCCGACGCTAACACTTTCTTCTCCTTCCTCCTTCACAACCAGAAAACGACACCCAAACAGGAGGCCCAAACCCGTCCCAGTACCCAAATTAGGCTCCCCCTCCTTCTGGTACCATCCCTATAAAGCTCTGCTCAAACTGACACCTGAGAAGGACAAAGCTCCAGATAGTTTGCTACCTTGGTACTAACATCTGTTTTGTTCTGAACTGTTTGGTGGCCATCTTTTTTGTTTGTATTATTAAATGTAGTCACAAAAGTGGTACTCCAACCTTTTTTTGGCAATATACTCTGGTCTGTTTTCCTGGTCGGAATTACGAGATGGAGTGGTGGCTCTGTGGCTAAGGATCTGTGAAGATTGCCGGTTCAAATCCCATTACTGCCAGAAGAGACCCTATTGAGCAAAGCCCTTATGATAATCTTAACCAGACAATTGCTCCAGAGTGCTGTACAATGGCTGACCTTCAGCTCTGATCCCCAAAGGACATGTGAAAAGACAATTTCCCCTTGGGGAATAACAAAGTATATAAAAAAAAAATAAAATAAAAACAAATCTATAAATAAGGACTATAACTATTTCTTGTATAGCTGTATTATTTAAATATATGTTGACTTGTTCCTATTGCAAGTATTTAATTCAATTATTTATTTACTTTTAATTTGTTGTTTTCTCAACCATGATTACATTACATTTCATAATTACAGAGCAGAGAGCATTATTTTTTTTTAAAAAATGTCAGTATGGGAATTACAGAGTTCACTCCGGCAACTTTTATTACAGATAAGATTTGCATCCTGACCCTGGCGTATGTCTCTTTCCCTTTTTTTGGACATTATTTGTTTACTTTGAATAATTAATATTCAAAACATGTATTTTTGTTAATATTATTCTTTTTTTATTATTATTATTTAGCATTTCTGTTTTGGACTATGTTCTCAAGACTTACTTGTGTTTTGTAGGTGGAGCCACAGCAGGCGGTGCCACTCTGATGTCACTGCAGAAGGACCGCCTTCAGCCTTTATATTCTGAAGCTGAGAGCAAATCCTTCAGTAGAACTCATTGACGGTTTGAGTGTGCTTTGTTTTTTTCTTGTAAATATGGATTTTTTGGCCACTTGGATTATTGATTTTGTTTAGTGGATTTGGGCTTATTTGCCTCGGATTGCCTCATTTTGTCATTTTTTTTGTGTTCTTTATTTGTTAAAATAATAAATCATTATTTTATAACGATTATTTGTGGACTTCTCAAGCATAAGGTTTTTTGAAAGTTTTTCCTTTCACTTGAGAAGCATTTTGGGACATTCAGAGCAATTTGAACTTTATTCCACGTTTTTGTGGCCTGGCCAGACAAAATGTAATTTTTTAACCTGTTAAAAAACACTCTGAGATACATTACATAAAAATATACAATAAAAATACATTTTGTTGTTGTTCATCCTATGTTTTCTAAGAAAAATTACTCTTATATTTAAAAAATAGTTATACATGTACTTGTGAGTTCATAACAAATTAAACAGATGATTAGATTTGATTTTAGATTAGACAAGCTTTAATAATCCCATTGGGTGAGAAGTCAAGCAAAATGACACATTTTATTGGCTAACTAAAAAGATTACAATCTTTAAGCTTTTGAGGCAAGTCAGGCCCCTTCTTCATCTACATCTTGCCTGAACAGTTAGTGTCTGCCAACTTTGCTGGACCAAAAAACTGACCTCAGCTATGAGGCAGCAGTGCTAACCATTGTGCCACCCTGACATCTACTTAGACTTCGAGTCCTTTATCTCCCCCTGCATCACCTGAGCTCTGATTACTACAACTAACTAACACCCACAGAGCCTGTGATAGAAGCAATTAGCATTATTTACTCTTTGGCGGAGCTGTCCCTGTCACTACCCGATCTGCAACACATAGCCAGAAACATCCATCCATCCATTATCCAACCCACTATATCCTAACTACAGGGTCACGGGGGTCTGTTGGAGCCAATCCCAGCCAGCACAGGGCGCAAGGAAGGAAACAAACCCCAAGCAGGGCGCCAGCCCACCGTAGATAGCCAGAAACATTACTCACTTAATCCAGCAGTGAGGACTCAACCAAAAATGAATATATGCAGAACAACAAAGTACGTTCAAAAATTTCTCATTTTGGTCAGCTAATGTAATCCACAAATGAAAACACTGAAAGATTTTTTTTATTTTAAAACACACACGGCAAACAAATCTATCTGGAGTACCAATCAGGTATTGACATTGTGCATGTTTGTTCATGTGTGAGTTAAGCAGCTCCATAAAGTGTACGACAGAATGTGCTTAACTGTACTCATGCATAAAAAGTTCTGCACATGTGAGACGCAGATTGTGTAGTGACAACCCCGTCCAAAATGGCCATAACGCTGGCCTTGCAAGGAATCATGAGGCAAGGAGAAGAAAAGTTTGTGTTAGCAGGCCACAAAGGGAACATTCAAAAATTGGCAAACGAGATCGCCAGGGAACTCAGCAAATTCACTGCGAACAACACTTTCGCAGATTTCAACACTAATGGGCGCCTGTCCCTTCTGTCGAAGCACTTGTTAAGTTAGTGCCAGCATCACTAAGGCTTTATTAAAATTGTCCTCGTAACCATAACTTAATCAAGAATATATGTTTTTAATTTTATACTGGAGATTCATTTTGACAAGTGTATGTAAACAGAAATGCAAATGCGTGCCTTGAGATTTTCATTTATATTCTATTTATTTGCTTAGCAGACACCTTTATCCAAAGCGACTTTAGAACATTACAACATTTTGTGAGAACAGGCCATTCAGCCCAACTAAGCCTGCCAATTCTATCCACTTTATTCTTCCAAAAAAACATCCAGTTGATAGCTCAATGTCCCTAAAGTCCAACTGTCTACCACACTACTCAGTAACTTAAAAAGAAGCATCATTTTTGAAACCAGCAAATGCTGCTGCCAGAATTATTGCAAGAACAAGAAAGTACAAACACATAACCCCAGTTCTCAAGTCCTTACACTGGCTCCCGGTTAAGTTTAGGGCTGATTTCAAAATCCTCTTTTTAATTTATAAAGCCTTAAATGGCCAATGCTCTGCTTACTTATCTAAACTTGCCATTACAAACGCTGAGCACACACGGAGATCTCATGATGGTGGCCCAGATTCTAAAGACGAAAAAAATGACAATGGGAGGTCAAACATTTAGTTACAGGGCCCCTCAGCTGTGGAATGGTCTGCCTGCTAATATAAGAGAAGTCCTTTCTGTGTCAGCTTTTAAATCCCAGCTGAAGACTCATGGCCTTAGTCCAGCATACCGTTACTAGAGCTGCTGATTTGCTATGCACACGGCATTTCTGTTTGCTAATCATTTGTAATGTAAGTTATTATACAATATGTATACACTATTATTAACCCTCTTCTATTCTGTTTCTGTATCGGGATGTGGCCACTGCACTAATTAATGCCTTGCTGTTCTCCTGCATATGGAAAAGTCTTCTTGGATAAAGGAGTATTGGAATCACTGGATGGAAAGATTCTCTCATCAGAACTAATGGCCAAAACAGACTCCACTATAGAAAACCCGGTGGCTAGGTGACCGAAGTCTCCAGGAGTGTCACTTTGTTTTTCACTTTGTCTTTTACAATTTTAATCTCTACCATTGTCAACTAGGTATAGTTCATAAATTAATTAATGGGCAGGTATATTTGAGCTCCATTTATATTAAATCAGTGCCTACCTTGTGTGTTTTAAAAAATCTGTATTTATATGTGTAGCAGTTCTGAATTTAATGGCTAGTATAATCTTGTTGGATAGGACTTCTTTGTTGCTTTTCCTGTTTTAAAAGGGACTTTTATTTTGGCAATACAAGAGTTGACCATTCCAGTTGTATACCAGACCTAGGTGTACAGTTGAGTATGTCCATATAAAGGTAATACATCTCTCTATTATATAAAAATATCCTGTGACGAGACAAGACTTTTTGGAAGATTTTTTCAAGTCCCGCGAGTCGAGACTTTGGCCATCAGATGTTTTCAAGTCCCGCCCTGCTCTCAACCATAGAAAACCACACACACGGTACTCCTCTCGTTCGTGTGAATGCTTTTGACGGACACAGTTCTTGCTCTCTCAGCTGTTATAAATTTTTATGTTTTCCTCACTTTAAGTTCCCAATTAAAGAAGACGTATTATGTCCAAATCTTATTGAAGAAATTCATCACGAAGGGTTATCGACAGAAGAAATGAGTACAGGCAATCCTAGCACCGAGAAACAATGAAGTTAAACGAATTAACGGCAAAAATGTCGATCAGCTATACGGCAAGTTGGTTAAATGCATATTAATAGACTATCCTGAAACAGTTGGTGGTGATGGTGTGGAAGATGAAAACATCAACTTACAATATCCCGTAGAATATCTACAACCGTTAACACTGTCTGGTCTTCCTCCGCACGAATTACTGTAGAAAGAAGGATGTATCCAAGAAAGGTAATGTAGTACATCTTCAGGGGATAACATCAGACAACAAAGGAGATCTTGATATGCCATTCATATTAAAACATTAACAGTTTCCCATTAGGATAGCTTTTGCAAAGACAACTTACAAATCTCAGAGGCAAATATTCAAAAAAGTTGTTTTATTTCATTGAGAGAAAGAAACGAAATTCAATCGCGGGCAGTTATACGTTGCGTTGTCACGATGAAAGTCCAAACACAGAGTCAAAATTCAATGCGATATTGACGAACATGTAATTCAAAAAATAATTTTAAATGAAGTTTTACAGTAAAAGTGTAAGTTTTAAAAGTTAATTTCAAGGCACAACAGAACGAAATCATATTACACAACAAATAACTATAACGCAACATGAAACATAATTTACTTTCAAATTATTACGTTTTCCTATTTTTTTTAATATGGTTACTTACTCGTTGTAATGTAAAATAGTAAATTGTACATCTGCATTCCCATACGTGAGTGGCAGAACCGCAAAAAGGCTAGCGTGTAGCGTAAGTACGGGGGATGGTGAGTGAAGCGAGCAGGGGACAAAGCACTGTTTTTTGTTTTTTGCTCCAAACTATTCTTATATATATATATTGAAGATCGTGTTTGAAATAAAGCAGTTACCATTTGGACTTGTCTCCAGACTCCTGTTAATTTTCTGTTGTGAGTGCAGCTCTCCACAGAGTTACTTACCTGAGACACACGTATATTTGAACCGAGAATTGTTTACAGAGCTCTGTGTCTGCACTCAGTGACGAGTGCTATACAAAGAATAAGTTGTAATATAAGAGACTTACATTTGTGATCAAAATAATAGCAGTCCGGCATCACTAACCAGATCAGTCACTGTTTTTAGTAGAAATTATATTTCTACATGGCAAATAATTTACTAATAGATGTAGCAGAGTAATAGAAAACCAACAGACCCAACAGTCATGACATGCATGCTGCTGATTCTGTTTAATTGAGTATTTAATTGTTGTTCAAAATAATAGCAGTGTGGAATTCAATTAGTGAGGTCATTCATTCTATGAAAAAACAGGTGTCAATCACGGCCCTTATTTAAGGAAGGAAGGCAGCAAATGTACATGCTGGTTATAGTGCACTTCTCTCTGAAAACCGGAGTAAAATGGGTTGTTCCGGACATTGTCAGAAGAACAGCATACTTTAATTAACACTTTGAAGGCTGAATATTTTGCCAGTTTTCTGAAAAGCACACAAAGCAATGGTTTCACACATAAATCAATATGAAACGTCTTTTGCTGCATGCCATGGCTGCTGTCAGCGCCCGTTCGGCGTCTCTGGCAGAAGCGGCTGCACGGGGAGCAGGTCAATGACCAGCAGGAATACGCGATGGGCAGGCTGCCTGGCTGTCTTTGCGCAGCAGTAACAGTTGCAGTGTGACGCTATCTGGTTTGTACCTCTTGTCATTGTAAGAGGCCGTCCTCCCAGGTGAACATTGGCGTAGGTGCATTAGTTACACGGGCATTTTCAGCTGATGCCGGCCCCTCATGTTCGTTTTCGACCTCCTAATCACTTACATCAACTCAGAGTATGACTCAGTAATATGAAACGCAAAACGTCGTCCACAGAGTATTTTTGCTTTGCGCATTCGCTTTGGTCTTTTGCCAGCTGTCAATGCCATTTGAGGGGCTGTATGGTCTTCGCTATACACACAAGTGCAGGAAACCTCGGTCAAATCAACAAAGTTAACATTAAAGAGTCGAACTAAAACAGAATGGCGAGTTTTGTCACCGTTTACAGCTGATTACCGTCCTCTACCCCTGAATTTCGACAAAAGTCAACATCCATCCTGAAAGAGTTAAAAGGTTGATTGGAGGGGGGAAAACATATCAAGAATTGCAGAAATTGATAGGCTGCTCAGTTAAAATGATCACAAATGTTTTAAAATGGCAACCAAAACCTGAAAGACGTGGAAGAAAATGGAAAACTACCATTCGAATGAATCGAAGAATAACCAAAACGGCAAAGAATCAACCAATGATCAGCTTCAGGAAGATCAAAGAAGGTCTAAAGTTACCTGTGAGTACTGTTACAATTAGAAGACGCCTATGTGAAGCCAAGTTTTCGGCAAGAAGCCCCCGCAAATTGAAAAAGAAGACATGTGCTGAAGAGGTTACAATTTCTCAAAGAACACATTGACTGGCCTAAAGAGAAATGGCACAACATTTGGTGGACTGATGAAAGCAAGATTGTTCTTTTGGGTCTAGGGGCCGCAGACGACCCCCAAACACTGAATTCAAGCCACAGTACACTGTGAAGACAGTGAAGCATGGTGGCGCAAGCATTATGATATGGAGATGTTTCTCATACTATGGTATCGGGCCTATTTATCACATACTAGGGATCATGGATCAGTTTGAATACCTCAAAATACTTGAAGAAATCATTTTGCCTTATGCCAAAGAGGAAATGCCAATGAAGTGGGTGTTTCAACAAGACAATGACCTCGAACACACCAGTAAACGAGCAACATCTTGGTTCCAGACCAACAAGACTGATGTTAGCCCAATCCCCAGACCTTAATCCAATAAAAAACTTGTGGGGTGACATCAAAAATGCTGTTTCTGAGGGAAAACCAAGAAACGCAGAAGAATTGTGGAATCTAGTCCAGTCATCCTGGGCTGGAATACCTGGTGCCACAAGTTGGTCGACTCCATGCAACACAGATGTGCAGCAGTTCTCAGAAACAGCGGTTATACAACTAAACATTGAAAGGAAAGCAAAATCTTGAAACATTTGTCAGTTTGTGCAGTGAATGTCTGAATTTGTAAAGAAGAATGCAGACACTGCTATTTTTTTGAACTGTCTAAAATTCCATTTTCTTCACTTTCTGTAAAGGAATAATAATAATAATAATAATAATAATAATAATACTAATAATAATAATAATAATTCTTTGCATTTATATACAGTAACCTCAATCGCGGGCGTTGCGTTCCAGAACCCCGTGAAAGGTGAAAATTCGTGAAGAAAAACCATATGTTCATTTGGTTATTTTTATATATTTTAAGCCCTTATAAACTCTCCCTCACTCTTATAAACATTTCCCGCACAGTTATACAGCATAAACCCTTTGTATTCTCTTAGATATTAGGTAAGATTCGTTGAAATTATGTATGTAAACACACTGTTTATATACAGAAAAACGTAAATATTATTTTGAAGATATCGAGCGTCTCCGATATCACATATGTAACAGCCATTACGATAGACAGGCCACCAGCAATAAATACGTACAATGCAAGAAAAATTGTATAGAGTAAAATGTGTGTAAACGTACGCACATGTACTAAGTACTGTACGTAGAAAATTAATTACAGTTACTCACCAACAATGACACGATGACTTGTCTTATAACGAATACTTTAATTTTACTGCACAACAAAGGAGAGCGTTACAGCTCTTCTAAAGGAGCCTCTTCAGGCAACTGTGTAGCACCGCCGTTGTTCTTCTTCTGGCAGTCTTCAATCCAAATCCCTACAGCAGATTCCATCCGGACTATCGCCTTATTACATCCACTTACAACTCATTTTGCACCCTGGTTAAAGGACACTGCAGCCGTAGATCTTATATTCTTTTCCTCCTTTTTAAATAAAAAGAATCGTGGACTCATTGATGCCGTAATGGTGTCCTACAGCGGTGTAGCTGTTCCCTTCCTTCAATATATCCAAAACGTTTACCTTTTCAGCAATCGCTAGCATCTTTCGTTGGCGCTTGGGCACAGCCCCTGAAGCAGGAGCAGATCGTTTTGGAGTCATAACGAAGTGCTTGACTACGCACAAAGATAAACACAAAAGAACACAAAAGTTAACTCTTTACACAGTGAAGCATGTTGATGCTGAATGAGCGAGACGAGACTTCCTGGTTAACGCAGCGGAATCGAATTTGGCGCTCTGTCGCTGAGCCAATCAGTAAACAGGAACTTAACCGCGTGCTCTGATTGGGTAGCTTCTCAGCCATCCGCCAATAGCGTCCCTTGTATGAAATCAACTTGGCAAACCTGAGGAAACATGTACCAGAAGTAAAAAGACCAATTGTCCACAGAAACCCGCGAAGCAGCGAAAAATCTGTGTTATATATTTAGATATGCTTACATTTAAAATCCGCGATAGAGTGAAGCCACGAAAGTCGAAGCGCGATATAACGAGGGATTACTGTAGCGCTTTTCTTACTACTCAAAGCGCTCAGCAATTGCAGGTTAAGGGTCTTGTTCAAAGGCTCAACAGAGCAGTGTCTCTTTTGGCATTTTACAGGAATCGAACCGGCAACCTTCCTATTGCCAGTGCAGATCCCTAGCCTCAGAGCCACCATAACACAAATGTGATCAATTTTTATTCATGTTTTGATTTGGAATAGAATGTACAATGTTCCCAATGCATTTGCGTGTATGGAAATAAAAGGATTTTGGAGATTTATTCACTTTTTTAAACACACTGCTCTTATTCTCAACACAGCTGTATAAAAGAGGGCAACATAATTGTAAAACATCAGTCTGAGGGACTGTTTGGGAACAAGTTTACAGAATTGATCATCACAAGTGAAGAGTACAGAGCGGAAATAAGAGCGAGTGACAATTCCTAGCTCGTATCAGTCAGACGAAAATTCACCAAACACGAGAGTCTTCTTCAACACATTGAGAGATTCCGAATTTCAAATGGAGGTGGGCAGCTCGTTCCACCAGCCAGGAGCGACACGTAAAAAGAATCTGGATTGAGATTTAACGCCACACACAGATGGCACACCACCAGACACCCTTCACCAGCAGACCGGAGTGAACGTGAAGGAGATTTGGTTTGGGTGACAGGTCAGGAGCCATGATGTGGTATTAAAATAAGTGACTTCATGTTATTTAATAAACTACTTCATAACAGACAAAAAGAGTTACAATGTGTACACCTTTGTTATAATTCTTTTAATAAGATACGGATTAGAAGAATCAAACACACTTTAAAAATCAAGCAAACAGATTCACCAGTCAAGCCACACGAGATCTGGACAAAGGCAGCAAAACAATGGCGTCACAGCGTTATGAATGCCAATATTCGCATGCTCTGCAGTTTAAAGCACTGAAATTCGTCAACATACAAACAATGAACGCACCTTGAGCTGGCGTATTGTGTGATGGCACATCAAGGTACTTTGGATTGCACAAAACTTTTGAGAGAAGAAAAGAAGTAAGAATTCATTTCTAACTGTATGGAGCAATTCATGTTAAAGCATTTAATGTTAAGAAATGAAATAGTGAATTCCCAAAAGGTCAAACTGTTTTCATTGGAAGCTAATCCAAAATTATTTTTCATGAAAGATGGCAATGTTGTGCAGAGAGGTGGGAGTACAAACCCACCCGTATCAGTTTTATAACCTTCGGCCTTAACTATAAATCACATCACTTTTAAACTCTACCAAGTAATTGCCTGAGAAATGTGCCGTTCTGCACAGTTGCTCAATCAAAATTTTACAGTGTGGAGAACACGCATCACTTTTGGAAACTCACGGCCCTTCCATATAAACTACTTCTGACTTTCAAAAAATGTGGATAAATAATAATGCGTACCAAAACGGGTCTAGAAACAAATCATCCATTACTCAAAATATTAATATTACAAGATAGCAGGTTTCTAAATGCACTTTATTCAGCACCTACATTAGGTTAGAAAAGTACATTTTAAAACAAAAAGCTTCCACGACAACCAAGGGTTATAATGTGGCCGTCGCTCACCATAATGCTAAAATTGTTAGCGGTAAAGCTGTGGAGCCCATTCTTCTCCCAGTTAACTCAGATTCTTTGGCAGTATTTCATTTAAACAGCCTAAGGCGAGGGGTAATGGAACATTACTCACTGTGATAGCCAGATTTCTTCTGCATCGCGGTTACAGGGCAATCTTTATGAGCCAGGAGAAGCTGTTTCAGCTGAGCCACTTCATTTCTCAGCAGGGTGACTTCATTCTGCAGGGATAAAGAGGAGGAAACTTTTACTAACAATATAACACCACTTGCAGGCATCAAAGAGAGAGTGTGAAGACTGTTAAGTTTTATAGATTCTTGGGGGAGTACAATAAGATCTAATATACCCAGGCTCTTCGGGACTTCAAAAGAAACAGATTTCAAATTAAAAAAAAAAGAAAGAAAAACGCAGCCCTGTTTATCTCACATGTGGCAGTTACCTCTAGATGAATACTTATATTATACCAAACGGAAAATGATATTTGGAACTCTCTCTCCGTAAACCTGCCACTCTCAACAACTCTTTGAAAGAGATCATGCTACACTGCACTGAAACGTGTTTTTAAAAAATCATTTGCATGGTGTGATGCCCATCAGTGCCAGTCAAAGCCTATTTGAAGCCCTAGGTGGGGTTGACGGATGTTGTCCCTCATTGTCCATAGCAGGGAGTCTGGATTATTAGACTATTATTACTGGTGGTTGCAATGGCTCCTCGCTCTCACTATGTGAGTAGTGAGAAAAGAGGTATATAAATGTAAAGAATTATTATTTAACCTGTCCCATTGGCATCTGCATTGTGTGTAACTCTTTGAAAGTCATCGAGCCTTGAAACTCAGTCAGTCATTTTCCAACCCGCTATATCCTAATAGAGGGTCACGGGGGTCTGCTGGAGCCAATCCCAGCCAGCACAGAGTGCAAGGCAGCAACAAACCCCAGGCAGGGTGCCAGCCCACCACAGGGCACACACACACACCCACACACCAAGCACACAATACAGACAATTTAGGATCACCAATGCACCTAACCTGCATGTCTTGACTGACAGACAGACAGACAGACAGACAGACAGACAGACAGATAGATAGATAGATAGATAGATAGATAAGATAGATAGATAGATAGATAGATAGATAGATAGATAGATAGATAGATAATACACTAATAGATTGTTAGATAGATAGATACTTTATTAATCCCAAGGGGAAATTCACATACTCCAGCAGCAGCATAATGATAAAGAATAATATTAAATCAAGGAGTGATAACAATGCAGGTATAACAGACAATAACTTTGAATAATATTAACGTTTATCCCCGACGTGGAATTGAAGAGTCGCATAGTGTGGGGTCTCCTCAGTCTGTCAGTGGAGCAGGATGGTGACAGCAGTCTGTCGCTGAAGCTGCTCCTCTGTCTGGAGATGATCCTGTTCAGTGGATGCAGTGGATTCTCCATGATTGACAGGAGTCTGCTCAGCGCCCGTCGCTCTGCCACGGATGTCAAACTGTCCAGCTCTGTGCCTACAATAGAGCCTGCCTTCCTCACCAGTTTGTCCAGGCGTGAGGCGTCCTTCTTCTTTATGCTGCCTCCCCAGCACACCACCGCGTAGAAGAGGGCGCTCACCACAGCCGTCTGATAGAACATCTGCAGCATCTTATTGTAGATGTTGAAAGACGCCAGCCTTTTAAGGAAGTGTAGTCGGCTCTGTCCTCTCTTACACAGATCATCAGTATTGGCAGTCCAGTCCAATTTGTCATCCAGCTGCACTCCCAGGTATTTATAGGTCTGTACCCTCTGCCCACAGTCACCTCTGATGATCGCGGGGTCCATGAGGGGCCTGGGCCTCCTAAAATCCACCACCAGCTCCTTGGTTTTGCTGGTGTTCAGTTTTAGGTGGTTTGAGTCGCACCATTTAACAAAGTCCTTGATTAGGTTCCTATACTCCTCCTCCTGCAGCCCATGATAGAAGTGTCGTCAGCAAACTTCTGCACGTGGCAGGTCTCCGAGTTGTATTGGAAGTCCGATGTATGTTGGCTGAAAAACATCGGAAAAAGTCCAGTCCCCTGCGGCGCTCCTGTGCTGCTGACCACAATGTCAGACCTTCAGTTCCCGAGATGCACATACTGAGGTCTGTCTGTAAGATACTCCACGATCCATCTTTGGACTGTAGGAGGAAACCGGAGCACCCGGAGGAAACACACGCAGACATGAGGAGAACATGCAAACCCAACGCAGGGAGGACTCGGGGAGCGAACCCGGGTCTCCTAACTGCGAGGCAGCAGCGCTACCACTGCGCCACCGTGCCACCCAAAAAATTAAATAAATATATAGTGAGTTATGACAAAATAGAAATGAGAAAACAATGAAACACATGCATAAATAATGAAATAAGTCATGTAAGTGCCACATTCAGGCCGGGATGCAGGACAAGCTCTTGCTTGCTCAGGAGGCCATAATAGAAAGACTGCAGCAGTGGAGACACAACCCACAACCGAGCTGAAAACAGTTGTAACCTTCAACCCGTCTGGGGTTGAAGTATAATGAATGGACTGGGTAAAGGTGGATACCAGGAGCCGTTCATACCCCCGTGCTGAAGGTGGCAGTATTCCTTGAGGCTGATCTCATCAGGACACCTGCAAGGTTGCATGGGAATTGTAGGGTGTAAGTACATGCCGTGTCGAGGTCCATGGGTAATGCCAGAGCGTGCTACTGGGGAGGGGGGACAACACTGGTTTCCATGTGACCCATAAGGCCACGACGCGATGCATGCTGCAGTGGATGCTCCTGCTACACAAGCGTTTTACTGTTCATACCTGTGCGTGTACTTTACATAAATCTGGAGGAATCCAGCAGGTGGCAGTGCGAGATATCATCACGGTGAGAACAGCTTTGGCTTCTCTGTGTTGTCAATTGCCTGACACATCCACTAAATTCCGATGACACCTTACCGCTAATATCTCTGAAAAGGATGTTTAATGATTAAATCCAGCAATCCAGGGATGTGTCCATTCCAGCAAGCATTGGGCACGAGTGAGAAACAATCCCTGGACGAGGTCTCAGCTCATCGCAAGATAAATACAAGCACACACACATACACTGGCGTCATTTTAGCGGCACCAAATCCCCAAATCTGCATATCTTTTGAAGGAAACCGGAGCACAGTGTGGAAGACAAGCAGGAAAACATGCAAACTCCAGGCAGGGAATACCAGCGACGTGACTCGCTGCAAGACAGCAGTGCTACCGCTCTGCCACCGTGCCACCCCTATGTGTTCATTATTTAAATGAAATTAACGATTTATCTGTAAAATGTAAAAGTATAAATCTAAATTTGCAGAGAGTTGGAATATCATACATTTAATGTGTTCCATGTGGTGATCCATTGCTGCTTGCCGCTGCTGTCAGGTCCAAGAAGCTCGTAGCAATTAAAAACTGGGACGACGTTTACGATGGTCTGCTTTAATTATAAAGTAAATTAACAGGTTAAAGTGGACATTTTGAGATTTAAGCCAAAATTTCCACTTTAATCACAAAATACACATTTTCACCATGTCCTTAATTTTTTTTCTCTGTGGCTCAAATACAGCGCTGTGCATTATATTGCTGTTGTGAAGTTGCAAAAAAATAAAAATAAAGACGGCACAAAAGATGGTATGTAAGACTTTTAAAATGTATCGTGTCGTTACGATCGGGAATATAAAAGCACCACGAATGCATTTGTATGTCGGCATTTTGCTTCAGCACATCGAACCGTTCATCAAACGTCAAAGCGCACACATCAATCTCGTAGGCTCCGCAAATTGTTTTTCGGTCTCATGTAGATAATAACCAGAGACTCTGACGTCACATTCCAACTTTTATCACACTGCACCCCCTGAAGTTTTGCTGGTACTGCAACTCGCACACACGTCACGTTAATTTCTGAAGACCTGCTCAGAGGACGCGTCAAATGAATGCTGGGAACGTGTGGCAGCCATGATGTGGGTGCGTATGTGTTCTGAGCGTGAAGTATAAACGTGCTTCTGAAATGCAGTGCAGTGACACCAGAAGCATACCTGGGTCTGACTTGAAAAGGGCGACACTCAACAGGAGCAGTGGAAGGTAAGGAAGATGTTTATTCACGTAATGTTGTGGTGTTTGTGGCTTTAAGTACTGGTAGAGGACTAACGGGAGCAGTCGAAAGAAGAAGAAGAAGAAGAAGAAGAGGAGGAGGAGGTCAGCGGAACTAAAAATTCCACTCTTTTAAACCCAGAGCTGTGTTGGGTGATACTGTGCCTGAGGTTTGGGACTCAGTGACGCTCCCCCTTGTGGTTACAGTCATTAATTACATTTATATTGCTCGTTTCTTTATACAGTAATCCCTCCTCGATCGCGGGGGTTGCGTTCCAGACCCCCGCGATAGGTGAAAATCCGCGAAGTAGAAACTATATGTTTGTATAGTTATTTTTATATATTTTAAGCCCTTATAAACTCTCCCACCCTGTTAACATTATTAGAGCCCTCTAGACATGAAATAACACCCTTTAGTCAAACGTTTAAACTGTGCTCCATGACAAGACAGAGATGACAGTTCTTTCTCACAATTAAAAGAAAGCAAACATATCTTCTCTTTAAAGGAGCGCCGTCAGGAGCAGAGAATGTCAGAGAGAGCGCTCGCAAAGAAAAGCAAACAATCAAAAAATCAATACATGCTTTTAAGTATACAGAAGCACCGCGATAAAGCGGCATTTTGTAGAAGAGCGTCCGTGTCCTCTGTGCAAACAGCCCCTCTGCTCACACCCCCTCCGTCAGGCAGAGAGAGTGAGAAAGATAGAGAGAAGCAAACAAGCACCGCGCGGGAAGCATATCTTATAGCATTGAGGAGTTTTAGTTAATATGTAATACATGCTCTGATTGGATAGCTTTTAAGCCAACCGCCAATAGCATCCCTTGTATGAAATCAATTGGGCAATCAAACTGAGGAAGCATTAAAAGACCCATTGTCCGCAGAAAGCGGCGAACCAGCGAAAAATCCATGATATATATTTAGATATGCTTACATTTAAAATCCATGATAGAGTGAAACCGCGAAAGTCAAAGCGCGATATAGCAAGGGATTACTGTATATTTGTTTATTTATTTATTCATTGATTTATTTCAGTGACACAGTATGCAACTTGCAGTATGGCTTGAACCTGAAATTGTTGTCCTCACCTATCAAAGCTGAGAGCGTGGGTTTTAGTGAATTCTGGGTATTGATTGGTGAATTGTCGGTACTGGGGACTCTTACAGTGGCAACTTTGCACATACCCACGAGCCACAGGATTCACTCGGGAAGCAACGAATTGTGAAGCACCAGTCCGGGCAAAATGCTATTTTAAATTTATAGAAAACGCTAAACGGTAGAATGTAATTTTGTGTGGCAAATAAATACATACCACATTTGTGAAAATGACTTCACTTGAGAAATACTAAACTGATCCTTTAAGCAACATTACTGCAAATATTCAGTATGGCAATGTGGTGTAGTGGTTAAGGCTTTGGACTTCAAACCCTCAGGTTGTGTGTTCAAATCCCACTACTGACACCACTGTGTGACCCTGAGCAAGTCACTTGACCTGCCTGGGCTACAATTGGAAAACCAAAAGCAATGTAACCAATTGTATCATAAATGTTGCAAGTCGCCTTGGATAAAGACGCCTGCCAAATAAGTAAATGTAATGTAAGGTTAATGTAGTATAAAAATTGCAAACTAGGGTAACAGCTTGAAATGGGGCCTTGAAGCCTTGCCGTAGTGTATATTTTACTCACGTATCGCTATGTCACACAAGCAAAGCCATTGTTAAGCTCTTGTTAGACAGCAGTTATGTTCCCCAAAGACGCAAAAAGGCAGCTTCATTTGAGAGCATTAAGACCGTCATGTATGTGCATCAATGGATCACTCTCTGGACACATCTGAGGTCTGTACTACAATGCCAGGTCTGGAGGGGGGCGCGGACGCTAACTATGTTCTCTTCTTTTCCCTCCACAGTACCAAGAAGTGAGGGCAATTCACTCCGCCCCTTTTGGACCCCTTATAAATCGCAAGGGTGTCATGACTGGGGAGTTCCAAAATCACCCAAAAAGTCCCAAAACACGTCCAAAAATGGTCCACTAGAGGGTGAACAAACCATCAAAACCCTGGCTAGACACCAAAAAGGGCTTTGAAAAATCTTTATAAGATAAAATGTTTATTTTTATCAAAAGGCTCTGCAACAGATGAAGCTTAAAGGAATTGGCAGAAAAGGCAAAGCAATCACAGTAAACAAAGTCCCAAAACAGAATCCACACCCATAGTCAAAATCACAGCAATCCATAAACACAATCACAATACAGAACCCAAAGATGTAGTCGAGAAATTGAGTGCAGGTTCGAAAAATTCACATCATTCTCTAAATGTGCAATATAGACCTTAAGTCAACCAGTACAATTTGTATATACACTTTGTAATGTACTTTTATTACTATTCCATTTCTTGTTTTTTCACTCTTATGCCTCACAATGAGTCAACAGCACCTTCAATTTCAATGTTCTTTTGTAAAAGTGACAATGACAATAAAGATAGATAGATAGATAGATAGATAGATAGATAGATAGATAGATAGATAGATAGATAGATAGATCTATAACAATACTAAACTCATCTCTTGACTCTGTGCCGCTCACTTTTAAAATCGCTTCTGTAACCCCAATGTTAAAAAAGTCTGGTCTTGATGGTGACGATCTTAACAATTTCCAGCCTATTTCCCAACTTACCAATTACTTAACTTCTAATAATTTGATGGAATCCTGTCAGTCTGGTTTCAGGGTGCAGCACAGCTGTGATACTGCTCTGCTACGGGTAACCAATGATTTGCTTATGGCAGCAGACTCTTTACAAACCAGTATATTAATTCTATTAGACCTCAGTGCAGCATTTGACACTCAGGTCAGACATGACATTCTACTGTCCAGAATGGAGAACATGCTGGGTATCTCTGGCACTGCCCTCCAGTGGCTCAAGTCCTATCTGACTGATAGGCAAGAGTTTGTTAGTCTTGGCAACAGCAGATCCAGCTCAGCGACAGTCACACAAGGAGCTCCTCAGGGCTCTGTCCTCGGCCCTCTTCTCTTCTGTATTTATATGCTTCCTCTTGGCCATATTATTCGTAACGTTGGACTGGATTATCATCTTTATGCAGTTGATACTCAACTCTATTTCAATATTAAAAGTGGAACTTCATCAGAGCTTTCTCAGCTCACAACCTGCCTTAGTGAAATTAAAACCTGGATGGAGCAGAACTCTTTAAAATTAAATTACAACAAAACTGAACTCCTGCAAATTGGCACTAAAGTGCTACTTTAGAAAATGAGCTCCTTTTCAGTCAATCTTGACGGTGATCTCATCAGATCTTCTTCTGATGCAAGGAATCTTGGTGTCATTTTTGATTCCTCCCTCTCTTATTCCGCCCACATAAACCACATTAAGAAACTTCCTTACTTTCACCTCCGTAACATATCCTGTGTTCGCTCCTTCCTCTCTTTTTCTAATGCTGAGAAACTTGTCCCTGCTTTTATCACATCCAGCATTGATTATTGTAACTCACTGCTGGCAGGTGCCCCTTCTAATCTTATATCACAGCTCCAGTTGATTCAAAACTCGGCTGCAAGAGTCCTGACTCGAACCAGCAGCAGCGAGCACATCACACCCATCCTGCTCCGTCTTCACTGTCTCCTTGTGTCTTACAGAATCGAATATAAAATCCTACTAATAATCTACAAAGCCTTAAACGACCTGCGCCAAACTACATCAGTGACCTTCTCCATCACTATGTTCCTGTCCACCCACTAAAGTCCTCTGATTCTGGTAGTCTTGTTGTGCCCCACACTAATCTACACTCCATGGGTGGCAGCAGGGTCTTCAGCTGTATAGCGAGTGCCCAGACTCTGGAATGACCTACCGAAATTAATCAGATCAGTGGACTCCATGAATTCTTTTAAAAAACAACTCAAAACTCATCTGTTCAGGATGGCTTTTAGCTCTACTTGACTTTACTACCCGTCTTTCAGTTTACCTCTCTGTCAAGATGCTCATGTAACCTGTGTGTGTGTGTGCAGACCATCAATTAGGTTGTCTGTTAGGCTTTCTCTGAATTTACTGTCTTACTCTTCTTTATTTATTTATTTGGTTTTGTACAATGCTATATACTGTATACCCTGCTGTTCTTTCTTAAAATCTGTGAAATGCCTTGAGCATGGTAAAGGTGCTATATAAATAAAATGTATTATTATTATTATCTATCTATCTAATCTATCTAAGGCACAGTAAATTCACAAGAAACTCTCCACTCCTTAGTGCTTTTGAAATGAACCACCAGGAACTATGAAAGGCCCTGCCATATATAGTGCTTAGGGCCATTCCTGGTGGTCATTGGCAGGAGGCACCACCCCTTGGGGAACCACCCAAAAAAACACATGGGACATAACTGAGGCCATTCCTCTTTACAAATAAACATAAAGAAAAATGTACACAATAAATAAAATGAACAAAATAAACATTAATACAAATAAATAGCATAAAATCAAACAATACAAAGAAGAAATACAACTGTGAACCCCAGGCTGGAAAGAAATGCTAGCTGGAACATGACAGAGTCGTCACACTGTGAAAAGAGCACACCGCAGGACAAGCCCCTATCTGGTGGTTGTTTGGAACTTTACTGTAAAGCCTGACCATTCCTTTCATTTCCACTCGCTTCTGAGTTCAACTCTGCTGCAATTTTGTTTTGATTTTTACTTTGACTAAACAGGGATGACTGGGTTGGTGCCACAACATTCATCCCTTGGTCGTGTTCCTTACTTGACTACAAGAACAAACAAAATAGCTCTGCTATAGCTAAAATATGAACTACAGGCATCCTGTCTCCAAAACAGAAATAATACATCCGACTCTGCAAAATACTACTCGCCTACCACATTTATTCATATTTTCACAAATGAACAGTCTGATTACCGAGAATTACGTTTAAGCCGTATAATAATGAGCCTGTAATGTTTCAGAGGTAGGCCAGAAGCAGATTCATCAGTTATCCCTACTGCTGCACTAAAACATTTACATTCCTCCTCTTATTTTATACTTCACATGAAGACAAAAGTATTTAAAAGAAGATGACAGAATGGCAAAGGTGACTTAAAGATAAGACAAGACAAAACAAGACGGGACCGGACAGGATGAGACGAGACAAGACAAGGAAAGATAAGATACAGTAAGGCAAGACAAGATAAGATAACATCACAAAGCCAAGGAAAGGCAAGCCAAGAAAAAGAAAAAGGAAAAGGTGAGGTGAGATGAGATGAGACA
Organism: Polypterus senegalus; assembly: GCF_016835505.1. Lineage (NCBI taxonomy): Eukaryota > Metazoa > Chordata > Cladistia > Polypteriformes > Polypteridae > Polypterus > Polypterus senegalus. The sequence continues at coordinate 181,241,003 of NC_053159.1, forward strand.
AGGAAAGGAAACATAGCAAGACAATATAAGAAAAGATAAGATAAAAAAGCAAGGAAAGGCAAGATAAGTTAAGAAAGCCAAGGAAAGGCACCATGTGGCAAGACAAGACAACAAAAGATAAGATACAGTAAGGCAAGACGATATAAGATAACATCACAAAGCCAAGGAAAGGCAAGCCAAAAAAATGACAAAGAAAAAGACAGAAAAGGTGAGGTGAGAAGAGATGAGACAAGGAAAGGCAACATAGCAAGACAATACAAGAAAAGATAAGATAAAATAAGATAAGAAAGTCAAGGAAAGACACCATGTGGCAAGACAAGAAAAGATAATATACGGTGAATCAAGGTAAGACAAGACAAGACAAGATAAGATACGGTGAGGCAAGACAAGATAAGCAAAGGCCAAACAAGATATGGTATATAAGACAGAATAAAGATAAGATAAAATAAGATAAGATGAGATAAATACTTTATTCATCCTTTCAGGGAAATTCAGGCATTCAAACACATCATTAAAATTGTTAAAAATTATAAAAGCAAGAAGAAAATAAATAAATAAATGGCTTAAAAAAAAAAAAAAAAGAGCAGCATGGTAGCGTTGCTGCCTCACAGTTAGGAGACTCGGGTTCGCTTCCCAGGTCCTCCCTGTGTGGAGTTTGCATGTTCTCCCCGTGTCTACGTGAGTTTCCTCCCACAGTCCAAAGACATGCAGGTTAGGTGCATTGGTGATTCTAAATTGTCCCTTGTGTGTGCCCTGCGGTGGGCTGGCGCTCTGCCCAGTGTTTGTTCCTGCCTTGCACCCTGTGCTGGCTGGGATTGGCTCCAGCAGACCCCCGTGACCCTGTGTTAGGATATAGCAGGTTGGATGATGACTGACTGATGAGTAAATGGTAAAAGTATACAAATGGGTCCATTGTTACAGTATTTTAAGGTAGAGTGGTGACCAGGTCATAAATGTGTCACTTATATTGACGACATCGTTATAAAACCTCACAGCAGTAGGAACCAATGGTCTTCTAAAGCGTCCCATATTACAGTGCAGTGACAGAAGACGACTGCTCAGTTTATTTCACTGACCCACCAGAATGTTGTGGAAGGGGTGACTGCTACTGTCAAGGATGGCCTGTACTTCCTTCCATCCATCCACATTTCCACCACAATTCCCAGGGAGTCCACAGTCCTGCCCAACACCGAGCCGGCCTTCTTCACCAACTCGTCCAGACTCTTTGTGTTCTTATCTGTCATACTGCCTTTCCCAACAAATAACAGCAAAAAAAGAGGACACAGAATATCTAATAGAAGACCCCAGGCAAGGCTCCCTGGCTCAACATGGCAGGCGAATTTTCTTTTTTTTTGCAAGCCATCCTGTTTAAATCCAAATTATAGTACTGGATTGTTTTATAATTTTATTTTCTCTTGAATGGAGAACAGACAAAGCACCGCAGTTTCCGAGATGCCATTTGACAGCTTCTTTTCCTTTTAATAGCAGCCTTTTGTCAGTTTTCACACAGGAAAGCAATTCTCTTATAATGCTCTAAAAAGAGAAACAAATTTGTGCCGCGGTGTAAGGTCTGAAAGGCTGATTTATGATACTCAGCGTGGTCTAAATAACCAGGATTTCATGGCTTCAGATAACTGGCTGCTCATTCATTTAGCGGCACGGTACGCTGTACGCTTATTATTTTCTGACTGTGTTAACTTGGAAGAGCAAACAACACTCCGTCACATTGTGCTCACATATTATCCCATGATTCACGTTTATCGATTCACCTATATTTTTTAAAAAACTTTGTATTATTGGGCTAATCTAAACTTTGGGCAGAAATATTCAAGAGCCTGAAAATTCATAATGTCATATCGAGACGGCACTAGACATTTAATATTGTTCACTGCGTGACCTTCAAAACAAATGAGCTATTTTCCTTTTTTTTTTACTCTTTTACAACAGGGGAAAGAAATGTCTTCATAATCTGATTCTGAAGCATGTAGTGCTGTCCTACGGCAGGTCTTATACCTCATTAAAAATACAGCATAGGATAATGTTAAAGTAATTATGGATCATTACTGCCAACTATGCTGATCATCTGCGCCGGGATGTCAGTGGAGAAATTATTGTGAAATTTCAAACCTGATTAATGGTATCACATAAAAAGTACAGTTTAATTCTCTGACATTCAATTTCCTGAGCAAGTCATTCCGTTCTTCACACTTAACAACTCTACTTTGGCACCCAGAGGCATGGGATTTCCTTTTTATTTATTCACTTTCATTAATTTAACCCGTGATAATCCTTCTGGGCAAAAGGAATGATGCAGATGCTCAGAGAGGGGATGAGATAAGTGGAACATGTAAAACAAAAAATCTCTAAAGATATTCCAGCTTAACATTCCTCCTCATGCTGTTCCACCATCTCTCATGTCAATGTCAAGCGCAACACACAACACGTACGCCGTGCTGTATTCTAATTAAATCATCAGCATGGAACATGTTTTTTTTTTTATTTCCTTTAATTCTGCCACATTAAAAACAAAAACAGTTGCATGAACTGTTTCGAACTTGTCAGTCTGGCATACTAATTGCTTTCTGCAAACTGAAGGTTCAAAAAGACAAATTTTCCTTTGAGATTTTTTCAGGGCTTGCATTAAACTGTTCAGACAGTAGAAAAGGAGACGCTCATCAGCTAGTGACATACGGAGATCAGAAGTATTGACAAGTAGGTAGCAGCACATGTGCAGCTCCGACAATGCCACGCTTAAAACTGTGTCGTCAAGCTGCAACCCTACGCCATCCACCTATCCATCCCTCCACTAATTTTGATGCACAATTTGCTGGTCAGGTCAAGAACAACTTGCCTGTACAGTTACAGAAATTGGGACATACTTATGATATCGTAAAATGGCCAGGCAGGCCGGGGTCAGACTGCCTGTCATAAATGACCCTGAACACTCCAGAGAGCTGCTAGTAACAGAAAAAAGGCCAGTATGAGTGACGGCAAACCAATGGGTGGTACTCACTCCAACCACGTTAAAGTGCTGGTGCTGAGTAGCAAGGAGTCAACCCTGCCGAATTTGCTTCACCTCGAGCTCGTTGAAAATGCAGAAATGTTAAGGAATTTTCAGAAAACTCTGTGAAATGTATGAATGTCAATGACGAAGGAGAAACTGCGCTTACTCTGAATGGAATATAAAGGTGTGGTGGTCTTTTCAGTGTCCCTGAGGGCTACAAAAGTGTCTGTCAGCTATGCTGAATTAATTAAAAATGTGACCAGAGCAATTTCTATCTATCTATCTACTAAACTAAAATTAATTATCTATCTTGCCAACTATACTAAAATATTTATCATATAGTGCCTTTCATTTCTATCTATCTACTAAACTAAATTATCTATCTTGCCAACTATACTAAAATATTTATCATATGGTGCCTTTCATTTCTTTCTATCTATCTACTAAACTAAAATTAATGATCTATCTTGCCGACTATACTAAAATATTTATCATATAGTGCCTTTCATTTCTATCTATCTATCTATCTTGCCAACTATATGTAAATATCTATCTATCTATCTATCTATCTATCTATCTATCTATCTATCTATCTATCTATCTATCTATCTATCTATCTATCATGTTCAGTCATATGAAAAGGTTTGTGAACCCCTCTTAATTCTTTGGATTTTTGTTTCTCTTTGGCTGAGCTTTCAAAGTAGCAACTTCCTTTTAATATGTGATATGCCTTATGGAGACAGTAGGATTTCAGCAGTGACATTAAGTTTTTTTGGATTAACAGAAAATATATAATATGCATCATAACAAAATTAGACAGGTGTATAAATTTGGGCACCTCAACAGAGATATGACATCAATACTTAATTGAGCCTCCTTTTGCAAATCTAACAGCCTCCAGACCAGGGGTTCTCAATGTCGGTCCTGGGGACCCCCTGTGGTTGCAGGTTTTTGTTTCAACCAGATTCCTAATCAGTGACAATACCTTATAGCACTGATCTCACTTAATTAGCTGGTATTTTTTTTATTTATAAATATTTCTGCTTTTGCTATAGATTTAAATGCTTAACTCTCTTTTGTTGATTTCATTATACTTTCTCTGTGCAGTTTTTCCCCTCTTCATTGTATCTTAATAATGACAACTTAAAATGAGCAGAGCAGACACCCAGGCAAACAACACTGAATAATCAAAGGCTGCAGCTACTTTAGAGTCACACCCACTAATTAGTAAATAATGGATTAATTAAACAATTAGAACACCTAGAAAAGTAGAATGAAAATCAAGATGAAAATACTGTTAAAAAGAAAAAAATACATTATTCCTATATAACTGCTTGGTACATTTTAATATATATATTTTTTTAGCAAACTTGGTTTTCTAATTAATATATTGTTCCTTAAACACAGAACTTGGGAAATATCAGTTCTCTTAATTAGCCCAGGAGTTCAATTAAAAACAGAAGCTGGCTAGAACAAAAACCTGCAGCGACAGGGACCGACGTTGAGAACCCCTGCTCTCGACGCTGTTCTCCTGTAGCTTTTGATGAGTGTCTGGATTCTGGATGGAGGTATTTCTGACCCCATTCTTCCATACAAAATCTCTCCAGTTCAGTTCAATTTAAAGGCTGCCCAGCATGGACAGCCTGCTTCAAATCATCCCACAGATTTTCGATGATATTCAAGTCAGGGGACTGTGACGGCCATTCCAGAACATTGTACTTCCCCCTCTGCATGAATGCCTTTGTAGATTTCCAACTGTGTTTTGGGTCATTGTCTTGTTGGAATATCCAACCCTATGTGTAACTTCAACTTTGTGACTCATTCTTGAACATTATCCTGAAGAACTTGTTGATGTTGGGTTGAATTCATTTGACCCTCAACTTTAACAAGGGCCCCAGTCCCTGAACTAGCCACACAGCCCCACAGCATGATGGAACCTCCACTAAATTTGACAGGAGTTAGCAGGAGTTTTTCTTGGAGTGCGGTGTTCTTCTTCCGCCATGCAAAGCACTTTTTGTTCTGACCAAATAACTCTTTTGTCTCATCAGTCCAAAGCACTTTGTTCCAAAAATGAATCTGTCTAAATGAGCATTGGCTTACAACAAGTGACTCTGTTTGTGGCGTGAGTGCAGAAAGGGCTTCTTTCTCGTACTGATGTTCTTTGTGCAAATTGCTCTGAATTGTAGAACGATGTACAGATACACCATCTGCAGCGAGATGTTCTTGCAGGTCTTTGGAGGTGATCTGTGTGTTGTCTGTAGCCATTCTCACAATCCTGCCCATATGCCACTCCTGTATTTTTCTTGGCCTGCCAGACCTGCTGGGTTTAACAGCAACTGTGCCTGTGGCCTTCCATTTCCTGATTCCATTCCTTACAGTTGAAGCTGACAGTTTAAACCTCTGAGATCACTTTTTGTAGCCTTCCCCTAAACCAGGAGACTGAACAATCTTTATTTTCGGATCTTTTGAGAGTTTCCTTTGAGGATCCCATGCTGTCTCTCTTCAGAGGAGCACAACTTGCAATTGACCGCCTTAAATACCTTTTCTCGTGATTGGACACTCTGTCTATGAAGTTCAAGGCTTAATAAGCTAATTCAACCAATTTGGTGTTGTAAGTAATCAGCACTGAGCAGTGACAGGCATTCAAATCAGCACAATGACAAGGGGACCCACATTTTTGCACAGCCAGTTTTTCACATTTGATTTAATTTCATACAACTAAATACTGAGTCACTAAAAATCTTTGTTCGGAAAACACCACAGTACTCCAATGTTCCTAGGAAATGAAAGACATACCACTGTTATCTTTTTGTTGAAAGGAGAGTCAATTATTATGCAGGCTGAGAGGGGTTCCCGAACTTTTTCATATGACTGTAGTGCCTTTCATATCCATCTATCTATCTTGCCGACTATACTAAAATTTAAATCTATCTATCTTATAGTGCCTTTCACTTCTATCTATCTATCTATCTATCTATCTATCTATCTATCTATCTATCTATCTATCTATCTATCTATCTATCTATCTATCTATCGGAGATTGGGCATCAAACTAAAAGAAGTGGGGGATCAGGGTGTGGTGTGTAGGTGGGTGTTGAATTGGCTCAGACACAGTAAGCAGAGGGTGATGGTGTGAGGAACCTCATCAGAAGTGGCTGATGTTAAAGAGTAGTGACCAGCAGGGGTCAGTGCTGGGGCTACTGCTATTTTTAATATAAATAAATGATTTGGATAGTAATATAAATAACAAGCGGGTTAAGTTTGCAAATGATATCAAGCAAGGAGGATTGGCAGATAATCTTGAATCCATTGAATCATTACAGAGGGACTTGGACAGCAGACAGCCTTGGACAAATTTGTAGCAGATGAAATTTAATATCAGTGCATGTAAAGCACTGCATTTAGGAAATAAAAAACACAACGGGAGGTCTGAAAATCAAAAGTCCACCTTATAAGAAGGATTTAGGAGTTGTAGTGGACTCAAAACAATCAACCGCCAGCCAGTGTTCAGAAGCCATTAAGAAGGCTAACAGAATGTCAGGTTATATAGCGCCTTGATGTGCGGAGTACAAGTCACAGGAGGTTCTGCTCAGGCTTTATAACACACTGGTGAGGAGTACTATGTTCAGTTTTGGTCTCCATAAAGGACATAGCAGCACTGGAAAAAGTCCACTAGGCTGATTTTAGGACTACAGGGGATGAGTTATGAGGAAAGACTTAAGGAGCTGAGCCTTTACAGTTTGAGCAAAAGAAGATTAAGAGGAGACCTGACTGAAGCGTTTAAAATGATGAAAGGAATTAGTCCAGTGGATCGAGATGGTGACTTTAAAATGAGTTCATCAAGAACACGAGGACACAGTTGGAAAATTGTTAAGGGGAAATTTCATACAAACATTAGGAAGGTTTCCTTCATAAAGAGTACCACAGACATGTGGAATAAGCGACCAAGTAGTATGTTAGACAGTAGAACATTAGGAACTTTTAAAACTCGAGTTGATGTTTGTTTTTTTTTAATAATTAAGTGGATAGGTGAGCTTTGTTGAGCTGAATGGCCCGATCTCACCCAGATTGTACTAATGTCTCCTGGAGTTAAAACTATACTCCAAGTCCACAATCATCAGACTCCTTTATCTTTCTTTGTGTATCTTGAATTCCTATCATTATGACTAACTGTCACCCGTAGAGCCTGTGATGCAGTGATTCAGTGTTATATGATCAGGGCACATACACACCCTTGAGCAATTTACATCAGCCAGTAAGTATGCCAACCTTGAAACCCAAAATCCGCCAAAGCAAGTCAAACAAAATGAGAAATGACAAACCACTCGCCAATGGTGCTCCATGTCAGACTTTAAACAGTCCTCAAAAGTCAATACCTCAAAATTATGCTTAATAAATCAGTTAAGGAAGAGCAGTATTAATTTTTTCCCCATGCATAAAAAAAATATTTTTCTATAACTCTGTACTCTATGTACTTTTAAAAGAAAATAAATCTGACCTGTAACTGGCCATTAAGAGAGCCCAGATCTTCGGCTTTCTTTTCTAAGGACTGGACCCACACTTTTCTTTTCTGCCTGCATCGTGAAGCAGCAGCTCGGTTTCGCTCCAAGAATTTGCGCCTCTTCTCATCAGGGTCTTCACTTACTGCCCTCCTGCGTCTGCCACCGGTGCTTGGGATATGTTGAGCAGGCTGAACTGGAGAAGCCTTGTCAAGGTAAAGTATGGTAAGTCACTGAGTGGCTAAATGGAAGCAAACAACATCCAACGATCTAAAATAAATGGAAAAGCAGGAGTCGGTGCAAACTGAAAATGAAAAGAAAAGAAAAAGGAAGAACCGACACCTTAACATGCAGACATGCTGGCTTAAAAAATGGACTGAAAGAAAAAATAATTTCATGCAACACTTAAATAGCAGAAACAACATCTACATGGACCTTATAACAGTTTTACCTCGGGCTAAATAAATGAACAATGAAAAGCACATACTGGTGTTTCAGTCGTCGAAGTTGCTGGTTGCTGTAGTGCCTGGGAGGCCGTGTCTTCTGACTGAGTCCTCACTATGCTGCCACCCTGCACAGAGACACTCTCACCATTTGCCACCTGAGGGTGCTGTTGCTGAGTCAAAGCAGCTTTTAACCTCTGCAACATTAAAAGAAGTAAAATGGTCAAAATAGATAGATAGATAGATAGATAGATAGATAGATAGATAGATAGATAGATAGATAGATAGATAGATAGAAAAGGCACTATATGATAGATAGATAGATAGATAGATAGATAGATAGATAGATAGATATGAAAGACACTATATGATAGATAGATAGATAGATAGATAGATAGATAGATAGATAGATAGATAGATAGATAGATAGATAGAAAAGGCATTATATGATAGATAGATAGATAGATAGATAGATAGATAGATAGATAGATAGATAGATAGATAGATAGAACTTTATCTGTTCACTTTATTTGTATGGTCAAGTGGGGACCTAACAGATATTGTGAAAGGATTATAAATTTAGGAAATTCCACCTGCACTTCAGAACAGGTAATCCATCTGTAGCTATGCATGTGGCCCATTTCCTGGACAGGAGACCATCAAGGAGAAGTTTGGGTTGCTGTTTGCTGAGTTTACGTTCCATTTGCAAATGTTTAGGTGCCCTACTAAATTAGTCCTTACTAATGCCTCCTTTCACCAAAATCACATCTTACAAACATTTTTTGCCACCAGCTATGATGTTTTGAACTCTAGCTTTTGAACATTTGTCCCTATTCTTCCTTGTTGATTCCACCTGTGAGATATTCTTGGGCAATCAGCATGTTTAAGATCTACCCACACATTTTCAATGATTTTCAAGTCTGTGGACTGCGAGAGCCATTTCCAAAACCTTCATGTTGTGGCTCTTCAGCTGTTGTTCAGCTTCAGTTTCCAGACTGATTCCTGCTGTTGATGTTTAGTGGACTCCATTCTTCCCTGAACTTGCATAGTGTTTCCTCTGTCACTATTATCACTTATTATTAGACTGTTGCTTTTATACATTGTGACTTAATACCATTTAAAGACCCAATTGGTTACATTTCTTTCAGGTGAACCCATAATCTTAGGGTCTGGTCCAGAGCCTAAACCACTACACCAGACTGCACCACAACTTAACAGATCCACCCCTTACATAACAAAGGCTGCTCCTTTCTTCTCTCCAAACAAACCTTATGTGGTTGTGACCAAAGAGTTCAATATTATCTTCATTTTTCCACAGCACAGTCTTATGGAGATGCTGCTTTTTGAGTAAAGGGTTCCTTCTGTTGAAGGCCATGCTCGTGTAAGTAATGCTGCCCAGTACACCACTGCCACGCCACTGCATTCTCAACAGGTTACTTTCAGGCCTGTGGGAGTTTTGCTTTGTCTAACTGCTGTTCTCTCTGTCCATCTTCCTGGGGCCTCATACATAAACGGTGCATACGCACATAAACGGTGCATACGCAATGTTGTGTAAGAACGTTTCCATGTTCAAATCGCGATGTATAAAACCTACACTTGGCGTAAAGCCACGCACTTTTCCACGGTACCTCATGCCTTGTCGTACGCAAGTTCTCCACTCAGTTTTGCAGACTGGCGGCACCCAGCATCAAAGCAGTGCTACTGTTCCTGTGTGGTTACCCTTTATTTCTTAGAGCCACATTCCTGCCGGGACTTAATAAATACACAGAAACTAACCACATATTGTTTATTAGTGTAATGCATCTGATTGTAATTAACTCGTAACAATATAATGGTCCAGGGAACAGCCATAGTATTCCAGATACCATAACTGCTTTAACGTTGTTACTCTCACTGCCCCTTTTTTTTCTTCTTTCAGCTGCTCCCGTTAGGAGTTGCCACAGCGGATCATCTTTTTCCATATTACTCTCACTGCACCACTCAGAGTATTTATATCAATGTATCTGAGTGTAAATCACAGCAGCAGCTGATCGGAAAGAGAATTATCGGTATACAACTTCAAGGACACGCTGTCTCAGCCACGGCAGAACGTTTTAAAGCCTTTCCTGTACAGACCTCGCGGTTCACAAACAGTTTCATCCCAAGAACTCTAAACGCACTCAATCAATTTCACCTTGCAGAACTGTCTGTACCTATAAGTACAATCACCCCACTGTAAACTTGCACTACAGTTATAATATCGCACAATCTGTGCCACTTTATAAAGCGCGTATTTACATATGATGATGATATCATTTTTAAGATGAAATGCAGCAAAATATGTTTATTATATTTTATAGATAAAACTTTAACTTCATTTAAGTAATCTGTATTGTTAATAATTAAACATGTGAGGGCACAGTTCTGCAGCGAAAGGAAGTTCACAGATTGATCCCACCTTGTGCTGTATTCGTTCTGGGGCTGACGCAACACTGGAATGATAGATGGATAGAATAATTAAACTTGTACTACAAAGATATTTCAATGTTCCTTAAAAGTTTTCAAGAATCGTCGTAAGTTTACAGATGGCTTAACGTCTATTACAGAGCTGATTGTGTGGTAACTGGGTATTTGTGGAAAGAAAAGTAATGACAGAAATTGGAGGTTAGTATGTTTGAAAGAGACAGTACTACTACAACAATTTCATTGAAGGTCGCGCACAATCACGCACCGTATTCTCCTACTTTTTCTACTGTTCTTTTTCTGGTTCTTCTGTGGTGCCGATCTGCGCCTCCATCAGCTGATCAGGGCACCATGCAGTCCTTACACTGATGGATTGAAGGCCAGATGTCCATCATCATTAAATTGGTTCATGTGAAGCCTAAAACCATGAGGTCTGTTTGAGATCATTTATGTTATGTAGAATGCCCAGTGGGGGGCTGGCTGGATGGTCTCGTGGCCTCAGAACCCCTGCAGATTTTGTTTTTTTTTTCTCCAGCTCTCTGGATTTTTTTTTTCTGTCTTCCCGGCCACTGGACTTTACATTATTCTTTGATATTTAGTATTACCTAATCTTATTTTTGTTTTTATATTTTTATTCATCTTTCTTCATCTTGTAAAGTACTTTCAGCTACATCATTTATATGAAAATGTGCTATAGAAATAAATGTTGTTGTTGTTCATTAAAGATCATGTGGGTATGATTATGATATTCCTAATAAGCTTCTCAAATTACCGTATTTACGCGTGTACCATGCGCACATTTTTTCCCGAAAATTAGCATTAGAAAATCAGGTGCGCATCATACACGAGGAAATGTAATTCTGTAATGTTTACTTCTTCTGCTTGGGCTCGTTCGCTCTCTCGCTCGCGCTCTCTCTCGCTTGCTCGCATACTCGTGCTCTCTCTCTCTCGCTTGCTTGCTCGCGCACTCTCTCTCTCGCTTGCTTGCAAACTCACTCTCTCTCTCTCATGCTTGCTCGCACACTCACGCTCTCTCTCTCACTTGCCCGCGCTCTTGCGCTCTCTCTCTAAACGCTTCCTATACAATCACAGCGTGTGTCGTACAGGGGGCAAAACAATTTTCACGATTTTCTTCGTAAAAATTAGAGTGCGCGTCTTACACGAGGGCGCGTGGTACATGAGTAAATACGGTATGTAAATACCAGTAATGGCGCACTGCACGATAATGTGCAGTGAGAACACTTGATTTGACCATTCCTAGTTTTCATTCTCTTTTTTTCTGTGTACATTTAGCATTCATTTGCTCAGAGGCAGATACGTTTGCTGCTTCCTAAGCAGCTCTTCTTTTCTCCACCCTAGCGGCCCGCTTCTCTTCTTTCTTCTGCATCTTTTTGCGTTAAAACTGATTAAGTCAGTGTTTGTGTTGCTTTTCACGTAAGCTGGCACTTAATTCTTCAGTCTGCCTCAAGAATGATTTAAGATATAAAGAGGTAAGGGAAGTGATGGCGAAGGTGGTAGGGATGAGAACGGCGCTCGTATGCATGCGCCGCACAGCCGCTCTGCTGGCTGCTGCCAAGAGTTGATTCTGCATTAAAATAAACAAAAAATAAAAAGCGGAATAACCTTGGAGGTCAATCATCACCCTGAAAGCGGATAGTAGACGTCACATAGTGTATGTGTACCAAATTTCAGGTCAGTAGGACAAACGGTTTATGAGCTACAGGTGATTTAAAATCCTGGACAGACAAACGAACAGCCACGGTAGCGTAATATATATAAAGATTCCTATTATTATTTTTTTCTTTTGCTGCGACTTGCTATGTGGTTTGTTGGGGGTCACGTGTATTCTGAACTTCTGAAAAGTCCCATGATTCTCCAAAAATGCCCATCGGGTATATTGCCAAACCTCAGTTAGATACAAGAGCAAACACTGCATCATGTATATAGGTAAAAAAGAATTTCCACAAAAACGCTTGTAACAAAAATGAAGCTCCAAGGAGTGCAAAGGACAAATAGAAGTTGTTCAAACATAATGGTAATCCAGAGCAAAGAAAGGATATTCAGAAAGAGTATTCGAGAGTCAAAAAAATCCAGAATTTCACAAAAGCACTAAGCTATCAGAAGATACAGGAACTTCCCAGCTCTCGAGTGCGTTCACAACTGCCTGGAAGAGGTTGCAAGCCTATTTTGATAGATGGTTAAACGCAGATCCTAGCTAATACAATACTTTAACTTGTTCCCTAATTAATTATTTGATTCTATAATGCAAAGAATAAGTAATATGTACAATAATTCAGCGGCAATGATGCAGATTTAGACCTTGCTTTCCTGTCTTCAAGATGACATAGGCATTTTTTACGTTGAAGTTTCTATCAGAAATGCACTAAAACGTTTACCTCTGTAAGGCCATGCCACATTAGATGACTTTTTCCAGCGATTTTCATTACATTATCTTAATGAGTTGGAGGCAGTCGATGTCGCACTTACGTGAAGGACATTTGTCTAGTCTGACATAGCCAGCGACTCACTCCAACTAGTTTGTAAGTTGCCCCGACAAATTCAAACAGGTTTTTAAGAAGAAATGCAGCAAAATATGTTTATAACAGTATACAGATAAAATGTTAACATTATTTAAATAATCTATATTGTTAATAATTAAACATGACAGGACATGGTGTTGCAGCACTAACAAGGAGCTGGCGTCACGTTCAGGGATTGTTCCTGCCTTGCGCTGTATTCTTGCTGGGACTGACGTGACAAGGGAAGGATAGATGGATAGAATAATTAAACATGTACTATGAAGCTACTTCAATGTTCCTTAAAAGTTTTGAAGAATCTGCGCTCTAAGCTTACAGATGGCTTAACGTCTATTACAGAGCTGATTGTGTGGTGATTGGGTATTTGGAGAAAGAAAAGGAAGGACAGGAATCGGAGGTTAGTATGTTGAAAGAGACAGTACTGCTGCAATAAATTATTTCATCAAAGGTCGCGCATGGCGCAGCAAGCATCTTGCAGGGGGGAAGGAACAATCTCTGGATGGGGCGCCAGTTCGTTACTATCACTGTGCCATCGTGTTCCCATGTTTAATACATGCTTTAATTGATATGATATGAATACTGAAATGATATCAAGTATACATCTCAGTATTTTAATTATTCAGAGAGCTGCAATATCACGAATGTAATGGATTCTGTGTCCTGTCAGAGGAAGAGAAAGCCCGTTTAAGAAGCACGTAATGATTCACACACACAGAGCACATAGAAGAACATACAAAACAAAGCATTTAACGTGCTACTTTAGTTATGATGGAATTTGAGAAACTAGTAAATTAAACGATTTTAAGATGAAGTTTATGATGTTCTACTTTAATGACAAAATAAACAACATGATTAAAGTGGAAGAAGACAAGAAGATGTGTAAAAAAAAAAAAAAAAAATTAAGTGTCATATTTTTGAATGAGAGTTTAAGTCGGGGTCTGATTTTATGATTGATTTGTCGGGTTTCATGGCTCGACTTTTACACGAGAATAGACGGTAAATCAAAACGGACCAGCGACGAGATCAGCAAATGTAGTCGGCAAGTGTGACGTACACTGAGACTAGAAGTCACATAATGTGACGTCGGCTTTATTACCTGATTCCCTTCTGGTGTAGTGTAATGCTTTATTTTGTTGTTTTCTTTTGAACTCTAATAACCTGTAACACATATAATTAGGATATCAATTTGTTGCCATTATAAATATTTCCTTTGCTTCTATTTCTGTTTTCACCTACATTTATTAAAGGTTTTGGGTTTACTACGGTCATAAAAAGCACATCTACGATCAAATAATCAGCTAATTATTTCAGAGCATAATATTGAAGGAGTAAAACATCTTGGTTCCAAAGTTCATTTTTAATTGTAGCATGCAAAATAGGAACTGGATTTGTGCTTTTTTCTGAAATTTATTACATTAATTTATTTTTAAATCATCCATTCCAGTGGTTACATCTTTACAGACCAGTCTTAATTTCTCGATATTCGAGTGGCTCCAGTCCATTTCTGATCTGAATCGCTTCTTAAGCTGAGCTTTTGTTAGTAGGTCGGGTAGTCTATTTTCCTTGACATGTGTTTAGGGGAAGAGTAGAAATAAAAATGTAATTAATATCTTAACGTACAATAAAATATAATTTACATGTATCCTGTAATTATTCTCCAAGCAAAGTGAAATAAAGAACTACAGATTAAATGATAATTACTCATTATGGATAATTTTATCTGCCCCGTGGGAGTGTTCGAACATTCAACAACGTGTCTTGTGAATTCATTTCTTCACAGACTTTGTGTCAGGTGCTGCAGAAATCCCACAAGCTAATTATGAACTGCGGAAAGCCTCCATGCTTCTGACACTCTTCGTTGTCATTATTGCAGCAGTACTGCACACATGGCTTACTGAGAGTCAAAACAATTTGTACAGTATATATATATATGAACCAATAAGCCCTTTAATTAGAGTACAATTCTTGTTTTTTTTATATATATATATATATATATATATAAAAACAAGAATTGTACTCTAATTAAAGGGCTTATTGGTTCATTTGTATACTCACTAGTGAAATGCTTCTGATTTTCCAGTATTTAAATTTTTGCCTAATTTACTAAATAACTAAAGTCTGTTTGTGCAGTCCGTCTGAGCAATCTGATTGGTCAGTTTGGCTTTGCTGTGATTGGTCTGTTTGGCTTTGGTGTCGCGACGAAAGAGGAAGGGTGTGTGTGAGATGCACGAGGAGCAATGGCATGGCAGAGTCACCTTCAAAGATGGCAAGTATAAAAGCGGACAGGATACAATAAAACCGCCCTAAAAATAATGACAAGAGTCTGAGAAGCAGAAAGAAAATATGAAGCTGGTTTTAAATTAAAAGTCGTTGAAGTGGCGAAAGAAATTGGTAACTGTGATGCTGCAACAAAATTCGATGTGTCTGAGAAACTGGGGCGAGATTGGAGGAGGCAAGAAGATGTAAAAAAAAATTAATTAATTGTCGTATTTTTGAACGGGCATACAAGTCGGGGTCTGATTGTATGATCGAAAAATGATGACAATCAATCAATCAATCAACATTTATTTATATAGCACATATTCATACAAAAAAATGTAGCTCAAAGTGCTTTACAAAATGAATAGAAAAATAGAAGACATAATAAAAAATAAACATAAGTCAACATTAATTAACATAGAATAAGAGTAAGGTCCGATGGCCAGGGTGGACAGAAAAACAAAAAAAACTCCAAAGGCTGGAGAAAAAATAAAATCTGTAGGGGTTCCAGACCAAGAGACCGCCCAGTCCCCTCTGGGCAATCTACCTAACATAAATGAAACAGTCCTCTTTGTATTTAGGGTTTTCATGGAAGGACCTGATGATGATGGTCACATAGACTGACAAGAGTCTGAGAAGCAGGCTTTACGGGAACACACTCAAGAGATGGATCGGCGTTGAAGAAACGTTGACACATACGCACAAATACCGAGGAAAGCAGCACACAGGGCATGAGATTACAAAAACATGTAAAAAGCGTTGCATTTTTTGACTTGAAAAATTACATTTTTATTACATCTCATCTTTCTACTGTAAAATGTGCAAAACACTAAAAGTACAAATTTAGAAGTGTAGAAAGTGCAATAATGATACGAATAATAATATGAACAGTGCACTGTACATGAGTGAGTGACACAAGTGTTACTTTTGGATTCATCAGAATCACTTTGGGTTTCACTGACAGTTTCAATTTCATTGCCTGAAGAAAGATCCACTTTGGCATCACTGTTGATAAGAGCCGTTTCTTATTAGATGCCATTATGAGGCTACCGTGTCTACACTGTTGTGTGGGTAACACTCGGCACTAACGCTGTCAGCACTGTTACAGTCTGAGTAATCCTGGGTCTATGCAAGGCCGTTGGCCGAGCGACACACAGGACTGACTCTTTTAGCTCTCTTTTTACAGCCCGAGTGACACTCTGGTCTAACGCTAGGTTAAGTAAATAAAATGTCAGTCACAAGCGACTCTTTGTCTTCTCTGATTTGATGAAACCTTGAAAGCTAAAAAAGGTAAATCATTTTAAAAAGTGCAAAAACTCTTTCTTTAAACCACTAAATATTATAAACAATTTTTTTATTTTATTTTTTGTCCTAAAATATCCTAATGATAGATGAACCTACAGGATCCTCAATTCCAGGAATGAATAACCTGACAGTTGTGGAGACATGTAATATGGCGTTTCCACGGCTCAGAAAGAAAAGGCCAGTTTTTAAATAAATAATGGCCGCACTCGCGGCTTAAAGAGGGGGCTTAGTAGTGTGGCTGGAGTGGTTCTTAGACGCGATGTGGTGCGGGCAGTCCTCATTATGTGCACAGGTGAGGAATCGTCTGTATCCATACTTGATGCCAGGAGCTGCTAATCGCCGCACCGGTGCCACATCCCCATAATAAATAGGAGAAGCGCAAGTGCGGAGGGGAAAGAGAGAAGAAAGATTGGAAAAGTGAATGGAGGTTAGAGGAGGAAGAAGAGAAAGCTGAAAGCTGGTGCGTGCATGAGTGAGTGAGTGAGTGAGCAAGTGAGCCAGCGATGGCAGGGCTTGCGGATAAGAGCAGGCAGCAGTTAGGAGAGCCCCTCAGGAGTGTTAGGCCAACACTCGGGGGCAGCAAGAAGTGGTCTTTCCTGCTGAGCGTTTTAGAGGAGCAGGAGTGACCGGAGGGTGGTTGGCTCGCCACATACGGCTGCGGAAGGCAGCAGAATTCAGAGGCTTGGGAGGTGGAAGCCTGTTTCTCTGTCTGGTGAGAGCCCTACGGAGCCAAGGATTGGGAGGCTACCAGACCAGCAGAGGGAGAAGGTCAACTAAGATGTAAATATCTATACATACAAAAAAGGCAAAGCCCTCACTGACTCATCACTAATTCTCCCACTTTCCATATTGGTGGGAAGCTGAAATTTCACGTGCTCATTCCTTGCAGTGAACTTACAAAGGTTAGGTATGTTTCATGTCCTACTGCAACACCCAAGGGGGGAAACAGGTGTACCCCCCAAACTGTATATATAGATATATAGGGAATATATACAGTGGTACCTCGGTATACGTCTGCTTTGGAACAAGTCCAACTTGGTATACGTCCTGTTTGGACACAAAACATTTTGCTTGGTATACGACCTTTGTTTGGAATACGACTCGCGTGCTAACCTTGTTTACGTCTCTCGAGACAAAGCCACGACTGCCCACGAGCGTTAGTGCGCCAGTTGCTAGCATTCAGTGAACAACCCGCGCTATAACTCTCTGTGAACTTTCACGTGTGTGATATAGCGGGTCCACAGCTCCAGTCAAAGTCCAGCTTTAAAACAAATAATCACCGCGCTTACAGCATGGTGAGGGGGCGTGGTGGTTATGTGGCTGAAGGTTGTCAGGGCGATTAGCGATGTGGGCATTTCTCACCAAAGTGCACTTGTGAGGGACCGTCCGCATTCATGATTGTTCCTGGGGCTGCTTATCTTGATAAACAGAAGCGCGAGTTGGCTTGAAGGGGAGTAAAAAGAAAGAACGGACGCGCGAGAGAGAGCGAGAGCGCGCATGGATGAAGTGGCTGAAGCAGGCAGAGCGAAGGTCAGCTGCAAGTAGGGCGACTCCCCAGTTGGGAAGCAGGCACCGGGCTTCTTCTTGTTTTTTTTTTTTTAAAGAATGCTTCGTGCTTTTAACTTTGTTGTTTTTAAGAAGACTTTTTTCTATTGTTTTTAACCTCCACGTTTCCTTTATGGATTATTTATTGGAACTTTGGAGACTGCACTTTAATTTGAACACCTTGTTTTGTTAATTGTTTTAATAAAAGCACTTTGCACTTTTTCACCATCCCCTTGCTTTGTTGTTGCCGATGAGGTTAGCAGTGAGGCACATTACCGACGATGTAGGGTTCAAGGGCTCCCTGGCAGCAGATGGGATCATACAGCAAACCTGCATCGTCACAACGTGATTTTGTGTTTTTTTTCATGTAAATTTGAATGGATTGTTGAAAAGTATGAAGGTGGCATGCGTATTCCGGGACATGGCTGATGAATACCGTTTGCCGAGAACGACGGTATCTACGATTGTGAAAAACAAACATGTTATTATAAAGTAAAGTGAGGTTAAATTTTCATTTATTTTATCTAATTGCTTTTGTATTTATGTATTTTAGTATTAAGCAGTGTTTAAATTATTTTATACAACCCCATCAATGTATAATATGCCAATAGCAATAGGATTTTTTTTTTCATGGGAACGGATTAATCATTTTCCCATTATTTCTTATGGGAAACATTTGTTTGGTATACGTCCTGTTTGGTATAAGTCAAAGGGTCTGGAACGGATTAAGGACGTATACCGAGGTTCCACTGTATATATATAGGGAAACCCCTCCTCACTATTTCTGCAACTTCCAATATAAGTAGGAAGCCCAAATTTCCCATGCTCATCCTTTACACTGCACTTACAAATGTTAAGCATGTTTCATTTTGAGCCGTGCCCCGTACTGAACTTTCGAAAATAACGTCTTCTTTTTGGCGATTCTCACCATTATGCCATCAGGAACTTTCAGAACTGACCTCTCCTTTTGACCGTTTCATTCCTTATTTCCGTTAACAGATGATTTATTTCATGGCAGAGACGCACAAGGGCCGCCCCCAGTCCCCCTTCCTTTTTCCGCGCACATACCACGTGGTTGGCTCCCTGCCTCTACACATTAACGACATCCCGCACTCATATGCCTCCTCACTCGCTTCCTTACTTTCTTCAGCTGTTCGTTGTGCTCACTGCTCCCTTCTTTTTTACTCCACTGCTTCAATCCTGCTATTGTTTGCATTGCTTCATGTCTTCCTGCTGGTGACTCCTGCCTTTTCATTTAGTTTCTTCACTTCTTCTTAATCCTCCAGGCATGCCTCCACATACTCTACTTTTGAAGGTTGGAGCACCAATGATGTTACTACGAAACTTACAACCACCAAAACGTTGTAACAGCATCAGGCTTCAGATGAAATCTCTTCACAAGAAACTCATTGAGGCAACTCTTCACTGGAACTGGCTCAGGGGAGATTGGATTTATTCCTCGCATCCCTCTCATACCGTCTTGACCTCCCATTCCAATTCAGACGCCTCCAATTTCCAGTAACGGTCTGCTTCACTATGACAATAAATAAGTCACAGGGCCAGACACTAAAAAAGGTCGCCACTGACTTGACACAAGATTGCTTCTCCCTTGGCGCCCAACTGTACGTTGCACACTCAAGAGTAAGGTCAGCAGACAGCTTGGTTATTTTATAGCCAGAGGGCAGAACTGCAAACGTCGTTTACAAAGAGATCCGAAAAAATGTGCATTTCTCATACACAACATTTACAATCATCAAATTCACTCTCAATACTAAAATACGCCTACGACAATTACATTGACTATCATGTTACGTTATTTTTAAAATGTTTCCTTTTCTTGTTCATAACTTCTTTAACACACTACTTTTCCGCTGCGAAGCGCGGGTATTTTGCTATTTTTTTTTCCACAAAAATGCTTAGAACAAGAATGAAGCTCAAACAGATGTTGCCTAAACAATGAGGCAATGCAAAGCACACACTGTTCCCATATGATATCCAGAGTGATCTAGAGTCAAAAAATCCACAATTTCACAAACAACATTTATTTCTATAGCATATTCTCATACAACAATGAAGCTCAAAGTACTTTACAAGATGATAAAGGGAAAGTTACAAGAAAAGAAAAACAATTAGGATAAGGCAATGATATTAAAGAATAAGTAACAACAAAACAAGGCATGGTCAAATGGCTGGGAGGACAGAAAAAAACAAACAAACAAACAAAAAAACCGTTATGCTGGAGAAAAAAACAAAATTTGCAGGGGTTCCAAGGCCAAAAGACCTCCCAACCCACACTGCTCGTTCTACCTAACATAAATGGTTGTAAATCAGTCCTCTTGGTTTTCATGCAAAAGCACTAAACTAACAAAAGATATAAGAACTCCCCAACTCCACAGCACATTCTCAATGAACCTGCAAGAACTTTGGGAGACCCTTCAGCTTTATTGGGTGGATGGGCGGTTCCTGCTGGTGACTGGAGACCACCCATAAAATAAATACAACATAACAAAGGCAGCTTATACACACAGTGACACACACGTGCGCATGGAAGGTAGCTAAAGGGCTTGGGTGAGGGCAATTCCGAATCTGACCGGGATGTGGCAGAGTGCACTGACTCTTTTTCTCGCTTTCCTGCAGACCATTCACGGGAAGTTCCACCTGGTCCTGTTGACATCACTTCTGGGTCCAGACTTATAGAGGAAAGCCTGGCTAGCTCCGGTCTCCTTAATGTCACATCCGAGCTCGAGCATATGGCTGAAGTCTTTTCTGATCTCAGTCCCTCTGACATCACTTCCTGTCCTGACCTTTAAAAGCCTCCACCTTTTCCCTATTCTCTCAATTCTGTTTTGGACTCCAGTTGGTACACATCAGTGCTGTCATTTGTTTGCAATTTGCAGTCAGAAAATAATATACGGGTGCCTGCCCCAAACCTTGCTATGGCACTTTGTGGAGTTTGTGACAACGGATAAAACCAAAAATAAAGAATGACACACATAATCAACATAAAAAGAATCTAGAATGAACAAATGAGATACAACACATGAATCTGAACCTCAGCCACGGGAGGAATCTTGGCTGAAACATCACATGTTGTGATGTCATCTTATGCATCCAAGATTATGAAATTAAACAGGACAAGGTACCGTTCATACTAGGTGTGCATTTGGTTCAGACCTTTAGCTGTTCTTTACTGAAATTGCGAATTTAGGTTGCACAACAGAGTCAGCGATTTTTCAGTTTTCACTGTTCCACCACCTGATCTTTTCTACAACCAGGTCCATAGGTACAGTATTTGGACAGTGATACAATTTTCATTATCTTTTTCTCCGTATGTCACCACAATGGATTTAAAGTTAACCAATCATCATGCAAATGGGGTGTAGACCTTCAGCTTTAATTGAAGGGGTTTACCAAAAATATCGTGTGAGCCTTTAGGAATAACAGCCATTTTTCTACATAGCCTCCAGGGTCTCACATGTATTTGGACATTTGACTGACAAGTTGTTCCACAGCCAGGTGGGAGCAGCTCCCTGATTATTTCATTAACTATTAAGCAGGTTTAAGGTCTGCGATTGATTCCAAGTGTGTGTTTTGCATTTGGAATGTCACTGTGAACCCTAACTATAAGGTCCATGCCAGTAAAAACAGGCCATCAATTGGCAGAAAAAAGAAAACAAAATCTTTAGAGAGACAGCAAATCAACCATTTGGTACATTCTTACAAAGAAGGAACACACTGGTGAGCTCAGCAATAACCATGGAAGACAACTGCACAGGCTGATTGCAGAATTCTGTCCCTGGTGAAGAAGAACCCCTTCACAACATTTAGCCCAACCAAGACCACTCTCAAGGAGGTAGGCCTGCCATTAGCAAAGTCTACAATCAAGAGAAGACTTCATGAAAATAAAGACAGAGGATCTACCACAAAGTACAAACCACTGGTAAGCCTCAAGCATAGGAATGACAGATTAGACTTTGAGAGGAAACATTTTTTAAAAGCCTGTCCAGTTCTGGAACAATTTTTTTTAGACAAAGGAAACTAAGATCAGTATGTACCAGAATGATGGAAAGAGAAGAGTATGGAGAAGAGAATTAATAGCTCGTGATCTGATGAATACCTCATCATCTACGAAACATAGTGGAGGCCGTATTATGGCCTGATCCTGTATGACTGCCAACGGAATTGGGTCACTGGTATTTATTGATGATATGACTGCTGGCAGACGTAGCAGGATGAATTTTAAAGTGTCCAGGGCGATATACCGCCTGCTCAGATTCAGACAAATGCAGCAAAGCTGACAGGACGATGCTTCATGGTACAGATGGACAACATGACAAAGCATACTGGGACAGCAAATCAAGTGTTTTTCAACGCAAAGAAGCGGACTATTCTTCAATGGCCAGGTCAATCAACTCACCTCAACCCAGCTGAACATGCAGTTCACTTGCTGAAGACAAACCTGATGGCAGAAAGTCCAACGAACAAGCAGCAAGTGAAGACAGCTGCAGCAAAGGCCTGGCAAAGCATCACTATGGTGAAAGCTCAGCACTTGGAGATGGCCGTGGGTTCAGACTTCAGGCAGTCATTGACTGTCAAGGAGTTTCGGCCAATTATTGAGAATGATCGCTATATTTATGATTATGTTAGTTTGTCCAAAAACTTTTCAGTCCCTGGAAATGGGGAGCTTTGCAGAAAAATGGCTGTCATTCCTAAATGGCTCATACAATATTTTTGTCAAACTCCTCAAATTACAGCTGAAAGTCTACACTTCAGTCACATAATGATTGGTTTATTTCAAATCCAATGTGGTGCCGTACAGAGCCAAAATTATGAAAATTGTGTTATGGACCTAACTGTATACAGGTAGTCCCCAGGTTATGGACATCCAACCTATGGCATATGAATGGGGCCGCAGCTGCAACACATGCGCCTCAGTAACTGCCGCTCCGTCATCTTCGGCTAGGAGACGCTGCAATTGGTGGCTGGATGGAGGCTGGAGGGGAGCAATTTCTCTGCCCGTGCAGTGTATTGTTCCTCGAGCAGCTCCCGGTGGCAAGCGGTTTCACTGCCCACCCACCACACTCGGCTGTCCCGTTCATTCTCGGTGGGCAAGCGGTGGCTGGATGGAAGATGGAGGGGGCGATTTCACTGCCTGCGCAGTGTAGTGTCCCTAGGGCAGCTCCCAGCAGCAAGCGGTTTCACTGCCTGCCCACCACACACGGCTGCCCTGTTCGTTCTCGTTGGGCTGCTGGTAATGCTGCACGCGGTGACCTGGTTGTGGCTGAACGGAGGCCATTGAGGGTAAACGGGGAAGTGGGGGGTAGCATTGTAGTGTGCCTCGGATGGCTACCTATTGAATGGGGGCGATTCACTACCTGCCTTTTGCTGCACCGTGTTTGTTCTCGGAGGGTGGACGCCGTAGGCAGCATACTGTAGTGGAGGTGACTGTGAGGTGGGCTGCAGATGAACCGCCCGTCGATGCCCCCATTCATTCTCAATAGCAAGCCTTCTTGTACTGTTATGCACATAGCAGGAAGTCGTCTCTTGTCAGTACATCAGACGTGTTGATGACGGGTGCCTTCCTGCTGTGATAGCATGTACAGTGCTCTGCAGAAGAGCTCATCTTAATCTTTTGTCTTCACCCTTCAACAATGTCTCTGAAACACAAATCTGATGCAAGTGCTGGTGATACAGTAAAGAAGAGAAAAACCATCACCATGGAAAATAAAGTAGAAATAATAAAAAGGTCAGAGAGAGGTGACCCTCCATCACTCATTGGCAGAGCACTTGGTTAGTCGGTCAACAATAGCATTTATTAAATTTATGTACCTGTTCCGACTTACATACAAATTCAACTTAAGAACAAACCTACAGTCCCTATCTCGTACGTAACCCAGGGACTGCCTGTACTACTCTTCTGCCTAACACTAGATGGACCTTACAGGGACTTTCTGTGTGGATGATGTGCATTCTTCCTGCATCCATCAGGATCCCAGTTGTGTTTGTGTTCAAGTGTAGGTTAATTATACACACTAAGCTGGCCCGATGGGAGTGAGCGTAGAGGTGCATGTGTCACTTAGTGTGCCTCGCCATACTGCCCTGCTGCTAAGACAGCCTCCGGTACACGCTACACTAGATGCTATATTAGATGATTGCTGGCTAGATGGACAGATGGGTCGTTTCAAGATTAACATCCACGTGGATTTAGACAAATACAACTCCGTTCAATTTTCTTGGAGGGAGGTAGTCAAATTTTTAAGGTTCTGTCACATTAGCGATTGTCAGTTGTCGTCTTCATTTACTTCCAGGTGCTGCACTATGTGGTATCCTGTTTACAGATCTCTCTTTTCCCTTTCTTTTTTATTTTACTTTGATCGACCCTTTTTCTGTTATTAATTAGTAATGTTAGATCTGGCCTCTGGTTTGTTACTATAAGTTACGATGTATGTTTTTTAATGGAGTTTTAAATTGAGGATATGGGGCTGCCATCTCTAACCTGAGCTGAACTCCGGTTTATCACACCTGCCTTTCAGATGAGCTGTGAACTTGAGAGATGTCACTGGGTGAGCACCGATGACCCGGAGCTACCTAATGTCTATAACATCTGTGAAGGTAAGGGACTTGGAAGAATGCAAAGTGGGATGTATTAAATATTCCTGTACTCAGCTGGTAGTACTACAATCACTACCACCAAAGAAGCTACCTCACACTGGATTGAAGAAACAGCCTTGTTCGGAACTGGCAAGGGTGAAGATCTGGAGAGAGGATAAACATAAGGCGGAAATGACTGAAACCTGGCCAGCCTCGATCGCTTTTTAAATTGAAAGAACAATCACCTCTCATGGTGAGTTATGACGAGTTCAGGTATTGTTGCATTTTGAGTACTATAGAGAACCGGCTTTAACCTCCTACTTCAGAAGCTATTTAATAATAAATAATAAATCAATAATCATCTGATACAGTCAGACGGAGTGGAAAGTGGTCAGGAAACATCATAAAAAAGCTAGCAGACTACAATTAAAGCTTAACTGTGCGATCCAGAGTTTGAAATGCAGTTTGAATTTGTTCACATTACCTACTACGAGGGGTTAGCACCATCTTGTTCATGTTTATTTTTTAAATGATTCGTGTGTGCTCCTAACCTCATCCTCACCATCGTCTGTTTTGAAAACTCACAAGATGAGTCATTCTGAATGCTGGTGTCTTCTGCCAGACAACTTTAGAACTAACGTCAAGTTCCTCTTTTGGAAACAGTTAGCTTGTCCAGCTGTTAATACCTTTAAATGTGAAACTGTTGGTAGCTCTGGACACCTTATTGCCACCTACAAGCCTGTTATTAAGGGGAGTATCTCAAAATTAACTCTGCCAAAAGTTCTTGTGTGTTATTTATGAGGGGTTGTTGCTTGATTATTATATTTTTATATTCATACACTTCCAGTGAAAAGTTTTCGAACGCCTACGTTTTTTTTAGTTTTGGTGGAAAGTCTTCATTTTTTTAAAGTCTTAATTTTTCATGAAATCAAGGCATATAACAAACAATGGCAAAAAAACATGAAGCAAGGAATCATTAAGTGTACAAAACGTTATTACAATTCTTGATTCATCAAAGTAGCCTGCACCTTTTACTGATATAACAGCCAAACTGTGGTAACCCTTTTGATTCAGCAATGCCAGTCACTCTGTGCAAGTCATCAATTCTGCCTCCAGCAGAAGAACCCCAGACCATCACCCTTCCTCCTCCATGTTTGACAGTTGGTGTTGCACACTGAGGAACCATCCTGTCACTAACTCAACGGCATACAAAAAGTATACAATGAATAGAAGATTAAGATTTTGATACGTCACTCCATGAGACTTTCTTCTAGTCTGCAGTAGTCCACAGCTGGTATTTTATGGCCCTGTTTTTCTCCTGTAAGGAATGGCTTTCTTAGGCCCTGTCCACACAGGCATTCAAATATTGGTGAAAAGAATGCACTCTGAGCGTTGAAGTTGTGTTTTGTAGTGGAGCTTAATTGATGTTACATTTGTGTTCGATTGCCCCATGGTAAATGCCAACCTCCTGCCCAGATTGTAGTTTTGTGTATTTATCTTTGGGGGCAGTTATCAGGCAGTCAAGAGTGCTTTTAACCTGTGGGGTTTGAGGTTCATCCTTCATTGGATTTTATTTATTCTTTATTAGATAAGGCCACATGGAGGAGAAAACATTGCCACCACTATTGGGTTCACCCTCTGACTACACAGCGTGTGTGCCATCTATGAAGAAATGTGAAAAACAAAAGCTGGTACAACACCATATTACACGCCGGTCAACCACTGCGAGTCGGTGTTAGCCCTGAAGAGTGGCTACTTGTCACCTTGAAGTAAGCAAATATACAAACAGTACTCACGTGTGCACTCGACCACCGGCATTAATGATCCATAGTAGCTAAAGGTACATCATTAGCACAAAACTACACACTGTTTTGAAATCTCCATTATTATCATTATTACTTTAATGACAATGTGCGTAAATGTTATACATATATATATATATATATATATGTTATATATATGTTATATATATATATATATATATACACGTAATTGTGGGACATATCTGGTCCTCCAGAACATGAAATGAACGACATGTAAATGTAATACAGATGTTTTCATCGCACTCATCAGGAGTTTGGCAGAAATTGATGCCAAGAAGAAGCTGTATGAGACTTTTTTTAATGCCATCGGAACGAGCACCCGACCGAACGCAAGTTATGAAAGCCCATGTGGACGTTCTGATTCTCTGTAATGAGCAGAAAAACGCTCGTCGTTCAATCTGTGCTCACCTGACAGCACAAAGTCTCCTCTTCACAGCAGAAACTGAGAAGTTGTTTTTTTTCCATCCTGCACTGTTAGGTTGTGATGCTGTGAGGCACTTGTGATCACCAAGCTGGTGACCATCAAAAACGTTTCTTCTGATTGGCTTCTGACCTATCAGAGTTTCTTGCAGTTTCCAGGTGCCCTTGGGTTGTGTAGGACACCACTGGACTCACTGACCCTTTGATTTTTTTTGCAGTTACACAAAATGAAAGGATTACACTTCTAAGGGTAATAAGGCCCTGTCTCATTTCATTTGTTAACTGCTGTTTACTTTGTGATTATTACTGGAATTTGAAACCTACAGTCTAATATTGTCCAATTTGTACTTCAGAGGGTGTAGTAACACAGTCTGCTTTAAGACACACAGAGGGTCTTTAAGTAATCAACAGAAGTTGGCACACTTGTGCAAATTGTTTGCTTCAACGTTCAAGGCTTAATTGACTTTAATTTCTGCAGAACATCTGTGGGTTATAACCTATTACTTGTTCCCTGATGAAGGCCCATTTGTAATATTCTGAAATTTCCTTTTGTTCAGTTTTTGCTAACCTAAAATTTAAATTTAAACCTCTGGCAGTTTACTGCTTAACATTTTACCCTTTTACATCATTCATTGCATTTCAACTGATTAAATTTGAAGAACAACTGGAAAAACTGAGGCGCTCTAAAACGTTTCACCAATAGTGAATACATACAAAATATACAGTATATACTAAAATTGTTTGAAAACAAACACAAAGATACTTTAAACCAAAAATCTCAACAAACCATTCACCGAATGAACAGTAACTTGTCTATGATATAATCTTGGACAACCCAGAAACCCAACTGACATTTATGTCATTATTTCCATGGAGACCAGCTGGCAAAACAAAATGGTGTCAGAAAAAACATGAAAAAAATTAACACCTTAAAAACTATTCCAAAAAACATTTGATGACTAGGAATGAAATCTGCACATTGCAAAACTCTAATAGGAGTGATAAAAAGAGATGAAAAACATGCAGAATGACATCATAAAAATGTATAAAAACCCTCAGTTATAACATACAGTGCCCTCCATAATGTTTGGGACAAAGACACATTTTTCCCTGATTTCCCCGTCTGCTCCACAGTTTAAAATTACAAATCAAACAATTCAGACATTGTGCTTGAAGTGCACATTGCAGACGTTCATTTAAGGGGATTTTCAGACATTTCGCTCACACAACACTTTCTACACGTCCCTCCATTTCAGGGCACCATAATGTTTGGCACACAGCAATGGCAGGTCTATTAAAGCCGTTGTCATATTTCGTTCTTTGTCGCTTATCCCTCACATGCACTGACTGTCTGAAGACTGCGATTAACAGACATCACCAGGTGCTGAGGGTCTTCTCTGGTGATGCTCTGCCAAGCCTCTCATGCAGCCATCTTCAGCTTCTGCTTGTTTCGAGGGGCTTGTCCCCTTAAGTTTTTTCTTCAGCAAATGGAAGGCCTGCTCAATTGGATTTAAATCAGGTGACTGGTTTGGCCATTCAAGAATTTTCCATTTTGTAGCTCTGATAAACTCCTGTGTGTCCTCAGTAGTCTGTTTGGCTCGTTATCCTGTTGTAGGATGAAGTGCCTTCCAGTGAGTTTGGAGGCCTTTACTGAGCTTGAGCAGATCAGATGTTTCTACACACCTCAGAACTCATTGTGCCGCCAGCAGTCACATCATCAATGACGAGAAGTGTGCCAGTCAGGAACTGTGGCCATAAGCCATAACACCCCCAGCACCGCCATGTTTAACAGATGAGGTGGTCTGCTTTGGATCTCAGGCAGTTCCTTTTGATCTCCACACTTTGCTCTCGCCATCACTCTGATGAAGTTCACCTTTGTCTTGTCTGGCCACAAGACCTTTTTCCCAGAATTCTGCAGGATCTTTGAAGTCCTTTATCACAAAGTGCCATCTGGCCATCCTGTTTTTGTGGCTCACTAGTGGTTTGTATCTTGCAGTGTGGCCCCTGTGTTTCTGTTCATGAAGCCTTCTGCTGATAGTCATTATTGCCACCAGAAGACTGTTTCTGATCTGTCGGAGAGGCGTTTGGGGCTTTTTCTTTACCATAGTGAAGATCCTTTTGTTACCAGCAGTGGAGGTCTTCCTTGGCCTACCAGTTCCTTTGTGATTCTTGAGCTCACCAGTGTGTTCTTTCTTCTTCTTGATATTCCAGACATTTGATTTTGGTCATCCTGAGGTTTTACTGATGTCTCTAATGATTTTATTCTCGGTATTCAGCCTCATAATGGCTTGTTTGACTTTCATCGGATCAGCTCATGTTCTCATGTTGAGCAATGGCAACTACAGACTCCAAAGGGTAGAATAAGGCTGAGGTATCTGATGAAGCAACGAAACCCACCTAAGGAATCAGAAACACCTATGATGTCAATTGTCCCAAACGTTACAGTGCCCTGAATTGAGCAAAAAGGCCCGGGGGAATGGGGGGTGTGATGGTGGGAAGATGTATACAAAAATGTAAATTCTACATGGTGTGACCAACATATATGCATATGACCTTACATAAAAGTGTGCAATGTGCACTTTAATCACAATGTCTGAATTGTTTGATTTGTTATTTTAAATTGTGAAGCTGAATGACAAATCAAGGAGAAACGTGTCTTTGCCCTAAACATTATGGTGGGCACTAAGCATCATCAACAGCACAGTAGCAATCACAAGAAATACATGGAGAAGGCCTTTGCAAATAAATGTAAGGAGGTATCTTTAAAAAGTCCAAAAAAAGTTTCCGCTTCACTGCCGACTTCATAAAACACACGTTGTTTTAAGATAGTTAGCATTATTTTTTATAAACCATTCGAGAGGCCCTGTTGTTTAAATGTCTCCTGTGTGGCCAACAGAGATAAAGCAGTAAGAACTCACCTCGGCACAATTAGATCTTGTTTCTTTTCTTTTTTTTTTTTTTAAATTGAAGCTCAAGTATTTGCAGTGGACACGTTTTTGCTGTTTTTCATTATCATTCAGATGCTGATCATCAAATGTTTCCCATTAATCATTATTAAATTGGACATTTTTAGAAGCTGTTAAGTTAATAACTACAGTAAGCTAAAAAAAGAAAGTCATCCACTACATCAGGGTTGTGGAGTTGGCACATAAAACCTCCGACTCTGACTTGTTAATTTCTGGTATCACCAGCTCTCTTTGTAATTTGACTCGTTCAGTCACCGGACACTTTTATTAGGTACACCTCGCTAGTAGCGGGTTGGACCCCCTTTTGTCTTCGGAACTGCTGTAATTCTTCATGGCATTGATTCAACAAGGTACTGGAAACATTTCTCCCAAATTTTGAACCATATTGACATGATAGCATCACACAGTTGCAAATTTGTCGATGCAAATCTCCTGTTCCATCACATCCCAGAGGTGATCTACTGCATTGAGATCTGGTGACTGTGACGGCCATTTCAGGTCAGTGAACTCCTTGTCATGTTCAAGTAACCAGTTTGAGATGATCTGAGCTTAATGAGATGGCACATTATCCTGCTGGAAGGAACCATCAGAAGATGTGGACGCTGCGGTCATAAAGGGATGGACATGGTCAGCAACAATAGTCAGGTAGGCTGTGGTATATAATTGATGTCCAGTTGGTACTAAGGGGCCCAAAGTGTGCAACGAAAATATCCCCCACACCATTACATCACCACCACCACCACCATGAACTGTTGATACAAGGCAGGATGGAGCCATGCTTTCATGTAGTTGATGCCAAATTCTGTTGGAGGCAGGGCGGAGTGGTGGAAGGTTGGCGGTTCGAATCCCATAAACACCAAAAGTGACTCTACTTTGTTGGGCTCTTGAGTGAGGCCCTTAACTTGCAATTGCTCCGTCCTGGGTATGACGTTAATCTGCATCCAGCCCTGCATGTAGGTCCTCCAACCTGCAGGGAAAAACCTTGGGGTTGGCAGCAGAATTGGTACTCCAGTCACCATTAAAAACCTCACAATGGTTCCACTCCATCTGAACTAGTGTGGTGCTGAGGTGTCACCCATTTCATGGCTGCACTCGCATCCTCATCTGGGATCCTGAGTTGATTTGTCATGTGGTGGGTGCGGCAATGTGCTGTATCAGTGCCTGCTCCTAACCTCATCCTAATGTTGTGGCAGAAAATCAAGACTCATCAGACCAGGTAACATTTGTCCAATCTTCTGTTGTCCAATTTTGGCGAGCCTGTGTGAATTGTGGCCTCAGTTGCCTGTTCTTAGCTAAGAGGAGTGGCCCCCGCTGTGGTCTCCTGCTGTAGCCCACCTGCTTTAAGGTTTGACGTGTTGTGTGTTCAGAGCTGCTCTTCTGCATACCTCAGTTGTAACGAGTGGTTATTTGAGTTGCTGTTGCCTTTCTATCAGCTCAAACCAGTCTGTCTATTCTCCTCTGACTTCTGGCATCAATGAGGCATTTTCGCCCAGAGAACTGCCACTCACTGATATTTTCCCTTTTTCGGACCATTCTCTGTAAACCATAGTGATGGTTGTGTGTGAAAATCCCAGTAAATCAGCAGTTTGTGAAATACTCAGACCAGCCTATCTGGCACCAACAGCCAGGCCATGTTCAAAGACCCTTCAGTCACTTTTCTTCCCCATTCTGATGTTCGGTTTGAACTTCAGCAGGTCGTCTAGAAAAGGTCTTCATGCTGAGTTGCTGCCATGTGATTGGCTGATTAGCCGTTTGCATTAACAAGCAGTTGCACCTAATAAAGTGGCCAGTGAGTGTAAATTGTGTGTGTGTGGATATGTGTGAGTTGGCCCTGAAATGGACTGGCACTTTTACAAAATATGGAAGTCGGACAGATTTCAGTCATCTGTGATTCTAAACTGGTGTTTGAGAGTGTAAAGAAGGAACTGTTGGGCGCCAGAGCAAAAAAGAGATCAGGAAAGATTGTAGCTGACTCCACCCATCTCAGCAGCCATCTGTTCATTAAATTGCCATCGCAGAGGAGGTACTGGGCTATTGTGACCCAAACTACACGCCATCTCTGCAGCTTCTTTCTTCAAATTATTCAGATCCTAAATAAACT
Organism: Polypterus senegalus; assembly: GCF_016835505.1. Lineage (NCBI taxonomy): Eukaryota > Metazoa > Chordata > Cladistia > Polypteriformes > Polypteridae > Polypterus > Polypterus senegalus. Next base: position 181,272,938 of record NC_053159.1, read on the forward strand.
TACACAGGGTTACTCCTAACTGTTTTTACAACATATAACTGGTGTCACACACGAGCGATTAGGTAACGGACCCGACGAGGCGCGAGAAACCACAAGACGGTGAACTAAGGCAGCATATTAACACTTCTCTCGTTATTTTGCCAGGAAAGACGAGGAACAAAAATAGTACGGCACCTTGAATTCATTCCCAACATGTGAGGAGCTTCGGCATTGTTCGCGGCTCACCATGATGACGTCACCTCTGCTGAAAGATCATCCATGTCACCCTTGCGGTCCCCATCACATAAATTGCTCCGTGTATCTGCCATTCTTTCGTCAACTGTTCATTGCAAACCTGACCGTTGTACTGAATAACCAAGTTCTTACTGAGACTTACAGTATACAGGGACGGATTCCCCAACCCTTAACTGTGTTCCTGTGCTGTTTGTATCTTCGTAATTACTTCACACTTGCTCAACTTGTACTATTTGATATCTATATTATTTTGTATAGTTTTTCTATTTATTTTAGGGTATTATTGAAGTTTGTAAATGTTTTTGTTCAAGAAACTGTTGTATTTGTACAGTGCACAATGTCAGATTAATGGTGGGTTGAAATTGTGTTGTCTTGAGTTGGTAATGTCTTGGATTCCATGTTTTTTTTTTTTATTGTTTAACCAACCTCAATTCTGGTATGTTTCACACATTAGCGATAAATTGATTCCGACTCTGATAAAGTGTACAATACGAATAGTTAAAGTGGCATTTACTGCTTCTTAACTCGACATATACAACTATAAAAATGTGCACTGTGAAGATCTTTTAATTTGGAGCAACATGGTGTAATTAAACGTATGTACAACAAACTGATCTGAAAGATTGTGTGCACGCGTGAAATATTAGCACCAAAAGGTCTTGGACATTTTGTACATTAATTCTTGCATAAATCTTCCTAAACTGGATATGCAACGTCGTGCAAATAAAATTAGCATATTATTTTAAAAAGCTACCTAATCCACTGCAGAACAATCTGTCAAACAAATTTGCTTGCCATGTAATACCATTCTAGCTATTCCGCTCCCTGAAACGAGATATTATTCTCTTGGAAGAGTCCATGAAAAAAAAAAGTCAGATCCATATTTCATATCTGCCACAAAAAACTCATCAGTGTAATAACCCTCCTTCTCATGGGTGTTATCCTGCCATCTGCTACTATATTACTTATCTTTATTTTGCAACTAATTAACAGCATAATCTTCTAAATTCAGCAAGTTAATTATCATTATTGTGGTCTTTGCAGCATCATCAGTCCTTGTGAAGCGGCATTTCTCCACCCCCTGAGAATGTGTGTAAATGAAGTAAGTTGGGAGAGGGTCTGTTTCCTTGGAGTGGGCTCATTAGGTGTTTGCTGATGAGCTCTGGAGCCAGGGAGGTAGGTCAGAGGAATTCTGCTGAACACGAGGTTCCATGCAGGGCTCAGCTGAAATAATGTATGCTTCTAAACATTTGCTAAGCTGCCCCCTCTGTTGGTCTCTCTGCGGAAGCCCCCCCTACAGCAACCTCTCTTGACTGCCCACTGTGCTTAATGCCACTTCTCAGGCTGTCGCGCTCGGCAAGAACCCGGGGTGGGCTTCTCTCTAAAGTCAACTCCAGATGATTCACGGTGAGCACTTGGCAATCAGTAAGATCATTTTTAATGGAAATCAATAAACTGAAGAGAGTAACTAGGGAAAAACTGCAGAAAAAAATAACTCTTTCATTTTGGACCCGTTCAGATAGATACTTCATGAGGTAGAAGTACATATTGTCGCACACGTGCGCCATGGGGACAGTTTAAAGGCTCTGGTGGTGGTAATTCCTCACCGATCCACAGGGTGGCACCGTATACTAACGCCTCTTCTCTTCCTCCCTATGCAGACTGGATAGTGATACAACTTCACCACCTCTGACATCACTTCCGGTGTCCATCCCCCTGGACCCGCCTCTTCCTGCCTGACCTGTATTTAACCAGAAGTGTTGCCATCTTGGGCAGTCTATTTTCAGACTTGCGTCTTCAAAGATGTTGTTATTTTTGGCTAAAAAATACTGTATTGTTTTGTATTTGCAATATTAGGGGTTGCAGAGTCACCTCAAACCTTTATCTGACACTGTCCTCTTTTACAATACTACACAAGTGTCAGATATATGAAATGTTAAAATGTGTGCTTAATTTCAAAATTTAAGCTCTAAACATTCTTGATGGTAATAGAAATTTGTCATTTTTGCTTTCTCGTATACGAAGTATTGGGAAAGTATTGTAATTGTCCAAAAATTCAATGTCGAGATTTTGATGACTCTCGAAGTTTTAGACCTCCCTGAATTTCTTGTATACAAAGCAGAGGGAAAGTATTAGAATCCTCCAAAAATTACATTTCGAGATTTTAATGAATCTCAACATTTTACAACTCCCTGAGTCTGAAAATGCCTTCGTTAGAATTATGTCTATGTGTCTGTGTGTGTGTGTGTGTATGTAAACACGATAACTTGAGTACGCTCTTGGCCAACTAAATTTGGCATACAAGTATTAGGTACAATATGTAGATTTCTATCAGGTTTTGGGCTCTTTCCGCTAACTGGAAGCGGAACTTTACCTTTTGTTCGTGCAGCTGCACAGTTCGATTTATTCAACTTTACTTTTATAATAATTGTTCAATTTATTATTCATTTGATTTGATTTGTTGTTGATGAGTCTTTAATATACATAATATAAAAATACAGTACACCCCCAAAATTCGCAGGGGTTGCGTTCCTAGAGCACCCGCGAATTGTGAAAAACCGCGACTTTTGGATGTGATTTAAAAAATGCCTTTAAAATGCCTATTTTTATAGTTTAAACCCTAAATACAGTATGCCCCCAAAGAACTTTAATTTCGTTGCAAACTCAGCTTAATAAATTAATACATTGCCTAAACAATTACTTTAATACATTACCTAAAAACAGAATGTAAAGGTAAACCCGTATACTGTACAGTACTGTACTGCTATGTCTCCTGTGGTGCTAGAATATAAAATACCGATGTTACCGCTATAGTACTGTAATTCATGCAACTGCATTTTCTTTGATATGGGCAGTAAAATGTACGGGTACTCACCAATGATGAATGATATTGATGATGATGATGAAGTAGCTGTGCAATACAATGCAGAGGACTTAAAACTCCTCGGGTGGCGCCTCTTCTTCAGGCACTTCAGGAGGAGTCGTATCTTTGGATGGGTCTTCTTCTGGTGGGGTTTAGTGCTGGCTTTTCTTTATAGGTTTCAGGAACATTGTGATGGGAAGTTGCTACATTGTCTCCTGTATGAACTGCTGGTACAATTTCTGTGCTTTCTCACGAATGATGTTACCGTCCAAGGGGATATTTTTCTTCCTGCAGTTGGTGATCCATAATGCCAAGGCAGATTCCATCATGATGATACTTTTGTTCCTTATGGTCATAACCTTTTTGGCACTATCACATAAACCTACGGATACGGTACTCCAGATCGCTGCTTCGTTCTTCTTTATGTAGCATGTGGTGCTTTCATTAATGCCATAGTGGCACGCTACTCCAGCAAAACCTTTTAGTTCCCGGAGCAAATCCAGTAGTTCAACCTTCTCCTGGAGTGTTTTAAACTGCCTCTGGCACTTAGGCTCAGAAGCCTTAGAAGGCGCAGGGTGATTCGGCGACATCTTGTGCGTTTAAGAATAACAAAATGAAAATAATAACAAAATGCAAAACACAAGGACATTCAGCTGGAGTCGTTTCACAGGGCAGCAATCAATCAGCAGCAAAGAGAAACGAATAAAGCTCTCAGACTGGCTACTTTCACCATCCCAAACCGTGTTTCCCTCAGCGGTGGTAAACCCACTCACCTGGAGATGCGTCACAGGGCAACACTCAATCAGCAGCAAGGAGAAATGAATAATGCTTTCGGACTGGCTATTTTCACCATCCCAAACTGCGTTTCCCTCAGCGTTTACTTTCTGTTCTCTCTACAGCATAGTATTGCCATGAAAAAAGCCACAAAAAATAGTAGAGGATATTTGCGCTTTCCGCTAACAATTAATAGTTAGGCTCAAAGGAAAAATCCGCAAATGACTGAGTCCGCGAACCCTGAACCGCGACTTCGCAGGGGTCTACTGTATAATCATTGTCTTATGGTTTACTCCTCAAATATCCATCCCCATATCTGAGTACTATACATACTCGCGGATAAGTCGGGACTTGATTTTAGCGTATAATTTCACGTATCTTATAATGTCGCTTGTATAAGTCGAATGCAGAAAAGTTACGCTATTGGTTTAAGAGATTATGATATGCTAATGCCCACCTGAGAGAGTAACCACGGAGCACACAGGCTTTTGTTTTATATGTATTGTGCCTACGTGACCACAAGGTAATACCCGAACTATTCAGAAGCAACGTTTGCACTGTTTTGTGTTTTTTGTATCTCACTTTTATCATAAGAGCATCCCTTATCTACGATGGAGCATTCGATCAGAAGGAAATATGAAGCTGCTTTTAAATTAAACGTTGAAGTAGCGAAATAAATTGGTAACTGCGCTGCTGCAACAAAATTTGATGCGTCTGAGAAACATGTGTGAGATTGGAGGAGGCAAGAGGCATGTTAAAAAAAAATGTAAGTGCTGAATTTTTGAACAGGCATATAAGTCGAGGTCCGATTTTATGATTGATTTTTTGTGAGTATATATGGTATATGAGAAAATCGAGGGGAGACTATTCTTGATTTTTTACTCCTCTGATGGAAGTCCACAGAGGGCTGTACCACAAGAAAAGGATCAAAAATAACATCATATTCTAATCATTTAGCCTGACATTGTACAAAACAGTGGGTCACAAACTCAGTCCTGTGGACCCCTTGGGCTGCAGGTTTTTGTTCCAACCATGTTTTGAATTGGTCTCCTAGCCTGATTAAGTAAGCTGTTATTTCCCAGTTTATGTATTTTGGAGTCAATGAAGAATTTATACAAACTAAGCTTGTTAATATATTTTAGTAAAAATTAAACAGCTACATGTGGATATGTGTTTTATTATTTATTTATTTTTTTACTTTTTATTTATGTTCATCCTGATTTCCATTCTGCCTTTCCAGTCCATAGTCATTGACTAATTAGCGGGTCTGACGGTGAAGCCGTCATTTAGTGTTGTTCTCACAGATGTCTGTTTTGCTTGTTTTTAATTGTCACTGTTAGGATACAACAAAGGGAGCAGACTACACAGAACAAGGGTAAATAATAGCAAAACGACAAAAAAGAGTTAAGTATTTAAAGCTATAGCAAAAAACAGAAATATTTCTAAATGTCTCATAATGTAAAAATCATACTGCTGTGCTTTTCTGAATGCACAATAAGGGAAGAAAAAAAAGGAAAAAAGACCAGCAAACTCAATGAGATCAATTATTATCAACTAGCAAAATACCCGCGCTTCGCAATGAAAAAGTAGTGTGTTAAAGAAGTTATGAAAAATAAAAGGAAACATTTTAAAAATAACATAACATGATTGTCAATGTAATTGTTTTGTGACTGTTATGAGTGTTGCTGTCATCAAGGATTTGATTATCATTATTTCTTTCAATCAGGTTCGTATTTGGAGGATGTGTTGCGTTCAAGTTACATTCCATGTTTGTCAACCATTGTAAAGATAACAGGCTTCATTCATCGAAGTGTCAACTACCCAAATCGGTACTCGTGAATCTAAGATGTTTAACAGGCATTCCCGGTATTAACTTGTGGATTTGTCTGCGAATATTTAGCAGCAGCGTGTCTATGAACTTATGGATTAGCCCGCGAGTATTTAGCGGCAGCGTCTCTATGAACTTGTGGATTTGCCTGTGAGTATTTAGCGACAACGTGTCTATTAATTTGTGGATTTTTCTGTGAGTATTTGGCAGCAGCGTCACGAAGTTGTTTCCGTCTAGCTGCATCAGAAAATGTACCACGACGTCTGACACGCCTCCTTTTTACTGTTTTCTCACAGCTTGGATTGCTGCTGACAGACGACCTTATATGGGCAGGCAGTTAATTACGTGGGAGGCGTGGGGATGGGGGATGCAACTCCGCCTCACACGGCGACCGAGCTGCAGGCTATGGACGTATATATGTACGTAAGTAGGATTCAATTATGACCGTTACGCGTAGAATTTCGAAATGAAACTTGCTTAACTTTTGTAAGGAAGCTGTAAGGAATGAGCCTGCCAAATTTCAGCCTTCTACCTACACGGGAAGTTGGAGAATTAGTGATGAATGAGTGAGTTAGTGAGTCAGTCAGGGCTTTGCCTTTTATTAGTATAGATAACTATCACTTATTGTGAATCTGGTTGGAACAAAAACCTACAGTCACAGGGAGTCCCCAGGACTGAATTTTAGGAACACTGGTCTAAAACGATACCCCACATGCTTATGTTTGAAATTTGTCATGTTACACCTTCTGGGAGTGGCTCTTAGAGGGTTAGGACCACCAGTAAAATAATCAAATATCAAAAACATAATACTGGTGATTAGCAACCATAAAATTGCATAAAATGACACTCCACAGACCTATACCAGTGTTCTCAAACTCTGGTCCTAGAGGGCCTCAGTGGCTGCAGGTTTTCATTCTAACCCTTTTCTTAATTAGTGACCTGTTTTTGCTGCTAATAAATTCCTTTTCCTTTCATTTTAATTGACTTGTTTTTTAAGATTTGTTCCCCTAAATGTCTTCATCATTCCTCTGAATTGCTTCATTTCTTTCCTTAAATGGCACCCAAACAGAAATGAAATGTGAAGCGAGTTAGCCAACAGAAGACCAACTAAGTCAGGGTCTCAAATTCCAACCAATTTCACTCCACTTGTTTAATGAGGTGCCGAGTGTTGTTGTTAATTAAATCCACTCTTTAATTCCATGGCTTGTTGCTGCTCTTATTGTGCAACAGCATACATTTTTATAATTATTGATTTTCTCTTTATCCCGTTAAAATGTTTTGTGGACCTGAGCAGAACTGCATTCCTGAGACTTTCATTATTTTCAGATATTGTGTAACAGACACAATTTCCTGGTCATGTTTTGGCTCATTTTATATCTCATTATTGTTTGACTGCAATTGAGGGGTCGGAGTCTTCAAGAACAAGTCAACTAAAATTAATTCAAAACAAGTTAACTAGCAGCAAAAACAGGTCACTAATTAAGAAAAGGGGTTGAGACCACTGACCTATATCAACGATCACCATTTTTATGAAGATATGTGAAAAGGAGTAACGCTGACCCCTCATATCCCATGGGGGATGGAGGGGGAGTCCTTGGGGTTTGCAAGTCCTTCTGATCATTTTTTGATGAAGACGCCTATTGGCTTGCTCTTTATTATAAAGGTGCCATTTTCAGCATAAAATATGGTAAAATGGCCTAAACATGAGGAGATTATGTGCCAATGGTCCAAAATAGTGGGGGCTAGGGAATGCAAAAAAAAAAAAAATGCATGCAGACACAGGGAGAACATGCAAACACCAGGCAGTGAGCACTCAGGACTTGATCCCTGGTCTCCTTGTTGCAAGCCAGCAGCACTACCACTGTGTCACCATGAGACAGTAACTAGAAATGTTTCCTTTTACCTGGGTATTGCTCATTGAAAAATAAAACACTCAGGAAAAGAAATAAAAACTTTTTAGTATATTCCACTAATTCATTAAAGTAATCAATCCTTTTATGCACAAATGAGATCATGCTGCCTCGAAAATTGGATTAATCTCCTTTAGTCACATTAAATGAACGCTGGCTACTGTTTCTAGTACATGTCACCGATGCCATTTGATTTAATGAACAAGTAAAGAGCAGCCAGCACTTATCGGAACACCTACCATTAAAATAAAGACAGTTTGCTTGCAAAGCATCTCTAGCACAAATCTCCGTCTTCCAGCTTTAAAACCCCGTACACCCTGAGGGCATTTTTCAGCAATCTCCACCTGAGTGGGGGATCCTAAAATAAAGCCTTATTATTCCAAAAATAAAGGTAGGTGCGGTGGGTTGGCTCCTGCCTTGTGCCCTGTGTTGGCTGGGATTGGCTCCAGCAGACCCCCGTGACCCTGTATTCGGATTCGGCGGGTTAGAAAATGGATGGATGGAAATAAAGGTAGGACAGTTGCTATTTCATTAAAACCTGAGAAATAACTTCTCAAATGTGATAGAATCTGTGATTGTGTCAAATTTAAAGATTCCTTTACTTAGAAACTCCTGATAAACTAGCAAAAAACAAAACAGGCGCTTACGGCAATATTTTCAAATTTTTGTCTTCTAATACGGTATATCTCACGTACAGGTAATAAGCAGGGTGCTTTTATTTAGCTCTGAGATGTTCCCCGACATGTCAACTCTACCCGTCTAACAGTACTTGGCTCCATGGGCCCCCCTCTCATGCCCAAAACCTCTCCAAATGAGGACCCAGCTTCAGAATAATTTTATTGCACACCAGTAATGGCATACAGTGAATACAATTATGCATACTTTTGAATACTGCATATTTCCACTTGTGTAACATTAATCGTATTCGCCCCTCCCTCACTTCCCACACCACTGCTATCCTCGTTCATAGCCTTGTCACTTCTCGTCTGGATTATTGCAATTCCCTTTTCTTTGGTCTTTCTCGCAAATCTCTTTATGAGCTTCAACTGGTCCAGAATTCAGCTGCCCGCTTCATTACTAGACCTCCCTCTATTCACCATATCATTCCCATCTTGCAACAGCTTCATTGGCTTCCAGTTCAGTTCCGAATTAAATTAAAAATTCTCCTACTAACTTTTAAGGCTATTCACAACCTTGCCCCTCCATATTTGTCTGACCTCCTCCATGTTGCCATTCCCTCCTGTACCCTTATATCCTCTTCCTCCATGCACTTGACTGTCCCCTTCGTCTGTCTTACCACCATGGGGTAACATTCAGTTGCTCTGCTTCCCATCTTTGGAACTCACTACCACCTGAGTTTAGAAATATCGAATCATTTTCACTTTTCAAATCTAAACTTAAAACTCATTTGTTTAAGACTGCTTTTTCTCTTTGATTACAATTGCTCTGTCTGATTTTAACTTTTAGATTTTACTTTGTTTATAATCCGTTTTGTCTATTGTTCGGTGTCCTTGAGTGTTTAGAAAGGCGCCTACAAATAAATAAAATGTATTATTATTACACTTGATTTCAGCATTCCTAGTTTTCCTCCTCTTTCTCTGTACGTTTAGCATTCGTTTGCTCAGACGTTGATGTGCGTGTTGCTTTCTGAGCAGCTCTTCTTTTCTCCATCCTAGCGGCCTGCTTCTTCTCTTCTTTCGTCTGCGTCTTTTCGCGTTAAAACTAATTAAGTCGGTGTTTGTGTTGCAATTACTTAGTACGTTGTCCTCAATTTTTCACTTCAGCTGGCACAAGTCTTCAATCTGCCTCAAGAATGATTTAAGATATGAAGAGGAAGGGGAAGTGACGGTGAAGGTGGTAGGGAATGAGAGTGGTGCCCATATGCATGTGCCACACGGCCGGCCTGCTGCGCTCTGTCGAGAGTTGATTCTACAATAAAATAAAATAAAAATTAAAAGAGGAATTAACTTGGAGGTCAATCATCACCCTGAAAATGGACAGTAGACGTCACGTAGTATTTGTGTACCAAATTTCAGGTCAACAGGTCAGATGGTTTGAGAGCTACAGGTGGCTCCACAACCTGACCTGATGTATGAAAATGAATAATTAAATGTGTCACAAAATGTCCTTGTTGCTCACTTCTTTACATATTTATTTAATTATCTCTTCATTCGTTTTTTTCAGTGGCCGCACACAACATGAGACTGTCTGACAATTAATGGACAGATGCTACTGGTTTCCACTTATGTTAATCACTTTCAAACTACTTTGTCGTCCTGCATGTTTAAAAAAAATCTGTGTGCTCAAATGGAATCAGTCGTTTGTAAAGTTTGTATTTGTGCCTTACCTGAGAACTTGTCACAGTACTGCTCTGTGCCTGCACTCAGTGAATAGTGCTACACAAAAATACGCGTGAAATGAAAAAACTGTCATTTTCACCCATCAAAGCTCTGAATGCTGAAATGGTGGTAGAGTGGGCATAGACCTTTGGCCGCCAATGGCTACATTTACAGCGGACACCTCAGATGTAGAATCCTGATGATAAATTCGGACCTTCTTGAATAAAATTAGCTGCTTTGCACAGGAATTTGGGGCAAACTTTCCGGGCACTCGCTTCAGTCACATTTGTGCACAAGTCACGACGACGTTAAGCAGACGCTTCACAATTGAGTCAGAAATCTAAAAACAGGACTCGCTCAAGTCTGCCCTCGGGTGAAAGGGACAGTTCTCATTTCAAGGTGCATCTCATGTTGTGTGCAGTGTCACTGAAACAAATAAATGAAGAAATCATCAAATAAATATGTAAAGAAATAAAGATCACACATATTATTATTTATGCTCACATATCATTTTATTATTATTTTTATTGTTACATTTCACAGTTCATTTATTTATTTATTCTATTTATTTATTTAAGGTTATCCGAAATATTTCCTCCATAGTCATTCATGATCATTATTGAAACTAATATCTTTTAGAAAAACAGTAAATGCATACATAAAATGTTTAATTTGTTTTTGCATTAAAGAGGGTACAGTTAGGTCCACAAGTATTTGGACATTGGTGCAATTTTTGTAATTTTCTCCACAATGGATTTGAAATTAAGCAATCAGGACGTGACGGAAGTATAGACTTTCAACTTTAATTTATGGGGTTTAGCAAAGGTACTGCATTAAACTTTCAGAAATTACATTTCCTCACAGAGTCCCTCCATTTTCCGAGACACAAAAGTAATTGGCCATGTGACTGACAAGCAGTTTCATGGCCTCATGTGGCCCATTTCCCTCGTCATTCCAATGGTGAATGAGGTAGATAAAAGGTCTGGAGTTGATTCAAAGCACTGAATTTGCACTTGGGAGCTGTTCACTTTAACGCAATCTTCTTCTTTCAGTTGCTCCTGTTAGGGGTTGCCACAGCGGATCATCTTCTTCCATATCTTTCTGTCCTCTGTATTTTGTTCTGTCGCACCCATCACCTGCATGTCCTCTCTCACCACATCCATAAACCTTCGCTTAGGCCTTCCTCTTTTGCTTTTCCCTGGCAGCTCTATCATTAGCATCCTTCTCCCAGTATACCCAGCATCTCTCCTCTGCACAAGTTCAAACCAACGCAATCTTGCCTCTCTGACTTTGTCTCCCAACCGTCCAACCTGAGCTGAACCTCTAATGTCCTCATTTCTAATCCTGTCCATCCTCGTTACACCCAATGCAAATCTTAGCATCTTTAACTCTGCCACCTCCAGCTCTGTCTCCTGCTTTCTGGTCAGTGCCACCGTCTCCAATCCATATAACATAGCTGGTCTCACTACCGTCCTGTAGACCTTCCCCTTCACTCTTGCTGATACCCATCTGTCACAAATCACTCCTGACACTCTTCTCCACCCATTCCACCTTGCCAGCACTCTCTTCTTCACTTCTCTTTCACAATCCCCATTACTCTGTACTGTTGATCCCAAATATTTAAACTTATCCACCTTTGCCAACTCTACTCCCTACATCCTCACCATTCCACTGACCTCCCACTCATTTACACACATGTATTCTGTCTTGTTCCTATTGACCTTCAATCCTCTCCTCTCAAGAGCAGATCTCCACCTCTCCAGGGTCTCCTCGACCTGCTCCCTACTATCACTACAGATCACAATGTCATCAGCAAACATCACAGTCCACGGGGACTCCTGTCTAATCTCGTCTGTCAACCTGTCCATCACCATTTCAAATAAGAAAGGGCTCAGAGCCGATCCCCGATGTAATCCCACCTTCACGGAGGCCACCATTAGGCTGCAACAACAAAATAAACCTATCAGAGAGATAGCTAAAACTTTAGGAGTGCCCAAATCAACAATCTGGTGCATTCTTTCAAAAGAAGGAATGCACTGGTGAGTTTAGCAACACCATAAGGTCTGGAAGACCACAGAAGACGAAGTGGATGATCGCAGAATTCTTTCCTTGATGAAGAAATACTCCTTCACAACATCTAGCCAGGTTAAGAGCACTCTTGAGAAGGTAGTTGTATCTCTGCCATAGTCTGCAATTTAAGAGGTGCCTTCATGAATGTAAATACAGAGGGTTTACCTCTAGATGCAAACCACTGGTAACACTGAAGATCAGAAAGGCCAGATTAGACTTTGCCTGAAAACACCTTAAAAAGGCCGCCCAGTTCTGGAATAAGGTTCTTAGGACAGATGAAACCAAGATCAACTTGTACCAGAATGATGGGAAGAGAAAAGTATGGAGAAAGAAAGGGATAGCTCATGATTCGAATGCACACCACACTGTCTGTGAAACATGGTGGAGGCGATGTTATGGTATGGGCAAGTATGGTGGCTAGTATAAGTCGGTCACTGGTGTTTGTTGATGATGTGACCGCTGACAGAAGTAGCAGGAGGATTTCTGAAGTGTCCAGGGCTGTACTGTCTACTCAGATTCAGCCAAATGCTGCAAAACTGAGAGGATGATGCTTCACAATGCAAATGGGTAATGGTCCAAAACTACTGTGAAAGCAACCCAATAGTTTCTTAACGTAAAGAAATGGGAAATTCTTCAATGGCCAAGTCAATCACCTGATCTCAACCTAACAGAGCATGCTTTTCAGTTACTGAAGACAAAACTGAAGGCAAAAAGACCAACAAACAAGAAGCAAGTGAAGGCGGCCACAGTAAAGGCCTGGCAGAGCATCTCAAGGGAGGAAACTCAGCATTTGGTGATATCCATGGGGGTTCCAGACTTTTTCATTTAAGTATTAAAACAATACATATATTTAAATTATACAGTGTGAGCCAAAAAGAAGTACCACATTTCAAAATTCTACAAAAATGCTACAAGATAAAGGAAATTTCATTACGACACAAGAAAGGGTATACAAAATAGATTTTTTTCACCGTGTTTTAAAAATGATGTCTTCAAGGTAGTGGCCATCATTAGCGATACACTCTTCATGACTTCATGACTTGTTCAACCATTTCATGGTGAATAGCATCCTTCAGGGCTTCAAGGTTTTGAGGTCAGTGTGTGTATGGTCATGGCCAAACGTTTTGAGAATGACCCAAGTATTGGTTTTCACAAAGTCTGCTGCTTCAGTGTTTTCAGATCTTTTTGTCAGATGTTTCCATAGCATACTGAAGTAGAATTACAAGCACTTAATAAGTTTCAAAGGCTTTTATTGACAATGACATGAAGTTTATGCACAGAGTCAATATTTGCAGTGTTGGCCCTTCTTTCTTTTTCAAGACCTCTGCAATTCGCCCTGGCATGCCGGCAATTAACGTCTGGGCCCAATCCTGATTGATGGCATGCCATTCTTGCATAATCAAAGCTCAGAATCTCTGGGTTTTTGTTTGTCCACCCGCCTCTTGAGGATTGACCACAAGTTCTCAATGAGATTCAGGTCTGAGGAGTTTCCTGGCCACAGACCTTCGACCTGAGATAGCCCCACAAGATGAAATCGCACGGAGATCAGGCGAAAGTGAAGGCCATCTGACATCGCCGCAAAGGGAGATCAGCTTTCCCAGAAACACCTCCCGCAAAACTTGCATGGATCTCCACACAGTATGAACTGTTGAAACCAGGCATCCACCACATCGATTTCTTCCAGTTGGGGCTGCAAAACGTTCTCTAGCATTTCAACGTAATGTTCTTAAGTCATGGTGACCGTTGCTCCGCCCTCCTCAAAAAAGTAAGGGCACACAATGCCAAGTTTTGCAACAGCGCACCAAACTGTAACACACTCACTGTGTAGGGGTCTCTGATGAAGCTCACGAAGGTTGGTTTCAGCCCAATAGCAAAAGCTTTTCTTATTACGCAACCATTCAAATGGAAATGTGCCTCGTCGCTGCACATGATGATGGCATCTGGATGAACGGTTTGCAGAATGTTCGCGCACAACTCTGTACGGCTCTCCCAGTCTCTCTCAGTGAGTTCCTGCACTTCCATCATTTTGTATGGATGGAGATTAAGGTCTTCGTGCAAAATCCTCCTCAAAGATGTGTTGGAAATGCCTAAAGCAGAAGCAGGTTTGCGCGCTGAATGTCTAGGAGATTGTAAAATTGATACCCTTACAGCTTGGATATTCTCAGGCGTTCGTACAGTCTGAGGACAGCCTGGAGATTTTCTGTTCAATGTACCTGTCTTTTGAAATTTACCCATACATTGTTTTCCGATTTGGGATGTCACCATGAGGAGGAATGCTGAAGAGCATTCAGAAGGTGGGTTGTGTAGTGATGATAGATTTGTTGTTTTTGAATAACGTTTTGACAGAAAAAGCACAGTGGGCACCGGATCAAGGCATGTGGCCGACTGAAAACTACAAGGGATCGCCTATCAAAGGAAACTTGGCTGCCTCTAACTCGCGCAATGGCCTTGAGAAATGTGGTACTTGGTTTTGTCTCACCCTGTATAACTTTGTCCAATTACCTTTGAGTCTCTGAAAATGGAGGGAGGAGGAGGAGGTTAGGAGAAGGTGCTGATACAGTGCATTGCCACACCCACCACATGACAAACCAACTCAGGATCCCAGATTAGGACCCGTGTGCAGCCATGCAACGGGTGACACCTCAGTACCAACCCCCGGGCTTTCCCTACAGGTTGGAGGGCCTACATACAGGGCTGGATGCAGATTAACGTCATACCCAGGGTGGAGCAATTGCAGGTTAAGGGCCTCGCTCAAGGACCCAACGAAGTAGAGTCACTTTTGGCGTTTACAGGATTCGAACCAGCAAAATCCCTACCCTTAGAGCCACCACTCCACCCATAAAATGGAGGGACTTTGTGAAAAATGGCTGTAATTTCTGCAAGCTATTGTAATACCTTTGTTAAACCCCTTAAATTAAAGCTGAAAATCTATACTTCTGTTACATATTGACTGCTTAATTTCAAATCCATTATGGTGGTATACAGAGAAAAAAAATGACAAAAATTGCGTCAATGTCCAAAAACTTATGGACCTAAATGTGTATTTATTTTGTTTAACTGTCTGTGGACATTTTTTCCAGCACTCTAAACTGGATGCTTCCTTTTGTTTAACCAATATTTGGGTGTTCTCATTTACTGGAGACAGTTTATCAATGCCATAGCCTTTGAAACAGATGCATTTGTTTCCATGTCTGTGTTGATACAATTCGGATTTATTAAACATTTGTGGCCAGTAGGGGTCTCCACCGAGCCCCTGACACAATTGCACCACAACAGACCCAGTTCAGCTAAAGTTCAATTTTAACAATACAGTGGAAACTTGGCTCACGAACGTCTCTGAACATGTACAAATCAATTTTGTATCTGTTTGCGACCACACACTCGGTATACGAACAAACTAGTTTCCCTTTTGGTTTGTGTACGCCAATGATTTCCGCACATGTTCAGTCTCTTCCTGTGCATTCCCTGTGCAGAGAGCGAGAGAGAAAGAGAGAGAGTGAGAGACACACACACACATACACACACACACACACATGCACGCACACGAGAGAGAGAGAGAGGGCTGGCCGCTTAAGGCTGAGAAGGCAGTGAAAGAATGCACAGGGCTTGTTTTTAAAGAGACTGCTTCAAGCATTGTTTTAACCTCGCTGTATTTAATGAAGACTTTTTTCTATTGGATTTTAACCTCCCCTTCACTTCTGTTTACAGCAATCGGTACATAGCGTGCACTGTTGCAATGTTACTTTTCTTGGTGGTTTATTAAATTACGGGTTTTTCAAATGTTCATTTTTTTCCCTGTGCTTAAAACTCTACTGTTTCTAGCGAGCAGTTTGTAGCGCTATAGTGTACAGTGTTAGTTTTCTCTGTTGTTCAAGGTTTTCTCAGTGTTATTCAATGTTTTTACATTTAGTTTACTACTAGCAAAATACCCGCGCTTTGCAGCGGAAAAGTAGTGTGTTAAAGAAGTTATGAAAAAGAAAAGGAAGCATTTTAAAAATAACGTAACATGATTGTCAATGTAATTGTTTTGTCACTGTTATGAGTGTTGCTGTCATCAAGGATTTGATTATCATTATTTCTTTCAATCAGGTTCGTATTTGGAGGATGAGTTGTGTTCAAGTTATATTCCGTGTTTGTCAACTGTTGTAAAGATAACAGGTTTCATTCATTGAAGTGTTCACTACCCAAATCGTTACTCGTGAATCTAAGATGTTTAACAAGCATTCCCGGTACTAAGTTGTTGATTTGCCTGCAAATATTTAGCGGTAGCGTGTCTATGAACTTAATTTAACCTTTCCCAGTCCTGCAAAGTCAGTTCACGTGAGCCGCTCGGAGTACATGCATCAAAGCTTCTCATTTAATGTTAGCTCAGACCCGGCACTTAAAAGTTGTATCTCGCGAATATCGTATTCGTCTTAGGCATGACAAAAGCCAAAGGCAGCGTGTCTATGAACCAAATTTAAAGTTAAGCTTTACACCCTGCTTTCCTATTTGTTTGCATAAGCACAGTCCTTCACCAGCAATTTTAACACCGTTACAGCAATTTTAACTCTGTTACAAAGTGATCAAAAGTCTCATTAATAACCTGCGTCTTCTCATTAAACTTGTATCTCGCGAATATCGTATTCGTCATAGGCATGACAAACGCCAGCAACAGCCTGTCTATGAATTTAATTTAAACTTTAGGTTTACACCGTGCTTTGTTTCCGCAGTAGCTGCACTTATGAATATGCTTGTATGCGTCACTCGCTTCATATTGTTTTGCTGCCTTCTCAATTGTGTAATGCAGTTTTTGAACAGGTTTCATTCATTGAAGTGATCACTACCCAAATCAGTACTCGTGAATCTAAGATGTTTAACAGGCATTCCCGGTATTAAGTTGTGGATTTGCCTGTAAAATATTTAGCGGCAGCGTGTCCATGAACGTAATTTAAACTTAAGCTTTACACCTTGCTTTCCTATTGATATGTGCACAAAGGCTTGTTCAGCGTCAGAGGGTTTCCGCAGTAGCTGCACTTATGAATATGCTAAGCACAGTCCTTCACCATCGAATATGTAGCAGCAGCGTGTCTCCCTCACCATCTCATCTTCGTTTGCATAAGCACAGTCCTTCACCTGCGAATATTTACCTTATATATAATTACGTGGGAGGCGTGATGATGTGGGACGCAACTCCGCCTCACACGGCGACTGAGCTGTAGGCTATGGCCGTATATATGGACGAAAGTAAGTTCCAGTTATGACCGTTACGCATAGAATTTCAAAATGAAACCTGCCCAACTTTTGTAAGTAAGCTGTAAGGAATGAGCCTGCCAAATTTCAGCCTTCTACCTATACGGGAAGTTGGAGAATTAGTGATGAGTGAGTCAGTGAGTCAGTCAGTCAGTCAGTCAGTGAGTGAGTAAAGGCATTGCCTTTTATTAGTATAGATTACACTGTGCATTCTATGGTATAATCTATATATATACAGTATAATTCACTAAGGCAAGACACCCATGGAAAGCACGCTAGAAGGGGCATGGATTCACTAAGCCGCCGACAAGTAAGACACCTATGGCGCACGCAGAAAGGAGCAACGCCAGAGGTGAATCGCCATATGCAGCGTGTAAAACGGTTTGCGAGGGATATCCCATGGGATCCTTAAAACAATCCTTTACAACTGAGGTTAAAACACAATGAAATAAGCAGTCTTTAAAAACCGAGTTTTCGGTTACGACGCACGACCGCATGAACCATAGCAAACTATTTAACACGCTACATACAGCAATTCGCATCCGCGACAAACATGCGTCTTCTTAGACGCTCCTGCAGGAACACGGAAAGTCTACGTGAGTCACAGGTGCATCTGGACTGTACAAAGACGACAACGACTCAAGTGACGAGTTGGAGGTGGGCACATGAGCGATGGCGGTCCGCCAGTTTTCAGTCACGGACGATTGTGTGTTGGTTCATTCCGTGCATTGTTACAATGTTGCTTTTCTTGCTGATTTATTACATTACCGATTTTTCAAATGTTAATTTTCTCCCTGTGCTTAAAAATCATTAAAAAACCAGCCTGATTATGCGGCGTATGGTATGCCGCGGGTTGGCTAGTTAACTATATTTGTGCTTAAAAATATTTTTAAAAATATATTTACATACAGTTTGTACGGTCTGGAACGGATTAATTGTATTTACATACAATCCTATGCGGGGAATTACTTTGGACCCGCGGTTCCACTGTACCTTCATACAGGCATCATTTGTTCAGAGCACAGACATTCTTCCTTTTCTTTTTCTCTACCTCCACGCCTGACTCCAACTCTCTTTTTGAGTCGAGTGGAGGGCTCTTTTTTAAACTCCATACCCGAGAGTACTTCTGGTGCTTAATCTAATGACCCCAAGAAGCACTTCTGGGTCAGAGAAAACACCAACGGTCCTTGTAACATCAGTATCCAAGAGCTCCCCCTAGCGGCCCTCACAGAACTGGACAGTACAGGCCCATGGGACCAACAAATCCCATGTGGGCATCCACAATTGGACTTGCCAGACAGGATACTACCATCCACTGTATGGGGTGGGGGGGATGCTCTGCCTATAGCAGACAGTCAACCACTGTGCTGACCTTTCTGGTTCCCTAGCCCAACCTAGACGCTCCTCAGTGGTTGTAAGGACGCCACTGTAACATATTTTCATCTCTGTGCTTTGGCATGGAATGGAGATATCACTCCCTTCCTGGCTTTCCATTATCAAGGCCTCCTGACCAGATAAGGGAGTGGAGTCAATACTGGCCGGGATGCCAACACACACTATATTGAAAACCCACAAAACTATTTAATCTTTATCTGTCTGTTATACATCAGGCAGAGAGGGATGAATTTAGACCTCCATTTACATATGAATTAATCAGAGGGGATGATATTTAGATAGCAGGAATCTCTGACACACCTGCCCGTTTTCACACATTGATTACTGTCCCATTACCCATCAAAGAAACAGTTTATGTAATTCAAAATTGACCCTTAAAGTAAAGAGAAGATAAATGCCTCTAACAAATACAGTGTGGTTACAACCAATCTAGATTCTGACATTCATATTTTTAGGATGTCACAATTACATTACAGTAACAGCCTCTGTAGGGGTTTTGCTTGCAAAAATCTGGCATCTTATTTTTAAAGAGGCTGTGAGGATATCAACTCCAGTTTTGTCCCATTGGCACTGGTTGCCCAATCCTGACAGTATTTATTTAAAAAAAAAGTGTTTCTTCTTCTTCTTCTTCTTTCTGGTGTCACGACCCACCTATAGGGGGGCAACAGTCGCTAGAAAGTCCCCCTTGGTGAATCAAGCACGATGGAGACCCCCCGCAATCCACTATAAACAATAGCAATTTGTCACCCACCAGCAGCTGCCCATGACCCCCAAAATACTGCTCTTCAATTAACTGCAAGTGAGATTCTTGACACCTCAGTGCAGAGTAGCCATCAATGCAGACTAAACAGAAGTGGAAGAACCTGAAATCCTATATTATTTTGTACACAGAATGAACAGCTATTTAAGTATTATTTATGAACACAATAAGTTTTTAAAAGATTCAGTTAAATACAAAATACAATTTTTTTATTAACATGGAGAACAATTCAATATACAGTCATATGAAAAAGTTTGGGAACCCCTCTTAATTCTTTGGATTTTTGTTTATCATTGGCTGAGCTTTCAAAGTAGCAACTTCCTTTTTTAATATGTGACATGCCTTATGGACACAGTAGTATTTCAGCAGTGACATTAAATTTATTGGATTAACAGAAAATATGCAATATGCATCATAACAAAATTAGACAAGTGACTTTGTTTGGGCGTGAGTGCAGTAAGAGCTTCTTTCTCATCACCCTGCCATACTGATGTTCTTTGTGCAAATTGCTCTGAATTGTAGAGATACACCATCTGCAGCGAGATGTTCTTGCAGGTCTTTGGAGGTGATCTGTGGGTTGTCTGTAACCATTCTCACAATCCTGCTCATATGCCGCTCCTGTATTTTTCTTGGCCTGCCAGACCTGCTGGGTTTAACAGCAACTGTGCCTGTGGCCTTCCATTTCCTGATTCCATTCCTTACAGTTGAAACTGACAGTTTAAACCTCTGAGATGGCTTTTTGTAGCCTTCCCCTAAATCAGGAGACTCAACAATCTTTGTTTTCAGATCTATGGAGAGTTGTTTTGAGGATCTCATGCTGTCTCTCTTCAGAGGAGCACAACTTGCAATTGACCACCTTAAATACCTTTAACCTCTCATGATTGGACACTCCTGTCTATGAAGTTCAAGGCTTAATGAATTAATAGCTTTTTTTTTCATTTTTATTACTATTTAATTTAATATTGTTTCTTTGTATCAGTATACTGCTGCTGGATTATGTGAATTTCCCCTTGAGATTAATAAAGTATCCATCTATCTATCCATTGTGAACCCGGCCCGGACACATACAGGCGGACATGTTGTTAAAACACCACCACACGTCTATTTACAGTTATTTACAAATACTGGTCACAAAGACCCCAGTCCATTGGTCACTCAGACCCCAGTCACGTGCACAATTACCCCAATCACACACAGTCCTGGCCACAATGCCTTTTCTTCGGGCCGCCTCCACAGCTCTCCTGAGCTTTGTCCTTCCACCTCCCGACTCCAGCCTCGAATGATGGGAGACGGCCCCTTTTATAGAGTCCCCGGATGAGCACCAGGTGTTCCCAGCATTCCTCCCTTGGCCACGCCCCAGCATGGCGGAAGTGCCGGCTGTCCTCCCGGCAGCTCTCCGGGCGCCGTCCTAATTCTTCCCCCCAGCACTTCCTGGTGTGGCGGAAGTGCTGGGGTAACAGGTCCCCAAGGCATTGGGGCGCCTCCTGGCGGTGACCACGGGCCCCTAAAGGGTGGAGCTTCCATGCCCTGTACCCGTGGCCCCCAAAACATCCAGGAAGGCGACCCCCACGTGATCCAGGGTGGGCACAGACCCACATCCGGTCCCTCATGACGTCCTGGCCGGGTCATGGCCCCTGGCATCCCTGACACTATCTAATGAGCTCATCCAACCAATTTGGTGTTGTAAGTAATCAGCACTGAGCAGTGACAGGCATTCAAATCAGCAAAATGACAAGGGGACCCAAATTTGTGCACAGCCAGTTTTTCACATTTGATTTAATTTCATACAACTAAATACTGCGTCACTAAAAATCTTTGTTCGGAAAACACCACAGTATTCAGATGTTCCTAGGAAATGAAAGACCACTGTTACCTTTCTTGTTGAAAGCAGTCGATTATAATGCAGGCTGAGAGGGGTTTCCAAACATTTTCCTATGACTGTATAATATATAATACTGTATATACAATATATAGATGGAAAGTGAGAGAGCAGACAGGTGAATGTTGTATGTTTTTAAATTTTAGGCAAAAGGAATTCCTGAACAGCTACAGCAGGTGGCATCACAAAGGTCAGCAACCATTGGGTGTAAAGTTTAACATGTAGGCCCTCTACTGTTAGATTGTTATTACTGCATGCACTGCAGACTAGTGCATAGCCCTTTCACATTCTCCTTCTACCTACAACCAAATTTAAGGACTGGCACAAATTTGACACCAAAAACTAAACACTCTACAAATCCTTTCACTGTGTTCTAAGAATTGCTTCAGAATGCTTTGAAACCTTTTCAGTTTTATTTTTGTCTGGCCCCTCTTGACTCAATCCAACTTATGACCAACACCCCCTTATATGATATGTTAGCACAGGGGTCTGCAAGTTTTCAGTGGTGTCGTGCCAAACCTATGTTACAATGTTATTCCACGTGCTGACATAATTCTACCAATTTTGTTATATATAGTATCAAAATTGGTCCAGGTATAATGGGCTTCAAAAGTATACACCTTTGAAGCCCATTAGAACCAGATTATATATTATTGGTCATTCAATATTTTAAAATACATAGGATCATATGTGGGGCGGCATGGTGGCGCAGTGGGTAGCGCTGCTGCCTCGCAGTTAGGAGACCCGGGTCCTCCCTGCGTGGAGTTTGCATGTTCTCCCCGTGTATGCGTGGGTTTCCTCCCACAGTCCAAAGACATGCAGGTTAGGTGCACTGGTGATTCTAAATTGTCCCTGGTGTGTGCATGTGTGTGTGTGTATGTCCTGTGGTGAGCTGGTGCCCTGCCCGGGGTTTGTTTCCTGCCCTGTGTTGGCTGGGATTGGCTCCAGCAGAACCCCATGACCCTGTAGTTAGGATATAGTGGGTTGGATAATGGATGGATGGAGTATCATATGTGAAGAGAATGTTTTGTTAAATTTTAATTTTCAACATATTTATTAAAAATTGTATTCCAATTATAAATTACTATAAATTAGTTTTTTTCAATACAAAATACAAGAAAAAATTATCAAGAATTCTAATATGATTAATCACCCTTTTTATAGCTTCACTGTTTTCATCAGTTTTTTAAACGTGGACTGATGTTTAGTTTGATAATGTCTGTGTGCACTTCACGACACGTAACACTTTTTGTACACACGACCTTTTGCTGTACAAATCCATGTTCATTCAGCCAAGAGTCTTGAAAAAAGCGAATATAAAGTTTTTGTCTTTTATGATTCATTTTAGGGCAGTGATTAATTAATAATAACAAGAGGTTTGTTTTAACGTACCACGGCCTGCACTGAACACATGGTTTCCCTTTACAATTGAGTCGCATGCGTAAAAAGTAGGTGGGGATGCAGAGCGTGAATGCATGCACTGTAATTAATCCTTAAACCGCTGCCACCAGCTGTAGTCGGTTCCCAGTGCAATTTGCCAGCACGTCAGAACTGATCAGTCCATGCTGTATATTCGTTGAGCAGCCAGCTCGTGACCACTGGCGCCCCCTGGAGCATCACTGTCCCTGGGATTCAGCCGCTGCACTAGACTGACCTGCCAGCATCAGCGTTGGCCTTTGTGTGTTTGCGTGCAGCCAGTTCAAGCGCAGTCGGTGATTTATTGAATTTCATCAATGGTGTCAGTTGCACCTTGTACATATAATAATTACATGTGTAAAATGATCAGTGTTACTGTAAATGTGATGTTCTTTGCATGAAAAAACATGTTTCATTAAAATTTTACTTTTTCTTGGTGAATTGTGACGTTTCCTTAAAAAGTGCAGCAGAAAACTATTTGGCATCCAGGGGTGTATTAACCTCCCCCCCAAGTATGTGGCGGCTTAAGGGTTAAAATATAATAAGAGGTTTGTTTTAACGTACCAGGGCCTGCACTGAACACATGGTTTCCATTTACATGTGAGTCGCTTGTGCAAAAGGTAGGTGACGGCGCTAACGTGTGCACTGTAATTAAAATATCATTTTTTATTATATTTCAATTCAATCATTGTGCCATTGACAATCGTTCCGTGTGCCACACTTGGCACGCATGCCGTAGGTTGCCAACCCCTGTGACAGCTTTTGATTTGTCTTGATGTCTAATTATGCAAGATATTGAGCTTTTTGGGGGTCACCTCTATTTTTGGCCCTCTAAACCTGAGGCCATTTTTGGAACATACTGTATTTTGTGCAGGAAATTACAGCAGAAGGTTTAAATACTTATGCAAACACTAACTTTGGAGTTTTTCTTCTTCAGTTAAATATTTACAGAGAATAGTTTACTTGGACGTTGGAAATGTATTGTTACTGCATAATAGCTCACATTAAAAATACTTAATGGATAAATATGTGGACAAATTAAGAAAAATATGATGACTATTGTTCAAGTAGGCTGACATGGGCAACCTTAGCCCCAATGAAGGCACTCGGAGACTCACAACAGGCAGCAGAATCAGGCTTTATTGTAAAAGAAGTGGTGAGGCGGGTGGCCTTCTGCTGTCATGCACCCAAAATCTGGAATTGCCTGCCAATAGAAATTCGCCAGGCTAATACAGGAGAGCACTTTAAAAAAACGGCTGAAAACACATTACTTTAACATGGCCTTCTCATAACTTCATTTAATCCTGATACTCTGTATATTCAACTCATTATCATAACTATTCATGGTGGCTCTAAAATCCGTACTGACCCCTACTCTCTCTTCTGTTTCGTTTCCGGTTTTCTGTGGTGGTGACCTGCGCCACCACCACCTAATCAAAGTACCATGATGTTCCAACATTGATGGATTAAAAGCCAGAAGTCTACGTGACCATCATCATCAAGTCCTTCCATGAGAACCCTAAATACAAAGAGGACTGTTTCATTTCATTGCCTCCTCTAATCTCACATCAGTTTCTCAGACGCATCGAATTTTGTTGTAACGGCACAGTTACCAATTTCTTTTGCTACTTCAACAACGTTTAATTATAAAAACCAGCTTCATATTTTCTTCTCATCAAACGCTCCATCGTAGATAGGGGATGCTCTTACGATAAAGGTGTATGAGGGTGTGAGATGCAAAAAACACTGAACAGTGCAAAAGTCGCTTCGCAATAGTTCAGGCATTACTGTGTGGTCACATAGGCACAATAAATAGAAACAAAAGCCCGTGTGCTCCGTGGTTACTCTCTCAGGTGGGTGTTAGCATATCATAATCCCTTGGACCAATAGCGTGAGTTTTCCGCATTCCACTTATACGACTGACATTATAAAATACCGGAAATTATACGGTAAAATCAAGTCCCAACTTATCCGTGAGTATATACAGTATGTTACCAACAGTACGTTATTTTGTCTTCTCTTGTATGAAACACTGCACATTCCACTGCCCAGAATTTGTTATTAAATCCTAAACCCATATGTGAATCTTCCTGAAACGGACCAAAAACACAGCCAGATTTAAACATTTTCTTGTATTTTATAAATACATTTAGTCCTTCATATGCTGTGAAGTAAATAACATCCTCCAGGTTTTGATATCCGTAACCTGAGCCCCACCACCTAGTCTACGCTGTTTCAACATATCAATAGCAAATAGAAGAATGAAAGCTTAACTGAAATTTTATTTCTAGGATTCTGTTAATGGACTGCACGCTGCACACTCTTTTCCGCTTGGCTATGCGACTGAGCCTTGCAAAGGATGGCGTCCACCATGTTTGCTTCTTGCGTTACACCTCTTGCTGATGCAATACCCACTGGTTTCCCAGTGCCCCTAAACCGAGCAGATTAAATGTACACCTCACCACATGCAGGATTAAATGTATGCTTATAACTTTTATTCAATTATTTCACTTGACTGCATATTAGTTGTCACCAGATGGCCAGAACAGAACCCATGTGTACGTTTTTACTGTTTAAATGCAATACTTATGTGAAATAACGTGCAGTCATTTTTTTTGGGAGTGTTAGCAATAGTTGTAACACAGGAACACATATCTGTTTTTTTTTTAAACAATTTAGGGTGCTTTGCTCGCTAACCCCTACATCCCCCACCAAGTGCT
This sequence comes from Polypterus senegalus, assembly GCF_016835505.1. Lineage (NCBI taxonomy): Eukaryota > Metazoa > Chordata > Cladistia > Polypteriformes > Polypteridae > Polypterus > Polypterus senegalus. Next base: position 181,298,358 of record NC_053159.1, read on the forward strand.
ACGCACCGTTGTGAAGAGGGGGACAGAACGCACCCCAAGGAGATGCGGCCGCTCCTCTGAAACCCCTCTTTAACAGTGATACAATGGAAAACAAATTCCTTTTTTTTTTTAACCTCCTCTTTGCTCAATCAGCTGCTGGATTGCTGCTGCTGCTGCTGTGCCGCATGATCTGCACTTCGCTCGACTACCTCTTCTCCCCTCCCCCTCCCCCACCATAGCTACGCGCCGTTGTGAAGAGGGGGGCTGAATGCACACCAATGAGACGCGTTCGCTCCTTCAAAATCCCTATTTAATGGTGATACAAAGGGAATCAAATAACACTTGTTTTTTTTTTTCCTCTTTGCTCGATCATCTGCTGGCTTGCCGCTGCCCCTGTGTGGCGTGATCTGCATTTCGTGCGACGCCGAACATTTTAAAGTCACTACCTTGTCTCTCTTCTCCCCCAGACATCCTCAAACACTATTCAATCTCTTTTCACTGTTCCGTTATTTCACCATGTGATATATTATATTTGTTTGTGTTAATGCGATCTATACTCTAAAGCTACATGCCATTGTGAAGAGGGGGGCTGAACGCACCCCAAGGAGACTCGTTCACTCCTCCGATACCCCTCTTAAATGGTGATACAATGGGAATCAAATAACAGTTGTTTTTTTTTTACCTCCTCTTTGCTCGATCATCTGCTGGCTTGCTGCTGCTCCTGTCTAGCGTGATCTGCATTTCGTGTGGTGCTTCCAATGTTTTAAAGTCACTGCCTTGTGTCTCTTCTCCCCCAGACATCCTCAAACGTTATTTGATCTGTTTTCACTGTTCTATTATTTCACCGAGTAATATTTTCCGTTTGTTTGCGCTCATGTGAGGTTTACTCTCAGTTTCTTGAGACTTTTGAATTTTACTCCTTCTATTATCTCTAACCTGCTCTGCATGTGTATCGTGGGACTTACTTCCAAAGGTTGTAAGTATGACATGACTTGCCCGTCTCGCGGAAGGTGAAAGTGTCTCTCTGGCTGTGCCTCTCAAAGATCTCTCTTCGGAAGATCACTTTTTTTTTATAATAGAGAGATATTTTTACTTCAATAAAATTAGCATTGTGTTATGTTACTTGTTACTTTAAAAAGTAGAAAGAACATTGTGAAGAAATAACTTTGGCTTGAAACACACCACACTTATCCTATGATAGCTGTGCCTATGAAATGGGGTTCAACCGATTGGTGCCCCAAATCTTTAACCTTGTTTAGTCTGATTCTATTATAATGTATACTAGGGAGCTTAGCCCCCTGCTCGCTTCGCCAACCCCTTTGTTTGGTTAATAGCAAAAGCTATTCGTATGGAAAACTGTAAACATTTTATTACGAATGGCATATCACGATCTCCTTTGGTGTTTAATGTTATTCGCGGAATATATACATTACCTTTCTTGTCGCCTATTAAAATTTACACTGCTTCTCCGTAATTATAAATATACACCTGACCGAATTGTGTATTCTTTGAAATTGTCGTTGCTTTGACTGGACCACAGATTCTCATAGCGTATGGTCCACTACTGTGTAAAGTTTTGTGCATTGAATGATGCAAAGGCAAAAAGACTTTGTTTTCCACTCTTTTCCTTTTATTTCTGACCTCGATTTGTCCTGCTGTTTTTTCAATTACTCCTGGTTCTGATGATTAATTACCTTTTGTTTGCGTTAATGCGACCTTTACTATCTTTTTTCTTGATAATGTAGCGACTGACTAACAAAGTGTCACAAAAGTTCTACTTGAACAATCGCCGACTTCGTAACCCCAAACACAACTTTCTAGCGCCCTCTCCAACCCCTCCTCCCATGGGTCTCGCCCCCCTCTTACCGCATCAATCAGTACTCCGCTATCAGCCTTCCGTGCTGTACTCCACCCTCCCTCAATCGGACCTAACAGTCACTTAAAACAAAAAAGGCTTCAACTTGGCTGGGACCCTTCAATACTTTCATATTCTGTACCTTTCTCCGCATGTGTATCGCGCCATCGTTTGTTTGAGATTTTCGACATTCCACTGCTTTCATAATCTCTTATCTGCCTTTTTTTCTCTCCAATGCTTTTGGGTCTCTTTTCTCTGTGCTGCTCTTTCTTCTTTGCTGAGAGCGCAGGATCTGTGTGTGCTACGTGCCTTTACATGACTGAGTGTTTTACTGGCTGGACGTGCTCTTATTTGATAAGAAGGACGTGTCTTGCAAGAATCTCATGTTCCACGTCCCCCTGAGACGGCCCTGGGACAATCAGTTGGCACCAAGTCTCATGTTTACGGTCCCCGCAAGACGCTCTGTGGCCAGTTTTTTTCTCTCGCGGGTCTTTTAAATGTCTTCCGAGAACTTCCGAGAAGATCACGTCTTGTTGCCCTGCTTTGCCTTTCCAGGATTTTTTTTTATAACAGAGAGACTTATAAGATGAAAGGAAGGAAATCACAAAGAAAATTATGACTGTAAAGAATAGTATGTGACGGGAAAATTTAAAGGTGAGGTTTTTGATCAGTGGGCCAAAGCCACGAGGTACCTTAAAAAGTGTTCAGGAAGTAAAACCATTTATTGTCCAGTGTAATTTCACAAAAATGTAATTAACTCAACTACCTTGGAAAATAAAATCTCATTAAAACTACTGTCTAAGATGTAACAACATGCTCAGTGTAATTCATTTAGTTGCTATTTATAGTATGCTGTGGTTAGCAATTTAAAACTTACGGGTTAGAACTAAAGCAGATGTATCACCATGAGAAACAAGTGCACTACATTTTGCCTCAACAATACTAATTATGGTAGGAAATGGCCAACAGCTAAAGAGATCGATATCTACAATATTTATTAAAAGGAAGATTTCAATATGATGTGAATGAGTTATTATAATAATAGCAGCCCAAACTGTTAGGAGTGCAATAAATCACATTTGGCAATTTCCTCAGCACCTTCTCTTGTACAAAGACAAAAGAGCATTGCTACATGGAGACCAAAAAAACTCATATCATTGACATAATGTTGATTAAATCAAAACGACGAGAATGACTTAAACATTAAGTATAAATGAATGGGGTAATTGTAGTATTACATGCAGGATGAAGAGATAATTTGTCATTCTTTAAACTTTACAGTATGACAGACCCAATAAAGATGTCCCAACCTTTTTATAAAAAAATCATTATTTGTCTTGTATTTTACACATTAATATAAAATGTTAGTTTCTTGTTAAAATAACTTACACAGCTCTGCACATAGCTACACACAGCTTCTTGCTAGTTGTATATTTTAACACTACTTTTAATCCCTGATCACAGCGGTTCTACTCAAAACTGACACAATACCTGACCAATCAGATTTGCTGTAATTACAAAGGTAATGTCTACTGTATACGAAGACATGTCATGGACGTGTCATGTCATTTTCTAACCCGCTTAATCCAGACCAGGATCTGGGGGGGGTGGAAGTTAGGGAGGTTCAGGGATGAAGCCTATCCCAGCTAGGCAGGTACAAACTGTAGGTGGCACATGGCATGGATGCGCACCCTGGCAGGAAGATTTCCTACCTGGATGAGAGGCCCCAAATGGACATAAAGGCATCCCGTCTGAGACAGTGAAGGAGGTCGCTTCCCTAATGAAGGAACAGACATCCCAGCTGGAGAAGATGGTCCCTTACGCAGATGGGTAGCCCCAGACAAATGGACTGGCATCCTGACCGGTTACATGTACAACAAACTTCCCTGGCCAAGATAAAAGAAGACAGGGAAGGACCGTCTCTGAGAGATGTTTATTCGCCCCAGGTGCTAGATGGCAACAGCCCTTTATATTGGAGCCCATTCAGGATCCAGCAGAGGATGCTGGGAGTTGTTGTCTGGCAACATAGTCCTGCTGGGCTCCATGAGTGGCGCTGCAGGGAGATGTACTCCCTATTATATGGGACTTCCATGTGATCCAGAAGTACTTCCAACGGCTGAACACCCTGACACTGGAAGAACTCCCTGGTCTTCAATAAAAGAGACCGCACTCCCTTATCCAGCCCAGAGGGGACTGGGCGGTATCATGGTCTGGAATCCCTACAGATTTTATTTTTTCTCCAGCCGTCTGGAGTTTTTTTGTTTTTTCTGTCCCCCCTGGCCATTTAACCTTACTCTTATTCGATGTTAATGTTGATTTATTTTTTATAATTATGTCTTTCATTTTTCTATTCTTTAATATGTAAAGCACTTTGAGCTACTGTTTGTATGAAAATGTGCTATAGAAATAAATGTTGTTGTTGTTGTTATCCAGTTGAATTAAGCTGGGAGAAAGGAAAGCAACACTCAACTGGAGGAGGGCAGTCTGGTGGAGAGAAATTGTGGAGAGATAACTTGTACTTGGTGCTTTTTTGGAGGCATTGTGTTTGATAAACATCCATTTATTTGAACCCAGGACTGTTTTGTGTGTTTGTGTTGGGATTTGGGGCTCACTGGACCCTGCATGATCCTTAGAGAAGGCTGAGGTTGAGTATTGATTTTTGTGCATGCCCTGATTGTGAAACATCACTAATTTTAGGGTTTGACTAACTTTATTACCGGGGTGTGGGACAAGGGGGTACTGAACTGGATGCAACACCTGCTGCTTACACTCAGCCCATCTCTCTTACTGGCAGTCCTGGCAGTGGCGCAGCCATTTTAACCATGTGGCGCATCTGTTTTTGAACTACAGTGCAGATGTAGTAGTGCTCATCGACTGTGTTTCATTGCTTAGTGACGCACCAGCACCCATTGCTTCTTCGTGGTCTCCAATCCCCCAAACCCCCTTGATTGTTGATCCCGTGTCATTTCCTTTCGGTGCTTGATGCTTCACGGGATACCCCAAAATAGTGCCTAACCTTCAAGGGGGGAGACATTTACAAGATTATTGATATTTATAAAGGTAAATTGCTCAGTTTATATTTAAACTTCATGTAGTTCAATTTGTTCACCCACAGTACTGTATGTGGTTCAAAAATCAGAAATTTGATTTCTTCATCTTCAAATGTGGAGTGAACATACTGTAAATTAAACATTTTCTAGGGCTGGGGGGTATAGAAAAGGTGGGGAACCACCACTGCTATAAACCACTGGGACAAATTTGACAAATCTAGACATAGAAAAATAGCAGGGCTGTCTTTACAGCATCATAGGCCTCCAGGCAATGTAGTGTGCTGCGGCCCCCGTTCTGATAGCAAATCAGAAACATACAGCTAGTGCCCATTGTGCCCATACATTAAGACGGCCCCACATTAAAGCATCTGCTCCACTTAAACATAATCACTTAATAAGAAAGGTGACAGGATTTGAACTCATCTCATGTTTGCCTTCAGCAAAAAATCATAAAAGGAAAAACACATAAAGAAGCACAAATCAAGAACACTGCACCAATTACCATTTTAGCCTCTGACTGCACAGGTTGTGGCGAGGATGGTCCTGGTATTCCTGGGACGTTAGGCACTACGGTAACAGGTCTGACAAGCTGTGAAGAAAGGCAAAAGTGGATGTGAAAAAATCGTTAATATGCAGTTTCATTTAGGAACTGCAGAAAGTTCCTACCAACAGCTTAAAATGTTGGCAGTGCACCCATTTCTACCCGAGTACCTCCCTTCACCAAACCGGCCTTCCTTATATACACTTATCACTTTCACTTCAGTCTATTATTTTATTTTTCTTTAATGCAAGTTCTCCAGTTGGCAATAGAACTTCATTGTCCTCCATAATGTTTGGGACAAAGACACTTTTTGGTTTTTCTTCGGTCATTTTAACGTGCCATGACCAAAATTAATGCTATCACCCTTAAATGAGGGTGGCACAGTGGTGCAGTGGTAGCACTACTGCCTCACGCTAAGGAGACCAGAGTTTGCATCCTGGAATCTCCCTGTGTGGAGTTTACATGTTCTCCTAATGTTTGCGTTGGTTTCCTCTGGGTGCTCCGGTTTCCTCCCACAGTCCAAAAATATGCAGGTTAAGTGAATTGGTGATCTTTAATTGGCCCTAGTGTGTGGTTGGGGTGTGTGAACTGGCACCCTTTACGAAGGTCAGTTCCTGTTTTGTACCCTATCCTAGCTGGGATAGGATTCAACAGACCCCCGCGACCCTGTTCAGGACTAAGCAGGTGAGAAAATGACTGACTGACCCTTAAATTAAAGTCTGCAATATGCACTTTAACTACAATGTCTGAATTGTTTGATTTGTAATTTTAGCTGTGGAGGGGTAAATCAAGGAAAAATGTGTCTTTGTCCCAGACATTATGTAGGGCACTGTATATCAGTAAAACGAAGCTCACGTAACTGTTTCTCACATACCTCTAGACTTTATTTGTCCCCAGGGGGAAATTTGGCTTTTTACAGAAGCTCTCTAAATAAATAAATACATAACTAGGTGGATAAGTAAACACATAAATAAATACTTACTTACACACACACACACACAGACACGCACACACACACTTAGGTCTGAGCATAGACCAGAATGACTAGAAAGCAAGGAAATTAAAAAGAAAGAATACGTCGGACTTGGCTGTCACAGTCACAGTGAGGCGCTATACAGAGGTATTGCTGTTGGTATCAAGGAGGGCCCCCATCATGTTTCTTGACACAATTCATCTGAATAAGTTGGTGTTGGTGTGTCACAAAGAGGATGTGCAGCATCTCTTATATATATTGGTATCTGGTACGTCCCGCCCACACACAGCCGACATGGCATTTCTCGATTCCTATTCGTGCTCTTTCACAGATAACTCAACCTCCTGGCCACGGACCATACTGTTTTAAAATACACGGACAAATTTATCACCAAATCTCTCCAGTATACGCTAACACTTCTACCTCTCCAGGATATGGACAGTTGTATGTTTTTGACACAGAGCAAGCTATAGAAATACGCTTGCAAAATAAAGCAAACTCTGCATGCAGCGAAAATTTACTTCTCCAGCTAGATTCCATGGTCAGAACCATCAACCCCTTCGCTAAATCATGCAAACACATGCATGACATTGCTCAGTCCAATCCAACAGCATCTGTACGAATGGTTTTCAAGGAAAACCCTGGGCAGGATTTACGACAATACACACACCACACCGATGTTGCAGCGATTTTTGTTGGAGAGGATGGCAAACCCCCTGCCGAAAGGGACATTTGCATCTATGCCAAAAGCAACTCCTGTAAATAGATTTCCACGCTTAATATAAATTGCAATCCTATGGTTTACCCACTTTTATTCTCTTACTGAGACATTAGCTGGCACAAAGATTTACAACATGTTGCCGATAAAAGAACTGCCAACCGAATCAGGCCAATTTTACATGTACAAATTATCAATGAGGAATACATGTAGTATTTTACACTCCAGCTGCAAACTATTCCAACAGTATGTCGTAGATGCATATGTTAAAACAGAGGAATTCCAACAGTATGTCGTAGATGCGTATGTTAAAACAGAGGACACGCGCCTCAACTATCTCAGATTACATCAACAAGATCTGCACGTGGAACAACACAAAGGACGATCAGATGCACTGCAAGCAAAGGCTGAAAATAACAATGTACGTTGTGGACCCGGCCCGGACACAGACAGGCGGACATGTTGTTTTCCACCACCGCACGTTTATTTACAACCATATTTATAAGTAATCAAGTGCAACACAAACCCCAAATGTCCCCAAAGTCCTGGCCAACACTAAATGCCTTTCTTCGGGCCGCCTCCACACTCCTCTCGTGCCTCGTCCTTCTTCCACCCGACTCCAGCCCTGAATGAAGGGAGACGGCCCCTTTTATTCATATCCCAGATGAGCTCCAGGTGTTCCCGACACTCCCCCATTGGCCACGCCCCAGCGTGGCGGAAGTGCCGGCTGTTCTCCCGGCAGCTCACCGGGTGTCCTTAACTCTTCCCCCCAGCACTTCAGGGTGTGGCGGAAGTGCTGAGGTAACAGGTCCCCAAGGCACTAGGGCGCCTCCTGGCGGTGACCACGGGCCCATGCAGGGTGGGGCTTCCATGCCCTCAACCCGTGGCCCCCAAAGCAACCAGGGCGGCGACCCATGTGATCGGAAACCCATGTGATTGGAAACGTGTTTACTTCTTTGGTCGTGGTTCGGGATTTTGGTTGTTTTCCGATGCATTTTGGGGCACAAAATACCGCTTGTGATGCGTAGGTATGTTCATGCTGCGGGGTGTTACTCTATTTCTCTGACACTTTTGGATCACAGGTAGCCATTGCTGGATCATGAGTATATGAGACTTGTTGGAGTTTGGCACTGCCCTGTTGGGTTCCATGGGTGCTGCAAGGGAAAGAAAAAAAAAGTGTGCTTTGAATTGGTCATTGCTTCACTGTGCTGAGCAGGTGGGAAAAGAGTGAAAGCATTTCCCAAGAAAAAATTAAAGTGCATGCTGAACGTGTGTTCTGTATCTGTATTGGTTTTGGCCCCTACAGGCCACACTATCTATCTATATCATATGTCCATCCATCCATTATCCAACCTGCTCTATCCTAACTACAGGGTCACAGTGGTCTGCTGGAGCCAATCCCAGCCAGCACAGGGCGCAAAGCAGGAAACAAACCCTGGGTAGGGCACCAGCGCACCGCAGGGCACACACACACACACCAAGCACACACTAGGGACAATTTAGGATCACCAATGCACCTAACCAGCATGTCTTTGGACTGTGGGAGGAAGCTGGAGCACCCGGAGGAAACTCACGCAGACACGGGGAGAACATGCAAACGCCACGCAAGGAGGACCCGGGAAGCGAACTTGGGTCTCCTAACTGCAAGGCAGCAGCGCTACTCACTGCGCCACTGTGCCGCCCTATATCATATAGTGCCTTTCATATCTATCTATCTATTATATAGTGCCTTTCATATCTATCTATCTATTATATAGTGCTTTTCATAAATATCTATCTATGTGTCTGTCTGTCTATACCATACGAGCTGGAACAGCTTTTTTAATTTTTCTTATTTGCTCACAATCATAGCAGAACGAGCGGCATGATACAGTGACACTCGATCGAAGGGAAGGGTCCCCACGTGGAACTCCAAGAGGCACAGATACAGAGTAATGGTACTCACCAGTACACTAAGAAACAAAGCTCGTACTCTAAGATGAAACTGATAGGGCACTGCTCAGAAAACAAACATAGGGAGAATGTTCAACAGACAGCGTCCAAGTACGGAAATTGAACACATGACACTTAAACTGTAAAACTATACGTCATGACGCTTCAAAGTTATACTATGTGAACTTCTTACATGTCAAGCATAGCATCAAATCCTTCATCAAACACGTTGTTCTCAATAGAGTCAAAACTGTGATCAGAATCCGAGTCAAGGTCTTCATATTCTGTATCACTACCATTCAAGAACTCTTCTATGACTTCTTCAACCGTATGTTTTCCTTTTTTTTTTGAAGAAGACGACGACATTTCTCTAGTACAAAATTCAAATCTAAATTGTGCATCAACCAAACAATCCCCATGCATAGACGCTCATACTTAACGGTGTGTAAAGATGGCCTGTCGCAGAACCAATTTATTTCTTGCCTTTTAAGCATAGCTGTGACATGCACTGCAGCGTGAAAGACCAAACATAGACAACTACACATCACTGGAATTCTCTAAACCTCAGCTATCCAATTGCAATGACCCTTTAACTGTACAGTATGTGGCTTGACACAGGTGGGCTAAATGTAAGCAATTCAGTCGCCGCTGTTATCACAAAGTGACAAAAATGGCAATCAAAACTCAAAATCTGTGACATTTCAGGATCAGGGTTTGAACAGAAATCAATACCAGACCTCTCCCTTCTTTACAGATCATTGCAAGGTCCAAATTTCATTCTCTTAAAAAAAGTTATTCACCTTTACAAATGTTCTGCCCGCAGCAAGGATCCCACAAGATTGCGTATTTCTGGGCTTCATTCACAGGTGACAATTGTGGGCACAATGCTTGATTGTTTTCATATCGCAGAACAGGAGCACCAACTAATAAATGACCTATAAATGATGGCACACTGCAAGACACCAATTATACCACGATAAAGTAGGACAACCCACCTCACTTAATTTTGGCGAATTACAACGGTCACACAAGTGTGCATGGGAGGCAGCTGAAGGGCTCACAAAGGGATAATTCCATGCCAGACCAGGGGGTGACAGGGTGCACTAATCCTCCCTCTTTTTCATCAGCAGAGCAACCACAGGAAATTTTGCCTGGACTCGAGGACATCACTTCCGGTTCTGGTCCCAATGACGACACTTCCTGTCCCGATGACATCCCTTCCCCTGCCCGGCTTTAAAACCGCCATCTTTGCCTATCATGATTGTTCTATTGTTGGGCTGAAGTCTGCTGAGACCTGTCCTATGGAACCAACCTTTCAGTCTTGGCAGCCTAACTCAAGTGTACGGGTGGCTACCCCCAAAACCTCTTCCCGTGTCGGTCCAATCATTTTACACAATGCAGCCTTCCCTCTTTGTTGCACCCTCCTGAAATGTCATCTCACACACCCCTGGGGGTGTAGGCAACCCAGTTTGGGACCCCAGAGATTTAAAGTGTAGAGTAGGGTGTGCGTAGATTACGTGCAAATACTATGCCATTTTATGCAAAGGACTTGAGCATCCATTGAATTTGGGATCTGCGGTGGGTCTTGTAATCAATGCCCTGTGGATCAAAACTAAACAAAATCAGATTTAAGTGCAATTCAGAGCAGAGCACAATCACACTTCACCCGAGTTTCACTCCACATTAAGCCTGCTGTTTTACATTTCACACTAATTGGAAACTAAGTATCTTTCATATATTTTTTAATCTGTTTCGTATTGCTATTGACATATGTTGTTTAAAAATGTAGGCAGAATTCTAAGATGAACTGCTGTAGTAAATTTATACCAAAAAGCAAATATTCCTGGCTAAACATATATTATAGCCCAAAACGACATACACGGTACAGTTTCCATAGTGATCAGCACATACACAATACGAGATGGAAGGAAATATTCCATCTGGCACCGTCATTTACACTTTTTCTTTGCAATGAGACATGCTGTCATCTTTGGCATGTTTGCTGCTTAAGCACTTGAACTGGCCTAAATGATGACAGAATGAGGTAAGCTACTGAAGTTCATTTTTAGTACAGCTTCATAAACAAGCAGATGTGAAGCGGCTCCAAAAAAGGGCCTTCAGAGCGGAGGCGCCGCAGATTTCCAAACTGCATAAATTTACCCAGAGTTAAAGGAAATTTCTGCGTTTAATAAGGCAATAATACAAAAGAAATGGTAGGTGTAGGCCTGCTATTTGCAACAAAAAACTTTACTTCATGTAGGAATAATCAACAGTATGTGTGTCTAACATCTGGGTAGATATCCTGGCAGGTTCTTCACAGATGTGCCAAGGACTTTAAGCAAGTTGCTCTTACATCATGAAGGACTTTGAGAGCCTGGACCTAAAATGACTAAAGAACCTCTGGATCCTCTGCAGTTTGTCTATCAGGCACATACAGGAGTGGAGGATGCTCTCATCTCCAAGCTCCACAGTCTACTTCCACTTGGACAAAGCTGCCACCACAATCAGGATTGTGTATTTTCTATTTTTCCAGTGCCTTTAACAACATTCTGTCTCATTGTGACGATGTGGGTTCTGGCTCCACACTCCCTTTGCTATTGGAAGCACTCGAACCCAACACCGTCGATAATGTTGCCGAGTGAGCTAGTCAATGGAGGCAAATTAAGCATCTGAGCAAGGGGAAGGTAAAAAGTGCAAAAGTGCTTTTATTTATAATTGTCCACCAAATCAAAAACAGTGTTCCAATAAATAGTGCAGATCTTCAATAAAATAAATAATCCATTAAAAGAACACATGGGGGTTAAAACTCAATAGAAAAAACAATCCTTAAAATCGGAGGTTAAATCTTCTTATGGAATCAATCTTAAAACACTAACACAATCCGGTGCCTATTTTCTGTATGCGTCTCACCTGCTTATCCCGTACGGGCTTAGCAGCAGGCAAGACGCTCTCTGCAGCTGCCCTCCTACATCACACGCTCGAGACTGGAGACCTCCCGATCCCTGGCTTCGGTCTGGCACTCATCCCAGTCCCCGAGACTTGATTACCCTCAACGGCCAGGTCGCCCACGTTGGGGATTCCATCACCAAGTCTCCTGACTTCCGCTGCCTTTTCCATGGCCTCTCTGCGGCCCGTCGCTTTCACCTTGTCACTCCCGCTACCAGATCGCTCAGCGGGAGCGACATCTACACAAACACCTGGGTGTCGGCCTAACACCCAGCTTCCTGCAGCTGCCCACGGCCGATCGCGCGCTCACCACACGCTCCGCGTGTCCGTCTCTCTCCTGCACCGCTTGCTTCCACGCTCCCTGTAACCTCCGTCCTCTCCTTTCCTTTCTCTCCGATCGATTCTCTCTCCCTCTCCCCAACCGACTTGCGCTTCTTTTAAAAACGTGAGGGGCCATCACAGCTGCAGCATTAGCCACGGGAGCAATCACGAATGTGGGCAGTTCCTCACCTGTGCACACGGTGAGAAACGCCCACATCGACGACGCCGCTGCTCGCAACAACGCCCCCTCACGAAGCCGCCTCGGGTGCGGTGATTATTTATTTAAAATCAATGGCCTTTTCTCCACGAGCTGTGGACCCATAACACCACACTCATCTAATGGGTAAAAAGCTCAAGGCTTTCAATCTCGATACTCCCAAAAAAGATTGTGGACTACCTGAGCAACAGACAGCCTGAAGACAACCTGTTCAGAAATGGTGGTGTGTAATACTGGAGCAGCTCAATGAACTGTTTTTGTCTTCCTTCCTATTCACTTCTCTACCCGATGGACTTCTGTCGTGACGAAAAATTGTCACCAAAAGGTTTTTACCTGAAATGAAGGCTATTAGGACTCAGAGGATAGGCAAACAGAGTATATCGCTTTATTGCAATAAAACAATAACACGGACTCAACCCAATTCGGCCAAATCGGACTGAGCTCCGAACAGTTCAGAAATCAAAGTTTATATAATTATTTCTTATCATCCTGACCTTGCTCAAATTAGCTCATTCGCTGTTCTCTCTGACTCCTCTCTGCTCCTGTCCAGCCAATATTTTAAGTTCTCATGGAAACCATTATTATCTCCTGACTTCCTTCTGAAGCTGGCCACCGGTATTTTTACTGTCTATTGTTCATCTTTATTTTCTGTTTTGCTTTTTTTTGATTGGTCTCGGCCGGGCTTCTAGTACAACACCAGCTCTTGCCATCTACAAATTTTCTGATGACTCCTCCATCATAAGCTGCAATAATTTTGGGACTAATAATGGTACATAAAGGTTGTGGAGGACTTTGTCTTGTGCTGCAGGTACAGGAACCTAGAACTCAACATCAGCAAGACAAAAGAACTGGTGGTGGACATCCAGTGTTCACCATTCAGGTGGAGAATATGGAAGTGGGGTAGATGTAAAAGTAAGTTAGTATCCAAGAATTTTTTTTAACATTTTCCCTCCCAGTCCCACATTCTTCCAGTGGCCAGCCTTACTCCACAAAATCCCAACTACATCAACATGTGAATTTCCCCTTGGGATTAATAAAGTATGTATGTATGTATGTATGTATGTATCTATCTATCTCCTACCACTTCAGCTGGAATGGCCAGTGATGAGTCCACCTCTGACCAACAGTATGGACTGCCCATAACTGAAAACCAAGTGAACACACAGGAAAAGCCGCAGAACCATTTGGAGTCATCCCTAAAGTTCTTAAAGCATGTGCTGATCAACTGTGTGGCATCCTCTGTTACCTGTTCAGTCTGCCCCTACGGCTCCAGAAAGTGCTGCTGCTGTGAATAACATCCTAAGAAGGCAGGCGTCACTTCAACTAATGACTACACATCAGTAATGCTTACGGCCCACATCATGAAGATCTTTGAGAGGCTGGTCCTGGCTCTTGTGGTAGACCACGTGGACCCAGTGCAGTTTGTCTAATGGACAAAGATTGGAGTGGAGTATGCAATTGTCTGCTCCACAAGCCTTATTCTCACCTGGACAAAGCTGGCAGCACTGTGGAGATTACGTTTTTTTTTTATTTTTCCAGGGCCTTCAACAACATCCTTCTTACGGGGTAAACTCAGAGATATGCAGGTGGATGAGCCTGTGGTGTCCTGGACTATCTGTCGGGGTAAACAGCAGTTTGTGAGAGTCAATGACTGTGAGAGCAACACTGGAGCACCACAAGGAACAGGCCTATCTACTGTACTCATCACTCTCTACACCTACAAATATAACATCAGGTCTTGTCACTTGCAGAAATTCTCAGATGATTCTGCACAAATGGGGTGTATTGATAAAGGGGGATAAGAAAGAGTAGAGGAGTCAAGCGGAGAACTTTGTTTCTTGGCACAAGGACAGCAGGAACTGCTTATTGACTTTCGCTGCACCAAACAGACTCTACACCAGTCACTTATTCAGGGAGTGGATGTAGAGGTGGTATACTCTTACAAGTACATCAATGACAGTTTGGACTGGTCTCAGAACATGGGAGATCTATAGAAGTAAGGACAGAGTAGGGCCTTTTTCCGTAGGAGACTGAGTTCACTTCACTTCAAGAGAGGCCCACTGAATTAACAAGCTAATTAAAGGGGCCAACAAATTATTCAGAAGTGTGTCAAGATACACAACTGGGGCACCTAAATACCAATGACAACGTGCCTACATAATTTCTTACTGGGACTGGCACTGCCAAGGCAGACGTTTTTCTTTCTTCTGCCTTGTGTTTAATATATGTGTATTTATTTATTTCTCTGTCTATTCATTTATTTAAAGAGTAAGTTTCCCCCTGGGGACAAGTAAAGTAAAGTTCGTTCGTTCGTTATATACAGGGGGTCCTCGGGTTACAACGCCTAGACATACAACGTTTCGAGTTTACAACGCGCATTCCCATAAAAACTTTTTAAAAATTGAGACGCGAGAAGGAATAACGGTAAGGATTTTTTTTACGTTCATTTTTTCTGTTACTACAGTACAGTGTACAGTACAGTGTACAGTACAGAATATTAATGTCATTTTCCTTTTTCTGTGGCTTAGTTGTGTTTTCATGTTATAGATTATGATTTTGCAAATGTGTTAGGATAGGTAAGTGACTTAGGCTAGGGTGTGTTTCAACACCAAAATCTGGGTTACATCACTGTTGTAGGAACGGAACTGTGTCGTAACCTGAGGACCCCCTCTATCTATCTATCTATCTAATCTATCTATCATTGCTTCCAGAAAATGGTCCTATACAACTACACAGCATTTCAAATGTTAATCTTGACATTTTAAAAGTTTAGAGTAAGATGCTTTTGGCAGAATAGTTCTCAACTACAACTATCTGGAAGTTTCTATACATTAGGCTTATGCAGCATTAAAATGGCAGTTTCTAGTCAGTGTGTCTTCTAACTGTGCCTGTTAACTGAGGCATACAAACTATTAGAAACTGGCAGATGTATTTGTTTATGCAAGAGTTTGAAATGTGTCAGCAAGTATGAATGCCTGATACAATACATTTGTATCAATCAGATCTACAGCTGGGTCCATAAATATTTGGACAAAGAGAACTTTTTTCTAATTTTGGTTCTGTACATTACCACAATGAATTTTAAATGAAACAACTCAGATGCAGTTGAAGTGCAGACTTTCAGCTTTAATTCAGTGGGTTGAACAAAACGATTGCATAAAAATGTGAGGCAACTAAAGCATTTTTTAACACAATCCCTTCATTTCAGGGGCTCAAAAGTAATTGGACAAATTAAATAACTGGAAATAAAATGTTCATTTCTAATACTTGGTTGAAAACCCTTTGCTGGCAATGCCAGGCTGAAGTCTTGAACTCCTGGACATCACCAGATGCTGGGTTTCCTCCTTTTTAATGCTCTGCCAGGCCTTTACTTTTCAGTTGCTGTTTGTTTGTGGGCCTTTCTGTCCGAAGTTTAGTCTTCAACAAGTGAAATGCCTGCTCAGTTGGGTTAAGATCAGGTGACTGACTTGGCCATTCAAGAATTTTCCACTTCTTTGCTTTAATAAACTCCTGGGTTGCTTTGGCTGTATGTTTTGGGTCATTGTCCATCTGTATCATGAAACGCCCAATCAATTTGACGCATTTAGCTGGATTTGAGCAGACAGTATGTCTCTGAACACCTCAGAATTCATTCGGCTGCTTCTGTCCTGTGTCACATCATCAATAAACACGAGTGTCCCAGTGCCACTGGCAGCCATCACACTGCCTGACTCCACCGTGTTTTACAGATGATGTGCTATGCTTTGGATAATGAGCTGTTCCACGCCTTCTCCATACTTTTTTCTTGCCATCATTCTGGTAGAGGTTGATCTTGGTTTCATCTGTCCAAAGAATGTTTTCCAGAACTGTGCTGGCTTTTTTAGATGTTCTTTAGCAAAGTCCAATCTAGCCTTTCTATTCTTGAGGCTTATGAGTGGCTTGCACCTTGCAGTGCACCCTCTGTATTTACTTTCATGCAGTCTTCTCTTTATGGTAGACTTGGATATCGATCGCCACCAAGCCCTGGAGAGTGTCGTTCACTTGGTGGGCTGTTGTGAAGGGGTTTCTCTTCACCATGGAAATGATTCTGCGATCATCCACCACTGTTGTCTTCCATGGACGTCCAGGTCTTTTGTGTTGCTGAGTTCACCAGTGCTTGCTTTCTTTCTCAGGATGTACCAAACTGTAGATTTTGCCACTCGTAATATTGTAGCAATTTCTCGGATGGGTTTTTTCTGTTTTCGCAGCTTAAGGATGGCTTCTTTCACCTGCATGGAGAGCTCCTTTGACCACATGTTGTCTGTTCACAGCAAAATCTTCCACATGCAAGCACCACACCTCAAATCAACTCCAGGCCTTTTATCTGCTTAATTGATAAGACATAACGACGGACTTGAACACACCTGCCCATGAAATAGCCTTTGAGTCGATTGTCCAATTACTTTTGAGCCCCTGAAATGAAGGGATTGTGTTCAAAGAATGCTTTAGTTGCCTCACATTTTTATGTAATCGTTTTGTTCAACCCACTGAACTAAAGCTGAAAGTCTGCACTTCAACTGCATCTGAGTTGTTTCATTTAAAATTCATTGTGGTGATGTACAGAACCAAAATGAGAAAAAAGTTGTCTCTGTCCAAATATTTATGGACCTAACTGTATGCAGCATTAAAAGGGCAGTTTCTAGTCAGTGTGTCATGTGAGTAACTGCTTCATTTTGGCAAAATTGTCTTCTAACTGTGCCTGTTAACTGATGCATACAAAATATTAGAAACTGGCAGATGTATTTGTTTATGCAAGAGTTTGAAATGTGAATGTCTGATACTGTACCTTTGTATCAATCAGATCTATGTACATTCTAAGTGCCACTTTACAGCTGCTTGGTGTGCATTATTCAAGTTGCATCTTGCATTATACATATACCCATGATATTTTCATAACGAAAATGAGAACTAGAACTAAAAATATTGCTTTTCGTTTGACAAGAACGAGAACTGAAATTAAAGGCAAACAGAGAAACTAAAACTAAATTAAAATAAAAATTACTGATTTGTGAGCGAACTAAAACGATAACGAAAATTGAGTAAAAACAAAAAAAAAACAACAATAGCATTTTCTTTCAGTCCGGTTCAGTCGTGCAGAGGGGTTGTTTGTAGGTCGCCTTGAGCGTTCACTTGCGTTGCACTGTTTACTATGCAGTAATCTAGTAACTCGGGCTTACTAGTGTCACGTGGCGCAACTTCCGTAAAGGACCGTTGTTTGTTTGTTGAGCACATTTAACTCGTCGGGTTGAAGTAGTAATAGCTTGTGGTTGACGATGAGTTTTGCACAGATGTTTGCGGGAAGAAAGTAACGTGTACAAATACTTTAATTACAGCACAGATGATAATAAAAGCAAATGTAGCGTGCAAGAAGAAGAAGAGTCTCGGAGTTTCAGTGTAAGACCAGCAGGATCAGTGCTTAGTGGAAGTCCAGCACTTCCCTGACACAATGACTGCACTTCATACAGAGACATGCGGTCTCACCTGTCATCATGAAAAGTAAAAAAAAAAAACACTAATAATGATAACATAAAATAAATGTGTCCACCGGTCTGTGTTATAAATTTGTTTTCTCTATGATTCCAATCATTTTGATAATTTTATCGTCAAAATCACTAAATTTGCACATTTCCTGTTCAAATACAGGGGAGAAACGCGAGGTGCGACAAGATGAGCCCTCACCTCAGACTGCGCTGTCCCTCACACACAAGGTTGATACATGCAATTGGCGCATGCCTGTTGCTGTCTCTCTGTATGTTGCTAATAAAATGTTTGCACACGTGTTTATTATACACCCTGACTGGCTAATATCTTTAATAAATGAGCGTGACATATCTAGTCTTGCTAATCGGACTTATAAAACCGCAGTGAAAAGGTACAGTGGCAAGCGGCTGGGGGAGGCACCCAGCTGGGATGCTCGGAAGGACCGGAGGAGGGATTACGCCTCCTCCAGACCACGAGGGGGCGACCGCCCTGGTGGCTTTGGGGACCACGGGAACGGAGGTTGGAAACTCAACCCTATAGGGGCCCGTGGTAACCCCGATGCCTCGAGAGCCCAGGTCCTCAGCACTTCTGTCACACCTGGAAGTGCTGGGGGGAAGACGACCAGGGACACCCGGAGTGCTTCCGGGTGCGTGGCTGGTTCTTCCGCCACACTGGGGAGTGCCGCCGGAGGTTAATCGGGAGGCACATGGAGCACGTCCGGGTGAGGATAAAAGGGGCCGTCTCCCTCCGTTCAGTGGCTTGAGTCAGGAGCGGAGAAGGACGGAGCTCGTGAGGAGAGGAAAGGAGGCGGCCTGAAGAGAGGCATCATTTTGGCAGAGGCCTGGACTTTGGGGGAGTTTGGGGTTGTGTGACACTTTATTTGGAAATATGTACAATAAACGTGTGTTGGTGTTTGAACCAACGGTGTCCGCCTGTCTGTGTCCAGGCCAGCCTCCACAGTACAAAGTTGTGACCCAACACATGCTTGTTGCTGCTGTTCTTCTACGCATAGGCTCAAGGCGCCAATAAGTTAGCAATATCAAAAAGTAAAGTGCACTGCAGCGATCCGTTTATTTTTATTTTTTGTTCTGACTGATTGCCAAAAATGAAAGATTAAGAGTTTTTAAACTAAAGGAAAATAAGCAGGACTTATACAAGAAAGAGACGAAGATGTTCATGGAGAAGGAAAGGCACATGGACTTCATTTAAAAATAAAGGTAAGACCATAAACAGTTTTAAATTTTATAAAAATTGGGTCAGACTAAGAAAAAAAAAATCCAACATTTAAAAACTAAATTTTGACCTTAAATAAAATATTCTTTTGTTGAAGAGTCTGTATTAAAATTGATTAAAGCAGAATTAAAAGCATTTAAAAACAACTAAATATTTCAATTAAGGTCAAAATTTAAATCCGTTTTTTGTACACCACTCTATACTTTCATTTGTATTGAATAAGCATGAATTGTGAAATTGCAACAGCAAATTTAGAACACATGGAGTGTGAGGAGCAAATGCGCTCTCTCCGCTCTTTCTTGTGTAAAGAGAAATATGCTTGGGATCAAGAAGTGGAAGTTAAGTATACTGCTCAAAAGAACACTTTTTAATCAGAGTATAGCATCAAGTCAATGAAACTTGTGGGATATTAATCTGGTCAGTTAAGTAGCAGAGGGGGTTGTTAATCAGTTTCAGCTGCTGTGGTGTTAATGAAATTAACAACAGATGCACTAGAGGGGCAACAATGAGATGACCCCCAAAACAGGAATGGTTTAACAGGTGGAGGCCACTGACATTTTTCCCTCCTCATCTTTTCTGACTGTTTCTTCACTAGTTTTGCATTTGGCTACAGTCAGTGTCACTACTGGTAGCACGAGGTGATACCTGGACCCTACAGAGGTTGCACAGGTAGTCCAACTTCTCCAGGATGGCACATCAATACGTGTCATTGCCAGAAGGTTTGCTGTGTCTCCCTGCACAGTCTCAAGGGCATGGAGGAGATTCTAGGAGACAAGCAGTTACTCTAGGAGAGCTGGAGAGGGCCATAGAAGGTCCATAACCCATCAGCAGGACCAGTATCTGCTCCTTTGGGCAAGGAGGAACAGGATGAGCACTGCCAGAGCCCTACAAAATGACCTCCAGCAGGCCACTGGTGTGAATGTCTCTGACCAAACAATCAGAAACAGACTTCATGAGGGTTGCCTGAGGGCCCAAATGTCTACTGCGCCCTGTGCTCACTGCACAGCACCGGGGAGCTCAATTGGCATTTGCCATAGAATACCAGAATTGGCAGGTCCACCACTGGCGTCCTGTGCTTTTCACAGATGAGAGCAGGTTCACCCTGAGTATATGTGAAAGATGTGAAAGGGTCAGGAGAAGCCGTGGAGAATATTATGCTGCCTGTAACATCATTTAGCATGACTGGTTTGGTGGTGGGTCAGTGATGATCTTGGAGGCATATCCATGGAGCGACTCACAGACCTCTACAGGCTAGACAACGGCATCTTGACTGCCATTAGGTATCAGGATGAAATCCTTGAACCCATTGTCAGACCCTACGCTGGTGCAGTAGGTCCTGGTTTCCTCCTAATGCACGACAATGCCCGGCCTCATGTGGCAAGAGTATGCAGGCAGTACCTGGAGGATGAAGGAATTGAAACAATTGAATGGCCTTCACGATCCCCTGACTTAAACCCAATAGAACATCTGTGGGACATTATGTTTCGGTCCATTAGGCGCCAGGTTGCTCCTCAGACTGTACAACAGCTCAGGGATGCCCTCATACAGATCTGGGAGGAAATGCCACAAGACACCATCCGTCGTCTCATTAGGAGCATGCCCCGACGTTGTCAAGCATGCATACAAGCTCGTGGGGGCCACACAAGATACTGAAAAGCATTTTGAGTAGCAGAAATTAAGTTTTTGAAAAATGGACTAGCCTGCCACATCTTCATTTCACTCTGATTTTAGGGTGTCTACACAATTGAGCCCTCTGTAGGCAGAAAACTTTTATTTCCATTAAAAGACTTGGCATCCTTTTGTTCCTAAGACATTGCCCTGTCGTTATTTGTATAGACATCCAACTTCATATTGAGATCTGATGTATCTAATGTGTTTCTTTAAAGTGTTCCTTTAATTTTTGTGAGCAGTGTATGTTCGGCAATGGAAAAAATGGATGGACGATTTACAGTTACTTGTGGATTACAATGTAGACAGGTGCATTAAACTGCCTGGATTTGGTCAAATAATGACTGCACAAATGCATCATTTTGGAGATGCCTCAGAAAACAGGTATGGCACAGTGTCCTACCTCCATCTAACTAACAAAGAAAATGAGAGACATAGTTCATTTCTAATGGGGAAATCAAGAGTGGCACCACTAAAACTTGTCATAGTACCAAGGTTAGAACTCACAGCAGCAGTGATTGCAGTCAAAATGGACAAAATGTTAAAACAAGAACTACAGATTCCCCTGCAAGAGTCAATCTTTTGGACTGACAGCACCACAGTAGTAAGGTACATTTCAAACGAAAGGGCATGCTTCTTGTAAATGTAACGTTCTTTCTTAGCCAAATATGCAACTTACTTATGTGTGTAAAGAATGCTGATGAGATATGAAACATAACCAGTAGTCAATGTGCATGCTGCCAAATGAATAATCAATAAGCTACTCTTTTGGGGTTCATATATTTGTAAATCTGACTCCGAAGGAGTCAGTGCCTCACCAGCCATTAACCTCACTGCACGTCACTGCTTCAGTACCGAGAAATCATCAACATACACTCTGCTGGCGCCAGTGGCCGAGGACCTCATCCGTGCACTTGCATTACAGGAGCTCATCAAGAGAATATTTTCAGTGTGACTATCTGTGCAATGGACATCGTTGCAACATGAACAAATCTCTCGAAAAGCGTGCTTGTTGAAAGATTAACAGCAATGTGCTTGCACAGACTGGTTTCTTGGGTTGAAACATTTGATCTTGCTGACAACACTCATTAGGCCACTTGATCTGTTTGATCATTGATAGTCAAGCTGTGTTTAACGGCATTATGACCTGTGAGTGTATTTTGCTGACTGAAACATAACTTGTATTAAAATATGTGTAGGCCAGCATTTGTGGTCTTGCAACAGAGAAAAACTAAAAGTGTACTATTATGTAAAAAAGCCAGGACTAAATAAAATAAAAACCAAAATTTTAAACACAGAACTAAATAAAAATAAAAATTGTAGACTCCACTGAAAACTAGAACGAAATAAAAATAAAAAATGTATAAAATAAAATAAAAACTAGAACTACAATTAAAATCAGAACTGAAATATCACTGACATATACAGTACATATACTTAAGTGAATGTCAGCACAGAAAATGTATCTCAATTAAATCAACTTGGCTGCTGCCAGCAATGAGTACAACTAACAAATGCCAGTCAACAGTAATCACATCACCACAAGAAACTGTGGAAGAAGTAGGTTTTTCCAAAATAACAGATCTACTGCATCTAGTCTAAATCCTAATCCATGTATTTAAAATCCTTAGAGGCACTGCCGAAGCAGATCCAGCAGAATCCTTTCATCTTAAGGGTGAATCACATACTCAAGGACATCAATGGAAATTAAGAGGAAGTGCATTTAGGACTGAAGCCAGGATGCACTTCATCACGCTTAGTGTTGTGGGACTCTGGAACAAACTACCGAGACATGGAGTTGAAGCAGAAACCTTGACAACCTTTAAGAAGAATCTGGACAGGATATTGAGACAGCTTAGCTATTAGCTGAACAAACAAGCTATGTCTTTTTTGTACATGGAGACCAAAACTGTGCACAGTACTCCAGATGAGGCCTCACCAGCCCGTTGCTCAACTGAAGCACAAACTTCCATGACTTCTGCTATGCACACTGTGACACAGTTCACTAAGTATTAGAACGGTAAAGGCCAATTCATTTGTTTTTGCTATACACTGAAAACAGTTGGATTTGAGATCAAAAGACGAATACCAACTTTAAATTCCTGGTATTGATATACAGACATGGTAAGCACCATAGAAGAAAGCACCTTTTTTTACAGTGCATCCGGAAAGTATTCACTTTTTCCATCCATCCATCCATTTTCCAACCCGCTGAATCCGAACACTGGGTCACGGGGGTCTGCTGGAGCCAATCCCAGCCAACACAGGGCACAAGGCAGGAACCAATCCTGGGCAAGGTGCCAACCCACCCCAGGACACACATAAACACACACACACCAAGCACACACTAGGGCCAATTTAGAATCTCCAGTCCACCTAACCTGCATGTCTTTGGACTGCAGGAAGAAACCGGAGCGCCCGGAGGAAACCCACGCAGACATGGGGAGAATATGCAAACTCCACGCAGGGAGGACCCGGGAAGCGAACTCAGATCTCCTAACTGCGAGGCAGCAGCGCTATCACTGCACCACCGTGCCGCCCACTTACTTTTTCCACATTTTGTTATGTTGCAGCCTTATTCCAAAATAGATTAAATTCATTTTTTTCCTCAGAATTCTACAAACAACACCCCATAATGACAACGTGAAAAAAAAAATTTTTTGCAAATTTATTAAAAATAAAAAAATTGAGAAAGCACATGTACAAAAGTATTCACAGCCCTTGCCATGAAGCTCCAAATTGAGCTCAGGTGCATCCTGTTTCCCCTGATCATCCTTAAGATGTTTCTGCAGCTTCATTGGAGTCCACCTGTGGTAAATTCAGTTGATGTGACATGATTTGGAAAGGCACACACCTGTCTATAGAAGGTCCCACAGTTGACAGTTCATGTCAGAGCACAAACCAAGCATGAAGTCAAAGGAATTGTCTGTAGACCTCCGAGACAGGATTGTCTCGAGGCACAAATCTGGGGAAGGTTACAGAAAAATTTCTGCTGCTTTGTAGGTCCTAATGAGCACAGTGGCCTCCATCATCTGTAAGTGGAAGAAGTTTGAAACCACCAGGACTCTTCCTAGAGCTGGCTGGCCATTTAAAATGAGCAATCAGGGGAGAAGGGCCTTAGTCAGGGAGGTGACCAAGAACCCGATGGTAACTCTGTCAGAGCTCCAGAGGTCCTCTGTGAAAAGAGGAGAACCTTCCAGAAGGACAATCATCGCTGCAGCAATCCACCAATCAGACATGTGTGGTAGAGTGGCCAGACGGAAAACACTCCTTAGTAAAAGGCACGTGGCAGCCTGCCTGGAGTTTGCCAAAAGGCAACTGAAGGACTCTCAGACCATCAGAAACAAAATTCTCTGGTCTGATGAGACAAAGATTGAACTCTTTGGTGTGAATGGCAGGCGTTACGTTTGGAGGAAACCAGGCACCGCTCATCACCAGGCCAATACCATCCCTACAGTGAAGCATGGTGGTGGCAGCATCATGCTGTGGGGATGTTTTTTAGCGGCAGGAACTGGGAGACTAGTCAGGATAAAGGGAAAGATGACTGCAGCAATGTACAGAGACATCCTGGATGAAAACCTGCTCCAGAGCGCTCTTGACCTCAGACTGGGGTGACGGTTCATCTTTTAGCAGGACAACGACCCTAAGCACACAGCCAGGATATCAAAGGAGTGGCTTCAGGACAACTCTGTGAATGTCCTTGAGTGGCCCAGACTTGAATCCGATTGAACATTTCTGGAGAGATCTTAAAATGGCTGTGCACCGACGCTTGCCATCCAACCTGATGGAGCTTGAGAGGTGCTGCAAAGAGGAATGGGCGAAACTGGCCAAGGATAGGTGTGCCAAGCTTGTGGCATCATATTCAAAAAGACTTGAGGCTGTAATTGCTGCCAAAGGTGCGTCGACAAAGTATTGAGCAAAGGCCGTGAATACTTATGGACATGTGATTTCTCAGTTTTTTTATTTTTAATAAATTTGCAAAAACCGCAAGTAAACTTTTTTCATGTTGTCATTATGGGATGTTGTGTGTAGAATTCTGAGGAAAAAAATGAATTTAATCCATTTTGGATTAAGGCTGTAACATAACAAAATGTGGAAAAAGTGATGCACTGTGAATAGTTTCCGGATGCACTGTAGCACGACTACCCAAATTTTTTTAGGCAAGCAAAAATATTGAAACCTGTGACTCCCAGGTGTGTCCTGTTTGAAATGATTGTTTAAACAATAAATGGCTAATCTGAATATGCATACTCGGTTTCAGCCTTGGGTTTGACTTGTGATGTTCAAAAGGATAAACCAACACGAAGACCATAAACCAGTCTATGGGAGAAGAGCAAGCCATTTTGAAGCTGTGAAAACAGGAAAATGGGCATCGCACAAACTTCGAGAACAGCCAATATAACAATTTGGAATGGTCTGTAAAACAACAGTGGATGACAGAAATATAGTGACAGCCTGGAGGAAAAATCCAAAAACAACAATTTGTGGCATCACCAACAACCTCCACAGGTCAGGAGTGAAGGTATCACAATCCTTCATTTAAAGAAGACTTTGAGAGCTGCAATGCCTGGGATGCGAACAGATGGCTGTTTATGCAGCAAATACATGCAAAAGGCAAAACAAAAATAAAATAAAATGAAGCAAATGAAACCTAGAAGAGAGGCAAAAATCAAAGTCAAAATTCAGGCAAACAACGAAAATCAATCGCAAAGAGAATACTATAAGGGTTTTATCTTCAGTAAGGATAAAGCTCAATGCAACCTCTGACCTTTTATTCCATCTGCTGATGAATTTGAGGTCACGATCCTGGACACCATGTCCCTAAGAATGCAGGACACGACCCTAACAAAGGTATGCAAAATGGCTTCCACATAGCAAAAGCCTATAAGACCCCAAAAAAAATTCAGGCTTCATGCAGTTATTGTAAGCAACGGATATGCAACCAAAAACTTTTGTGTTATCACTGTCTGTTCCTATACTTTTGCTCTGTGAGGGATACCACGCTGAGCCCAGTAACCAGAGCTGTATTAGGAACCTTGCTCGGTCAGGATGCCCACAGTGTGTAAGGTCAGGGGGAGACAGCTTGTGTAGGATATTATCTCCTCCATAATACTAGATGGCAGCCCCTCTGGGTTGTGATATCACCACAGATTCCTACAGGGCAAGATGAGAATTGGAATTGGCTCAGCCCTGTTGTGATCCGTAGGTGCTGCCAGGGAGTGCCAAGAATACTAGCGAGCTGTACTTTGTTGGACTCCATCCCCACCCGGAAGTGTTTCAGGACACCGTAAGTGCTCCCCGGGTGTAACATAAAAGGAGCAGCCCCGCTTCAATCTGCAAGCCAGAGTCGGGAGGAGGAGGAGGAGGAGGATGAAGCTTGCTGTGAGAAGTGGAGGAAGAGACAAGGAGGTGGCAGACTGAGATAGAGAGAAACAGCGTGTTTCTGAGTGCTGTGGTTGTGGTGTGGGAAATTATTACCTCAGTAAGAGTTTCACACAAAATAAAAGCCATTTGAATGGCAAACTTGTGTCTTAGCCTGTGTGTTGGGAGTCTGGGAAACTGCAGCGCCCCCTGGTGGCCACAGCTCACTTAAAAAAGTAGGTGGTCTGCTACAAAAGGTGCTATGTTACATATTGTTTAACACATATAGATGTCAATACCAGGAAATAAAAGGAGAAATTATGTTTTATTACTGTATTTTTAAAGAGGAAAAAGGGGAATGACCAGATAAGAAAAGACCCTATTCCACTGGTTCGACACTAATAAATCAATGAGCAGGCTAACGGCTACTAAAGATCTACAAGTTTATAAGCAGTTCGCAAATGTGTTCACACAGAGAAAACAATACAAGGTAATATTAATGCCGCACATCATTAAAAGTGATATTATTGAGAGATGTGGGTGTTTTGCTGGCAAAATATTGGCTGTTTTACTGCACGTTACGCAACTATTGGAATTCATTTTGATATTTTCCATGACTTTTAAGTACCATTTAAATACAATTTTTTTAGCATTTCAAGGACATTTCAGTACTGATTTTTGGCTTGTTCATTTTTCATGACTCTCTAAGTTTTCTAGGAATCAAACAAACAAACATTGGAGGATGAAAATTAGTATGATAAAAAAAAAAAACAAAAGGCTACGTAGAACAAGGAATAAAGACACTCTAGGAGTCATAAATTAAAAAAACTGGGCCAGGGTCTAAATCTGTTCAACATTGTTTTAAAGGAGTTGCATAAATGGGAGCCACCATCGAGAGAGACGTGGAGAGAGCAAACCAAATAAACAACTTCTTTAACAGGTTTGACCACCCTAACCCACTCTCACCTTGGAATACTGCACCCTCCACCCATCCTTCTGCTGATACCAGCATAGGGGAGACATCCCCACCCACAATTACAGCAGCCCAGGTGAGCAGAGAGCTGAGGAGACTTTGTGCCAGCAAAGCAGCGGGTCCAAATGGAGTATCGCCACGACTGCTGAAGAACTGTGCACAGGAACTGGGGAGTCCTCTACAGCGCATTTTCAACCTGAGCCTGGAACAGGGGAGAGTCCTGAGGCTTTGGAAAACATCTTGCATCGCCCCAGTCCCAAATGTATCATGTCCTAGTGAGCTGAATGACTTCCGGCCTGTCGCTCTGAAGTCACATGTGATGAAGACCACAGAGTGGCTGCTGCTTCACCACCTGAGGCCACAGGTCTGCCACGCCCTAGACCCTCTGCTGTTCGCATACCAGGAGCAGGTGGGAGCGGAGGATGCCATCATCTATATGCTACACCGATCCATCTCCCACTTGGACAGAGGCAGTGGTGCTATAAGAATTATGTTTCTGGACTTCTCTAGCACTGAACTGCCAATACTGATGCTCTGTGCAAGAAAGGACAGAGCCAACTATACTTCCTTAGATGACTGGCGTCCTTCAACATCTGCAATTAGATGCTGCAGATGTTCTATCAGACGGTTGTGGCGAGCGCCCTCTTCTACGCGGTGGTGTGCTGGGGAGGCAGCATAAAGAAGAGGGACGCCTCACACCTAGACAAACTGGTGAGAAAGGCAGCCTCTATTGTAGGTACAGAGCTGGACAGTTTGACTTCCGTGGCAGAGCGATGTGCGCTGAGCAGACTCCTGTCAATCATGGAGAATCCACTGCATCCACTGAACAGGATCATCTCCAGACAGAGGAGCAGCTTCAGCGACAGACTGCTGTCACCGTCCTGCTCCACTGACAGACTGAGGAGATCGTTCCTCCATCACACTATGCGACTTTTCAATTCCACCCGGGGAGGTAAACGTTAACATTATACAAAGTTATTGTCTGTTTTATCTGCATTTTTATCACTCAAATTTAATATTGTTTTTTATCAGCATGCTGCAAATTTCCCCTTGGGATTAATAAAGTATCTATCTATCTAAATCCTATGGATGATGTTAAATTGAACAACCTGATGATCTGAATTCTTAGAGTTTTTGATTTCTTTAAAGAATTAATCCCAAATTCATGGAAGAAGAGGAGGGCATCCCACTTAACTGAAATAGTGAGAAGTGTTTTAATACATCCTGCACTCTTATCTCATATTTATCTTTTGATCTAAAGAATAAATGTCTTCAGTTTACAGCAAAAAACAAATGAATTAGCCTTGCTGTTCCAGTACTTTCAGAGGTATAATAAAATGTAACATCCTATCAATTTTCTTCTGTTCTCTCTCTTGATGTAGATAGTGATGAGTCCACTATGACACCCAATGTTTCTTCTCTTAAGGAACTCTTATTTCATCCTGAGAACTTACCGGAATAGCTGTAGGTATATGTACACTTGGGGCTGCAATTGAAGCTGGAATTGTAACAGGCATTGTCTGTCCATTAGGAAGTTGCAAAAGCACTGGGAAAGAGCCAGGAACTGGACTGATAAAAGACAAAAAAAATAAACATTTTGTAGTCAAAATATTAAATTGTAATTGTAAAGTCAACATTTTCCTAGGGTAATTTTGCCATATTCCTAATCAGTTTTGGATGCTGTCATTATACTGAAGATCAATAATTGTTTAAGTCAAGTTGTCTTGTATAGTTAATATTAACACCCATGTAGTAGAAACTGTATACTGCTGTATACAAAGACTCAACAATTCCATCCTTTGGAAGAAATAAAAAAAAGACAGTTATTTAAAAATAGCACAGCCTTTTTTGCTCACCAGACAACTTTATAATAAAACTGCAGATATAGTCATACGAAAAAGTTTGGGAACCCCTCTCAGCCTGCCTAATAATTGACTCTCCTTTTAACAAAAAAGATATCAGTGGTATGTCTTTCATTTCCTAGGAACATCTGAGTACTGCGGTGTTTTCCGAACAAAGAGTTTTAGTGAAGCAGTATTTAGTTGTATGAAATTAAATCAAATATGAAAAACTGGCTGTGCACAAATGTGGGTCCCCTTGTCATTGTGCTGATTTGAATGCCTGTCACTGCTCAATGCTGATTACTTACAACACCAAATTGGTTGGATGAGCTCGTTGTGCCTTGAACTTCATAGACAGGAGTGTCCAGTCATGAGTGGTCAAAGGTATTTAAGGAGGTCAATTTCAAGTTGATCTTCCCTTTGACTCTCCTCTGAAGAGTGACAGACAGCATGGGATCCTCAAAGCAACTCTCAAAAGATCTGAAAACAAAGATTGTTCAGTCTCCTGGTTTAGAGGAAGGCTACAAAAAGCGATCTCAGAGGTTTAAACTGTCAGTTTCAACTGTAAGGAATGTGATCAGGAAATGGAAGGCCACAGGCACAGTTGCTGTTAAACCCAGTAGGTCTGGCAGGCCAAGAAAAATACAGGAGTGGCATATGAGCAGGATTGTGAAAATATTTACAGACAACCCACAGATCACCTCCAAAGACCTGCAAGAACATCTTACTGCAGATGGTGTATCTGTACATCGTTCTACAATTCAGCACAGTTTACACAAAGAACATCTGTATGGCAGGGTGATGAGAAAGAAGCCCTTTCTGCACTCACGCCACAAACAGAGTCGCTTGTTGTATACCAATGCTCATTTAGACAAGCCAGATTCATTTTGGAACAAAGTGCTTTGGACCGATGAGACAAAAATTGAGTTATTTGGTCAGAACAAAAAGCGCTTTGCATGGCGGAAGAAGAACACCACATTCCAAGAAAAACACCTGCTACCTCCTGTCAAATTTTGTGGAGGGTCCATCATGCTGTGGGTCTGTGTGGCTAGTTCAGGGACTGGGGCCCTTGTTAAAGTCGAGGGTCGGATGAATTCAACCCAATAGCAACAAGTTCTTCAGGATAATGTTCAAACATCAGTCACAAAGTTGAAGTTACGCAGGGGTTGGATATTCCAACAAGACAATGACCCAAAACACAGTTGGAAATCTACAAAGGCATTCATGCAGAGGGAGAAGTACAATGTTCTGGAATGGCCGTCACAGTCCCCTGACTTGAATATCATCGAAAATCTATGGGATGATTTGAAGCAGGCTGTCCATGCTGGGCAGCCATCAAATTGAACTGAACTGGAGAGATTTTGTATAAAGAATGGTCAGAAATACCTCCATCCAGAATCCAGACACTCATCAAAGGCTATAGGAGGCGTCTGGAGGCTGTTAGATTTGTAAAAGGAGGCTCAACTAAGTATTGATGTCATATCTCTGTTGGGGTGCCCACATTTATACACCTGTCTAATTTTGTTATGCATATTGCATATTTTCTGTTAATCCAATAAATTTAATGTCACTGCTGAAATACTACTGTTTCCAAAAGGCATGTCAAATATTAAAAGGAAGTTGCTACTTTGAAAGCTCAGCCAATGAGAAACAAAAATCCAAAGAATTAAGAGGGGATCACAAACTTTTTCATATGACTGTGTATAAAATATATAGATATATATATCTCCTTACTCAGGCGCCAACCTCCGGTCGAGTTAGTCTTCCTCTCGTCACGTGTTGGAATGCACCTTGCCTCTGCTTAGCTAGCGATACCTGTTTGTTCAACAGACATTACCATCTAGAGATTGTTAAGGAGTAACGTTTGACGTTTTTGTGAGAGAGATCACAGTCACGTGTGTTTTAGAGGGTACCTGCTCATTGGCAGAGATGTCAGGGCCACATGCTTATCTCCCCACGTGGAGGACGCTCTCCAGTCAGAGCTGAACACGATCAGATACAGTGCCACCATCTGATGTTAGAGCATACCTACCTTTCACTTGGCCAGAATTACATTTTTATTTTTTTATTGCTTTTTAAAGTTTGTTCTAGTTTAGGCTAAAACTAAAAAATGAACATTACAGTGCATCCGGAAAGTATTCACAGCACATCACTTTTTCCACTTCTGCACAAATTTGGAGAAGGTTACAGAAACATTTCTGCTGCTTTGAAGGTCCCAATGAGCACAGTGGCCTCCATCATCCGTAAGTGGAAGAAGTTCGAAACCACCAGGACTCTTCCTAGAGCTGGCCGGCCATCTAAGCTGAGCAATCGGGGGAGAAGGGCCTTAGTCAAGGAGGTGACCAAGAACCCGATGGTCACTCTGTCAGAGCTCCAGTGATCCTCTGTGGAGATAGCAGAACCTTCCAGAAGGACAACCATCTGTCAGCAATCCACCAATCAGGCCTGTATGGTAGAGTGGCCAGATGGAAGCCACTCCTTAGTAAAAGGCACATGGCAGCCCACCTGGAGTTTGCCAAAAGACAACTGAAGGACTCTCAGACCATGAGAAACAAAATTCTCTGGTCTGATGAGACAAAGATTGAACTCTTTGGTGTGAATGCCAGGCGTCACGTTTGGAGGAAACCAGGCACCGCTCATCACCAGGCCAATACCATCCCTACAGTGAAGCATGGTGGTGGCAGCATCATGCTGTGGGGATGGTTTTCAGCGGCAGGAACTGGGAGACTAGTCAGGATAAAGGGAAAGATGACTGCAGCAATGTACAGAGACATCCTGGATGAAAACCTGCTCCAGAGCACTCTTGACCTCAGACTGGGGCGACGGTTCATCTTTCAGCAGGACAACGACCCTAAGCACACAGCCAAGATATCAAAGGAGTGGCTTCAGGACAACTCTGTGAATGTCCTTGAGTGGCCCAGCCAGAGCCCAGACTTGAATCTGATTGAACATCTCTGGAGAGATCTTAAAATGGCTGTGCACCGACGCTTCCCATCCATCCTGATGGAGCTTGAGAGGTGCTGCAAAGAGGAATGGGCGAAACTGGCCAAGGATAGGTGTGCCAAGCTTGTGGCATCATATTCAAAAAGAATTGAGGCTGTAATTGCTGCCAGAGGTGCATCGACAAAGTATTGAGCAAAGGCTGTGAATATTTATGTACATGTGATTTCTCAGTTTTTTTATTTTTAATAAATTTGCAAAAACCTCAAGTAAACTTTTTTCACATTGTCATTATGGGGTGTTTTGTGTAGAATTCTGAGGAAAAAAATGAATTTAATCCATTTTGGAATAAGGCTGTAACATAACAAAATGTGGAAAAAGTGATGCACTGTAAATACTTTCCAGATGCACTATAAGAAAGCCGGCAGAGGCATCTGGGGCATTAAATAAATACAGCCTGGCAGAAGATAAGGGGGGAGGGAATCATGGAATAGACATGTGATTCTTCTGGGAGTACGCCTGCAGATTCATAGACGATCGTGATGGCATTCCCCATTGATGAATCAATACAGATTCTTAAGAGTCCAGAGAATGTGGGGACAGTTGTCACCCTTAGTAAATCAGTGCTGATCCTTAGGCCGGGGTTATACTACACGTGACGCAACACGACGAATGCTGCAGTGGACGCTCTTGCTAAGCAGGCGTTGTAGTGTTAATACTTGCACGCGTACTTTACATAAATCTGGAGGAATCCACCAGGTGGCAGTGTGAGATATTATCACGGTGAGACATGTTCGGCTTCCCTGTAATGTTAATTGCCTAGAACACCCATTAAATTCCAATGACACCTTACCGCAATATCTCTGAAAAAGATGTTTATTTATTAAATCCATCAATCCAGGGATGTGTCCATTCCAGCAAGCATTGGGCACAAGTGAGAAACAATCCCTGGACAAGGCCTCAGCTCATCGCAAGGTGAATACAAACACACAAATACACTAACGTCATTTTAGCGGCACCAAATCCCCAAATCTGCATGTCTTTGGAAGGAAACTGAAGCACAGTGTGGAATCTAAGCAGGGAATACCAGCGACGTGACTTGCTGCGAGACAGCTCTGCTAACGTTCTGCCACCGTGTCACTCCCATGTGTGTAATTATTAACAGTATTCATTATTTAAACGAAATTAACGATTTATTTGTAAAATGTAACATACACACTTTAATGCATTTCATCATGAAAGTGATATCAAGTATAAATCTAAAGATTCTAAATGTGCAGAGAGTTGGAATATCATACATTTAATGTGTTCTGTGTGATCTATTGCTGCTTGCCGTAACGATTAAACTGGGATGACGTTTACGATGGTCTGCTTTAATGATAAAGTAAACTACAAGGTTAAAGTGGACATTTCGAGATTAAAGCCGAAATTTCCACTTTAATCACAAAATACACATTTTCACCAACTCCTTAATTTTTTTGTCAGCGGCTCAAATACAGCGCAACAAAACAAAAAAAAAAAAAAGAAGACGGTATGTGAGACTTTTAAAATGTATCGTGTCATTACGATCGGGAATATGCGACGCTTGAATAAAAAAGCACCACGAATACATCTGTATGTCGGCATTTTGCTTCACCACATCGAACCATTCATCAAACATCGAAGTGCACACACCGATCTCGTAGGATCCACAAAGCTTTCTGTCACATGTAGATAGTAAACAGAGATGGTACATTCCAACTTTTAGCACACTGCGGCCCCCGACTTTTTGCTGGTACTGCAACTCGCGCACACTTCACGTTAATTTCTGAGGACCTGCTCAGAGGGCGCATCAAATGAATGTTGTGAACGCGTGGCAGCCATGATGCGGGCGCGTACGCGTTCTGAGCGTAAAGTATAAACGAGCCCTAAGGGTTTCAGGGGTTGGTGGATGTCCACCTTGCGAACCGGCACTGATCCCTAAAACAGGGGGAGGGGAGTGGTTTTGTGGCTCAAGAAAGATCATCAGATTAATTACGACTGCTTAATCTCACTTCGTAAACCATACACGACCCATTTACATGAAATACAACAGAGACTCACAACCTGCCACGTGCAACCCGCAATAGTTTAAGGAATCCAGTGGTAGAGGACTCGTTCTTTTTGTTGTGCTGTACTCTCCATTAACATAAAGAACATTTCTTTTTCTAAATATAAGATCTTTGAAATTCATACAAAAAAAATAAAAGTACTGTGGCCAAACACACAGATGCTCTATGCAGAGTATATTTCTGTAATTAGTCCCCCATATTCATACATTAATTAAGAAGGTTATTTAAGGAATATTTCAATAGTCACTGCTTCTGTGAAAAGTATAAGAAACTAGGTGCTTATGACGCAGTGATTAAGTGTCCTGATTATGACCCATATGGCAGTTAATGGATACCAACATGCAGCCGCAGTTCGAACAGATTTAACATAATTAGGTCAAGATGACAGCGATTAATTTCATATATTAAAGAGGAACTAAACTTTCAGGAATTAATCACGAGAAAGCACTTGCTTTTATTTTAATTAATGCTCATGTTCAGACCAGCCAGAAGCAGTCATATATCCGTTTGAAATACACGATGAACGATGAACACAAACATTAAATAAATAAGAGTTTGAGAGGTACTTACACGATGGGCCTGTTTACAGATGAAACCTGTGTAATGACAGTGCTAGATGTTGGAGAAGGTATCGCCTGCTGTATTACCACATTTGCATCTGAGCTGGCAAGGAGCACATTAGGAACCTGCAGTGATGCTGGACGAACGATAGTGGATGTCGGCTGTGCAGACGGTGGTAATAGAATGTCCTGCAAAATAAAAAAAAAAAAAAGAAGAGAAAAAGCGTTTCTAGACCAATGCTTTACCCATCAAAACATATTTGTTTCCTTAATATTTGAAAAGAAATGTTTTGCATATTGCAACAATTGTGATGGGAATAGGCCATTCAGCCTTACAATGTCCATCCTCTTTAGCCAGACTGACCAAAATAACATCAATTCGAGATTTAAAGGTCCCTGCATAGCGTCAACCCATGAACGGCTGCAGGGTTGGATTACATACCTGGTTGTGTGCTTAGAAAATTTGCTGACCAAGTGTAGTCACCAACTTCTTTAACACGTGTCACTCTGTCATACCAGTAAAAAAAAAAAGCAGTCAACTGCTGTGTGCCTCAATGACTACTGCCTCATAGCACTCACTCCCACTATGATGAAGTGCTTTGAGAGACAGGTCAAGGCCCACGTAATATCCACACTCTCCCCCATACATCAGTAACATCAGCTTTATCCCTCTACAAACTCTCCAGTTTGCCCACCATCCTAAACGCCCCACTGATGAAGACATTGCCAATGCACTCCACCTGGGGCTGACACACCTTGAGGGTCAACACACATACGTGCTGTCACACACGTGCGAGTAGGAGGAAGCTATATGGACCAAGTGAAGGTAATTCCATACCAGGCCAGGGGGTGGCAGGGTGCACTAAACCCTCTTCTGTTGTCTCTAAAGATCAAACACGGGAAAACCTGCCTGATTCAACCTTGAAGACATCACTTCCGCCGCCCAGAAGAACGTCATTTTAGATGCCCAGAAACATGTCACTTCCCGCGCCCAGAAGCATGTCACTTTCGGTCCTGGCCTTTAAAGCCACCATTTTTTGAACACTAAATCAGTTAAGGCTGGAACTCAACCAGTGCACATAGTTCTCTTTATCAATTACCCATTTTGCAGCCAGGAACAATATGTGGGTGGCTGCCCCAAACCTTTTTCCTGTGTTGAGGCTGATTACTTCACACTGCATATGCTTTTCTTAGGCCTCAACCCCGTGTTCAATGCCGGATCTTCTCTGGTGATCCTCTGCCAAGCCTCTAATGCAGCCATCTTCAGCTACTTCTTGTTCTGGGGGCTTGTTCCCCTAGGTTTCCTCTTCAGCATATGGAAATCTTGCTCAATTGGATTTAAATCAGGTGACCAACATGGCTAATCAACAATTTTCCATTTTTTTAGCTTTGATAAACGATCTATGTGGCCTCAGCAGTGTTTTTGGCTCATCATCTTGTTGTAGTGTGAAGTGCCATCCAGCGAGTTTAGAGACATTTACTGGAAATTCAATAGTTTATAAAATGAACCTGTATCATTTGTTTCTCTGACCATTACGATAATAAATGATGCAGATGGACGAGCTTTTCTCCTGCCTGATTACTGACTAAAGGTTATTAGACTTGTCTTGTTTCTTTCTTTAATTCAGTGCTTCCCTAACTCGATCCTGCAGCCAAAGGAGGTCCCCAGGACCAAGTTTGGGAAACGCTGCTTTAATTAATATGTTTGATTTCTACCACATTTTTAGCAACCATCGTTAAGGCAGTCCGATTCCTACGGGTGAGGGACACCCTGCAGAATGGGAATAGAGATACGGACAGGCCGGTTTCCATCTGCAAGGGTCCCACCTCCAGAAGTGGCAACCGTCGAAACCTGAAACGGAAAGGAGTAAGATTGTTCATTTGTTCTTTTAGGGATAAGGCACTGGGCTAGTTCCCAAGCCGCTAGAATTGAGGTGTTTTGTGTTTAGAGTTAGGGTTAGTCTTAGTTTTGTTAGGATAAGTGAGAGTAAAAAGATTTCCATATGACCTCTTGCTTGCCACAGGTAGAGTACGCAGTCTTGGGATTCGCTGGTGAGTAAAGAATAGTGTCGACTGGCTCCTCACCACGTGGCGGATTATTTGGTTTGCCATCCAGAGGAACTCACTCACTACTGTCTAGGGAAGTTTCCCAGATCTCATTCTACATTTGGCAAGAGGTCTCAGTAGAGAGCAATGCGATAAAATATCCAGATGAAAGTTCTGTTTTGAGTAAGAATAGCTCATTAGGTACAGGGGCAGCTCTTTGAAATAAGGGCTGGTCTGGGAGTTTAAA
Source organism: Polypterus senegalus (assembly GCF_016835505.1). Lineage (NCBI taxonomy): Eukaryota > Metazoa > Chordata > Cladistia > Polypteriformes > Polypteridae > Polypterus > Polypterus senegalus. Next base: position 181,335,348 of record NC_053159.1, read on the forward strand.
GCAGACGCTCCACACCCATAATGGGAAGTTGGATCCCACTTTATATGTGTTAAGATGTTGCAGCCTGTGGAAGGGGAGAATCCCATAGATAGAATAGGGTTAAAAGTAGAATAAGATAATTACATAGTGTGGAATATGACCGGCCATTCATCCCGGCCAATACCCGCAAGCCGCCAGATAGAGCTCTCCCTGCAGCATGGAGGTGCCCCGAAGACCAGCAGGGAATTCTGGACAATGAAGTTTTTATCCACAGTCCTGCTGGATACCGTGGGGGCCACTAGATGACGCTGCAGGGAGGAACGATATTTATTTGCCTTACACCCCGGAAGTACGTCCGAGTCACATGGACAAGGGGAATGACGTGCTTCCGGGGTGAAGAAAAGGACTTTTGATCTGACCCGGAAGTGGTAGGAGATCACATGGACTGGGGATTGCAACACTTCCGGGTCAGGGATAATAAAAGGATTGTGGGAGCTCCCAGACGTCGAGCTGAGCTGGGTGGAAGGGTGGCAACACGTCTGGGAGTCGGAGGATTGGTTTATTGTGATTATTGCGATTTATTTAATGAGTATTGTGGAGAGGAGGGTGCTTTGTGCACTGTGCAGAATAAATATACTCTACTTTTAGACTTTTATCTGGTGTCTGGCGTATTGGACAAGGGTTCAAGGGAGCAATATCTGTCACAATAGTAATTAATGAGTGAACAATTTACACAGTATGTGGAAAATGTAAGTGGTAAAAAAAAAGAATAGGGCTTAGATTAATAAGTAAGATTTTGTCATTAGTATAGATTTATAAAGTTTATGTTTTCTGTGAAGTGATTGTGTGTTGTCTTTGTGGCTGAGTAGACTCTGCTATTGTTCTCTTTGTTGGAATTCACAGCAGGTTACGTCATCAGAGGTAGTTGGCTGTATGTTTGTTGGTTATAAGTGAGTGAAAAGGTAAAGGCAATTAACTCACTCTTCTGCACAATTTGTTTCTTTTCGTGCATCGATTTATTTCCAGGCTTAGTATGTGAGTACATATACATCTTACCGCTCAGCGAATTGAAAGAAAATAAATGTGCGATTATTGCAACTGAAAAATTGTGTGTGTAAATTGCAGTTATAGGACCGGAAATAGTAAAAAATTTAGTCAATAATGGATGATCATTCTAGTATACAGGAGGTAAAGGGGAAAAAAAAGGCGATGGCTTAATTAGGACCTAAGTTACAAAAGGCAGCAGAAGCCATATATCAGGCTAGGGTAATAGTGACACAGATGACTTACTACTCAGGAGAACAATGTGGACGTGGCCAAGGTGGAAGATGAGACGTCGGTGGGAGAAATAAGTGCTATGCCTTGGAGGATATGGACATGGGCAATGTGAGTGCCCTAGGAGCATTGGTGATCAAACCAAATAAACACCTGGCACCTGACCTGGCTCCCCATCATGTGGGTGCTTGGTGTGTGGGTGTGTGTGCCCTGTAATGACCTGTTGAGTGAAAGTATGACTGAAAAAAAATGAATTGTGTAAACTAAGAAAACGCTTTAAACATATTGAAAGAATGCTCTGTGTGTTTAAAAATGCTGCTCAGTGCCTAAGAAATGAGGTGTGACTGGGACTTTCTCTAAAATGTACTTGTATTAAACTGCATGTTCAGTGTCTGCTGAAAATATATTGTGCACACAAGATTTTAAAAAGATCTGGTTTAAATTTCCAGAACTCTAAGTTAATTTGGGTTAAGATATATAAATATGTGAATGTGTAAATATTTGGCATAATGAAAACGTCTCTCCAGGGTTCACTTCCTGGGTCCTCCCTGCGTGGAGTTTGCATGTTCTCCCCGTGTCTGCGTGGGTTTCCTCCCACAGCCCAAAGACATGCAGGTTAGGTGCATTGGCGATCCTAAATTGTCCCTAGTGTGTGCTTGGTGTGTGGGTGGGAGTGTGTGTCCTGTGGTAGGCTGGCGCCCCACCCAGTATCTGTCCCTGCCTTGCGCCCTGTGTTGGCTGGGATTGGCTCCAGCAGACCCCATGACCCTGTGTTAGGATATAGCGGGTTAGAAAATGACTGACTGATATTCCTGAATGGTACACATTTACAAAAAAAGGTAAACAAAAATAATCAAAATTGGGGTCATTGCCCGTCATTTTCAATTATGGATGCCTCGGCAACAAAAAATGTTTGGTGTTAGCAAATCTTTGAAAATGGATTATTTCAAGGAAGAGTGTAAAACCCTTTTCTATTTTGTCTGCATTTCATTTTTCCACTCTGTTCTTAGCCAGATGTTAAACATCTAATTTGCTTCTGACTACAAATTGAATTATTTATTTATGAAGCTGACACCTTTATCCAAAATGGCTCACCAAATGAATACGACGCAGTTGAGTGATTAGCAAGAAAATACATCAATAAGCAACAGAGAGTGGCACAGTGGGAGCTGTGCTGCCTCTCAAAAAAGGAGACCAGGGTTCAAGGCCCAGGATATTCCTACGTGGAGTCTGCATGTCCTATGTGGGTATCCACCTACAGTCCAAAGACATGCAGGTTAGGTGCATTGGTGATCCTAAATTGTCATTGGTGTGTGCTTGGTGTGTGCACGTGCCCTGCAGTGGGCTGGCACCGTACCTGGGATTTGTTCCTGCCTTGTGCCCTGTGATGGCTGGGATTGACCCCCGTGACCCTGTGTTAGGATATAGCGGGTTGGATAATGACTGACTGAAAACGTCACCACTTTGCTTATAAAGATGTTTATAAATGTGCAAAACATCTTTTCTTCAGAGCCTGATCACGTCAAGGAAAAATGTTATTTTGATAAATAAAAAATACAAAAGAGACAATTTCTTTTGAGAATAAAATGCTGCTGGTATGGGTATGTGATGTTGTGTGTCTGTTAGCCAACTTATTAAATAGATTCCAAATGTGAAGGTTCATATATATATATATATATATATATATATATATATATATATATATATATAAATAAATAAAAGTGCCAAAGAACTGGCTGAATCTTGGCTATCTGACAAAAACGCCATTAACAAACATATGGACATAAACCCAGCATATGCAAACTTAAGAAGAACATATTCATAATAAATAAAATATTACGACCAATACCCCCCCCCCCACTTTGCTATGTATTGCCTTTGACTCTTGTAAGTCTAAGCATTAACCTCTGATGAAGGCTCCTGGTAGGGGTTGAAAGCTCAGGAATAAAAACTACTTTATGATACGGAATTCATTTTTTCTCCCTTTGTGGATCTCCAGCTGCTAATATGCAAACCGTATCACAGACCTTCTCTTCCATATATATATATATATATATATATATATATATATATATATTTGTCTTGGATATTATTTTAAATGCTTTACATGAGTCATTAGGTAACTTAAGTAAGGGTGGTAAGGTGGTGCAGTGGTTAGGACTGCAACAGGAAATGAACGTCAGACTTGTACGTTCTATGTATGGAATGAAAAGTGTGACAGGCAAAATAGTGTATAAATGCTTTGAATAGTTGATACCTGATAAAAATAATAATATTATAATTATTATTATTATTAATAAAGCTTGAGGAAGTTTAAATGTGTTAAAGACAGTTTAAGTGACTTTGAGAATGTTTTGCAGTATCTGGAAGAGATCTCCGTGACTGAAGTATATTATGGTTTAAGCGAGTTTAGGAATACAGAACAGTATGTGAAAATATGTGGTGTTTGCTGAAGGAGTGGAGTGATTGCCAAGACTATGCGTAAAATTGGGAACATATATGGTGCTTAAATTAAAAGAGCTCTGAATTCAACCTGAAAATTATATGGTTAGGTGCAATGATAAAAGTCTCCATGTAATATGTGCACTACCTTCCTTTTGAGTGCTGGCCATACTCTGATAAAAGGAGGTTCTTTTAGTAATTTTAAATTAGATGTAAAAGTAAAATGGAACATATTCTCTAAGACAGCAAGGAAGCTGGTGATCAGTACTGACTTCCAGTCTAGGTAGTGTTCCATACTGAGACAGGCTATACAAAAGAGAGGTTGATTAACAAAAAGTTAGACTGTTCTTTTTCTACAGAAGCAGAATTCTGGAAAAGATGCAAGAAACGGAAGATATCAGTGAAAAAGCATGCATGAACAACTGGCTTTAGCAAGAGGTAATGGGTAGAAGAAATCAATATTATTAAGCTTTAATAAAATTTATCTTAGTCCAAAGTACTGTCTCAATATGCGTGAATGCAATAATGTACTAACTACCCTGACAGCATTTTAAATACAAATAGATTTTGAATTATAAGACAATTGATACAATGTGATGTTGATTTCTTTTTCCCATCCACTTCTTGTATTATAAATAACTTGTAAACTTTAAATGTGGAATGAGAATAGAATGTTACTGCTTGAATGACTACATAACTGATAGAATGTTTAGCTTTATTTTCTATAATTTGATGCTCTAATGAAGCATTCCAGATTTTAATTCTGAAGCCATAGGCATAAATTCATGTGTCAATTTAATTAGTAAAATATTAGTAAAATAATAGATGTATTTTAAGATAATAACTGCTGGAATAATTAAGGGACTTTATGTAGGAAAATGCTTAAGCATATTTTATACTGTATGAACTACCCTGATATACACAGTGAAATATAAATTTCTTTTGTAAATGATTTAAATTCTAATACTGCAAATATTTGAAAAATGTTCTGTAATTAGAAAAATAGTAGACGGGAACATGCAGTTTAACTGTTTTTTATTTTGATCTCAATTCTAAAAGTAATTAGGAATTTACTAGTCCATACTGTGGACTTTTTCTTGCTATGCTGACTGAGAGATGTTCCCTGGAGGACACGGGTATTATATTACCATCCATAATGAAGAGGGGGTTGGGGTGATGGGGGGCCAGAATGCCTGCCTAGGCTCCAGGTCAAGACTGGAATAAAACTTTCTTCAGCAGGGGTGGGCAAAGTCAGTCCTGGAGGGCCGCAGTTGCTGCAGGTTTTTGTTCTAACCCAGTTGCTTAATTAGAAAGCAGTTCTTGCCAATAATTTAATTTCATGGCAGGTTAGTGCTTTAACTAGGCCATGTCAGGTAATTCTCTTATCCTAGACCTTTTTCCCCTTTCTAAGGATATCATCCAAATAATTTGAAGGCTAAAATGGATTAGTAATTCTCAGTCCTTACCTTTTCTCTCTTCACTTTCCTTCCAAGTATTTAATTAAACTCAATATTGCATGATAAATACACACAGGTGTAAAGGGGAACAAGCAAAATGGAGAGATGCTGGTCTCTTTTGTCTTTTGCATGTTATTGCTAATAAGGAACAATTAAAAACAAAGAATACAGCTGTTTAAGACTAAAATAAGCAATAAGGGTTCAAAATCTTAACAAGTGAGACAACTAAAGTGAAGCAGAAGTGTTACTTGAGCAATAAGTGCCTCTTATTAAGAAATTGGGTTGGAGCAAAAACCTGCAGCCACTGCGGCCCTCCAGGAATGACTTGCCCACCCCTGTTCTAAAGGAACCTCCACAGAACAACAACCTCCACACCACTCTACTTTCTCTTTTCTTTTGCCACTCCTGGATGTATTTATGTTTTCTGTAGGAGACTTATGACATTTGGCTCTTATGAACTTGTAATATTAATGGGACTGGTTTCAGAGTTTTCACTTACTTAATACCCTCTCGCCCCACATTCCCCCTAAGGGAAGAAAGGTTGATATTCAGTTTGCAAAGTTAGTTTCATAACAGAAAAGGTTATGTGCCAATAGTTTGAATATTTTGAGACAACTAAATGTTATTCCCTTAGTGTGTGTATATATTGTGACAGATAGGGGGCGCTATCGCTCCCGTGAAACCTCAGACTTGACTCCAGACACCGGGTAAAAGTAAAAATATTGACTTTGTTAATACTGCACAGTGCACAAAGCACCATCCTCTCCCCAATACTTATAAATTAAACAATAGACTAATCAATAAACCAATCCTCCACTCCCAGACACGTTGCCACCCTTCCACCCAGCTCAGCTCAACGTCTGAGAATTTCCCACAGTCCTTTATAGTCCTCGACCCGGAAGTGTTTTGCCCTCTCTGTCCACGTGACTAGGAACAATTCCGGGTCAGATAAAAAAAAATCCTTTTTCTTCACCCCGGAAGTACGTCACTTCTGTTGTCGCTTTGCCTATGACGCACTTCCGGGTTATAGGGCACATGTGACTCTCTGGGCCTCCCTGCAGCGTCCTCTGTTGGCCCCTGGGGTATCCAGCAAGGCTGTAGGGGAAAACTCCATAGTCCATGATTCCCTGCTGGTATCCGGGGCACCTCCATTCTGCAGGGTGAGCTCCATCTGGGGGTATTGGCTGGGATGACAAGCCGGCCATAGACCACAATATATATATATATATATATATATATATATATATATATATATATATATACTGTGTATATATATATATATATATATATATATATATATACATATATATACTGTATATATATATATATATATATATATATATACATATATATATACTGCATATATATATATATATATATATACATATATATATACTGCATATATATATATATATATACATTGTATATATTAAGACTGACTTTATTTTATATGATGATTTACATTTAATGATGAATATGCTTTTAATTGAGTGGAGTCCACAACTATAACCAAACTTCTTCTTTCGGCTGCTCCTGTTAAGGGTTGCCACAGCCGATCATCTTCTTCCATATCTTTCTGTCCTTGTCATCTTGCTCTGTCACACCCGTCACCTGCATGTCCTCTCTCACCACATCCATAAACCTCCTCTTAGGCCTTCCTCTTCTCCTCCTCCCTGGCAGCTCTATCCTTAGCACTCTTCTCCCAATATACCCAGCAACTCTCCTCTGCACATGTCCAAACCAACACAATCTCGCCTCTCTGACTTTGTCTCCCAACCTGAGCTGACCCTCTAATGTACTCGTTCCTAATCCTATCCTGAACAAACGACACTGTGGCTGGTTTGGTCAAACTAGATACAACTATAGAGGGAAAAAAATTTTGAGGGATCTGTTTTTGAACATAATGGATAAAATGAGTGGAAACTTGTGCATGGTGTTTCACACCTGCAGAATTCATTTTTGACCATTAAAAACAAATTGGCCAGGAGACAAGCAGAGATTAGATAAAATGACCACCTGTTTCACTGCTAGTATTACTGTCGATAAGGGGTACCCCCAATGAAGCAGGCCTTACACCTCATAAGACACAATTTTTGGGATCCAAAAGTAATTACAAAATTACAGCTGGAGTTCTGCAATACTGACTAATATGGAACAAAAGATTTAAAAATGTTAACCTGCAGGTTAAAGTTGCTTTTCCTAGCATATCATGGATGACAGCACTTGAATTTGAATCCAGAGACTGAGCTGCAACAAAGGTCTGTAAACAAATGCATCATCTGACTTCAACAAGAAAGAAGCCACACCAGGTAGGAGCTTAAGCTGTGGACCAGGCCATTGACCAATTGACTAGTGGACAACGTACTCAAATTCCACTCCAGGGGACCATGGGTTCCTGCTACTAACAAGTCAACTGTGCTAGTGCCACAAACCCGCAACATCTGACTCAGAAGTGGCCTCCTTGCAGAGTGACCTAATAGGAGAAAATCCATCAGTCATATGTCTCTGAACCTTACAGGCAGAAACGGTTCCTGGTGACGTCTGTGTCAGCCTTCACCTTTTCTGCGCAACAGTGTTACTTTACTCCACCAGTCCACAGAGCAAATCCCACCTTTGTCACCAAGTAAATTACCATGGACTCGCACCATGTGACATCTCAATTTGCAGATTTGTGCTGGTGGTAACTAATGGTGATCAAATACAAATCTGCAAACTGAGGTGAATGGCCTGCATGGGGTGAATCAACAGCAATACTGTACAGGCAACAAGCGGGAGCCAATCCTGAACAAGGTGCCAGCCCACTGCTGGGCATCTGCAGTACATACAGAGAGTGACAATGAAGAGCTGCTGATTTATCTACCCTGGAGCTCTGTGGGGAATGGGAGGAAAAGGAAAACTGACACAGAGTCTACTCAGACAACCACCAGGTGTGCAAGATTAAAAGCCCGTATGCTGGACCTGTTGGGTCGTAGCACATAGCCCTATAAAATACCTTTAAGAATAAACAATCTATAAAAGAAATCAGAGAGGAAAAAGTGAAGTGTGGTTTGTTTTTAGTAGTATTTTCTAAAAATACTCATTTTCTTTCTTTCTTTCTACACACTAGAAGCTGTTGTGGAAAATCACCTTCAGGAGGCTCAGTCCCGAAGCACTTTTAGCCACAGGCTCATTCCACCACCATGTGTAATATGGTACCTCTGGGGTCTTTTCTGCCCACTGCTACGCTACAGTGTTCAGAACCCATTAAGAAGGCTAACAGAATGTCAGGTTATATAGCGCCTTGATGTTTGGAGTACAAGTCACATGAGGTTCTGCTCCAGCTTTATAACACACACTGGTGAGGCCTCATCTGGAGTCCTGTGTGCAGTTGGGGTCTTCAGGCTTCAAAAATGACATAACAGCGCAAGAGAAGGTCCAGAGAAGAGAGACTAGGCTGATTCCAGGGCTACAGGGGATGAGTTAGGAAGAAAGATTCAAAGAGGTGAGCCTTTACAGTTTAAGAAAAATAAGATGAAGAGGAGACCTGACTGAAGTGTTTAAAATGATAAAGGGAATTAGACCAGTGGATCAAAACTGTTATTTTAAAATGAGTTCAGCAAAAACACAGGGACACAGTTGGAAAATTGTAAAGGATGAATTATGCACAAAGATTACACAGAGAACCACAGACACATGGATGGTTATTTTAGAAGAATTAAGTGGGTAACACTGGTGAGCTTTGTTGGGCTGAATGGCCTGTCCGCATCTTGATTGTTCAATCATTTTATCAGGAAATTCAATGCTTCCTTCCAACGTACTTGTTAAGTTCACTTTGAAATATCTGTACAAAATATGTTTATTTATTTATCACTTGATTGGCTGTATTATTTGTTCTGTGAGTTTGTATTGTCACACACGTGCGCATGGGAGGCAGCTAAAGGGCTTGAGTGAAGGCAGTTCTGAGGTGTGCCGGGATGTGGCAGATGGCACTGACTCTTTTTCTCCCTTTCCTGTAGACCATTCTTGGGAGATTCCACCTGCCTCTCTTGACGTCACTTCCGGGACAGAGCCAACGGAAGTAGACCTTACCAGCTCCGGCCCCTCTGATGTCACGTCCGGGCTTGATCCAATGATTGATGAACACTTACCCGATCCTTATGACCTCACTTCCTGTCTTCCCCTTTAAAAGCCTGCCCTTTTTCCCTTTTCCCTCAGTCTTGTTCTGGACTCAGTTGTATGCACTTCAGTGCTGGTTATTTGATAAAAACGACTTTTGCAGCCAGGATACCATATTATACGGGTGGCTGCCCCAAACCTTTATCTGTTTATGTCTCATATCTAATCTATGGTGGTGCAGTGGGTAGCGCTGCTGCCTCACAGTTAGGAGACCCGGGTTTACTTCCCTGGTCCTCCCTGTGTGGAGTTTGCATGTTCTCCCCGTGTCTGCCTGGGTTTCCTCCCACAGTTCAAAGACATGCAGGTTAGGTGCATTGGCGATTCTAAACTGTCCCTAGTGTGTGCTTGGTGTGTGTGTGTTTGCGCACCCTGCCCGGGGTTTGTTTCCTGCCTTGTGCCCTGTGTTGGCTGGGATTGGCTCCAGCAGACCCCTGTGACCCTGTAGTTAGGATATAGCATGTTGGACAATGGATGGATGGTTGGATAATCTAATCTATATAATGTACAGTGCCTTTCCTATTAATATTGATAACATTCAAATCAATTGTTGTTGTTATATAAATTTGATGAACAACCACAATACATGCAAAAGGAATGTCAGTGCTAAACCACAACTGGGACTGCAAAACCAACTCACCTTGTCATCACTTGTGGTAGATTCTGGGTGAGGCAATGGACTATCCTGATGTGACGTTTCTACAGATGGCGGCTCTTCAATTTTATTTCTTACAATTGTTGTCGTCGTTGTTGCAATAGGAGTAGCAAGGGGAGACAAATCTAATGGCATCTAACCAAAGTAAAAGGTAAATGAATCAAATCTCAGAATAATAAATGTGTTGCCTATTAAAAAGTATTCATCTTCTTGGAAGTTGTCTTATTTTATTTTTATACAACACTGAATCACAGTGGATTTAGTTTGGTTTTGTTGACACAGACCAAGAGAAAAAGACTCTTTAATGTCAAAGTGAAAGCTGGTCTCTGCTAAATGCACTAAAATTAATAGCAAATCTAAAACACAAATAACTGAGTGCTTAAGTTTTCATGTCAGTATTTAGCAGATTGCACCTCCCGGAGTCTTGATAGCCTTGAGTCTGTCTGCACAGGTCTTGCTCTCTCCATCACCTCTGTCATTTTTCTTGTTCTTCTTTGCACTACTGAAGCCCAGTCAGGTGCCTCAGTGATAGCGAATGAACAGCCTTTGTCAAGACCAGCCACAAACTCTCAAGTTAGACTGAGATCTGGACTCTGACTCAGCCATGTCAGGTCTGGCTGGAGTGATTTCTAGCTGGCAAGTTGATAAATATTTTGTATGTCTTTATTTGTAAGCTAGATGTAATATTAGAGAGGCCTGTTTTGATTCACTGGTGAGAACAGTGGTGTTTGATGTTTACCTAACCAGCCCTCCCATTCTTTAGGATGAGCTCAGGATGTGAAATATATGGTGAGGGTGATGGGGCATCAGACCAGCTTGGCAAAGGTGACTGTGTTTGGACATGGAGCCTATAAGTCATCCACCACAGGAAGGCCATAAACGGTCTAAACAAAGCAACTAGGACATGAGTTCTACATGAGCGCGTTCAATGATAACTGGTAAGAAGGGGCCTGGAACTACCCAAAAAAGACATAAATCGTTTGCAACGAGTGCAGAATGCAGCTGCTAGAATCCTAACTAGGAAAAGAAAATCCAAACACATTTCTCCAGTTTTAATGTAACTACACTGGTTACCTGTGTCATTCAGGATTGACTTTAAAATTCTGCTTATGGTTTATAAAGCCTTAAATAATCTCGCCCTATCTTATATATCGGAGTGTCTGACATCTTATATTCCAAATCGTAACCTCAGATCCTCAAATGAGTGTCTCCTTAGAATTCCAAGAACAAACCTTAAAAGAAGTGGTGAGGCGGTCGGCCTTCTGCTGCTATGCACCTAAAATCTGGAATAGCCTGCCAATAGGAATTCGCCAGGCTGATACAGTAGAGCACTTTAAAACACTGCTGAAAACATATTTCTTTAACATGGCCTTTTTATAACTTCAATTTAACTTAATTTAACTTAATCCTGATATTCTATATGTTCAATTCATCATAATAACTATTCATGGTGGCTCTAAAATCCGCACTGACCCCTACTCTCTCTTCTGTTTCTTTTTTTCCGGTTTCTTTGTGGTGGCGGCCTGCGCCACCTCCACCTACTCAAAGCTTCATGATGCTCCAACAATGATGGATGGATCAAAAGCCAGAAGTCTACGTGACCATCATCACCAAGCCCTTCCGTGAGAACCCTAAATCCAAAGAGGACTGTTTCATTTATGTTAGGTAGAATGCCCAGAGGGGACTGGGTGGTCTCATGGTCTGGAATCCCTACAGATTTTATTTTTTTTTCTCCAGCCGTTTGGAGTTTTTTTTTTGTTTTTTCTGTCCCCCCTGGCCATTGGACCTTACTCTTATTCTATGTTAATTAATGTTGACTTATTTTGTTTTCTTATTGTGTCTTTTATTTTTCTATTCTTTATTATGTAAAGCACTTTGAGCTACTGTTTGTATGAAAATGTGCTATGTAAATAAATGTTGTTGGAAAATGTATTCTATTGCTGTAATGTATGGCGGTCTATGATTGGTTTTGAATCTGAGGTCATTCTGTACTACGACACCCCATTGGTTTGTGTTTTGTGGTAAGAATGATATAAAATTGATCACCTTGCCTTTATCTCTCTCTCTCACCATCTGGCCATGAAGAGAAGACCATGATGAAGACAACTTTATCTCAGCAGCCATATTGAGACAGGCATGTGCCCAGTTTCAAACCTCCACTCAAAGGTCATGTGGTAGCAAAGCAAGCTTGAATGAAGATAAGTCGAGAGCCACTACTACTGGACGCAAGATGCACTACTACTTTGGGCATAGGGGTATGATTTGCCAATATTCACATTGTATTCTGCTTCCCTAATATTTTAAGGCATTTTATCAATAATACCTAACTAAATATGTAGCCTAACTCCTGCCTGTTTCTTCACTCTGCCTAACCGCCTGAGGTTACAGATGTATAAGGGAAGAGGCAAAAGGTGTTAAATTACCTGACTACGATGTGTATGGGATTGCAGACATTTTATTAAGGTCTACACAATCTATATCTATAAAAGCCAAATACCATTGACTCACTCATTACGAAATCTCCCAAACCATGAGGACTTGAGACTTGAAATTTGGAATGTAGGTTACCTTTGGCCCAGAGGTGCTCGCTAAGAAACGGTTTTTAAAAATTTTGTGGTTCAAGCGCAAAATTTCTTATAGTTTTTTTAGACCCATTCACTCTATTTCTTTCTAAAATAAATTTCTTTTAGTTAGTACAGTAAATAAAGTAAATTCATCCATCCATCCATCCATTATCCAACCTGCTATATCCTAACTACAGGGTCACGGGGGTCCCAGCTAACACAGAGAGCAAGGCAGGAAACAAACCCTGGGCAGGGTGCCAGCCCACCACAGGGCACACACACACACACACACACACACACACACACACACCAAGCACACACTAGGGACAATTTAGAATCACCAATGCACCTAACCTGTATGTCTGTGGACTGTGGGAGGAAATCGGAGCGCCCAGAGGAAACACACGCAGACACGGGGAGAACATGCAAACTCCACGCAGGGAGGACCCGGGAAGCGAACCTGGGTCTCCTAACTGCGAGGCAGCAGCGGTATAAAGTAAATTAATAAAGTAAATAAAGTAAAGTAAGTTAAAGTAAATTCAAAATACTTTCATTTTTTGTGAAGAGTACAAGTTTTGTTTAGATATTTTCGAGTTTCCACAAAGTGTTTATAATTTGCCACTCATTTATCATTTTAAAATAATTTAAGGTTATTTTAAGGTATATTAAAGCAAGTTATTTTTTTTTTGAGGATTTTGATTTTCATACTTTTTAAAATTGTATTCATTTTCATACTTTCTTCATGAATTGTTCTATTAAGTTTATACCTCTTTAAATAAACCCGTAAAACTATGACCGAGGAAGAAAGGGTTTACAGTATCTCGCAAAAGTGAGTACACCCCTCACATTTTTGTAAATATTTTATTATATCTTTTCATGGGACATCTACTGTTCGTTTTCAGGGTGATTATTGACCACCAAGGTTATTCCTCTTTTTATTTTTATTTTATTTTATTGTAGAATCAACTCTCGGCAGCAGGCAGGCCATGCGGCACATGCATACGGACGCCGTTCTCATTCCTACCATCTTCGCCGTTGCTTCCCCTACCTCTTCATATCTTAAATCATTCTTGAGGCAGATTGAAGACTTAAGTGCCAACTTAAGTGAAAAATTAAGGAAACGTAGTAAGTAATTGCAACACAAGAACTGACATCATCAGTTTTAACATGAAAAGATGCCGACGAAAGAAGAGAAGAAGCGGGCCGCTAGGGTGGTAAAAGAAGAGCTGCTCAGGAAGCAGCAAGTGCATCAACCTCTGAGCAAATGCTAAACGTACAGAGAAAGAGTAAGGAAACTATGAAGAGAGCACTCAGCATTTATGACAGGCCGACACAGAGTGAAAGAGAATTGCTCGAGCAACTGAGAGCAAAGAACAGACCATACGACGAAGACAGGCCAACATTGAGCGAAAGAGAATCACAAGAGCAAATGAGATGGAGGAAGAAACTAATCGATGTCGGCAATCAGTGGTCAAACGTGCCAGAATTACAAAGGCAAATGAGACAGAACAAAATGGCATCCAGCGACAATACACAGATGCTGATCGCGTGAGAATAGCTAGAAGGCACTCAGTCAAGTGTATTCACTGCATGTCATCGTGCAGTCTACCGTTACTGGTAAACAGTGTAAAAGGGGAAAATAGTGTCACCACAACGCCAGGTCAATAGCATTATTGGTTTTATGTTTTGGGGTTGCTGTCTTGTTGAAAAACAAACCTTCTAAGTTGCAGGCTTCTTGCAGACAACATCAGGTTTTCCTCCAAGACTTCCCCATATTTTGCTACATTCATTTTCCAGTCTACCACAAGGACTGCTGTAGAGAGGCTTCCCCATAGCTTGATGCTGCCACCACCATGCTTCATGCTAGGGAAGGTGTGTGTTTTTGATAATGTGGGATGTTTGATATATGACATTTAATCTGATGGGAAAAAGCTCCATTTTAGGCCACAGAACCTTCTTACAGATAACTTCTGAGTTCTCCATGTGCCTTCTTTCATACTCTACCTGAGGTGTCATGTGGGGTTTTTGTGTTTTAAACAGTGGGCTTTCTCTTTGTCAATCTTCCATAATGCTGAGAATGGTGAAGCATCACGGCATGGTTGTTGTTTCTCCAATGTCAGCCACTGTACCTTGTAACTACTTTAGAGTTCTCAGAGTTTTTTGGGTGGCTTCCCTCACTTGTCTTCTTTAATTTTTCTAGATGGCCTGTTCTAGCAGATTTCCAGCTGTGCCAAACTCTTTCCATTACTTCATGATTGATTTAACTGGTCTCACATGCTTGCACATGGGAGGCAGCTTAAGGGCTCTGGTGATGGCAATGACCTGCCGGACCAGGGGCTGGCACTGTGTGCTAATGCCTTTGCTTCTACTTCCTCTGGAGAAAGGAAGATTGACAGCAACTCATATCGCCGATGTCACTTCCATGTCTGTCCATCCCTTTACGGCTATCTTGCTTCAGTTCCTATCCAGAACTCCAGTGTGAAAAGACTACTCGACATTTACTGCATGTTTGATTTGCTTTTCCTAGTCCAATTATGCTGGGTCACCAAGGTGCTGCCCCCAACTCTTTATCTTTGTTTGTCTCCTCTTTTACACTGGATATTCAGCGATGTGGATCTTTCATTTTCTCTGTCCCCTGACTTGTGCTTTTCATCCAGTAGATTGGCGTGTTCTTTTGTCTGAATTTTGTAGGTTAGCCCTCCATACTGACTCACCATAAGTTGGTCCTTCCACATTCAGGTGCATTTTTACTACAATAAATTGAAATTCCACTCAACCAATCACACAACTTCTAAATCCAATATGGCTGCCATCTTAAAGAAGTGAATACTTACACAATAAATGATTTTGTGTTTTATATTTGTAATTATTTTAGACCACTTTGCAGAGATCTCTTTTCGCTTTGACATTGAAGAGCTCTTTTATGCTGATCCCTGTGAGAGAAGCCAAATTAAATCCTAAGTGATTCAATTTTGTAAAAAAATACGATATGAAAAACTTCCAAGAGAGTGAAGACTTTTACAGTCACTGTGTCACCAAACCTTTACCAAAAAGGCACACACAGACATATATTGGAGCTGAATAAATGAAGGCGGCTTTTAATTGCTTAAAGTCAATGACTGGTAGTGAGGTACTTGTACACGGAACCTATTTTCAAAAATAACATTCTGAGTGTTTCCCTTTACCTTTTTAATGTCGTCTTCTGCTGCCTTTTTGAAATCGTGTTCAAAGGGGCTAGCAAGTTCATTAAATAAACCAACTTCCTCACAGTTCTTCAAGAAGCGAGTTGGTGTGGGAGTTTGGTCTGAAAGCACAGAAAAACACATATTCATTAAATTTCTTAAGTTGAAGCATTTATTCAAAGTGACTTAAAAATAAGAAGAATAAAATTCAATTGTTAACATACTACTTGTCTACAGCTGAAACACTGCCAGTTTAAAAGAGCCTCTTAGGTCGGTAGAGAAGAAGAACTTTCATGCTTTAGAACATAAAGCTTTATCTACAAGAGTCACACGGCATACAAATATTAATAGCGATAACGCAAAAAGAATCATATATCACAAAAAAAAGAACAGTAAATACACAGCTCTTAATATAAAGAGATTTTTAATCAATCACAGAAATATCTATTTTCATACAGTGATGCTTTACATTTATAATAGAATGCCACACTTATATTGTTTAGCAACATCTTCAGTAAATATCACGAGATAATATCTTGCTTGGTGAAAATATTACCTACCAGCCACGATGACGCTGTCATTTCGTGCCGGACCAAACTTTAGTGTCATCTCATGTTTGTGCTTGTGGACAGCCAAATGGTCCTCATTTGTAAAACGCTTTAGCAAAGAAAGTAAGATAAAAGGCAAAAGTTGGCATCAAATAATAGGAATAATATGAAAAAGATGGATAGAAGTGTTTAATAAACTAGCACAAAGTTACAGTTTGTACACATTATGCATTAGAAAAAACCAATATATAATACTAACTAAATCTTAAAGAAAATGTTAACAACTTGCCAGATACCAGAACATAAACAATTTAAAACCATATTAAAATGTATGTAGTTTAATATGGTCTTGGCATCTAACCATCTAGTCATACAGATACTATGGACAATTATACATATAAACATATCTATCTATTATATATATCTATCTATAATATATATATATATATATATATATATATATATATATATATATATATATTGTGGACTTGTGCCTCCTCCAGACCGCAAGGGGACGATCGCCCTGGTTGTATTGGGGGCCACGGGTAGAGGGCTTGGAAGCCCAGCCCTGTAGCGACCCGTGGCCACCGCCAGGCGGCGCCCCAGTGCCTGAGGAATCCTGGAGCCCAGCAGGAGAAGAAGACAGGAGACACCCGGACGGCTTCCGGGTGCACAGCCGGCACTTCCGCGCGTAGTGATTTAACAACTGGGGCGGTTTTAAGATGACGTTTACGATGGTCTGCTTTAATGATAAAGTGCAAAAAAAAAAGAGCACAGAAGATGTTACGTGAGACTTTTAAAATGTATCGTGTCATTACTTTGGGGAATATGCGACATTTGAATATCAAAGCAACATGAATACATTTGTATGTCAGCATTTTGCTTCACCACATCGAACCGTTCATCAAACATCAAAGCAAGCACATCGTAGTTGGCGTAGCAAGAAATTCAGGCTGGAATTCAGGGTTTGAATGTGGAGAGTTATGACGATATTCCAGAAGAAGATGACATGACTGTATTTAGATAAATGTACATTGTTGTACATGAATAATTATAAGATAACCCCTGAAAATAAGCCCTAGTGCATCTTTTGGAGCAAAAAGTAATATAAGACTGCGTCTTATTTGCAGGGAAATACTATATATATATATATATATATATATATATATATATATATATATATATATATATATATATATATCTGTATTTATCTCTCTCTCTCTATTACACATATATATATATACATATACATATATAGATATAGATATATATCTCTATTGTGGTGGACAGCCGGGACCCATGCCCGCCATGGACACCCCTTTGACACTGGATCTGGGGGAGCAGCCATGGGATACAAACTACATTCTCCGGAATACTTGGTGGCAGCCCCCCAGGTTGCATCGGGGCCAATATTTTGGAACACCGGATCTCATCACTGTTGGGCTCTATGGCCATAACCAGGAGGAGCTGCAAGGCTTAACAAGCCTGTGTAGGCTGAATGCAGCCACACCTGGAAGTGCTTCAGGTGGTAATTAACCTAATTCAGGCTGCACTTACGGTGGGCTATAAGAGGAGCCTACAACCACTACTTGGCTTGCCAGAGTCGGGAGGAGGAGGAGGACGAGTACAAAGCTGCCTGGGAGGGGTGTTTTTGATTTCTGTGTGCTTTGGGGACTGTGTGGGGACTGTGCAGGGCCTGTGTGACATGGGGGAAGACATGCCCCACAGCTGTAAACTACAAAAATAGATATTTTTGTTTCTTTTGACCTAGTGTCAGTCTGTGTCAAGTTGGCGCCAACCAAGTGCTTCTGCCACACTATATATATCTTATATATAAATGTCTACGCGTGGAAGTGTGTGTGTCTGCCTGTCCAGCTCGGAAGTGAGAGGTGGAGTCGGGGTAAGGTCTCCACCAGCGAGGAAACAGAAAACTCGCTTAGCCGCTAATAACACAAGTGAGGCCAGCATGTCAGCCAAATGAAACCTCTGAAGAAAGACACAGTCGCTTAACAAAACAGCATTCCTTTTACTTTTCCTTCTGCCGCTAATGCACAAACAAGGCAAACACATCGGCAAAATGAACCCTCCTAGGACAGAGACGTCCAGAATAGTTCCTTTCAATTACCTGACATCTTTCAGTTTTTTTCTGTCAATTTCAATAGTTTATAGGAGCCCAAGCTTTTTACAGCACAGGCTTACACACCTACTATATATATATCTATCTTATCACAAACATGCAGCTTGGGGACAGCATTAAAGCTCCAGTAATTTCTCACCGATCCACAGAGTGTCACTGTATACTAACATCTCTTCTCTTCCTCCCTCTACAGACCAGTTGATTGACAGCCTTACCACCTCTGCCATCACTTCCTGTTACATGTCCACCTGAACCCGACTCCTCCTGCCTGTGTTGTACTTAACTGAAAGTGCTGACATCTTAGGGCAGTCACTCTTGAGAATCTCATCTGTGAAGGCTTTTTTTCCTTTTCAAACACATTTATATTTTGTTTCTTTTCAGTTATATGGGGTTTTGCCTGTGGGTGCCCCAACTCTTTATGCTTGCTGTGTTTTTCATTACTATAAAATATATACATACGCTTCCATATGACACTCAGATACTCGCCATTTCATATCGACTTTGATAAGAGACCACTTCTTTTTTATTTCGGGTATTGTGTGACTTTCTGAGCTTGAGCTTTTGATAGCCTTTGTCACGCTGTGCCACTCTGTCAGTTTTCTTTTGTCGCTTATACAGCTGCTGAAGCCACCAAATAGTATGTTTTTCTTGGCCTCCACTTCGCTGAGCAGGACTGCCAATTCGCATTGGCTGAAATTCTTTTTTACACATGCTTTTGCCATTGTCTTTTAACAAATCACAAAACGGAAGGGCTTATTTATATTCATTTGCATATTCAAATAGGCAAAATCTGAGTGGAGTCAGGGTGGGGCTGTAGGCGTGTGTGTTAAATTTGATGTTAATTGGGATTTATAAAGGAAAAGTGCATAGAACTTTGCTGACACACAGTTTTATACATGTGAATTTTTTTGTATACACACATTTCTAGTTTTGTCCGTACACCATGTTTTAGTATGAATTCTATGCAAGGCGTTATACATGAGGCCCCTGGTCTTTGCTTAGATGTTCAAACTGTAGCCTTACTCGTGTGTTCTTTTTGGACAGCCAAGGCTTCTTCCTGGCACACCTTGTGTGCAGGTCCAATATGTGTACAGTAATCCCTTGCTATATCGCGCTTCGACTTTCGCGGCTTCACTCCATCGCGGATTTTAAATGTAAGCACATCTAAATATACATCACCTGATTTTTCGCTGGTTTCTTGGATTTCTGCTGACAATGGGTCTTTTAATTTATGGTACATGCTTCCTCAGTTTGTTTGCCCAGTTGATTTCATATAAGGGACGCTATTGGCGGATGGCTTAGAAGCTACCCAATCAGAGCATGTATTACATATTAACTAAAACTCCTCAATGATATAAGATGTGCTTCCCGCGCTGTAATGGAAGGTAATTTTTTCTATGACGGGAGGAGGGAGTAAAGAGTGCAGATGGGTGTTGGTCGCTTCAGTGCAAAACCAGCTACAAGAAGGAATGTACTGGGAAGATGGCCAAAGGGTTATGCTGACTTGTTTTTCACTTCAAGGGGCTTCACTGTACGCAACTCTTATTATTGTGTGTCTTCTGGTACTAGGCACCGTCTCGGTCAAGGCCAAGTAGAGGAAAAACAACACCGTGTTCCGTGGAAGGGTATGTACTGAAACTGATCACTTCTGTATACACTGCTTGCACGTAAGCCGCTTTTGGGCAAGGACACTCAATTAGCATATAAGGGAAGGTTCCGCCCTCAGTTTCTTTGGAAGCTCAACGGTGGGGAACATGCACACTGCCCGGTATTGGACCAGGCTTACGAGTTGATCCTCTGACGAGACTGACAAGTGGGCTCCCTCAGTCTACTGGTCTAGAATGATGGCTCTGGGTCTTTTGATATTACTGTAAGCATAATCTTGTTTCTGTATGTCTATTGTCACTGCATTATATGTATTTGAATGTTGCTATAATTGAATAAGTATTTGAATGTTGCTATAATTGAATAAGTAAATTTTACTAAAATATCGGACCTTCTCTCTCTGATTCTTGCCTACTTACTCTTTAATCCCTTGAACCATTTTCCCAATTAAAACACGCGCGGTGCTTGATTGTTTGCTTTTCTATCTCTCTCACCCTCTCTGACATTCTCTGCGCCTGACGGAGGGGGTGTGAGCAGAGGGGCTGTTTGCCTAGAGGATACTGACGCTCCTCTACAAAATGCCGCTTTATTGCGGTGCTTCCGCATACTTAAAAGCACGTATTGATTTTTTGATTGTTTGCTTTTATCTCGCTCTCTCTCTGATATTCTCTGCTCCTGATGTGCGCACTCCTTTGAAGAGAAGATATGTTTGCATTCTTTTAATTGTGAGAAAGAACTGTCATCTCTGTCTTGTCATGGAGGACAGTTTAAACTTTTGACTAAAGGGTGTTATTTCATGTCTAGAGGGCTCTAATAATGTTAACAGTGTGGGAGAGTTTAAAAGGGCTTAAAATGTATAAAAATAACCAAACAAACATATGGTTTCTACGTTGCAGATTTTCATCTATCGCGCCGGGGTCTGGAACGCTACCCCCGCGATCGAGGATGGATTACTGTAATCTCTTTCTGTTTAGATGCACCAACTGCCGCAAGAAATATCAGGAGATCCTGCCATGAAATTTTGGGGTTCTTGGAGACTTCTGTAAGTATAAAATGGTCAGCTCTTGCGCTAAATTTGCTAGGCCTGGACAAAGTAGCAGTTGCTTGAAATCTACACCATTCGTAGATGATTTTCCTTACAGTGGAATGACTGATTTCAAGTAATGTGGCCATCTTTTCAAACCCCCTGCCAGGCTCCTAGGCATCCCCAAGTTTATTTTTGGGGTCCTCAGAGTGCTCTTTTGATCTTGCCACGATGAAACCATACACTTCAACAGCAACGGGAACACCAGACCCTCAAAATCTGAAGTTTAAATAAGGCGGGGACCACCAACAGACACCAAAAGGAGGTCCTAATTATTGGCGCTTCATCTGGAATACCCGATTCTAGTTTTATGATTTGAAGCACTGATAAATGTCATGGTGGACTTACTTTTCCAACTGACAAATCTGCATTTTGCTACTTTAGAGAATACACCGTGTCAATTTGATGTGTCATTTGTTCAAGTGTATCACATTTATTTAAAGGCACTATATGCATGAAGATCGAATGTTTGCCTGTTCAAATATGTTGAAAAAGTCAACAGTTTCCATGGGGTGTACTTACTTTTTCACATGACTGTATGTTCATCAAAAACACACATACCTGGCCGCATCCAGGAGCAGTGCATAGAAAGGGTTTGTCATCACTCATATTCAACAACTCCTTTTGTCACCTAGAAGAAAGAGCAGACATTCATATGCGAGTTCAGGGATGGCATCACTACAGCATATTTATATACTCACCGGCCACTTTATTAGGTACACCTGATATTAGGTACTGCTTGTTAATGCAAATATCTAATCAGCTAATCACACGGCAGCAACTCAATGCATTTTGGCCAGTAGGCATTGTTAAGACGACCTTCCACAGTTCAAACCGAGCATCAGAAAGGTGACTCACAGTAAGTGACTTTGAATGTGGCAATGTTGTTGGGGCCAGACAGGTTGGTCTGAGAATTTCACAAACTGCTAATCTACTGGGATTTTCATCTACAACCATCTCTAGGGTTTACTGAGAATGGTCCAAAAAAGGGAAAATATGAGCGGCAGTTCTATGGGAGAAAATGCCTTGTTGATGCCAGAGGTCAGAGGAGAATAGCCAGACTGGTCTGAGCTGATAGAAAGGCAACAGGAACTCAAATAAACACTCATTACAACTGAAGTATGCAGAAGAGCAGCTCTGAACACACAACACGTCAAAGCAGATGGGCTACAGCAGCACAAGGCCACACCGGGTGCAACTCCTGTCAGCTAAGAACAGGCAACTGAGGCTACAAGTTGCACAGACTCACCCAAAATTGGACAATAGAAAATTGGAAAAACATTACCTGGTCTGATGAGTCTCATTTTTTTGCTGTGACATTCAGATGTTAGGATCAGAGATTGGCGTCAACAACATGAAAGCATGGAGCTATCAACAGCTTAGACTGCTGGTGGTGATGTAATGATGTGCGGGATACTTTCTTGGCACACTTTGGGCCCCTTAGTACCAATTGAGCATCGTTTAAAGGCCGCAGCCTATCTGAGTGTTGTTCCTGACCATGTCCATCCCCTTATGACCGCAGTGTACTCATCTTCTGATGGCAACTTTCTGCAAGATAACGTGCCATGTCACAAAGCTCAAATCATCTCAAAATGGTTTCTTGAACATGACAAGGAGTTCACTGACCTCAAATGCCCACCACAGTCAGCAGTTCCCAATCCAGTAGAGCACCTTTGGGATGTGGTGGAAGGGGAGATTTGTATCATGGATGTACAGCTGACAAACAAACGTAATACTTTCAAGCTCACTTAATATGAGTTAATGGTGGGCTGATGCCTATCCTGGCAGTCTCTGGTGCAAGGCAGGAACCAATCCTGGATGGAATGCCAGTCTCTCGCTGGCTCATTCACTCACATTACCCACACAAGGCCCATTTAAAACTGCCAATCTATTTAACACACACACACATCTCTGAGAGGTGGTGGAAACATTAGAGCGAGACCCCCCAACTGTGTCAGCCTTGCAGTTATTTCTACATTCAGATATAAGATCTACTTTGTCATTGGTTTAGAGCTGGGGTCTCCAACATGTACTACTGGTAGCTCGCAACCCCTTTCCAAGCAGCTCGCCAAAGAGTTAATGAATCCTGTTTAAAACTTGATTAGTCAAATTAGGGGTGGGCAATCTTTCCAAAAAATCATGAATTGCAAACTATCTTTTCAATGTGGCATACTCTTAAGAGACTATCCGGACTCAAACTCATCAAGACCTAAGTAACACTTGAATTTAAATATCAAACAAAGTTGAATTCAATTGTTCTCTCGTTCGCTAGCTAAGTTAAGGTACACGCCCCAAAGCTGGCGAGCTACATGTTTCTCGGACTCGTGCAAATAAAGCGAACTATGATACATAGCGAAATGAGACAAGTCACAAAATCAACCAGAATGTTCAAGCAAATTATAGAAAAAAACCCGATCTAAACCCGTTAGGTAGTTCTCTTGTGAAAAGCGGACAGACATACAGACAGGCGTTAGATTTTATATATTACTAGGCTGACCCGCCTTTTAAGGCGACCGACTTTTAAGTTGACCACTTCTTAAGGCAATTCAATATGTAGATCAATTTGATATTTTATACAAACTCATTAATTTCGTTATATTGCATTCGAGCGGTATTACTTTAATACTCGTAGTTTCTGTTATTTTTGTGATGAAATTTAAACTTTTTTTCTATATTGAGTTCGCCCTTTTGAACCCCCCTGATATTTACTACGCGGTGAGGCATTTGTACTCCATTAACATTAATTATTTCCAGAGACATAATTTTGTCTATTTTTCCAGCGCATCGCGCACAAAAGCAAGGGAACGATGGGAGCACCAGAACTCTGCTCACATCATGTCGCTTCGTACCGCAAGTAGTAAGTCTGTGATAAGCGGAATACTGCTACGCTTTCCACTCACGGGACGGAAGGACAATCCCGACCGCTTTTATATAGTAAGAAAGAAGAAGAAGATATCGCACAGTCTGGAGTAGAAAATCATCTTTTAACTGGAAAAACAAAACTACAAAACTACAAATCCCATCGTGCATTGCAAACTCTGCACCTGCGTAGCACTCACGGGACGGAAGGACAATCCCGACCGCTTTTATATAGAAGGACTAGCCGAAGCCCGTCGTAGCATACAGCGGTGTAAGAATAGGAACGGAAAACGGTGAGAAAGGAATTCAGTATAACAAAGGCTTAGGAAACCACCGTCGCAGTATAACGAAAATAGCAAGGAGCGAAACCAATGCCAATGGTCGAGAGTACCTTCCTGTAGCAGGCTACGGAAAACATAGACATATATAGATAGACGCCACATTCACTGTATTGCCCAGTCAGCGTGTCCACCCTATTACGAGTAATAATAATAATAACAATAATAAATTTTATTTATATTGCGCTTTATATTTAACATTCTCAAAGTGCTACAAAATAAGAATAAATTAACAAACAAGATAATCTATAGAAATAATTTAGCAAAATGCCTTTCTAAAAAGATAAGTTTTTAGGTTTCGTTTGAAAGCATCAGTTGACTATGGGGCTCTCAGGTAGTCAGGGAGAGAATTCCACAGCCTCGGCGCCACTGAAGAAAAGGCTCTATCACCCATACTGCTAAGCTTAGTTCTGGGAACTTGAAGAGTGTTAGTATGCACAGAGCGGAGGGTGCGTGAGGAAGTATGAGGGATAAGGAGTTCCTGTAAATACAGGGGAGCAGATCCATAGATGCACTGATGGGTAAGGAGGGAAACCTTGTACTCAATTCTAAGTGGTACAGGGAGCCAGTGAAAGGTTTTCAGGATAGGAGTGATGTGGCTATGCTTTCGCACCCTCATCATGATCCTGGCAGCGCTGTTCTGAATGTACTGGAGTCTCTGGATACTCCTGCCAGGAATCCCAATGAGGAGCGCATTACAGTAATCCAGCCTGGACGAGACAAAGGCATGGACAAGCCTCTCTGCATCTGCCAGATAAGTGTTGGACAGAGTTTAGCAATGTTCCTGAGATGGTAAAAAGATGACTTACAGAGATGTTTAATGTGGGTGTCAAAAATGAGTTGAGAGTCCATTTTATCACCCAAATTTGTAACAAATGTAGAAACAGGAATGTTTTGATCAGAAAAAGTGATACTGGTGATGGTAGAAGAACGAAGCTGGTGTGGTGTGCCAACCAAAATGGCTTCCGTTTTAGATCTGTTTAGCTGAAGGAAGTTGAGCCTCATCCATGCCTCTATTTCCTCCAAACAAATAGTCAGTGTAGATGTAGGCAGAGGAGCAGTAGAGGAGGTGGGAGTAGTCCTAAGATAAAGCTGACTGTCATCGGCATAACAATGGAAAGATAGACCATGTCTGCTAATGACACTTTCAAGGGGGAGCATGTAAATGATAAAAAGGATGGGGCTCAACACAGAGCCCTGTGGAACACCACAGGTAACATTATGGGTGTGAGATTTTGCGCTGCCAAGAGCGACATACTCAGTTCTACCGGTCAAATAAGATGTAAACCAATTCTGAACAGTTCCTGAAAGTCCAATGGTGTATTGCAGACGGCGAAGAAGAATATTATGATCAATTGTATCAAAAGCAGCTGTCAGGTCAAGGAGAATGAGTAAAGAAGGAGAACCAGTATCTGCTGACATCAGAAGGTCATTAGTGACCCTGACCAGGGCTGTTTCGGTGCTATGGTATAAGTGCCATTTAAACTAATACAGGTACACGTGGAAACCGGGTTTTCTGATAAAAAAACAATAACGTTTTAAACAGTATCGTTTACATACAACAGATTTTGGCGAATCGTTTACATGCAATTATTTATATCCATTTATACACTAATAATGGCAATTATTAAATATTATTATAATTATTAAATAATTCCTCCCATATAAGTAACATTTCTCGGAGTGCCTTCTTCCATCTTTGAAGCATTTCTAGACCTCGTCCTGTTCTTACGCAACACAGTACTGAAGTATCGGTTAATGCCCGAGTCACCTCACGTATAGATTACTGTAATGCTATTCTATCTGGCATTCCACAAAAACCTATCTTTCACTTATATCTTATTCAAAATTCTGCTGCCAGGATAATAACCTGCTGTTCTAAATCCACTGAAAATATCGCACCGATTCTCTCTCAACTTCACTGGCGCCCTGTTCAATACAGAATACAATACACAATCCCGCTCTGAACATTTAAAGCTCCCCACAACCTCGCTGATCTCCTCCAGACTGGCACTCCTCTCGCTCACTCAGATCCTCATCTGCAGCTCTACATTCTGTACCACACGTCAGACTCACTGCTATGGGAGCGTCTCTCCTGGTGCTCCTCAACTCGGGAATTCTCTTCACTCTCATATGCATCAGCTCGATTCAATAACACATTTTAAAACTACCCTCAAAACTTATCTTTTCAAACTGGCATACCAATTGTGAATTTTGCACTGTTACTGCCAGGTATTTTTGTTTGTTTGCTAATTATTGCTGTTTAATTGAGAGCGACGGTGGACGTGGAAGTAGGATTAGAGATGGTGGGCGGGGCTCTGTGAGTGGGCGGGCGTCTTGCGTGCCCTTTGTCAATTATATATATAGACTAGCAAAATACCCACACTTCGCAGCGGAGAAGTAGTGTGTTAAAGAAGTAATGAAAAAGAAAAGGAAACATTTTAATAATAAAGTAACATGATTGACAATGTAATTGTTTTGTCATTGTCATGAGTGTTGCTGGCATATATATACAGTATGTACTAGCAGAATACCCGCGCTTCGCAGCGGAGATGTAGTGTGTTAAAGAAGTTATGAAAAAGAAAAGGAAACATTTTAAAAATAACGTAACATGATACAGTGGTGTGAAAAACTATTTGCCCCCTTCCTGATTTCTTATTCTTTTGCATGTTTGTCACACAAAATGTTTCTGATCACCAAACACATTTAACCATTAGTCAAATATAACACAAGTAAACACAAAATGCAGTTTTTAAATGATGGTTTTATTATTTAGGGAGAAAAAATCCAAACCTACATGGCCCTGTGTGAAAAAGTAATTGCCCCCTGAACCTAATAACTGGTTGGGCCACCCTTAGCAGCAATAACTGCAATCAAGCGTTTCTGATAACTTGCAATGAGTCTTTTACAGCGCTCTGGAGGAACTTTGGCCCACTCATCTTTGCAGAATTGTTGTAATTCAGCTTTATTTGAGGGTTTTCTAGCATGAAGCGCCTTTTTAAGGTCATGCCATAGCATCTCAATTGGATCCAGGTCAGGACTTTGACTAGGCCACTCCAAAGTCTTCATTTTGTTTTTCTTCAGCCATTCAGAGGTGGATTTGCTGGTGTGTTTTGGGTCATTGTCCTGTTGCAGCACCCAAGATCGCTTCAGCTTGAGTTGACGAACAGATGGCCGGACATTCTCCTTCAGGATTTTTTGGTAGACAGTAGAATTCATGGTTCCATCTATCACAGCAAGCCTTCCAGGTCCTGAAGCAGCAAAACAACCCCAGACCATCACACTACCACCACCATATTTTACTGTTGGTATGATGTTCTTTTTCTGAAATGCTGTGTTCCTTTTATGCCAGATGTAACGGGACATTTGCCTTCCAAAAAGTTCAACTTTTGTCTCATCAGTCCACAAAGTATTTTCCCAAAAGTCTTGGCAATCATTGAGATGTTTCTTAGCAAAATTGAGACGAGCCCTAATGTTCTTTTTGCTTAACAGTGGTTTGCGTCTTGGAAATCTGCCATGCAGGCCGTTTTTGCCCAGTCTCTTTCTTATGGTGGAGTCGTGAACACTGACCTTAATTGAGGCAAGTGAGGCCTGCAGTTCTTTAGACGTTGTCCTGAGGTCTTTTGTGACCTCTCGGATGAGTCGCCTCTGCGCTCTTGGAGTAATTTTGGTCGGCCGCCACTCCTGGGAAGGTTCACCACTGTTCCATGTTTTGCCATTTGTGGATAATGGCTCTCACTGTTGTTCGCTGGAGTCCCAAAGCTTTAGAAATGGCTTTATAACCTTTACCAGACTGATAGATCTCAATTACTTCTGTTCTCATTTGTTCCTGAATTTCTTTGGATCTTGGCATGATGTCTAACTTTTGTGGTGCTTTTGGTCTACTTCTCTGTGTCAGGCAGCTCCTATTTAAGTGATTTCTTGATTGAAACAGGTGTGGCAGTAATCAGGCCTGGGGTGGCTACGAAATTGAACTCAGGTGTGATACACCACAGTTAGGTTATTTTTAACAAGGGGCAATTACTTTTTCACACAGGGCCATGTAGGTTTGGATTTTTTTCTCCTAAATAATAAAACCATCATTTAAAACTGCATTTTGTGTTTACTTGTGTTATATTTGACTAATGGTTAAATGTGTTTGATGATCAGAAACATTTTGTGCGACAAACATGCAAAAGAATAAGAAATCAGGAAGGGGGCAAATAGTTTTTCACACCACTGTGTGTATATATATATATATATATATATATATATATATATATTGTCAGGGATGCCAGGTGCCATGACCCGGCCGGGACGCCAGGAGGGACCGGAAGAGGGTCCGAGCCCTGCCTGGATCACGTGGGGTTTGCCTTCCGGGTTGCTTTTGGGGGCCACGGGTCAAGGGCATGGAAGCCTTTCCCTGTAGGGGCCCGTGGTCACCACCAGGAGGCACCCCAGTGCCTTGGGGACCTGGTGTGGCGGAAGTGCTGGGGGGAAGATTTATGACGGCGCCCGGAGAGCAGCCGGGAGGACAGCCGGCACTTCCGCCACACTGGGGCGTGGCCAGAAGAAGATTGCCGGGAACACCTGGGGCTCATCCGGGTCCTCTATAAAGGGGCCGTCTCCATTCATTCGAGGCTAGAGTCGGGTGGAAGAAGGACGAGGCAGAAGAGAGTGGAGGCGCCCGAGAAGAAGGCATTGTGGCCAGGACTGAGTGTCATTTTGGGGTTTGTGCACTTTATGGACTTTGGACTGGGTCTGAGTGACCATTATTATTTGTGTAAATATTGTAAATAAACGTGTGGTGGTATTTTAACAACATGTCCGCCTGTCTGTGTCCGGGCAAAGTTCACAATATATATATATAAATATATATATATATATATTTTACACACACATACATACATGTGTACATATATACACACACACATATACTATGGGGTGCCAAACTGGCAAATAAATTGATTTTGTGAATATATAAAGTCGGCGTCACAATATATAAAGTCAAAACTTGAATATATAAAGTCAGCGTCAGAATATATAAAGTCAGCGCTGGAATATATAAAGTCAAAAGTTGATTATATAAAGTGAGCATCGGAGTATATAAACTCACTCCTGAATATATAAAGTGAAAGTCAAAATCTATTGATTGAAACGACTCTGAACTGAAGTAATTTAACAAAAACGTATTTAGAAAAATAAATTAAAAAAACACTGTTTGGTTAAAGTTTTGAAAATGATGCATGTGCCCTGCCCAGGATTGGTTCCTGCCTTGTGCCCAGTGTTGGCTGGGATTGGCTCCAGCAGACCCTCGTAACCCTGTGGTCGGATTCAACGTGTTGGGAAATGGATGGATATTCCGACGCTGACTTTATATATTGAAGTTTTGACTTTATATATTCCAGCGCTGACTTTATATATTGAAGTTTTGACTTTATATATTCCAGCGCTTACTTTATATATTCCGAAATATTCCAACGCCGCCTTTATATACTCAGGTTTTGACTTTATATATTTGGGAATGACTTTAGGCTATATATTCAAGTTTTGACTTTATATATTCCAGCGCTGACTTTATATATTCAGGTTTTGACTTTATATATTCGCAAATGACTTTATATATACAAGTTTTGACTTTATATAGTTAAATGTAGTCATCATTGCATAACTTTTTCTTTACCATAGAAATTTAAAGACTAAATTCATCTTCCATTCCTAACAAAGATATTTCTGGCGACTAAATAGAAGCTACTTATATCCAAATTCGAGTTATTGAGCTGTCGCCTGCCTGCCTGAATAAGTCACCCTCGCTTCGCTCTTACTTTTTTACCGTTCATTTAATCATGGCTAGTGGCGGAAAAATTATAACATGGAAGGAGGATCACACTGAGGATGGCTTTACCAAAACAATTATTGATGGCGAATCGATTATTCATAAAGCTTGAATTGGTGATCTGTTTTTCTGTGTTAACCTCATATTTTTTCATACTTCTTCTCAAACCAAGGGGGTGCGAGGCTAAAATGAATCGGGATGCGCTGATCAATGTAATCGGTGTACCAGGAAATCATGCATTGACAGAAGTTCCCCTTTGCTTGTATTGCAAAGTGTGATTAAATGTGTGATTTTTTAACGCGTTATACAGCACATGCATTGAAGCTTCTCAGCTGTGCTTGTGCTAAGAAAAGGAAACATTTTAAAAATAACGTAACACGATTGTCAATGTAACCTTTTGTAAGTAGTGCCTGGAGGATTCAGTGTGGAGAAACTCTACAGACAGTGTGTGTATTAACTTGTGGATTTTTCTGTGAGTATTTGGTGGCAGCGTCACAAAGTCGCTTCTGTATTACACTGCGTGCGTTAGCTGCGGAGCTCAGCTCAGAGCGAAATGAGGTGAATGGGAGGGGAGATGATGACGTGACTCCCCCACCCGCCTTAACTGTCAATCCCCCCACAAACACAGTCTCTCGGAATTTGCATAAGCATAGCCCCTCACCTGCAATTTTAACTTAGTTACAAAGTGATCAAAACTCTCGTTTATATCCTGCGTCCTCTCATTAAACTTGTATCCCGCATTAGTCGTGGGCATGACAAACGCCAGCGGCAGCCTGTCTATGAACTTAATTTAAAGTTTAGGTTTACACCGTGCTTTGTTTCTGAAGTAGCAACACTCATGAATATGGTAGTATGTGTCACTCGCTCACTTCTTATTGTTTCGCTGCCTTCTCAATTATATAATGCATGTTTTATTCAGCGCTTTTTGGAGCTCTTCCTGGTTTTCTACGCACTGCGTTGACAGTCAGTTCACGTGATTACGTGGGAAGCGTGATGATGTCACACGAAACTCCGCCCCCCCACGGCTTTCGAGCTCAACTCCATTACAGTAAATGGAGAAAAATAGCTTCCAGTTATGACCATTACGCGTAGAATTTCGAAATGAAGCCTGCCCAACTTTTGTAAGGAAGCTGTAAGGAATGAGCCTGCCAAATTTCAACCTTCTACCTACACGGGAACCTGGAGAATTAGTGATGAGTCAGTGAGTGAGTCAGTGAGTGAGTCAGTGAGTCAGTCAGTGAGTGAGTCAGTGAGGGCTTTGCCTTTTATTAGTATAGATACCGTACTGTATATTAGTACACTTTCAAAATAATGTGCAATTAAAGTCTCAACAGCATTCTCAGCATTTCTGGAGCTTAGTAGAGCCACATAACTATAAGAATCTTCACCAAGCAGCTCTGAAAATGTCTGCTCTGTTCGGGTCTCCATACCTCTGTGAGTCTGACATGAATGTCATGAAATCAAAGTTCAGAACACGACTGACAGGCGAACATTTAAATGACTCCATAAGAGTGAACCTCAGTGGCTCCACTCCACCAGACACCTGCCTCTCTTGTTGACTCCATGCAGTGCCAGTCATCTGACTAACTAAACAACACGTCACACATGCGACTGGACCTGTGAATAAAGTGACACACTGACATGTGACAAAATGACAAATGAATAAGTCAGATCTGTGTGTTTGGAATTGCATTGTTTTGTTGTGACAGCATTCATGTTTTAATTTAGTAGTGTGAGATACAATAGAAAATGCATACAGACATACAAAATGCTCTTGCATGTGAACTAAATATTTTTTTTGTGATGTTTTAATGCAAAATGTGAGTTGTGGACACCAACATTTTGTACATGTTCGGGCAAAACAAGCTTATTCAGTTTGTTTGGGTTGAAATAAGCTATGAGAATAAACGTCAGAAAACATGAGGAGCTCTCGGCCATTTTCATTTTGTAAAAGTAGCTCTCTGGGGAAAAAAGGTTGGAGACCCCTGGTTTAGGGCAATCAAATGGTTTTTCTTTTACATAAACTTTAACAAAGTGTCATCTCTGGAAAGCCAGGCTGCTTACGAGAGTTCGGTGCTGCACTAATTTGAATAAGAAACAAATAAACTCGGCCTTAGTCATGTATAGTATCTTGCCTGGAAAAGAAAATCAATGAAAATAGTCTTGAGCTCATTTTTTTTTTAATTAGATTTTCCAAAAATATTGTCATCCCTGCACTTCACCAAACAAACTGTTGCAATTTCGAATGCTTTGGCATTCACATGATTTATTTCTTTCGTTTGCATTGGAATAGCAAGAGTGAAAGGGCAGGTCTACAGGACGGTAGTGAGACCAGCTATGTTATATGGGTTGGGGACGGTGGCACTGACCAGAAAGCAGGTGACAGAGCTGGAGGTGGCAGAGTTAAAGATGCTAAGATTGGCATTGGGTGTGACGAGGATGGCCAGGATTAGAAATGAGTACATTAGAGGGTCACACACTTTATGCACCCGTATTCAGCTCGCTCTGTCACCGCAAATGCTGTGTGAACAGCCGCCCTCCGTCACCAGCCACTGTTTGCTGGATGAATACATGCGGGTGGCTTGTGGTCGATTATTTCCCGTTTCAGAGTCAAAAGTTACGAGGGTTAAAGACTAACGGCAAGAATATTTTTAGTAAATTATTATTTTATTTCAGTTAGTCTTTCCAGCTACTTTAATAGTTTCGTTTAGTTTTTCTTTTTGGTTTTGTTAATTATTTTATTTCAATTTTTTTAATAACAGTTTCAGTTTTGATCTCAGTTTTTGTTAACTACTAGGAGGCTCCGCCCCCTGCTTGCTTCACTTGGGCGCTATGCACTAGCCACTTCGTGGATCTGCCGCTCGCGTATGGTAAAGCAGCTGTACAATTTAAACAGATTGTTATTTTCATGGGAATTGTTACATATGCATAATAGAGCTAACTATTTTACATTACAGGTAGTAATTAACCATAGTGAAAAATAGTAACATGTAATAAATTGAAAGAAACTTATTTTTCATGTTGCGTTAGTGGTATTCGTTGCATTAAATGTTTTCGTGCTGTTTGGCTTTGAAATTAACATGGAAATACTTTTTAAA
The DNA here is from genome assembly GCF_016835505.1 of Polypterus senegalus. Taxonomy (NCBI): domain Eukaryota; kingdom Metazoa; phylum Chordata; class Cladistia; order Polypteriformes; family Polypteridae; genus Polypterus; species Polypterus senegalus. Next base: position 181,368,538 of record NC_053159.1, read on the forward strand.
CAATATTTTTTTGAATTAATAATCGCATTGAATTTTGATTCCTTGTTTGGAGATACATCGTGACAACGCAACTTATAACTTCCCGTGAATGAATATCGTTTCTTTCTCTGCAATAAATAGTCTGACTTTTTCGAATGTTTGTCCATGTGATTTGTTAATTGTCATTGCAAAAGCTATTCTAACGACACACTGTAAATGTTTTAATACGAGTGGCAAAGCAAGATCTCCTTTGGTGTCTAATGTGTTCCGTGAAAGATGTACTTCATTACCTTTCTTGTCGCCTGTTAAAATTTTACACGTCAGAATTGTTCGACAGCACAGACATTTAACCAATTTGCCATGTAACCGTTTGACAGTTTTCATGTTAATTCGTTTCTCTGTGCTAGGATTGCCCGATTACTCATTTCTTCCTGTTGATAACCCTTCAGGGTGAAATTCTTCAATAAGAGTTGGACATAATACGTGCTCTTTTATTGGGAACTTAAAGTGAGGAAAATGTAAAAATTTATAAGAGCTGAGCGCGCAGGAACTGTGTCTGACAAAAGCATTCACACGAATGAGAGGTGAGAGGACTGTGGGCGTGGTCGAGAGGAGGGCGGGACCTCAAAAAAATCTCTTGGCAATAGACTCGCCTCAAGATTTCATTTTTAAATAGATGATAATAACCTTGGTGCACAGAGCCAAAAATATGAAAACTGTGCCACCAAATACTTATGGACCCGACTGTAGACCAGTCAGACTCATTGCTGGCCACATTTTGGGGGCTTGTTGAAGTATGCTTTGGGTCATTGTCCTGCTGGAAGACCCATAATCTTGGTCCGAGTCAGCTTTCTGGTGTTTTGTCCTACATTGCGTTTTAAAACTCTTTGGTAGTCTTTAGTTTACATGATGTCATACACACAGGCCAAGGCATCCAGGGACAGAAGCAACAAAGCAACCCCAAAATATCTGATCTCGTTTAGATTGTTCTAACATTTGAATATTGGGGGGCTCGTGTTGTGGATGTAAAAAGTGCATATTTGTCATTTACACAAGAACACAAGAAGGTTCATATTTTAGCTTAGGATTTAATCAGTGGATGATGTGGAAACAAATAAGCGTTTCTGTTTTTGTTGGCTTCTTGATCTTTGGTTCTCCTTTTTATGTGTTTCAAATTTTACACATTTTCTTAATCGAGCAGGTGTGTGTGCCCTCAGTGTGATTACATACACACCAGTGATGGCACACTGCATATCGTGCAATGAATACACTTGACTTGAGCATTCCTAGCTTCCATCCTCTTTCTCTGTAGTTTAGCATTTGTTTGCTCAGAGGTTGATGCGCTTGCTGCTTCCTGAGCAGATCTTCTTTCCTCTACCCTAGCAGCCTGCTTTTTCCCTTCTTTCGTCGCCATCTTTTCACATTAAAAGTGATTAAGTTGGTGTTTGTGTTGCAATTACTTAGTACATTTTCCTTAATTTTTCACTTAAGCTGGCACTTAAGTCTTCAATCTGCCTGAAGAATGATTCAAGATATGAAGAGGTAGAGGAAGTGATGGCGAAGGTGGTACGGAATGAGAACGGCACCCTTATAAATGTCTCACATGGCCGTCCTGCTGGCTGCTGCCGAGAATTGATTCTATAATAAAATAAAATAAAAATAAAAAGAGGAATAACCTTGGAGGTTAATCATCACCCTGAAAGCGGACAGTAGACGTCACGTAGTACAGGTGTACCAAATTTCAGGTCAACACGTCAAATGATTTGCAAGCCACAGGTGATTTAAAATCCTGGACAGAGAATTGGACAGACACGGTAGCGTATTGTATATAAAGATATTTTATCTGTGGGGCTCGGAGCGTTCCTTGATTCCCTTGTAGATTTCAGTGGTACCGGTATTACTGATAAGTCAAGGTAAAAAATGAAATAAAGCCAAAATGTGGTACGCCAGCTTCAAACACAGACTTAGATAGATAGATATGAAAGGCACTATATAATAGAAAGATAAATAGATAGATAGATAGATATGAAAGGCAATATATAATAGATAGATAGATAGATAGATAGATAGATAGATAGATAGATAGATAGATATGAAAGGCAATATATAATAGATAGATAGATAGATAGATAGATAGATAGATAGATAGATAGATAGATAGATAGATAGATAGATAGATAGATCCAAGGGGAAATTCACATACTTACAGACTTACTGGCTTAAAGGCTGGCTCCGCAAATGTGCAGCTTTTTACACAGAAGTAAAAATAATTCAAAAGTGACACCCTGCTTGTAATCCATAATCTATATTATACAAATAAAAGTCAATGTGTGTACGTTCCAGCATCACGTCCGAACGGCTGGAGCGATTTTCATGAAGCTTGGTACACGTTTCTCATTGGTCGACTAAAAATACAGTAGGGTGAAATCAGCCCTAACCCACCCCCTTTCTGGGTAGGGTGTGGGGGTGATCTTACGGTCTTGTATACACGTTATCATCCAGTTGATACTCAGAACGACCACAAGAGGGCGAACTGGAGGTGACTGCCAGCATTCTTTATGTTTAAGCGCCACCACCGCACCCCTGTTGATTTTGAAATTAAATAGAGTTCTACATGTGGAAGTGTGTGTGTCTGTCCGGCCTGGAAGTGAGACGTAGTGTCGGGTTGAGGGCTCCAGCTCTGAGGATATGCAAGCGAGGCCAGCACACCAGCAAAAGGAAACCTCCTAAGAAAGACAGTCGCTTAGCTACTAATTCACAAACGATGCGAGCACATCGGCAACATGAATCCTCATAGCAGGGAGATGCCCAGAGTAGTTCTGACAATTTCAATACTTTCTAGGATCGGCTTACACAGTTAGTATATAGCAGGCGACTGCCAGCATTCTTTATGTTTGAGCAGCACCGCGCCCCTATTGCTTTTCAAATTAAATAGAGTTGGCCGGTTCTGAGCGTCAACTGGATGATAACATACATACAAGACCGCAAGACAAGGACATTAGTGAGTATTTATTGTTTGTTAATTTAATTTTATTTTTAAAGATGTGGTTTTTTTTTTAATTATATTTTTATCAAACAATTACAAAAAAAAACACTTTATTTTTATCCTGGGCAACGCTGGGTATTTCAGCTAGTCTTTTATAATAGGGATTTTCCGATCGATCGCCACCAATATAAAGTAAATTGGCCAATTTGCACTAAAAAACACAATAAACATTCTTTTTCGCCCCTGCTTTTTTAAGCCTTATGGTATTAGCTGCAGCACTCCTTCATAAAAGGTATGCAGGTTAGTGCAAAATGTTTTTTAGAGGGATAAAAGGAAGGTTGCCAGTTCAAATCATGCAAACCCCAGAAGTGACTCTACTCCTGCGGGATGTTGAGCAAGGCCCTTAATCTTCAACTGCTTCACCCTGGGGATGACATGAATCCACATTCAGCCCAGCAAAAACGTTCTCCAACTTACAGGGAAAATCTGCGGATTGGTGGAAGGTTTGGCACTCCGGGCACCATAAATAAAAACTGCACACTGTCCTAGTGTGGTGCTGTGGTGTCATCCGCTGCACTTGGATCTCAATCAAGGTGGTTCGTCACGTGGTGGCTGTGCCAATGTAATATCAGCACATGCTCCCAAAAGGAATTGGATCACTAAGTAACGTGAAACTAATGATTGGTACCAGCCTTAAAAAACCTTGATCGGAGCATCTCTCCTTTATAATAAGTAATCATACTGTATATAATATTTAATTACTTTATTTTTAACCTAGCCACATGGGATGCACAAACCAGTGTGTTTCTTCATGCCAGTCCCAAGCCCGGATAAATGCGGAGGGTTACGTTAGGAAGGGTATCTGGTGTAAAATTTTGCCAGATCAATATGTGGACGATGATTAGTGAGCAGCAGTATGGCGTCATGCCGGGAAAGAGCACCACAGATGCGATGTTTGCTCTGAGGGTGTTGATGGAGAAGTTTAGAGAAGGCCAGAAGGAGTTGCATTGCGTCTTTGTGGACCTGGAGAAAGCATATGACAGGGTGACAGAGAGGAGCTGTGGTATTGTATGAGGAAGTCGGGAGTGGCAGAGAAGTACGTAAGAGTTGTACAGGATATGTACGAGGGACGTGTGACAGTGGTGAGGTCTGCGGTGGGAGTGACGGAGGTGGGGTTACATCAGGGATCAGCTCTGAGCCCTTTCTTATTTGCAATGGTGATGGACAGGTTGACAGATGAGATTAGACATGTGATGTTGTCATTGTGATCTGTAGCGATAGTAGGGAGCAGGTTGAGGAGACCCTGGATAGGTGGAGATCTGCTCTAGAGAGGAGAGGAATGAAGGTCAGTAAGAACGACAGAATACATGTGTGTAAAGAGAGGGAGGTCAGAGGAATGGTGAGGATGAAGGGAGTAGAGTTGGTGAAGGTGGATGAGTTTAAATACTTGGGATCAACAGTACAGAGTAATGGGGTTTGTGGAAGAGAAGTGAAGAAGAGAGTGCAGGCAGGGTGGAATGGGTGGAGAAGAGTGTCAGGAGTGATTTGTGAGTGAAAGGGAAGGTCTACAGGACGGTAGTGAGATCTGCTATATTATATGGGCTGGAGACAGTGGCACTGACCAAAAAACAAGAGACAGAGCTGCAGGTGGCAGAGTTAAAGATGTTCAGATTAGAAATTAGAAGGTCAGCTCAGGCTGGGCGGTTGGGAAACAAAATCAGAGAAGCGAGATTGCGCTGGTTTGGACATGTGCAGAGGAGAGATGCATGCTGGGTATATTGGGAGAAGGATGGTAAGGATAGAGCTGTCAGGGAAGAGAAAAAAATGAAGGCCTAAGAGAAGGTTTATGGATATGGTGAGAGGACATGAAGGTGGTGAGGGCAACGAAGCAAGATGGACAGGATGATCCACTGTAGCAACCCGTGATGGGAGCAACCGAAAGAAGAAGAAAATTGTCCGGTTTGAATTCTGTTACCCCTTCTGCCATTCTCTTTTGTAATCCAGCCTTAGTCACGCAGAGCCCGATGTGATTCTTGAAAGAGAACACACATCTGGGGACAACCCGTTAAAAAATGGGTAATGAGCAGTGGCAAAATCCTGCATGGAAAAGGCTCCATCCACAGGAGTTCTCCCTAAAACATCCCCAACAATTCCTCCAATCTGTGTGTTCAATCAGGGTGAGAGAAAAAGATACAGAACAATAGACTTGACACTGAGGGAAAATAAAAAGCTTAAAATTGCTGTTTTCCATTTAGGAGCTCAGTAGCAAGGAAACTGAAGGTTGATGCTGAATCTGCACATTGTAATGAGTGCTGCGACAGAAGAAATGGCTACTTGGCCCCACATGTTTGAGATTGGCTTCTCTCACTTTAAGTATTGCATCACTATACAGTATGTCATAACAACAAACAGAGTCTAGATAAACATTGTGGTCTACAGATATACTGTGTGTTAAAACACTGCAGCTATTAGAACAACCTGGATGACAACAGGCTATTCAGCCCAACAAAGCTCGCCAGTCCTATCAACTTAATTCTTCCAAAATAACATCAAGTAGCATTTTGAAGGTCCCTAAAGTCCTCCTGTCTACCACACTACTTAGTCTCTTATTCTAAGTGTCTGTGGTTCTTTGTGTGAAGAAAAACTTCCTAATGTTTGTGTGAAATTTCCCCTTAACAAGTTTCCAACTGTGTCCCCCTGTTCTTGATGAACTCATTTTAAAAAGTCACCGTTTCGATCCACTGTACTAATTCCCTTCATAATTTTAAACACTCCAATCATGTCACCTCTTAATCTTCTTTAAAGGCTCAGCTCTTTGAATCTTTCCTCATAGTCGCTCTTCTCTGGACCTTCTCTTGTGCTGTTATGTCCTTTTTGTAGCCTGGAGACCAAAACTGCACACAGGACTCCAGATGAGGCCTCACCAGTGCATTATAAAGCTTGAACAGGACCTCCTGTGACTTGTACTCCACACACCAAGGCGCTATATAACCTGACACTCTGTTAGCCTTCTTCATGGCTTCTCAACACTGTCTGGCAGTTGATAGCTTAGAGTCCACTGCGACTCCTAAATCCTTCAATTTTCAGACCTCCCATTGTGTATGCGAACCTCACATTTTTACTTCCTATGTGTAATGTTTTACATTTGCTGACATTAATTGTCATCTGCCACAAATTCACCCAAGCCTTTCTGCTGTCCAAGTCCTCAAATCAGCCTTGTTGCTCTTCTCTGGACCTTTTCTAGCACTTCTATGTCCTTTTTGTAGATTGGAGACCCAAACTGCACACAGGACTCCAGATGAGGCCTCACCAGTGTGTTATAAAGCTTGAGCAGAACCTCCTGTGACTTGTACTCCACACATCAAGGCGCTATATAACCTGACACTCTGTTAGTCTTCTTCATGGCTTCTGAATACGGTCTGGCAGTTGATAGCGTCGAGTCCACTGTGACTCCTAAATTCTTCTCATAAGGTGGGCTCTTGATTTTCAGACCTCCCATTGTGTATTCAAACCTAACATTTTTACCTCCTATGTGTAATACTTTACATTTAATTTAATTAGATTTTCTTTTGCTTAAACTGTAAAGGCTCAGCTCTTTTAATCTTTCCTCATAACTCATCCCCTGTAGCCCTGAATCAGCCTAGTCGCTCTTCTCTGGACCTTCTCTTGTGCTGTTATGTCCTTTTTGTAGCCTGGAGACCAAAACTGCACCCAGGACTCCAGATGAGGCCTCACCAGTGTGTTATAAAGCTGGAGCAGAACCTCCTGTGACTTGTACTGCACACATCAAGGCGCTATATAACCTGACATTCTGTTAGCCTTCTTAATGGCTTCTGAACACTGTCGTGAAGTCGATAGCTTAGCGTCCACTTCGACTCCTAAGTCCTTCTCATAAGATGGACTCTCGATTTTCAGACCCCCCCATTGTGTATTCAAATCTCACATTTTCACTTCCTATGTGTCATACTTTATATTTACTGATATTAAATTTCTTCTGCCATAGTGTGTTATAAAGCTTGAGCAGAACCTCCTGTGACTTGTACTCCACGCATCAAGGTGCTATATAATCTGACATTCTGTTAGCCTTCTTAATGGCTTCTGAACCCTGTCGGAAAGTCAGTAACTTAGAAACCACTATGACTCCTAAATCCTTCTCATAAGGTGGTCTTTCAATTTTCAGTCCTCTCATTGTGTATTCCATCCATCCATCCATTATCCAACCCGCTATATCACAATTTCACTACCTACATTGATTACTTAGATTTCAGCTATGTCTTAGATGCATTGCATTAGTCATTCTAACAGATGGCACAACACAAATATTTGTAGTAATAAAATCCATTGCATTTGCCATTGTAGCAGATGAAGCATCACAAACATCAACACTGCTTTTACGAATCCCATGTAAAATAGCATATAACAGACACATGCACTGCATTGGTCATTACAACAGATGCAACATCACAAACATTTGTAGTAATAAAATGCAATGCATTTTCTGTTTCAACAGATGGAGCAACAAAAACTTGTAATAATAAAACGCATTGCATTTGCCATTCCAACATATGGTGCATCACAAACTGTGTAGTAATAAAATGCATTGAATTTGTCATTCCAATAGATGGTGCATCACAAACATCAACACTGCCTTTATGAATTCCATAACAAATGGCATATAACAGAGACATATGCATTTGTTACTCCAACAGATGGTGCATGACAAACATTTGTAATACTAAAATGCCTTGCATTTGTCATTGCAATAGATGGTGTAACAGAAATATTAACACTGCCTTTATGAATTCCATACCAAATGGCATATGACAGAGACATTTTTATTTCCTGGAACACTGCAAACGTTAACAATGAGGACTATGCTGACTACTTAGATTTCAGCTAAGTCTTTGATAGGTAGCGCAGCTAGTCCAACGTAATTAAAGTGTTTGTGTCTCTGTTCTGTTGCTACGTCTCTGTCATTCCAAAAGATGGCACATTACAAGCATTTGTAGTAATAAAATGCATTGCACTTGTCATTCCAACAGATAGCACCACTTTTACAAATCTCATACCAAAAGCCATATAACAGAGCTGATTATGCAGATTTTAATCTGTTTGAGACGGGTAGCCAGTGTGTATGTCTGGTTGCTATGTCTTTGCTATCCAATAGACGGCACACCCAAACATTACCGCTGCTTTTACGAGTCCCATACCAAAGAGCATATACTGTAACAGACGTGCATTACATGGTGCCTGCAAATATTAACACGGAGCTCTATGTTGATTATTTAGATTTCAACCCATCATACACAAGTAGCACAACTAGATAGCGAATAATGAACAAAACTGAATTAACTGGCAATTTTCATAATACACATCAGCACACCTTGTCTGTGGATAAATGTTTCCATAACCCCACACAGATGTGTGAAACCTGCAGATGTTCCGTACGTATGCAAAAGCATAAAGACAACTGCATGGACAAGGCGGACGCAAGGGCTAATAGAGTGACACTGTGGGTTGGCTGGGCTTTTGTACATCGTTCCTAAACAGTGACTCCCGTAATTGTTGCTTTATTTACCCGTCTGCTCCAAAGTTTAAAATGACAACTCAAACAATTAAGATATCGTGATTAAAGTGCACATTGTAGACTTTCATTTAAGGGTCATTGCATACGTTTTGCTCACGCAACACTTTCTCTATGTGGTCCCCCCCCATTTCAGGGCACCATCAGGTTTGTGACAATTGCCATCACAGGTGTTTTTGATTCCTCACGACGGTTTCATGGCTTTATAATATACCTCAGCTTGCTTCTACCCTTTGGAGTCTGTAGCTGCCATTGTTCAACAAGAGGACAAGAGCTGTGCCAATGAAAGTCAAAGCAGCCATTATGAGGCTGAGAAACAAGAAAAACACAACTGCAGACAAGAATAAAACCTTAGGATGACTGAAATCAACTGTCTGGAATATCACGGAGAAGAAAGAAGGCACTGGTGAGCTCAGGAATCAAAAAGGGACTGGTAAGCCAAAGAAGACCTCCACTGCTAATGACAGAAAAATCCTCACTATGGTCAAGAAAAAGCCCCCCAATGCCTGCCTGACAGATCATGCACATGGGCCGATATGGACGTGTCAGAGACGACTATCAGCAGGAGACTTCATGAACAGAAACACAGAGGACACACTGCAAGATGGAGACTACAAAAACAGGACAGCCAGATGACAGTTTGTGACAAAGGACTTCAAAGAGCCTACAGAATTCTGGGGAAAGCCAAGACAAAGATGAACGTCATCAAAGTGATGGCAAGAGCAAAGTGTGGAGACCAAAAGGAACTGCCCGAGATCCAAAGCACACCACCTCATCTGTTAAACATGGCAGTGCTGGGGGTGTTATGGCTTATGGCCACAGGTCCTGGCACACTTCTCTTCACCGATGATGTGACTGCTGACGGCACAATGAATTCGGAGGTGTGTAGAAACATCTGATCTACTCAAGTTAAGGCCTTCAAACTCACTGGATGGCACTTCATCCTACAACAAGATAATGAGCCAAACACACTGCTGAGGACACACAGGAGTTTATCAGAGCTACAAAATGGAACATTTTTGAATGGCTGTCACCCGGTTTAAATCCAATTAAGCTTGCCTTCCATATGCTAAAGAGAACACTTAAGGGGACAAGCCCCCCAAAACAAGCAGGAGCTGAAGATGGCTGCATGAGAGACTTGGCAGAACATCACCAGAGAAGACCCTCAGCACCTGGTGATGTCTGTGAATCGCAGACTTCAAGCAGTCAGTGCATGTGAGGGATAAGCGACAAAGTCCTAAATATGACAGCAGCTTTACCAGACCTTCCATTGCTGTGTGCAAACATTATGTTGCCCTGAAATGGGGGGACCGTGTAGAAAAAGTGTTGTGTGACTGAAATGTCTGCAAATCCCTTGTGCTTTAATCACAATGTCTGAATTGTTTGATTTGTAATTTTAAACTGTGGAGCAGAACTGCAAAATCAAGAACAATGAGTCTCTGTCACAAACATTATGGAGGGCATTGTAAATAAATTCTTTATTATTCTAACAATATCAGGTGCATGGAGTTTGATTTGAGCTGCTGCCTCGTATTAAGGAGACCTGGGTTCGCTTCCCAGATCCTCCCTGTGTGGAGTTTGCATGTTCTCCCCGTGTCTGTCGTCCCACAGTCCAAAGACATGCAGGTTAGGTGCACTAGCGATCCTAAATTGCCCATAGTGTGTGACCTGCGGCGGGCTGGCACCCTGCCCGGGATTTGTTCCTGCCTTGCACCCTGTGTTGGCTGGGATTGGCTCCAGCAGACCCCTGTGTTAGGATATAGCGGGTTGAAAAATGGATGGATTGATGGATAATTACATTTATAGAGCTAGTGGTTCGTCGTGCGGTGGGTGCAGCAACACGCTATCAGCGCATGCTCTCAACCTATATAGCACTTTACAAATACAGTGGGGAACCACTGCATCCACCTCCAATGTGTTGCATCTATCTGAATGATATGACAGTCTAGCGCCAGTACACTCATCACGCTTTAGCTGTTAGACGGCGAAGGGCGGACTGGTAATTAGCCAATTAGAGACAGGGGATGATTAGAGGGCCAGAATGATAAGGCCATGTTGCGCCATTTATCCAAGGCCATAGGAAACACCCATCTCTTTTTGAAACCCCAGAGAGTCAGCACCTCATTCCGAAAGACGACACGCTTGACAACGTTTATGGCGTGCCCTGCAGGACTGCCAACAGTGTGTACTTTTTCTGTCTGCTGCAGCACCAGTTTGTGGCATGTGGCCACATATCATACAGGTTGGCACTCTTTTGAATTACGTTTAAGGCTTCCATGATTATCTCCTTTTCACAAAGGGCCCTTTGATGTCTCAAGTGAAAAGTTTAACCAGATGGTAAGGGCACTGTGACATTGACGGCGGAGTAAAATATCTGTAACCTATAAGGACAGCTGTAATCATCATTCCCAGACCTTATAGTGGAGTTGCTGACAGCTTTTTTAAAATCACTTGAGAAGGGAATCACAGTTTGCCTTGCTTCTTCAAAACACATGGACCCCAGTATAGTCAAGGCTAGGGTGATGTCTGTGTCGCATCTGCATGTTCCGTCGTTCACACAGATTTATTCCAGACCATTTGTTTCCTCTCATTATCCATTGACATGCTTGCCATCTTGACTGGCAAGTGTTAACTCGTCGCGGTCGCCCGACTTTTCCCTGTGAAGAGCTGGCACCCCGGTCCTGGTACTATCTCCTGTTAGGACATGCACAGTATAGTAAATGACAGCTCAGACAAATGAAAGGATGAATTGTGCAAATATATATCTTTTTTTTTATTTACCGCTGCGGTTACTTTACAGCCCCCCTCACATGACATTGCCATATTACTAACGGTTACTGTGACAAGACTTGTTTTTATGTCTGATGCAACAAAGGCGATCGGCACACGCCACGGTAGTTCTGCGACTAAAATGGACACGATCGCTCCTAAAAACGCGATGACCAAATGACGTGAGGTTAAACAACAAGTCCGATGTCCAATTCATCATCCAAACACATTAAGGCGAGCACAGCGAACTTCTTCAGCGCGGCATCTACACCTAACACTGTAAACACGTTTGAGAATATGCACCCGGGTTAGCTGGCAAACCCTCCCACACAGAAAAGCCAGCATCCATGGCACTGCCACGCAGCTGCCCGTGTCTGTGGTCACCGGCCACCACCGCGTCAAGGCTGAGGAGCGACAACATCTAAACGACAGCAGAGTCCAGCAGGGTTGGGTATATTGTCGTCGCCATATTATTATTAGACCGCTATAATGCATCCTTCTCCAGCTCAGGCAGCAGCGACATGACACCCAGCAAGTGCTCCACACTCGCACGCAGGCATGCACGATCTCGCCCAGAGGTGAGGCGCCGCACTCGACCGCGATGACAGTTTATGCGGACTGTGTTTACAAACTTACCCGACGGGATGAACCTTTCCGAGGGCCAAATCCCACGGGCGCTTCACCAGTTCTCGCGAGAGCCGTGTCTTCGCGCTGTTTCTGCACCTCCCCGACTGCAGTGACCGTACGGACACCTGTATACGGACACCTGTACGCCTTCCCCGTGACGTCACGAGCGGGCGGAAGCACATGCGCGTACTACTCGGCCGTCTACGCCGGAGAAGCAAGTTGTGCTTCATCCTCTACCGTCTGTCACAGAGATGAGACTGTGATTGCACCACGCCGAAACAGGAATCATTAAGTTTCGTGTACGAAGCACCGAATTCTACAAAAACGGCTTTCTGTCATGACTTCTGCTCATACGGGTCACACAAATATGATAAGTATAGTAGAACGCCTGTGTCCTGAAGTAAATGCATTAATGTTTTATTTGATTCTACCGAGAACTTTAAAATCCCCATGCATTCATATATGTATAGCTTTTAATCAGAATGTTGCTATAATCATCACTGTTATGCTTATTCACCATTTGCACGTGTGCAGAATCTTATTCTGGGGTCACACAAATATAAGTATAGTGGGAAGCCTGTGTCCAGATTTACATGCCTCATTTGTTATTTAATTTATGCAATTTATTTGATTCTATTGAGAACATTACATGTAATGCTCTTAAGCTGATTTGTGGTATAGTCATCACTGTTATGCTTATTTACTATTTGCAAGTGTGTAGAATGGCATCCTGGGAATCAGAATCCCTTTTATTTGACTTGGTAGATTCAGAGCAGCTTATAACAGAACACAACATCATGTACAAGTAACAAATAACATAAATAGCACAAGTTAAAAAGAAAAACTTCAAAGTTGCAGAATAGTACATTTATAAAGATGTGAAAGTGAGTGTGTAGTGTTGCATGCATATGCACACACATACATGTACATGCACTGTACACATATACACCTTCATAAGTACACTGTGCACAATTATTAGGCAAGTGAGTATTTTGACCATATCATCATTTTTATGCGTATATTCCAACTCCAAGCTGTATTAACTTGAATGCTTATTGGATTTAAGCACGTCAGGTGATGTGTATTTGTGTAATGAGGGAGGGTGTGGCCTAAGGAGATCAACACCCTATATCAAGGTGTGCAGAATTATTAGGCAGCTAGTTTTCCTCGGGCAAAATGGGCCAAAAAAGAGATTTAACTGACTCTGAAAAGTCAAAAATTGTAAAAAGTCTTTCAGAGGGATGCAGCACTTTTGGAATTGCTAAGATATTGGTGTGTGATCACAGAACCATCAAACATTTTGTTGCAAATAGTCAACAGGGTCGCAAGAAACGTGTTGAGAACAAAAGACGCAAATTAGCTGCCAAAGATTTGAGAAGAATCAAACGTGAAGCTACCAGGAACCCATTATCCTCCAGTACTTTCATATTCCAGAGCTGCAACCTACCTGGAGTGCCCAGAAGTACAAGGTGTTCAGTGCTCAAAGACATGGCCAAGGTAAGGAGGGCTGAAACCCAACCACCACTGAACAAGAAACATAAGTTGAAACGTCAAAACTGGGCCAAGAAATATCTGAAGACAGATTTTTTTCAAAGGTTTTATGGACTGATGAGATGAGAGTGACTCTTGATGGACCAGATGGATGGACCTGTGGATCAGTAATGGGCACAGAGCTCCACTCCAACGTGGAGGTGGGGTACTGGTATGAGCTGGTATTTTTAAAGATGAGCTAGTTGGACCTTTTGCATTGAAGATGAACTCAAAATCAACTCCCAAACCTACTGCCAGTTTTTCAAGACACTTTCTTCAAACAGTGATACAGGAAAAAGACCCTGATTTTTATGCAGGCCAATGCTCCATCACTTGCATCGAAGTTCTCCACTGCGTGGCCAGCCAGTAAAGGCCTTAAAGATGAAGGAATAATGACATGGCCCCCTTCCTCATCTGACCTAAACCCTATCGAGAACTTGTGGGCACTTCTTAAACGCTAGATTTACGGGGGAGAAAAACAATACACCTCTCTGAAGAGTGTCTGGGAGGCTGTAGTCACTGCTCCACAAAAAGCTGATCGTCAACAGATCAAGAAACTGACAGACTCCATGAATGGAAAGGCTTATGACTGTTATTGGAAAGAAGGGTGGCTATATTGGTCATTGATTGATTGATTTAGTTTTTTGAAATGTCAGAGATGTTTATTTGTAAATTTTGAGGTGTTTGTTTATTATTCTCACTATAACAGATGAAAATAAACAAGTGAGATGGGAAAATTTTCATTTTTCCTTTAGTTGCATAATAAATCTGCACACTAATAGTTGCCTAATAATTGTGCGCACATATGTATTCCCCTGATGATGTTCACACTCACATTTCCGTTGTGAAACATTCAGGTTTCAGGTTTATTAACATTTTGGATTGACTGATAGCACTGTGTTTGTTCCATATTAAAATTAATCCTCAAAAATACAACTTGCCTAATAATTCTGCACTCCCTGTATATGAATATACACAAAAGACAGGCTGCGTTACTGGTTTGAGAGGGCTATGGCCCTGGGAAAGAAACTATTGAGCTTTGAATTGACCTGAAGCGTTTACCCCGCGGTGGGCTGGCGCCCTACCCAGGATTTGTTTCCTGCTTTGCGCCCTGTGTTGGCTGGGACTGGCTCCAGCAGACCCCCATGACCCTGTAGTTAGGATATAGTGGGTTGGATAATGGATGGATGAAGCATTTAACACAACAGAGTTTGTGGAATAAGTGATGAGCTGGGTGAGGTGAGTTTGTGGTATGACACGGTTAGTGACACAACATGTATGCAGGTCTGCCATAGATGAAAGAGCACAGCCAGTTATTTTCTCAGCAGACCTCACAACACACTGTCATTTATTTTTGGAGTGTGCCGTTGCTGAACCAAACCAGTCAACAATGGAGAACGTGATTACACTTTCAAGGATTGGCTGAGAAATGTTTAATATAGTTGGCATAAACCACTGCTGTGCCTTTTTAGTGATAGAAGTGATATTAATGTCCCAGCTGAGAGACTTTGTGATAGATGTGCCCACAAAATTTGAAGTTTTCCATCATATTGAATGCAGAATCATTCATTTCTAGTGGGAGAGGTTGTAACTGCTGTTTGTGAAAGTCAATGGCCATTTCCACTGTCATGGTGGTATTGAGCACTAGGTTTTTGGAAGCACCAAGACACCTCTTTTCTATTAGGTGTTTCATTGCCATTAGTAATTAGATCGATAATGGTGGCGTCATCGGCACACTTGGTGATTTTAACTGAAGGATCAGTGGGCCTGCAGTCATTGGTGTACAAGGAGTAAAGTAGGGGGGAAAGTATGCAGCCTAGAGGGGCACCTGCACTGAGGGTCTGAAAGGTGGGAGCCCACATGAATATATTCTTTCCAGTTTATCAGAGAACTGTAAATCCATTTACAGATGGCAAGATTCAGCTCAGTCTGTAGAAGGTTAGTTAACTACAGCTCAAGGCCAATAGCAATAAAAGCTGAACTGGTCAACAAACAGGATTCTGGCATGAGTTCCTTTATAATCCAAGTGCTCCAGCACAAAGTGAGGGCCCGTGTTGCTGGTGTCGTCCACAAATGTATTTTCTCGATATCCAACACTAGCCATCCCCCATGGCTTCACCCACATAGTAGTAAAACAGGACAGCAAGGAGGGCCATGCCCGGCTCTCCTCTCCTGACGTCACTCTTCCCCATCCACTTGGCCTGCAGCCTCTGTCTCAGATTAGAGCGAATATATCGCTCCTGCAAGTGAACTGTGATTCTTAGTCACAAAATCAACCGGAATGTTCAAGAAAATTCTAGAAAAAAAACCTGATCTAAATCGGTCAAGTAGTTCTGTTGTTCGCTAGCTAAGCAGATGTAAGGTACACCCTGAGGCTGGCGTGTGAGTGAGGAGGGCCCCACCCCTTTCACCTCAGCCCCGCCCCGTGTCTGTCAGACTCGCGCAAATAAATTGGCACTGCACGCGAACCACGATACATAGTCGCAAAATCAACCAGAATGTTCAAGCAAATTATAGAAAAATTATATTATTATTATTATATAATAATATTATATTAATTATAATATTATTATTATATAATAAAACTGATGTAAGAACAATAGGTCTGTAATCATTCAGGCAATTTATTTTATCACTTTTAGGAGCAGGAACAGTAACAGAAGATTTAAAGCAATCTGGTACGGTGCTCTGTGCAAGAGACTGATTGACGATGTCTCTGGGAGTTCCCTGTGTGGAGTTTGCATGCTCTCCGTGTGTCCACAAGGCTTTCCTCTGGGTGCTCCAGTTCCACAGTCCAAAGACATGTCAGTTAGATGAATTGGAGTTGCTAAATCAGCCCCAGTGTGTGTAACCAGGATCGACTCTACCATACAGGAAAAACAGGGGGTTGCCTAGGGTGGTAAAGTTTTTTGGGGGGGAATAGCAGTTTGTCAAGTAGATAGATAGATAGATACTTTTTTAATAGACAACTCCAGTAGCTTTGGAAGCCAGTGGCTTTGGATGATCTTTGGCATATGACATGCGTGAAACTTAACAAGATGCACACACACACCGCTCTTTGATATTCCCTGCATTTATAACACGTGTGAAACTTCAAGAAGAATGCCTCATTCAGCCCTCAATCCTACAAGCATATCAGATTCTCGTGAAACTCCTAAGAGGAAACTTTCCTCCCCGCCGCCCTTCACTGTTCGATTTTACCTGTGTATACGACTTGCGTGAAACGTAAAGAGGAATTCCCCCGCCAGCCCTCAAACCTACTGTATATACTCACGTATAAGTCGGGTCTTGAAACCCAAAAAATAGATCATAAAATCAGACCCCGACTTATATGCCCGTCTGAAAATATGACATTTATTTATTTTTTTTTTTTACATCTTCTTTCCTCCTCCAATCTCACATCAGTTTCTCAGACACATCGAATTTTGTTGCAGCAGCGCAGTTACCAATTTCTTTCCCCACTTTAGAACATTAGAACAATCTAGACAAGAACAGGCCATTCAGCCCAACAAAGCTCGCTAGTCCCATCCACTTGTTTCTTCCAAGAGAACATCCAAGTCGAGTTTTGAAAGTCCCTAACGTCTTACTGTCTACCACACTACTTGGTAGCTTATTCCAAGTGTCTATCGTTCTATGTGTAAAGAAAAACTTCCTAATGTTTGTGCGAAATTTCCCCTTAACAAGTTTCCAACTGTGTCCCCGTGTTCTTGATGAGCTCATTTTAAAATACAAGTCTCGATCCACTGTACTAATTCCCTTCATAATTTTAAACACTTCAATCATGTCACCTCTTAATCTTCTTTAAAGGCTCAGCTCTTTTAATCTTTCCTCATAATCCAACCCCTGTAGACCTGGAATCGGCCTAGTCGCTCTTCTCTGGACCTTCTCTGGTGCTGCTATGTCCTTTTTGTAGCCTGGAGACCAAAACTGCACACAGTACTCCAGATGAGGCCTCACCAGTGCATTATAAAGGTTGAACATAACCTCCTTGGACTTGTACTCCACAGATCAAGGTGCTATATAACCTAAC
This sequence comes from Polypterus senegalus, assembly GCF_016835505.1. NCBI lineage: Eukaryota > Metazoa > Chordata > Cladistia > Polypteriformes > Polypteridae > Polypterus > Polypterus senegalus. Next base: position 181,386,043 of record NC_053159.1, read on the forward strand.
ATTCTGTTAGCCTTCTTTATGGCTTCTGAACACTGTTGGGAAGTTGACAGCTTAGAGTCCACTATGACTCCTAAATCCTTCTCATAAGGTGTACTCTCGATTTTCCGACCAACCATTGTGTATTCAAACCTAATATTTTTACTTCCTATGTGTAATTCTTTACATTTACTGACATTAAATTTCATTTGCCACAAATCTGCCCAAGCCTGTATGCTATCCAAGTCCTTCTGTAATGATATAACGGATTCCAAATTATCTACTAATCCCCCTATCTTGGTATCATCTCCAAACTTAACCAGCTTGTTACTTATATTCCTATCTAAATCATTTATAGATATTAAAAATAGCAGCAGCCCTAGCACTGACCCCTGTTGGTCACCACTCTTAAGATCGGCCAGTTCTGATGAGGTTCCTCGCACAATCACCCTCTGCTTCCTGTGTCTGAGCCAATTCTGCACCCATCTAAAAACATCACCCTGAACTCCCACTTCTTTTAATTTGATGGCCAACCTCTTATGTGGCACCTTATCAAATGCTTTCTGAAAGTCCAGATAAATAATATCATCTGCTCCACTTTGATCGTATCCTTTTGTTGCCTCCTCATAGAATTCCAACATGTTAGTAAAACACGACCTCCCTCTTCTGACCCCATGCTGACTGTTCAGAATAACTCCTGTCCTTGCCAGGTGTTGCTCAATCTTATCCTTAATAATTCCTTCCATTAATTTTCCTGTAATGCATGTTAAGCTTACTGGCCTATAGTTGCTTGGATCTGCCCTGTCACCCTTTTTATATAATGGGATGATATTTGCCATTTTCCAGTCCTTTGGAATCTCTCCAGTGCACAGTGACTTCCTAAAAATATGTGTCAAGGGTTTATATATGTACTCACTAGCCTCCTTAAGAACACGAGGATAAATATTATCTGGGCCCGGTCACTTCAACGACTTTTAATTTTAAACCAGCTTCATATTTTCTTCTGATCGAACGCTCCATCATAGATAAGGGTGCATTAGGGCGTGAGATACAAAAAACACAAAACAGTGCAAATGTCTCTTCAGAATAGTTTGGGTATTACTGTGTGGTCACGTAGGCACAATACATAGGGAAAAAAAGGCCATGTGCTCCGTTGTTACTCTCTTAGGTGGATATTAATATATCATAATCTCTTGGACCAATAGCGAGAGTTTTTCGCATTCAACTTATACGACTGACATTTTAAAATACAGGAAATTATACAGTAAAAAATCAAGCTCTGACTTATCCGCAGGAGAACTTAAACGCGAGTATACTGTATATGGTATATTTATGTATGACAAGAGCGACACACCCTCAACTCTTCGATCTTTCATTCAAATCTCAGGGGATCCTCCAAGCTCTTTGATCCAATATCTGTCTTGCTCAAAACCCCAAAGGGGAATCCCCCCCACCCCTCCCAAGCTTTGCAAAACTATGTATAGCAATTGCCTTCAAGACTCTGAGGTTTGGGAGCAAGATTTTCAATTCTACCCAGGGAAGCAAAAATGCTAGAGCTGGCAATTTTTGTAACTACAGTTGACAAAATAACTTTGTGATTGTTATGAACTTGAGAATTCTGAAGTACTAAAGTCCCAATAATTGCTCAAAAAGGCTACTAGATGGAGCAAAACCGTCAAAACCCAGCTAGTCACACAAAGGGCACTTAAGAGTCTTTTTATTAATAAATTGATTTATTTTCACAACACATACTCTGCAGGAAAATCTCTAAAGATCATAAAAGCCAAACAGGACGATGCCCCTAAAAATAAGAAATCCCAAAAGCAAAGAATGCTTAAACATAGAGAGCAAAAGGGCTCAAAATCCAATAATCACAAAAGCACAAGTAAAATCCCAAGCGAAACTCGCCATCATCACCAGGGCATTCAATGAACTGCAAGGGCTAATATCAGTCCCTAATGGTGATGGGCAGATAACCCCATCTTCTTCAGGGACCACCCAAAAAACACAAGGAGCACAAAAGAATACACATTGATAAACAAAATAATCAACATAAAATACAAAGAAAATAATCTAAAAAACAGCATCAGAACCCTAGCTGATGGGTGGGGGGAACCCTGGCTGAAACACAACAGTGATATTGTGATTTGTGAGAATGGATTTGTTTTAAATACGTATGTTTGACATGCATGCAAATTTTAACTAAAGAAAGAAGAAAAAATCTTGTCACCTGGCTGTAAATAAAGTGTAACGACACTGAGCAGTGGCATCAGTTAAGGATGAGTCACCCATAGTATGGTCTGACATTCCATCACCAGAGGCAGGGGTGCCTATAAAATTTTGCAAATTCACAAACAAAATTACAACTGGCATTGCAATGATGAGCAGATCTTTTTAGGATGGCAATAAAGAGTTATATAAAGAGCAGAATATCCATACTGGCCTATGGAGCAGGGGGCTACATTGGAAGCCATCATGAATAATCTCTTCCATCCCCCCGGGAGGCGCTGTCTTGGAGCACTTGTAGCCACAGGGTTATTCCAGTACGGTGGGCTAAGAAACAGCTCTGGGGGTCTTTTCTGCCTACTGCTAGCAGGCAATTCAATGCTTCCTCCCGACATATTATTTAAATTCATTTTGAAATATCTATCTATCATATAGTGCCTTTCATATCTATCTATTAGTTGATTGTCTGTATTATATGTGATGTGAGTCTGTATCCCTGTGTTTTATGTTTCTGCTGCTGTTTGCTCCATAAGATTAATAAAGTTTATCTAATCAAGCTTTGCTTGGCTCTTTGGAGGAGTTGCAGGATGAGATCCAGGATCTGGAGTGCTATTTGCAGTATCAGTACAAGGAGTAAGTTAAGGTCAAATGGCCTGGGTGTGCAGATGCTGTGAGATTCTGGTCTATCTTGACTTGATTGCATGACTCGGTGTCTGCCGATTTGGCAGATGAACCTTCATGCTGTGAATCTCCTGTTTAAACACATCCCAAAGGTGTTCTACTAGATTCAGATCCAATGATCCAATGGTCAGGTCAGGTTGAGGAGCAGGCACTGGTACAGCATGTTGCCGCACCCACCACATGACAAAACAGCTAGAGATCCTAGTTGGCAACTCCCCAGGCAGACACACGGTCCAGTTGCACCCTCTGGAAATGACCATACATCTTCCGCAGCCAGGTGTTACGTGGGCGTCCCCTTGGCCTGGTCCAGCCACTTGGATCCTCAACAATGAAGATCACCCTTGGGGAATCACGCCACATGGCTGTAGTGCTGTAACTGAAGCTCCCTCACAATGCAGGTAATGTGCCTTATTCGGGACAGTAAACGAATTGGGAGAGCATGAGGGTGTCATGAGGTCACTGAAAGAGGTGTGTGGTGCTCCTGGTATCTTCAAAAAGACGAAGGTCTAAGTCTTTAGATTCCTGGTGCTTCCTGTCTTGTTATATGGTTTGCGAGATATTGACGCTATCCAGTGACCTGAGATCAAGACTGGACTCCTTCAGTACAGTGTCTCTTCGGAGAATCCTTGGGTACCGTTAGTTTGACTTTGTGTTGCTCATGGAGTCCTGAATGAGGCACATTACCTGCATTGTGAGGGAGCGTCCGTTACGGCATTACAGCCATGTGACACGATTACCTGAGTGTGATCCAGCTCACAAGATCCTCATTGCTGAGTACCCGAGCAGCTGGACCAGGCCAAGGGGACACCCATGTAACTCCTGGCTGCGGCAGATACAGGGTCATTTCCAGAGGGTGGGACTAGACCATGTGTCTGCCTCGGGGGTTGCCAACCAGGACCTGGAGTTGTTTTGTCGTGTGTTGGGTGCAGCAACACACTATACCACTGAATACTCCCCAACCTGATATGGTGTTCCCTCAGTCAATAACAGTTTTTAACAAGATGGAAAGAACAAGCAATGTCCACCCATTTGCTATTCTTAACGTACCTCAGGGTGGTGAGTGAAACTGAGCATTAAGTGACAGTTGACGATGCTAAGCAGGAGCTCCCTGTGGACTGCATTTACATCAGTTATTCCTGCTTTGTTTCTGATGCTGCCAGGGTACGTTCTGACTCCCACAGCCCTCCACTGGATTTAAGCAGTAATAGAATCATTAAAAAATTATTTGCGACCTCTTGCCCTACGTGTATCTTAAGTGCCTTTCCTCAACCTCTCTAACCCGCCGCACCCTCTCTCGAGTGCATTCCCGCAAACCCTGCTTCTCAGACTCTCAGTAATTATTTAGGTGCCTTTCTGACCTCCTGTCTGGTTTTACACTTGCCGTCTTTGACGGCGACTCTCTCAGTGTGCCTCTTACACCTTTACTCCTCCTTGTGTGATTCCCACTCACACTTCCTCTTTCAATTGCATCACCAAAGCCAAACTGACCAATCAGATTGCTTGGAGAAACTGGACACCCAGAACTTAGTTTTTTATTATATAGTAGATTGAGGGACAAGGTATATACCTTAGCATCTTAACATGAAGAGTTTTCTATTATAATGTAATAAATGTCTAAGTGCCTTGAGCATGGGAAAGGTGCTATATAAATAAAATGTATTATTATTATTATTATTATTATTATACCAACACTTTTGCCTTTTTTGAACCATATCAAGTTATGGACACCTTTGGGAAGCAGAAGGAAATATGAGAGATTCTAACAAAATTAAATATTCTAGAGCTACCTAGAGTGAAAAATGAAGCACAAAGCAAGTTTTGTAAAGTAAGGAGAATATTCCAGAGAGATTGTTAAAGGGCTGGGTGCCCCATTTAATGAAGACAAAGGAAGAAAAAAACAGATATCTCGCATTCGGGGCAGCCTATGCTTGCCAGTGCTCTGAGACTTTCGAGCTTAGTCAGCCAATAATTTTCTTGTGTAGAGGTCTATACTCTTCAGAAGTGGGTTACCATGTGAACACTGACCTCCAGTGCCATCATTCTTTAAATAATTAAAATTCTTTAAAATCTATTATATAGTGCCTTTCATATCTAGCCATCTATTATATAGTGTCTTTTCTATGTATTATATAGTACCTTTCCTATCTGTCCATATATTATTATTATGCTTTTATTATATCGCATCTCGATTATTGTAATTCACTTTATTCTGGAATCAGTAAATTTAATCTTTCTCGGCTGCAGTTGGTTCAGAACGCTGCTGCTCGTTTTCTTACTGCGTCTCAGAAAGTTGTGTCCATTACTCCAATTCTGGCCTCGCTTCATTGGTTCCCAGTTGAATTTAGGATTCATTTTTAAATTTTACTTTTGGTTTATAAGTCACTAAATGGTGTTGCCCCATCCTATCTGGCCTAGTTGCTGGTTCGACATACACCAGTCTACTCATTACATTCCTCTCAACAGCAATTGTTGGTTGTGCCAAAGTCTAAAATGAAGACAAGGGGTGATCGTGCCTTTGTAGTACTAGCACCAAAGTTATGGAATACTCTGCCAATTGAAATTAGGTCAGCACCATCAACTCAAATTTTAACTGCATATGAGTAACTCTGGTATCAATTTTATTTATTTGTTTTATATCCATTGTTTTTCTGTAAATTGTTTATCTTCTAATCAGTTCTTTTAACTTTCTTCTTTTAGTATTTATGTAATTTTTGTACTTTGTTTACTGATTATTCATTTTACTGGTTAATGATTATTTTGATTTTATTGTACAGCACATTGGTTTACACTTATGGTGTTTTAAAATTGTGCTTTATAAATAAATTTTGATTTGATATATAGTGCCTCTCATATCTGTCTATTATATAGTGAACAGTTTTTTGAAGCGTGGCAGAGTACATTATCCTGCTGAAAGAGGCTGCGGCCATCAGGGAATAGCATTGCCATGAAGGTGTGTACGTGCCCTGCAACAGTCTTTAGGTAGGTGGTATGTGTCAAAGTAACACCAGAATGAATGCCAGGACCCAAGATTTCCCAGCAGAACATTACCCAAAGCATCCACTGCCTCTGCCGGCTTGCTACCTCTTTTCCAGGTAAATCACACACACACCTAGCTTTGATTCATTAGACCAGATCAGCTTCTTCCATTGCTCAGTTCTAATGCTCCCATGCCCACTGCGTTGGACATTGTGCTCTGCACTGTATAGGCAGCTGCAATGCACTCTGTGTTCCGACACCTTTCTGTCACGCCCAGCTTTAAATTTTACGGCAATTTGTGCTACAGTAGCACTTCTGTGGGATCAGACCAGACAGGCTAGCCTTTTGTGCCTCCTGGGCATCAATGAGCTTTGGGTGCCCATGACCCTGTCATCAGTTGTCGTTCCTTGGAACACTTTTGGTAGGTGCGCACTGGGAACACTCCACAAGACCTGCTGGTTTGGAGATGCTCTGACCCAGTCATCCTGTTACCACAATTTGTCCCTTGTCACTCAGGTCCTTATGCCTGACCATTTTCCCCTGCTTTCTAATGCATCACCTTGAAGAACTGACTGTGTACTTGCTGCCTAATATGACAGGTGCCATTGTACCAAGATCATTAATGTGATTTACAGCAGTAGACAGTGGGTTTAACATTGGGGCGGATCAGTGTATATATACACACTATACTGTGTGTGTGTGTGTATATATATATATATATATATATATATATATATTTATTACACACACACACACATTTGTTTTTTCCTCAGTTCAATAAATATCCCAAACAACCACCATGTCCCTCTAATACAAACTAGAAATATTAAAAAGAAAGAAAACCTCTGACTTGACTTGAAATAAAAACCTTTTTTTTTTTAAACCAGTACCTTTTGAGGCACTGTACAGACATATTGCTGTCAGTATAAATGAGCCCCATCACTTTTTTTTTTTTAAAACGCACTTCTGTTGAATGATTCATTGGCTGAAAGTCCTCCGCATTGGTGCATCAGAGAGAGGATGTGCAGCATTGTTCATAATGGCACTCAGTTTTGATTCAGTTCTCTCCTCCTCTACTACATTCAGGGGGTCTGGAGTGGATCCTATGACTGAGCTTGCCCTCTTAATTAGCTTGATGAATTGGTGGCCCTCTCTTGAAATGATGTTACCAGCCCAGCACATCACAGGAGTTGTAGATGTGAAAGATGTCATTTGTCACATTAAAGGAACACAATCTCCTAAAGAAAACAAGCCTGCTCTGCCCTTTTTATTGTATAGTTCCTCTGTGTTATAAGACCAATCCAGCCTGTTGTTGATGTGGACCAGACCCCCAAGTACTCATAGGAGTTGACAACATTTACATCCACTCCTTGAACAGTGACGGGGAATACAGCACTCTTGATGCAGCAGAAGTCAATAAGCAGTTCCTAGGTTTTGCTGAGTTACAGACAGTTCTCACCAAAGTCCCCTACCTGACTCCACTCCTCCGTCTTGTCCGCCTTTATCAATACACCCCACCCTGCTATTATATTTATAGTCAGAGATGTGCAGAGTGAAGAGTACAGCAGACAGGTCTGTTTCTTGTGGGTGCTCCAGTGTTGCTCACACAGTCCTCGAATCTCACAGACTGCGGTCTGCTGCCAGATAGTCCATTATCAGGGCACCACAGGCTCATCCACCTGCATATCTCTGACTTTACTTCTTTAAAGAAAGCTGGATGATATTGAAGGCACTGGAGAAATCAAAAAAACAATCCTCACAGTGTAGCTACCTTTTTTCAGGTGAGAATAAATCTTGTGGAGCAGACAGATCATTGCATTCCTTCACTCCACTCTTTATCTGATAGGCAAACTGCAGTGGCTCCAGGTGGTTTACATCAAGAGGACTCCTATAGTCCAGGTCCAGCCTCTTAATGATCTTCTTGCTTCAGGGCCCAAATGCCACTGGTCTGTAGTCATTACCTGAAAAGGCTCCTGCCTTACAATGCAGGACGTTTTTCCCAGCAGTGGCATTTTTTGCCGAAGACACCACAAAGATGGTCAGCACAGACCTCAGGTCCTCAAGGGCCGATTCCATCTGGTCCTCCGGCTTTTCCTGTATGTAGCCTCCTCATTTGGTCATTAGTTATAGGCAGACCCTTCTACTGTAAAAGCATTGCTGGGCTCAAATAATTAGTACATTGACGAGTTTTGTGCTTTCAGCTACAAGAGAGTCGAGTGTGTGCATGAATGTCCAGCATTACCATCTGAGGAAGCTGAATTAACTCTGGCCCTGCATGCCCTGGTAGTGGAATATGCAGGGATAGACAGATAATTAATACAATTTTTTCACACTGCTTTTAACATTCTGGTTTTGTTTTTAATTCAATGTTTCTGCAGTCCGCACTGTTATTTGAATCTAAATAAGAACTAAAGAGTGAAGCATACACATGTAAAACATTATGAATGCTAAAGAGGAGCAGGACAGGTCATACTAAACTGCACACTCATTAACCAGTAATTTCAACTACCAAAACACTTCTAAACAAACAGCATAAATATCGGGAATTCACTCTAGTGTATAAATCAGATTAAATCTCTATAAATGTGAACAAAGTTGGTAGGCAATTTAAAAACTGCTGAAAAAAGTGGTACTTACCACACCTTTGGCTAAACCAAAACGGCAAACCGTTCTGAAGCTTGTAGACTAAGTGTAGGGCTGCAGGCCGATTATTACAAAGTAACGAACTTTGATAGTCCAGTCCCCCCCATTAAGCGTAAGGTCTTTTTGAAGGCCCCCCAACATATAACATACATTATGAACACCCCTCACATTATACAAATGCTTTTGGAGGTCTTCCAAATGTTTGTTTCTTGAATTATCTATATACGAGCACTCTAGCATTCATTCACAGAACACAGTCAATTATTTCTTGCCAGTTCAACTGTCCAAATAATGAACACCTCTTCAGATTCTTCTATCTAGGTGTGCAAAACCCAGCCCGATGTTTTAATTTACACTTTTATAAAATTCACCGAGTTAAAATCAAGGAAGCCTTTTTTCTGCACTAGTGATTTTAGAATGACAGTTTCATATATCTGTTTGGTTTTTCTAAACCATTAAAGACAGTTCAATGGTAAGAGTGAATTATTTATATCTGAGATGTTTGAATATAACTAATTGTGTAAAGTTGCAAAAGTGTTTTACTAAATGATACGAAAACAGCACAAATTAATTCTCATGAAATGGGTGGGGGGGGGTATCATCACATTTTAATGGCCAATTACAATTTCAAAAATAGAATTTCACATTTTGGACAGTGATTCCTCATTTAAGTGCAACACGGTGAATGTTTTAGACTCATAAAAATAACCTCCAGCTACACGCCAACCATGAAGTCCCTAAACTAACCAGGTTTTAGCTATCAAATGAGGACTGGTTTGAGCATAATGAATCTTTAGATGGCAGAACAGTATCTTTCTACAGATCACTGCTTTTGTGAAAGTGCTTTGTATATAAACATAAGATGAATAAAAATGTTTTAACAATCTTTTCTTGCACAGAGCACTTAAGCTGGTATATAAAATCTTCAACTAACAGATATTAAAAAACAGATAGTTGTGTTTGACTAAATTGCACAGTGGAATGTATCAATGTTAAAGCTGACATATGCGATTGCACGTCAGAATTTAGAAGGACCAAATATCAATCTTAACCAAATAACTTGCAGGAAACAAACCTTCAGTCATAAACATTGTGAATATTTAAACTGTCAGATCCACGTTTAATTGTGTAATCGGCTGTATTCTAACAACACTACATGTTCAATGTTTTCTTTATTTTGACAAGTTTCAACAAAACTTTGGAAAATATACACGTCCATGACAAAATGATTCTGATATCGACTGTAAAACACGTAGTCACATTTCTAGCTTATAACCAAGCCAATTTTACAAGCAGAATCATTACATGGCGAACAAGATCAGGAAAGCAACCATCAAACAGAAGAGACCCATGGCCTCAGACAGGGCAAACCCCAGAATGGCATAAGAAAATAGCTGCTGCTTCAAGGAAGGGTTTCTGTAGAAAGAAAGGAAAAAAAAAACAAAACAGAGGTATGATACAGTGTGCATGTATACAGCTTACAGTGATCACAGACCTATCTTACAGAAAAAGTTTATTATACAGTATTTTGAATCTCCATTATTTTGTATTTATTTAAATTATTTAACTAAACGACATTACAAAAGACAATGACAAAAAAAATACCAAAACCCATTAAATGCAATTCAGTGTCATAGGGGCTGAAGCCTATACCAGCAACATTAGGTCATCAAAACAACACAAGGCATGCTTTTATTTAGGGGATATTAAAAATATTAAAGTGGTATTACCTGGCATAACCAATAATGAGACTGCCAAACACTGTTCCAATACCGGCTCCAGAGCCAGCTACTCCAACGGTGGCAGCACCAGCACCAATGAACTTGGCAGCAGTATCAATATCTCGGCTGACAGCGCTGGTCTGAAACTCTCTTAGTGCTATTTGGGAAAAGGGGCTTTGTGTCCCACTCACAAGAGCAAGTTTGCCCTGTACAGAAAAGTAAAAAAATAACCTCAGTGTACGGGGGGAAAAAAAAGATAACTGCAGTTAGCTAGCTTTATCAAAACAGACTACAACAACTGCACTTGTATTTCATTTTGTTCTAGGATTTCTTTGTAATGAAAAACACATTAAGACAAAAACATTTACATGCCTACCTCTCCAGTTCTGACCTCTGGCCGGGACAGCACTGTTGCAGAAATGGGTCTGAAGAGTGAGAGGGATCCAGTACGGACCTGTGAAGAAAAAAGCCATTCTTTTATTTAATTGTCCATACAAATAAATTGTGAAGTATAAAAGCAGACATTCAGACCCCATAGCCTGTGCTAGACATCACGGCATCTGCAAGCATTCGTTACAACAAATCCACTAGTCAAAAGTAAATTTACATTTCTCACTGAAATACTACCTTAATGAGACTAAATGTTTTCTGTACCGCTACTCAAGTCTGAAAAAAAGTTCACAAGTGACCAATATTTGCATCACTGTGTGGTGTTTTAGCACAATTCTGGTCACCATGCTACAAGAAAGACAGAGCAGTACCTGAAGCTGTGCAGACGAGAGCAACCAAGAGTATCCCAGGACTAAAAGACATGTCTACAATCCAACTCTTACAGGCTCAGAGAATTAAACTTATTTAATCTTGAGCAGAAGTTCTAATCAAGGTCTTAAAAATCCTCAAAGGCATCGATAAAGTACATCCAGCAAAATTCTTACAGCTTAACACTAAATCAAGTATTAAGAGGACACCAATGGAAATTAAGAAGATACTGCATTTAGGACTGACGCCGGGAAGCACGTCTTTACTCAAGAGTTGTGGGACTCCAGAAAAAACTACTGAGACATGGAGTTTGAAGCAGAAACCTTGACAACCATCTGGACAAGACATTGGGAAAACTTAGCTATTAGCTAAACAAAGAAACAAACACAGTGCCAAGATTTGGTTCTTGCAATATGCCTGATGTTACCAGGATTGGCTCTGTCCCTGCAACCCTGAATAGCATTTAGTGGCTTTGTAATATTTTGTAATGCTTCTCCTACCATAAACCTTATGTTTATTTCCGCCAGTGAGCGGCTCAAACACTTAATGCTTTACACACTTTTTACAACTGTAGTCTGTAAAAGGGAATATGTAAATACACACATCATTCCTTGAAGCTAAATTAGCAATAGACTTTGTCAAGTTTCACCACTTTTTAAAAGGTCACCAAGGTTTGAAGTAAAATAAGTATCACGGTGCCAGAGAGTGGCTGACTATTGATTAGAGAGTACATGCAAAGTGTTGCATGTTGCTTAAAACATGCAAGTAAAAATTTCACTATACTCTACAGACTTGACAATAGTGATGCAAAAACAAGGGAGATATAATAATTAGAATAAAGTTGTCTGGTCGGTTGGCATCTCAGTGCATAAAGATAGTGGGGTCCTAATTTGGCATTAACAGCATAATCCCACAGATCCATCAGAGGCAGTATAATGTACAATTAGAAGCAGAAGGAAGACAGCAAGAAACTATTCCCTTGACCATTCACCAACTTTTTTCCCTACACTGCTTAATAATGTCACCACAGGTTAGGTAATTGTTTTTGTGACCAATTTTTGTTAAAACTTAAAATGCAAATATGCTATAAAAAGTTAAAAAGGGTGTTCAAATCATTAAGAGACAAATTTTTATTAACTTCATTTAAATGCCACCAACATAAATAAAAGTAATCAAAGAAAAAAAAAAATGAAAGGAAAAAAGGTTGGCAATCTTAAAAGTAAGTAGTTACTAAGATGAAGTAACCATCCTCTAACCCTTACAAAGTCTTCATATGCGGACCCAATTCTGTGCACAGCCCGATTCCGATACTCCCTTATAGGTGTCCTGGATGTCATATTTTTCACCCAAACATATTTCTATATACCGACTTGCTATTGTAACGTGTAGCTAATCCTAACTTTTAAAACAGACAACATTCAAGATGTTTGTATGGGTTGAACAGATGACATTTAAGATGCTTTTACAGATTTCTAATACAAAACCAAGTCAAACATTATTCAAAGATATTGTAAGCACTAAATGTACAATGAGCGAAAAAAGTCATTAAAAAAAATAAAAAATGGTAAATACAATATAGACAACCTTATAAGACTCAAAGAATTGAAGTTAACTGTGATTTCCACAAAAGTAACAACACACTTCTAGAACTGTTGTAATCTGCTACTGAATGGGCGGTTGCTTGACATGAGCCACGTCCATAAGGTTGTAAATGTACACTCACTTGGTACAGAAAAAAAATCTGGGGATGCTACCCCAGCCTTTCTGTGAAAGGGAAAATAAGCCACTTTACAGTTAGTTTTACACTTATATAGCACATACAGAATGGGATGAATATCCAGATAAAGTGGGCTTGTCTAGGGTATGTTGCAAATGGGCACAGCCATGACTTAATGGAGAAGCAAGGAATTTATAACTTTTTCTGCAGATGAGTACTGCGACCCGTGCAATGGAGAGTACCAGCAATGGTCAAGACTTGTAATTAATTATATTTATCAGTTTTCAAAAACACATCCTATTACTTTCTAGTTCTTAGTTTACATGATGCCATCCATCCATTATCCAACCCACCACAATCTAACTACAGGGTCATGGGGGTCTGCTGGAGCCAATCCCAGCCAACATAGGGTGCAAGGCAGGAAACAAACCCCGGGTGGGGTGCCAGCCCACCGCAGCGTTTACATGATGCCCATCACGCAGTTCTATTGCCATTTACAATGGTAACACATTCCTACTCACTTCATCATCCGCTCCTTGTTTCTCATCACCACATGTCCATCCCATTTCAATCTAACGTCTCTCATTTACACACTGATCACTCTAACCCTTCTCCTTTAAAGGGATGCACAAATTCCATCACAGTATTCTCATTTAAGTTCTTTCAAGTTTATCTTCTTTGCTTTATTTCTGCACCACACATCAACACTTGCACCTTATTACCGTTACAAAGATCTTTAACTTATTTTGCTTGGCATCCTTTAACCACAGATCATCCCAGACACCTCCCAATCGTTCTTCTATGTCGTAATTATTCTATCACCTATTTTCACTTCACAGCTTTACTCTATGATTATATTAAAATCTAAGCAAATACTATCAATGTATTGAAAAGTCTGCCCAATCGCATTTTGTTGCAAACCATGATATTTGGATGCCAGTATTTCATTTCAGTTATTCCAGTTCCAAGGCCCTGCGCCACTCAACTATCCTTCTCTTCATGCATAAATGCTTTTCTTAATGTTGTTACCAATCCTTTACACACTGTTTCAATACTACCAGCTTTTCTGGAAGTTTCCCCTTTATTAGATACCACAACACTATTTCCCTTGGAATTCTACTGTACGTCATTTTCAGAACCGTAACTGCATAATATGGCTTGATTTCCCACTCATCTCTTTTACTTAACCTTACAGACAATAAATAGCTGTTCTTTTACCTTTAATAAGCGCATGCAGTTTATCATATTTTATTAAGTTCTCTTAATTTATTATCTATCACACTAACCACTTTGATGAAGTGTTCCAATCATTTAACTCCAATAATCCCAACACTACAGCACTTTTTTTTTTTTAAGAGAATCTGTGCACTCCACCTCCAGTCACCTGGGATTCTTTCCGCATCCCATATCACTCATCAATTCCACCACCCAGGGCTACCCACCATTGCACTCTGAGCTTTCGACATCTTGGGTTTGCACTCCTAAGGGGGCTAGATAGTTTTCCGGTCTTTGTTCTACTTACATGTACATTGTTAACACTCCATTATAAGGTTCACTTCATCAATGGAGGTCAAAGACAGCAGTCAACTTTTTGAATTAGTAATATGAATTTTCTGAGATTTCGCTTGTAATGTCTTTTCTTTCCACTATTATTTTTGCAAGAATTTAGGCTTAGTGCTTTGGGTGAAGCATGAGGTTACTGATGATTTGCCACTTGTTATACACAAAGTAATTCAAGTTTTTTTTTTAAGAAATGAAAAAACAAGCTAAATGTATTAAGCAGGTACATCACCAAGCAAAAATGCCATTTGTGGCTGACCTGGTGATTTTATTTTTTTATTACTTAATGGGGTGAAAAGTCAACATTATGATAACTGAACATTCATGTAGTGCTCTCATTTCTACAGAATGTGAACACAGCAGAAGAATACTGGCTGAAGTACTGGACTTAAACACACAGGTGTTCTGGCTCAACCTTCACCTCCTACTCACTGTGGGACACTGAGGTGGCCACAAAACACACCTTAGCTCAAACATTAAAAAATTCTAAACAACTGTGAAATATCTTGATGAAGTATGTCACTAAGTGTAAAAAAGGAGTCTGTTAAAATAAACTGAGGAGAAAAAAAAAAATCAAAATCTCATGCTCAAAATGAATAGGAAAAACAAGTTCAAGAACAAAGTAAAAGTGTCACAAACTTGAATGACTTTGTATAGTAACACTTTAAAAATAGAAATACACACACTTGCCGATTCTGGCATTCTACTCATATCTGCATGGACCAAAACTCTGAGCTTTTACACTAAAGAATGCTTTAATTAGAAGGCAAATATGACATATCCATATAAATATACACATTCCTAAAGAAAGGAGGAGTTAAATAAGGAGAGCATTTAAAATGACAAAATTTTAAAACAAATTTGCCAAAGGAACCCGGTATTACACAACATAACCTACCAACCATACAATTTGTTTAAGGGTACTGAATAACTATTTTGGGCACCCTTCATTTTCTATAGTAATTTCCTATTAATTCTCCCTCACTACACCGCACTCAAACAATGCAAATGCAAGTAGCAAAAAGTACATCCAAGTGGAGTGTTGCATAAACAGAATTTTCAAACAACCCCAAACAAAAAACAAACACTGGCCTCTGCATTAAATAGTTTATTTATAAATAATGAGTAATTTTATACTAAACTTTCATTAAACTTATACATTTAAGGTACATTTTTACATTTCAGGGTCACAAGTGTGGATTAATTCTCAGCACTCAAAATATCAAGAAAGCAGATACAACTCCTTGGATTTATGTTCAGTGTTGTCTGACTATTGCTTTTATGCCCCACTGGGTTATTTTTAATTCTTTTCTGAAGGAGATAAAAATGCTTTTGCAGACTCTACTATTTTAAGCAGTTTCCCTTTTTTCTCTCCATAGTCAGTTTGTATAGATGTTCCCCTTTGTATACTATTCTTCATTTACTCATAAACTTACCCAGGTTCATAAAGGCGGCCCAGTAACTTCCACAGTCCATACAAATGCAACATGGGAGGAAGTCCATATTGGCTTATATTGTATTATGCTCACTTTCTAATCGTTCATTTGAACAAAAATGGGAAAAAGCACCCACAGCAGGCTCTTGTCAGTGCCACAGTTTATAAAGGGTTTAAGGTGTGTTACTAAATGTGACAATTCCATCTAAACTACAGTGAAAAACCTAAATCTTTATTCTGCCTGGCCCACATACTCTACATGTAACAACAAAAACTAAATGTATAGGATCAATAAATAATTCATTTAATAATTCCAATAAATGAGACTGCTCACCTTCCCTAATCTACAGGCAAGTTTAATTTTTGAGACAACACGCTAAATGGCAAAGGGGACTTAATGTAAAATTCGGTTCAATTTTTAATTGCACTAGTCTCTAAAGACCGGTTTAGCACATATGGAGATTTACAAACACAAAAGCAATGCATGGAACAAAGCCATGTAACACTCCTATAAATAATGAAACACGTACATAACTTTTAAAATAATGATGAATCTGGCAAATAATTAAATGCTATAAAAACTACTTATCTTTGCATGCCCACCCAGACAAGAGGATTAGGGGGCAGCTTTATAAAACAAATTTCCACACAAAAGTGGCTATTTATAAACTTGAATATAATTGTAGAATTTGCATATATTTACGGCAACTCTAACCCATCTGTACGCATTTCATAGAAAGTGGGAAACAATGACACCCTTGATAAAGTAGGGAAATACAACCAAACCACCTCAATGACAACTCAACATTAAAAGTAATGAATGATTTGTACATTTCTGTTTGGTGCCTTTAAGAGAGCCAATGTGGCATATTTGCACTGAAGAACCTACTTGGGTTTGTATCAACTACCTGTTGTCACTTCTCAGGATTTGAAATCCATGCAGTCACTCGTTATCAAAAGTAAAACCACAGGTGTGATTCACTCCCTGCATACAGAAAGCTCCAATAGCATGCCCTATTGCCTAATAGTCTGAACACATCACCACTTGTTTAGTACTACATGAAGAGTACACAAATAGTCATCTATGAAAGGAACAAGCTTTTAGGGACCAGCAGGATTAAGGGGTTTATAAGCCAATTTAGGCACTCAAGAGCCATTCCCTTGGAACTATGTGCCAAGATGGGCCCAGCATTAGAAACACAGACAGCCCAAAACTGGGCTACACCCAATTATATCCCAGTATTAACATATGTTGGTTTTATAGAAACAGGCACCTACCATAAGAAACTGGCCGAGAGATCAGGAATATCTCAGCCAAGCTTCAATTCCATCAAGCCTGCTGGGCTGGAAGCCATAAACTGACTGATGAGATGCTACACTTTGCTTCCGTATGGTGTGGGTGCACAGGCCAACATAAAAATGCAATTTACAACAGTGTCCAGTTTTGCTAATGTAACTGGGCCAACTGACTGCACTCATATTTTGCAATATGGGCAAGAATGAAGTTGCTTTTGTTAACAGTAAGCAGTTACTTTCCATTAACATAAAAGTCATCTGTGATGTCAAGATGAGGCTGACAAACATTGTGACTCGGTGGCCTGTGTCAACCCATAATTAACTTATTTTAAGGCACAGTCGTGCTGGCAGAATTGCCGATGGTGTTGTACATGTTTGCCTGGCTATGTCAGGTGGGAGGCGGCTCTACAAACCAATGAAGGTCTGCACCATTTTGACTGCGTATGTAGGACGTTAATTAGCACGTCCAAATATGGTAACCGGACTGGGCTTGAGGCACATTCACTTATGCAGATTTACAAGGCAGAAAATGTGCGTACAGTAATCCCTCGCTATATCGCGCTTCGACTTTCACGACATCACTCTATCGCAGATTTTAAATGTAAGCACATCTAAATGTATATCACGAATTTTTCGCTGGTTCGCGGCTTTCTGCGGACAATGTGTCTTTTATTTTATGGTACATGCCTCCTCAGTTTGTTTGCCCAGTTGATTTCATACAAGGGACACTATTGGCGGATGGCTTAGAAGCTACCCAATCAGAGCATGTATTACATATTAACTAAAACTCCTCAATGATATAAGATATGCTTCTCGGTGGTGCTTGATTGTTTGCTTCTCTCTGTCTCTCTCTGCCTGACGGAGGGGTGTGAGCAGAGGGGCTGTTTGCCTAGAGGCTGTTTGCCTAGAAGATACAGACGCTCCTCTACAAAATGCCGCTTTATCGCGGTGCTTCTGCATACTTAAAAGCACATATTGATTTTTTGATTGTTTGCTTTTCTTAGCGAGCGCTCTCTCTGACATTCTCTGCTCCTGACGGCGCTCCTTTGAAGAGAAGATATGTTTGCATCCTTTTAATTGTGAGAAAGAACTGCCATCTCAGTCTTTTCATGGAGCACAGTTTAAACTTTTGACTAAAGGATGTTATTTCATGTCTAGAGGGCTCTAATAATGTTAACAGTGTGGGAGAGTTTATAAGGGCTTAAAATATATAAAACCATACAAACATATGGTTTCTACTTCACGGATTTTCACCTGTCGGAGGGTCTGGAACGCAACCCCCGCGATTGAGGAGGGATTACTGTATTCCAGTTTTTGTAAATCTTTTTTTTTTTGGGGGGCATACACAGATCACACTTGAAAGCTTTATATATGAGACCCCTGGTTAAGGGACTTACTGCAACGAAAAGCAGAAATCACTATAGAACTGCAGCTAACACTGTCCACACTAGGGTTGTCCATCATACTGAAAAACCCAATTTTTCAAAAGGTACAATAATAGCATTCTGTTAAATTCAATTCCAGAAGTAAACGGTTGTTTGCAAGCACCTTATACACTCAAGTAGTTTATTAGTGCTATCAAACTCCAAGGGGGACAGTGTTTGATGAGGGATACATTTTACATCTAGCTCAAATCACCAAAAGGGAAGCTCTTTGAAATGATATCTTCATATAAATTTTTTGAAAACTAACCCACTACTCACTATCATAATTTGCAAACTGTGGTAGAGCAGAAAGGGGTACAGGGGAAAGGACACAGTTGTGAGATAGCTGGGGTTGTGTGGAGGGAGTTTTTTTTTACATCGGTACTGTTTTGGTAACTGCACTGGGGCCCAAAAGCTGCAACTGATGCTAAAGTCAAAATTTTTAATACTGATCCAACACTAATCCCGATGTGACAAATAAACTAATGATGCCAATCTTGTGTAGACTACACAATGTTCAAGACATACCCCTACACTTCTGTAGCTTATCTTCTCTACCCTAGTGTACATTTGTGACATTCAACATACTGTACTCTTGAAATCGAGATGGAAGTCCTGCATCTGCTACTTTTTAAAACTTCTCTGCTTGCATTGTGCTTTTTTTTCATTCTCTCTAGGCTGTTCCTTGTATCTTCTCAACATTATGATTTCTACATGTACTAGTTATTTTACTGTGTTCACTGGTTTTTCAGTGTGATTTAATATTCTAATATTTATCCAGTGAAGTGCCTTGATCTCGTGTGTATGGTATATAGTACCACACATTGAAACTCAACTGCAGATTTATACATTCTATAGTTTCTAAATGAAGACATTTAAAATTAACCAAGTAGTTTATGTTAAATTAGGCTTGTACAGGAAATAACCTTGAGTACATTTTTGCCTGGCTTTGCAATTTTATGCTACAATTTGCAAATGCAGCATAAATCCTTTCCAAAGTACAAGTGAACATGATGTGAACTGCAAGAAGTGTCGAAATCGTGACGCCCCTAAGGCCCCAATGATGGCCTCCTTAAAATGTTTTACTTGTTTTTAATTAAATACTAAAACAAATCACTCTGCACGCGTGCTGCCAATACGGTAAGCTTTTAGAGGTTTGTCCTTTATTCGGAAAAAGGTCAACGCGCACCTCACAGCAGGTTCTCTTTTATGACCTTGAACATCGACTCGCCATTTAGTGCCTCTGGAAATCCAAGCGTCAGGAAAGAAGGCCGCTCACTATTCCTCGAAGGCTACGCCTCATTTCGCTGCCTTTTGACAGCCGGACTGTGCTCGTCTCGCAGAATTCCTGGATGCTTTGCACGGACAATTTGAGAACAGGCCCGAGTGAACACCGCGATCTGTGCAGCAAAGCGGCCGAAAACCCGCCGATTCGAGCAAAACGCGGCACCGACACTGGGCGTGTGTACTTACCAAGGCTGGAGAGGAGACAAACTTCGCACAGGCGTACATTCTGTTGGCTTTATTGGATTTTTGCTCCTACTGTCGGATTGTTCTTAAACACCCGGGCCTGTCTCTGCAAAAGCAAGAAATAAAACAAGTAACCACACCAAGGAAGATTTAAGGTCATCTCTGATTGGAATAAAAATATCCAAAAATAGCAACCAGTGACGGATAATAAAACGTTAACCTCGAAATCAGACACACGTTGCTTTATTTCAGTAAAAACAGCGGCACTTGTAGAAGGATGAAATAGGATTGTAAAATTTTAACAGCTTCCCATTCTCCCCTTCACTTACCGGCAGCAGAGGTCGAACCGATTGGAGGGTGGGGCGCATGCGCGAAGTCGTACTTGTGCGTTCGTAGGAGGGAATTCCGTGAAGGTCACTTTGTAAGAACTTTATTGACAGTTTATATCTTGACAGTCAATAGCACAAAACCCTGTTGAGAAGTTGCAGCTTTTTTCTTATGTTTCACAATTTGTTGTGTTGTTTCTCATCGAGTACTTTTTCTTCAGTACCGAATATAGCTTAACAAGGTTCTGGGGAATTAGTTTAGATTTTTTGGAATTCGTAGACGAGAGTAACGTTTTGGCTAATCTGCTGTTTGCCAGGAACAAATAAATGCATTATATCCGCTATTTGACACTTTGTGGTGCGCGAGGAGGGGCTTTTTGACGGTAGCCATAACGTATTCTCTGGCCAGACAATGGTTTTGTGTTATGTGTTAATTTTATTTATTTTAAAGTTTACACTTTTCTTCCTCCATATATGTGTAAGCTGATGCACCGCAAAAAATAAAAATTAAGTGAAAAGTTTTTATATGAAGCCATTGTTTTCCTTATTATAAGATTTATCGGCTTATCAAGCGTTTCTCAACCTTAATATATTAGTATTTGCGACCCGAGTTATAACAGTTTTAATCGCACCCCCTAACGTTTTTTGAAAGGAGCCCACTAATACCAATTTGTTCTTTTTTAATTAATGATATATCATAGATGCATATTATGCCTACTTAACTTTTATCGACATTTAACTCAATATTTATTTTTCTAGTATCAGAATGTAGTTTAAGTTAATTTGCTTTGGTTTCAATGGATGTATTTTTCATATTTTTGATTCTTTTCTTTTTTCACATCTTCGCGCCCCTCTTTTTGTTACTTCACACCCCCCTAGGGGGGCCCGTCCCACAGTTTGAGAACCACTGCTTTAAGAACTGTTGAAATCTAAGTAATCACTGTAGACCTCATTGTAATGTTTGCAATGTACCATCTGTTGGAATGAATTTTGTAATTCATGTAGAAATAAAATGCATTGCATTTGTCATTCCAACAGATGGTGCATTCCAGTAAAAAATGCATTACAACAAATGTTTGTTATTGTAACGTCTGTTGGAATGATAAATGTCTCCATTATATGCAGTTTGATAAAGGATTTGTAAAAGCAGTGTTAATGTTAGGTCACCTATTTAGTTGTTAGTATTATTTATAGCAAAATACCCGCGCTTCGCAGCGGAGAAGTAGTGTGTTAAAGAAGTTATGAAGAAGAAAAGGAAACATTTTAATAATAACGTAACATGATTTTCAATGATTTTGTCACTGTTATGAGTGTTGCTGTCATATATATATATATATATATATATATATATATATATATATATATATCAAAATACCCGCGCTTTGCAGCGGCAAAGTACTGCATTAAAATTTTTATTAAGAAGAAAATTAAACCTTTTTAAACTGAGGGAAAATATGCCAATAATTATTTGTTAAGGATCTCTTTGTATACCACGTTGTCAGTTCGGCTCTCTGGTTGTAATATGACCAAGCTGTGCGCTGAGCTTACTCTTGAGCATGTAACTTACAGTTGGCCATGTGAACAGTAATCTTGTCTCAAATCTGACAGCTTGGATTGCTGCTGTCATAATCGGTTTGAGTTTTATGGTTTGTTTCAATTACGACAGTATTTGTAGGACTTGTGTTGAAGTGACATTTGGCATCTGTCAAGCGTTGTAAGCACACAGCCGGTTTCATCGATAAAATCACATCCAGCTTTTGAGAGTTTAAACATTCATAAACATCAAAGTGTCCACTACTGAAATTGTCACCTGTGAATCTAAAATGTTTAAGAGGCATTGGCAGTTGTCGAAAGTTGTAAAATGTTTGGCCATTTCGGTACACTTGAAAGCGACAGCCGAACAATTCAGCAGCAGCCATCAACTCACATGCAGAATCATAAGTGAAGGGCTTAAGCATTTCACTCTTCTAGTGCTCCTGTGTAGAATAATTATCTCCTGTACCGTCATCAGTCCACACGTTGAACCTGTCCCAGTCATTCAATACATAAGACACAATGTTCTTCCGGATATCACGAGTGAGCCTGATATGGCCGTGCTTTATGTAACAAAGAGAATGTAAAAGGTAGGTGGTATCTCCGGGCATGGAAACCACTCGGTAAGTGACAGTTCTTTGATCGATGGTGATCACCTCGATAGACATGTTAATGGGGGTACGGTTGGAATGATAAAGGAAATGGGTACCTGAGAAATGTAAAGTAAGTCTAAAATACCTATACAATAACTATAATTGTAATAAACAAACAATAAAACAGTGGAGAAGCCGTGGATTAAACAAAAAGGCTGTAGTTATCAGTAGGGAGACGTGAATCTTGTGGCGAAGCAAGGAAGGGAATGTAGAGACCAGAGACGGACGGCCTTATATAGGCAGGCAGCCAACAACGTGGGAGGCGTTGGGATGGGGGACCCAACGCCACCTCACACGGTGACGAGCTGCAGGCTATGGATGTATATATGTATGTTAGTATGATATAGTTAGCGTTGGGAACCCGTGTACCAAATTTCGTGAAGATGGAGCCATGAATAAGAAAGTTCAATATGGCGGACGTTGTTGACCGTTATGCATAGAATTTTGAAATGAAACCTGCTTAACTTTTGTAAGTAAGCTGTAAGGAATGGGCCTCCCAAATTTCAGCCTTCTACCTACACGGGAAGTTGGAGAATTAGTGACTTTTGAAAATTCAATATGGCGGCCGACAGTGGCGTCATACCACCGAAATAAGTACGCACATCGGTTTTGATTAGCGAAATTTAGCTCCATTTCATGAAGATGGGGTCAGCCTTCTACCTACACGGGAAGTTGGAAAATTGGTGATGTTGGAAAGTTCAATATGGCGGACGTTATCGACCGTTATGACTGTTACGTGTAGAATTTCGAAATGAAACCTGCTTAACTTTTGTACGTAAGCTGTAAGGAATAAGCCTGCCAAATTTCAGCTTTCTACCTACATGGGAAGTTGGAGAATTAGTGATGAGTCAGTGAGTCAGTCAGTCAGTCAGTCAGTCAGTGAGGACTTTGCCTTTTATACAATACAATACAGTTTATTTTTGTATAGCCCAAAATCACACAGGAAGTGCCGCAATGGGCTTTAACAGGCCCTGCCTTTTGACAGCCCCCCAGCCTTGACTCTCTGAGAAGACAAGGAAAAACTCCCAATAAAACCTTGTAGGGAAAAATGGAAGAAACCTCGGAAAGGCAGTTCAAAGAGAGACCCCTTTCCAGGTAGGTTGGGCGTGCAGTGGGTGTCAAAAGTAGGGGGTCAATACAATACAATATACAGAACAGAACAATTCCTTAAGACAGCATAATAATAAAAATTTTAGAATTACGGTTTAACAGTAGATGATATGACATAATTAGGTTTGGATATTTTTAGAGTCCTGGAGACCTCATCCATCTAGCTGCCTCCCCATTTGGCCATGCCACGGCTGAAACGTTGCTCCGATGAAAGGACCCTCTTTCCCATGATTCCTGTGATCCTCCATCAGGGATGACTTTACCATAGGCAGGCAAACAACTTGGCAGGTGGGCCGTGGCACCAATGGCCACATTTGGGTACCGAGAAAAGAAACAGAATAGGTGAGGGTTAGTATTCAAATATAATTATCATGTTACTTATGTTATAGTGCTAATGACTAACAACAGAGATGCAGTATGTACAGTTAATCAGCAGCTCTAGTCAGGATATGCTAAACTGAAGTAGTGAGTCTTCAGCCGGGATTTAAAGGCTGAGACCGAGGGGGCATCTCTTATGGAAGCAGGAAGACCATTCCACAGTTTAGGGGCCCTGTAACTAAAAGCTCGACCTCCCACTGTTATTTTATTAATCCTTGGAATCCTAAGCAGACCGGCATCTTGAGATCTTAATGTGCTCAGGTTTGTAAGTCATGATAAGTTCAGACAAGTAAGCGGACCTTGGCCATTTAATGCTTTATATGTTAAAAGGAGGATTTTGAAATCTGCCCTAAACTTAACTGGGAGCCAGTGTAAAGATTTAAGAACTGGGTTATGTGTTCATATTTTCTTGTTCTTGTAATAATTCTTGCAGCGCATTTTGGATTAACTGGAGGCTGTATAGAGAACAGTTTGAACAGCCAGTGAACACCGCATTGCAGTAGTCAATCCTACTAGAGATAAATGCATGAATTAATTTCTCACAATCCTGTTTATTTAGAAAGCGCCTTAATTTCCTAATATTTTTAAGATGGAAAAACATGTTTTGGACGACTTTGTAATATGCTTTAAATGACATGCTAGAGTCAAAGATAACTCCTAGATTGCGGGCTGATTCAGTAAAATTAATTGGGATTCCAACTGAGTTAAATGACGACAAAATATTGCTGTGATCAGCGTCATTCCCTCCAACAATTAACATCTCTGTTTTATCTGTATTTAAAGACAAGTAGTTCTCATTCATCCATTCCTTTAATTCACTAACACAACTAATTAAAGACAACATCGGAGAAACTTCATTTGATTTAAATGAAAGGTATAACTGGGTGTCATCTGCATACGAAAGTGAAAATTAACATTATGTTTCCTAATGAGAGATCCCAGTGGAAGCATGTAAAGTGAAAACAGTAAAGGTCCCAGTACTGAGCCCTGGGACACCATATTGAACTTCTGTGTATAATGATGGAGTACTGTCTGCACATTTCTGTACATACTGGAATCGATTTGATAAATAAGAACTGAACCAAGCGAGCACGGGCCTGTAAGCCCAACATCGCTTTCTAGCCTGTGCAGTAAAATAGAATGGTCAATGGTGTCAAATGCTGCACTTAAGTCCAACAACATAATTACAGTGGAATTTCCTTCATCAGAGGATATCAGAATGTCATTTACAACCCGTGTTAGTGCCGTTTCTGTACTATGACCAGTGCGAAAGCCAGACTGGAATTTCTCAAATAAATTGTAATGCGTAAGGTGTGACTGAAGCTGACTGGCGACTACTTTCTCTAGTATTTTAGAGAGAAATGGTAAATTTGAAATAGGCCTATAGTTATTTAGTATGTGTGGGTCTAGGTCTGACTTTTTAAGTAAAGGTTTAATGACTGACACTTTTAGTGCATCAGGTATGTGCCATGCAGTAATGAACTATTGATAATGGTTAGAATAGGGCTGCAAGAACATCCATTGCACTTATTACTAGTTTTGTTGGCACTGGATCTAGGGAACAAGTAGTGGGCTTCATTTTAGTAATTAAAGTTAAGACTTCCTGGTGAGTTACAGGATTAAAATTATTAAAGTGCTGAATGCAATGTGACAGGGTCTGCTAAGCTAGTATTTGGTTTGTACTGTGATGCTGAGATCTGGGATCTTATATTTTTAATTTTCTCATTGAAGAAGTTCATAAAGTCTGTACTGCTAATATCTGTTGGTATTTTGCACTGTTGATCTGAATTCCCATTTGTTAATTTAGCCACTGCTCTAAAAAGTACCCTAGGATTTTTATTATTGCTATCTATTAATGTAGAATAGTATTCTGAGCGAGCTTTAAAGAGGGCTTTTTATATTTATTACACTCTCTGTCCATGCAATTTGAAAGACATGTAGCTTTGTTGTTCTCCATCTGCTCCAGTTTTCGACACTCTAATTTAAGAGCTCGAGTATTTTCATTAAACCAGGGAGAGTTTCTATGTGCTTTGATCACTTTTGTTTTAGGGGAGCCACTGTGTCCAGAGCATCTCTCAAGGTCACATTATAATGTGATTAGCTGATCTAAATTGTTTTCCACGTTTACATTTGATGTTAACTGATCTAAATGGTTTTCCACAATTACACTCGACTTACTCAAGGTATCTATAAATTTTGAAGCAGAATTACAATCTAGATGTCGCACTGTCTTTGTTTTAATCTGCGAGTGCGCTGGCATGGGCAGAACTAAATCAAACGTAATTAAGAAGTGATCGGAAATAACTACATTTAATGGAGTAATATTTAAATTTTGAATTTCAACTTTGTAAGTTATAATTAAATCTAATGTATGGTTATGATTATGAGTTGGACCTTTGACAATCTGACAAAATCCTACTGAATTTAACAAATAAGTAAAACATTTGCTAAAAGTGTCAGTTTCCACATCAATGTGTACATTAAAATCCCCCATCAGTACTACATGATCATAATTTATAGCCAAATCAGACAGAAGGTTGCTAAATTCAGTCATGAACAATGAATATGGCCCTGGTGGTCTGTAGACTAGCACTATAATTGTGTTGGAATCTGTTTTAATATTTAAAATGAATGCCTCAAAGGATGTAAAGTTGCCTAAATTTTTAGGAGTGATTTGCATTTTGTTACAATGAATTATTCCAAGGCCTCCTCCTCGACCAGAATCTCTAGACTTATGAAGGAACAGTATCCATCTGGTGACGCCTCAGCTAGGGGAACAGTGTCATATTTACTAAGCCTGGTTTCAGTAAGAAGACACAGATCAGATTTTGTACTTAATATTATATCATTTACCAAAACAGCTTTAGTGCCAAGAGAGCGAATGTTCAATAAACAGCATTTAAAACTGCATGGTTCTTTCTGAACTGCTGATATATTTTTTGTTTTAATTTGAATTAAATTTCTATTACAGATGCCCCTGGTGGAGTGTCTGGTTTTATCCCTTGGTCTAATTATACACCTTATTTTTTGGTTATCAATTAATTTATGGTTTGTATCAAGACTAAATTTACTGGATGCCCCACAACAGGGATTATGGGTAACAGCTTCAGGAAAATAACAGGTGGGATAAACAACAGCCTGTGATTTAAGATCACATGACTTTTATTTGTATAGATATTTATATATACATATATATATACACACACACATAAAAATATATATTCATATACACACATATATACAGTATATATACATATACATCCACATATATATACATATATATGTGCACAAAACCACGCTTTTATCAAGGCTTCTGTCGGGTAGTCTTTTGAAATGAAATTTTCCTCCAATCAGTCCTAGCAACGCGCTTTCTTCCGACTGTTACATTTTTGTAGCTCTGATGTGTGCATCAATGTAATCGGTGTACCAGGAAATCATGCATTGACAGAAGTTCCCCTTTGCTTGGAATGCAAAGTGTGATTAAATGCGTTATTTTTTAAGGCATTATGGAGCACATGCATCGAAGCTTCTCAGCTGTGCTTGTGCTAAGAAAAGGAAAGATTTAAAAAATAACAACACGATTGTCAATGTAACCTTTTGTAAGTACAGTAGCGCCTGGAGGATTCAGTGTGGAGAAACTCTAGAGACAGCGTGTGTATTAACTGGATTTTTCTGTGAGTATTTTGTGGCTGCGTGACAATGTTGCTTCCGCAAGACCGCGTTAGCTACGGAGCTCAGCTTAGAGCGAAATGAGGTGAATGGGAGGGGAGATGATGACGTGACTCCCCCACCCGCCTCAACTGTCAATCCCCCCACAAACACAGTCTCTCAGAATTTGCTTAAGCACAGCCCTTCACCAGCAATTTTAACTTAGTTACAAAGTGATCAAAACTCTCGTTTATATCCTGCGTCCTCTCATTAAACTTGTATCCCGCATTAGTCGTGGGCATGACAAACGCCAGCGGCAGCCTGTCTATGAACTTAATTTAAACTTTAGGTTTACATCGTGCTTTGTTTCCGAAGTAGCAGCACTCATGAATATGCTTGTATGTGTCACTCGCTCGCTTCTTATTGTTTCGCTGCCTTCTCAATTATATAATGCATGTTTTCTTCAGCGCTTTTTGGAGCTCTTCCTGGTTTTCTACATACTGCGTTGACAGTCAGTTCACGTGATTACGTGGGAGGCGTGATGATGTCACACGAAACTCCGCCCCCCACGGCCATCGAGCTCAACTCCATTACAGGATATGGAGAAAAATAGGTTCCAGTTACGACCGTTACGCATAGAATTTTGAAATGAAACCTGCCCAACTTTTGTAAGTAAGCTGTAAGGAATGAGCCTGCCAAATTTCAGCATTCCACCTACACGGGAAGTTGGAGAATTAGTGATGAGTGAGTGAGTGAGTGAGGGCTTTGCCTTTTATTAGTATAGATTAGTTATTATGCTTAATACTGTATTTATTATTATTTATGTATTTAGCATTTGACTTTATCCAAGGTGATTTAAAAAGCAAGTTAAATACATAAAAGAATGAAGGTGGAAGCATCAGAAGTAAGAGAGAACAAGATAAAAAACAAACACAAAGGAATTAGGACAATTGCTTAACTATACCTGAAGTTAGAATACTAGAATACTGTACAAAAGTTTGCATCCTAAACTCTGTCATCTCTGCTGCAGCTTTCCTGTAGGACAGAAACTAAGCACTTCCAAAATATTTTATTAAGAAGATGTGTTTCAAAAGACACCTAAACACAAGTACATTGGGTGCTGTTCATAAAGATAAAGGGAGATTATTCCATTGGAGCAAGGACTTAGAAGCACTGTCCAGTCTCTACACATATTATTATTATTATTATTTATTGCATATTTAATGATTTTTGATTTTGCAAAGATAATGTATTGTTATTGTCCTTTTATATTCATCTCCAGGCACAGAGTTAATCAACTACGCATTTCACTGTTTAGTGTACTATACATATAATTTGTATGTGACAAATGAAATTTGTTTTGATTTGATTTTTGTGATGTATTTCATTGCTACAACTGTCTGTGATGCGCCATCTGTTGGAATGACAGAGACAGTGCATCCACACAGAAAAACAGATGCACAGACATTTAACGCTTTTATTAAGGTGGATTTGTATTTAAGATTGTTTAGCTTATTTAAAAAAAAAATCTTGTCAAGTACATTTTGCTTACACCATTGGCAGAGCTGTAACACATGTACTTCAAAACAGGCCATCCACCTGGAGTTGAGCATGTTTCAGGCCTGGCCAGCAATTGGATTGGAGACCAAAAAGCAAAAGCTTGGGTTTCTGCTGGAAGAGGTGTTGTTGAGGCCAGCAGGGGGCGCTTACCTTGTGGTCTGAATGTTCATCGCAGTGTAGTGACTCAGGCTCTATTGATACAATTTATTACTGTTAATAAAATGACACTATCCTTGACATCCCTTGATCCCTGGACATCCTTTGTACAGAGTAGGGTGTATCCCGATGTCCTGGGTAAAATACTCTCAATTGGCCTGGTCATTCCGGCCCCTTTAACTCTTATGCCTCACACTGAGTCGACTGCACCTTCAATTTCGTTGTTCCTTTGTAAAAGTGACAATGACAGTAAAGATCTATCTATCTATCTATCTATCTATCTATCTATCTATCTATCTATCTATTAGTTGATTGATTGTCTGTATTATATGTGATGTGAGTCTGTATCCTTGTGTTTTATGTTTCTGCTGCTGTTTGCATCTGAAATTCTCCATAGGATTAATAAAGTTTATCTAATCTAATCTAATCTACATTGGTGTAAGAAGTGGGATGAAAAAACCCGACCTGATCTAATCATCCCCTGTCTTTAGTTGGCTAATTGTCTCTCACCCCTTCAACACCTAATAGCTAATTTTGTGGTGAGCATAGTGACGCAAAAATGGGTGCTGCACGTTTGTGGTGGTTGAAGTAGCTCCCATGTCTCTATATACAAAATTGCTTTTGAGTAGTGAGAAAAGTGCTATATAAATGTAAGGAATTATTATTATTAAATTAAAACAGTCATTTTGATTTTATGGGTGGCACGGTGGTGCAGTGGTAGCGCTGCTGCCTTGCAGTTAGGAGACCCGGGTTTGCTTTCCGGGTCCTCCCTGCGTGGAGTTTGCATGTTCTCCCCGTGTCTGCGTGGGTTTCCTTCGGGTACTCCGGTTTTCTCCCACAGTCCAAAGACAGGCAGGTTAGGTGCATTGGCAAATCTAAATTGTCCCTAGTGTGGGTGTGTGTGTGTCCCGAGGTGGGCTGGCATCCTGCCCAGGGTTTGTTTCCTGCCTTGCGCCCTGTGTTAGCTGGGATTGGCTCCAGAAGACCCCCGTGACCCTGTAGTTAGGATATAGCGGGATGGATGGATGAATTTTGATTTTATTTAGCAAAGAAACTTCTGAATGTTCCAGTGAGCATCTTTTTACCATAAACCGGCCATGACCAGGTGCTCCTCGCAAGATTTCTGACAGAGGAGTCAAAAGAATAATCAGAAGAGTCGTCCAAGAGCCCAGGACCACTTGCCGAGAGCTTCAGAAAGACCTGGAACTGGCAGGTCCATTTGTTTCAAAGAAAACAATAAGTAATGCACTCCACTGCCATGGCCTCTACACATGCTCACCACTGCTGAAGAGAAAGCACTTCGAAGCTCGTGTAAAGTTTGCTGCACAATATTTGGACAAGTCAATGAAATACTGGTAGAGTCTGGTCAGAGGAGAGCAAAACTGAGCTTTTTGGATGTCATTGCACACACCATGTTTGGAGGAGAAATGGCACTGCACATCACCCCAAAAACACCCCAATATACTGGCAGACTTCACAGAATTGAAGAAGGTTTAAATTGAGAAATGTACCGGGACATTCTTGATAAGAAACGAGGGGCGGACATTTCAGCAAGACAAGGATCCCAAACACACAGCCAAGGAAACTCTCAATTGCTTTCAGAGAAAGTAAAGTTACGCGAATGGCCAGTCGACTTGAAAATCAATGAAAAGAACTGAAGATCAGAATTCTTAGAATAGGCTCCAAGATTTGAAGACAGTTTGTGTGGAAGAATGGGCCAAAATCACAACTGAGCAATGCATGCAACGAGTTTGGGGAGGTGTCTTGAAGCTGTCATTACCAACAAAGTCTTAAATACATTTCAGCAAGCGTGTCAATACTTATTCCCTGTTTCATTCCACTTTATTACACATACTGTAACTTAATTTATGGACTTACTTGTTTTGATTCCTATGTATTGTGGAAGGTGACCCGGACACAGACAGACGGACAACGGTTTCTCACCCAACACACCCATTTTATTTACAATATTATATACAGTCACGTGCACTCCCCAGCGCCTCTTGCACCGAACCCCCAATGTCCAGGCCTCACAGACTTTATGCCTCTCTCTCTCCTGGCCGCCTCCAGTCCTCTCTCCAGCTCCGTCTCTCTGCCACCCGACTTCGGCCAATGACTGGAGGGAGGCGGCCCCTTAAGTAGGAACCCGGATGGGCTCCAGCTGCTTCCCGGCACTCCCTCTTGGACACACCCCTGTGTGGCGGAAGTGCCGGCTGTGCACCTGGAAGCCATCCGGGTGTCTCCTGTCTTCTTCCCCCCAGCACTTCCTGGTGTGGCGGAAGTACTGGGCTCCAGGGTTCCTCAGGCACCGGGGCGCTGCCTGGCGGTGGCCACGGGTCTCTAAAGGGCTGGGCTTCCAAGCCCTTTACCCAAAGCCCCCAACATAACCAGGACGGACGCCCCCTTGCGGTCTGGAGGAGGCACAAGCCCTCATCTTGTCCTCCTGGGCATCCTGGCCGGGGCTACAGTATGTGTGGATTAGTTGGGTTGTTACTGACATCTGGTGAAAATTTTATGTCTCTCTATATATATATATAAAAATCCAACATCTGTCAGTATGTCTGTCCACTTTTCACAAGAGAACTACTTAGGTACCCAGCTGATTGTGGTGCTGAACATGGCAGTGTAGCTGATGTGCCAATGGCAACATTCACCCGGGAGGACCGCCACTTACAATGACAAGAGGTACAAAACCAGATTGTGTCACACTGTGGCTGCCACCATCACATGAAGACTGCCAGCCAGCCTGCCACCCCACACAGCCGGCAGAAACAGCGAACAAAGCAGCAGACTTTTTATGTTGATTTATGTGTGAAACTATTGTTTTGTGTGCTTTTCAGAAAACTGACTTGTTTGGAAAAATATATTCAGTCCTCAAAGAGTTAAGCAACAAACAAGTCTGTGTGCTGCCTGAAACTACACATCAGCATTTATCAGGTTGTATGGTTGCCAATATTCACTTTTACTTTGCTTATTATTGTTCATGAATGTTATCAATAATACATTATTTAAAGCGTAACTTAATTCCTACTTGTCTTTTACTACACCTAATTGCCTGAGGTTATAGACGTTGAAGGGAAGGTGAGGAGAAGTTATAAGGTACAATACCTTATAAACAGTGGTAAGTCTATGGGATATGAGGCCTTCTGACAAAGGGTACACATTAATAATACAAAAGGAGAAAGTAGAATCATATAGAACTCTACCAAGAGAAAACAGTGTTAATTTGTGTGCAATTTACTCCAGTCAGTCATGGCTGCTCATTGGTCCAACAATGATGCTGCCCATTCGTTTTTCCATCTTCGTCACTCCTCCTCCTGTGTGTAGGCTGGTCGGAGAGCAGGAGAAATTGGGAAAGGCAGACCCGGGCTCACAAAGGTCAAGAGAATTGCTCCTCCAGTCTCAGAGGGATGGTTTTGATGGTGATGTCTCTCCATTTTCTTTTCCTGTTGTCGATGGGTCCAACGTTGTTCAAAATGACGGGCTCCTTCAATTATTGTCTGTCTCCAAGCAAGTGTCTCAAGTTGCATATGTGGAATGGGGCAGGCCTTGAGAGAATGCTTCAGGTAGTCCTTCCAGGGTTCTTCGGTCCACCTTGAGGTCAGGAACCAATAGCGAGTTCACCATACAGGACCATCCTGGGAAGCCGAGACCCATCCATGTGGATAATGTGCGCGGTCCAGCGGAAGACATGGCTGAGTAGCATGACCTCAATGCTAATTGATGAGCAGCATTCCAGAATTTTAGTGATGCCCAGGATTTTCTGGAAGTGGATGTGGAACGCTTCCTGTGTGTGGATTTGCTTGCGTTAGAAAGTCGAAGACTCACATCCATAAAGGAGTATTGAAATACCACAACCTCGCCTTCCACAAGGAGATTTCAGTTACAGAAGACACGCTTGTGTGGGTGGCCAAATGCAGAGGAGGATAGTAGGAGGTGGTTCGCAATCTTCTTAGTCACAGAAGCATTGCTAGATTTCATGCTTCCAAGGTAGGGGAAGGGATTGTGTGTTGCCCAGTGTCTTATTGACAATCTTGATGTCCACTGGAGGATCTGTGTGCTGGAAGGCAGTCAGAAGGGTCAGTGTGTCTTGGAGGGGCTGATTTCCTGGCCCATACAGAAATAAGGCTGAGCGTAAGGACTCAACGATCCTCTGAAGGCTTCCCAGGTGATGAGCTACGCCGGCAACATCATCATAACTGGAAGTCATAAATTATTGTTGAGGAGGTTTTCAGATGGGCTGGCAATCTTTGAAGGTTGAACATATTGCCAACCAGTTGGTACCAGATCTGCACTATATCAGTGGCATCCAATGCATTTCTGGAGAGAAGAGTGATGGCAACAAGGTGAATGTTGAAAAGCACCAGAGCCTTGCTTGAATTACTCCAAACCAAGGCAGAAAGAAACCACTGAGCGCAGTAGTTGTAATAACTTAAAGCGCCTGAGATGGTTAGACGGGCAGCATATTGATGCCCATGTGTTATAATAAGAGACGCGGACATAAATGCTAATTATTATCAATGTCTTCTCATTGCTTTAACCGCATGCATAAAGATTGTCCGTTTACTGCTATCCGTCCCACCACACCTGTAGGAACAGAATGCGCGGTAAGCAGGCAGCTCCCAGAGGAAATCTCCCAGGAATCTACTTATGTGCACCCAAGAGTGGAGGTGAGAGAATTTGTAAAGGTGATGTATAGCATGCCAGCTGCCAGGGCAGGAAGCCAAAGGTAATGAGCAGAGTGAGAAATGCTTTTCCTTCGTCTGCTTCCCATAATTGAAGTATCCCCCACTGATTCCTCAGGTGCCACCCGTACATTTTTTTTTCTCTTTTAATCATTTGTCCTACACATTCGGCTCCAACTTTGCAGAGTCCAGAAATAAAAATGCAGGGAGGTAAGAAAGATCCCTCACCATTAAAGGATTACTGCAGTTCATCAATTACTGCAAAGCAAGACTTCTATAGGGTTAAAGCAAAGTCTTTATCAGACTCACATTACAGGATACAAGTGAAGATGCACTCTTTAAGTTATCCATCCATCCATTATCCAACCCGCTTTATCCTAACTACAGGGTCATGGGGTCTGCTGGAGCCAATCCCAGCCAACACAGGGCTCAAGGCAGGAAACAAACCCCCGGCAGGGCACCAGCCCGCTGCACTCTTAAGTTATTTAACATCTTATTTTTTTTTCCTCTTGTTCTTGGACAAATGAAGGGGACGACCCAGTTGGTGCCCCACAAATTCTTTGCTTTTGAGTCTGTCATTGCCACACCCAACCACAGGGGATAGAACTTTTCATTTCTAGAGCTTTGAGGAGCACAGTGGCCTTAACAATTGTAAAATAGAAGATGTTTGGAACCACCTGGACCATCTCTAGGCCAAACTAAGTAACTTCTCATGAACGGCCAAGTGACCAAAAACCCAAGGGTCACTCCAACAGAGCTTGAGAAGCTGAGATGTGAGAACCTGTGAGAAGGATGACCATCTTAACAGCACTCCATCAGTCAGACGTTTGGACTTGGAGAGCACAAGGAAAAAAGATTCACTGGTCTTGTGAACAAAAAATGAAACTCTTTTGGGCAGAACTCCAAGCACTATGTCTGGGGAAGACCTGGCAGTTTTCATCATCTGCCTAATACACTGAAGCATGCTGGTAGTGGTGACATCATGCTATAGGGGTGCTTCTGAGCAGGAGGGACAGGGAGACCAGTGAGAACTGAGATAAGTGTGAATGCATCCAGACACAGAGAGGTCCTTGAAGAACACCAGCTCCAGAGCAGACACCTGATCTCCCTAAGATCAAGGAGACGTCAGTAAGACAATGCTGGGGTGGCTTGGGACAAGTCTCTGAGTGTCTTTGAGTGGCTCAGCCAAAATCTAGACTGAAACCCTATGGTACACATGTGGAGAGAGCTGAAGATGGAAGTTTACAGACACCTCCAATCCAATCTAATGGAGCTTGAGAGGATCTGCCAGGAAAAATGGGCTAAACTGCCCAAATCCAGATGTGCAAAGCTTATAAAGACTTACTCAGAAGAGTCAACTGCTTCTAAAGGGGTACTGGATTAAGGGTTCTTGCAGCTGGAATCAGAAGTGACATCATGGACCTGGAACCGGAAAGTGGTGTCTTCATGGTCGGAACCGGAAGTGACATCATCGGGCACGGGCAGAATTTCCAGTATTTGATCTGCAGGAATATCAGAGGAAAGATTAGTGCACCCCGCTGCCCCCTGGCCTGGCATGGAATTACCTTTGATTCGTCCCTCTAGCTGTCTCCCATGCGCACGTGTCGACAGAGTATGAATACTTATTTGAATAAGAGATTTTGGGTTTTCATTATTTAACCATTTTGCAGACCTTTCTTGCAGACTTAGTCATTATGGGTTACTAACTGTAGACTGCTGAGCAAAAATGAGCAAATTTATCCATTTAACAAAATTGAATCCACAAAACAAAGTGTGTGGAGAGTGAAAGGATCCGTGTCCTTTCTTAATCCACCGTTTATACAAGTACTGCATTCAATAAAGGGATTATTTAAAACAAAAATAAAATAGAACAGTGCATGGTTGTTGGCGATTAAAATTTAAAAAAGATAATCTTATAACCCTCAGGACCTGACTAAACAAAGGTCACTCCTTGTCTG